>NC_140582.1:535871973-536471973 GCF_964204655.1 Triturus cristatus
ATTAAAAGTGATAGTTTTTAAACATGAACTTAGGCCTGTCCTCATATTGGCGACAGTGCCATTAGTTAACTATGAGGCAAGACGGCAAGATCTTTATCGACTAACGTTACAGTTTATTAAACCAAACACAATACGTTTTTGTGCAGCCGGTTGGTGAAATAAAATATTTGGTTCAAATCACACAATTTAAGAAGGGAAGCTGCAATTTCTGGCTTCCCTTTCTGAAATTCAGCCACCAACCGTTTTGCAATTGTTTCTCCGTTTCATGTTAATACATCGCTTTTACCTCTTTTTGCATTGTAGTGATGTTTTTATATAGCACGCAAAATCGACCCAAAGGTATTGGAGCTGCTTTAGATAAGCAATAGTTAAATTACACAAGGATACATTCGTGTTTTTAGGCACTGGGAGATCAGGGAATTTACCCAGAATCACAGGCTGTTGAGCCGGTGTCGAGAGTCTGTAAAATGACAGCTCTGACGGTAATCCCACATCCTGGGTAAACCACATGAAAGCTTGGCTCGTCAGGGGCTCGAGGTTCCAACAGGCCCTCGAGCTGAGTCAGGCTTCAGACTCGAGCCTGGCTCGAGCTTTCTGTAGCTCGTCCACCTCTACATTTACACAACATGGTTCAAGAAAATACAGTGCACTAATGTGTCATTTTAAAAGGTGGGCTACTGCAGCAGACAACATAAGCCAAAATGCCAAGACTATCTAAGCATATAACACGAGCCAAAGTGTCAAAGGATGGGGAGCGCAGCACGTACACCCCTGTAGTTGTTTAGTTCAGTTCTAAATATGAAACATACATTCTTGTAATTAGGATCACGTCTATTTTAACCCAAGCAAATTACTGCCATTTAAGGAAACTCCATAAGAAGTGATTAGATGCTTTCCGGTCTGAGTGCTATGCAAGTTGCATAAATCCGCATGAGCAAATAAAAAAACAACATTTATACTCTTATTCTGGAGGGTTCCGTGAAAATCCTGTTGTAACAAATCATACACGAGCCATAGACATTCTGCATGAATAAAGAATCCATTAAGAGAGAAAAAAGATACAATAAACGTGAGACCGTTTCCCCTTGTTTCACTAAATATTGTGACAAAATCCACTAGTTCCGCTCTGCCTATTGCGCTTGGTTGTCTCAGCTACCTCCCTCCTGCTCTTGTAAGAGGCCTGAAGACCAATCTGCAAAACTTAAACCCCCACACCAGTTGTACACACTTCAAGACCTCTTACACTTGCGTTAGCAGAGAATCTCATAATGTCCACCATTTCCCTCTTAGGCATGATCCCTTCTCATTCAAAGCATGCCCCAAAAAGGAAACTGACTACATTGCAAATGTACATTTTTTTGCACCTTTTTGTTAATCCTTTCCCTTCCAGTACACTAACAATCTTCCTTACCCCTGCATCATATTTTTATCTCGTCTCCCCCATGACCAAAAATGTAATTTTCTAAATAATACCCTTACAATCCCTGAACTACTGGCACACAAACCTTTGAAATGCAGCCGTGGCGGATAGGCAAACATAGGTCATGCAGACAAACTGATAGCACCCAAGTCGCATAAATGTAGAATAAAAGCAGTGCAATTCATCCTGTTGTTTTATGTGAAGATACCTGATAATAAGATGAAGCTATATCTACTGTGCAAAATCACTTCACTTCTTTGGTCATGGTTAGAAGCTCGTCAGTCATGGGCACTGGGCATTTATAAATAAAAATGCTTTTATTCAAATCCCTTAAATTTATGCTGCACCCTAATACTGCCTGCTTGGACACAATCATGGGGGAAATCCATTCCGTTGATTACACCACTTAAATGATGTTATATTTTTGCAATGCATTCAGTTCTCTTTCTCCTTCATCCTTAATGCTTATTGGAATATTCATAGGACTGTGAGTAACAAGTGTTGCACTATCTTTAAGTAGAACTTTGTGTGGGAGCTCTACTAATTTTCCAACTTTTCCTGGAAACACCAATGGAAAATCCTTACAAATATTTTCCCCAAATTTTCCATCAAGTCCTTTGAGTAGACTTGAGCACAACTATTTGGATCCAAGGTAATGTTCTTTAATCTCTGATCAAGCTGTACAAGAATAGGTGATCTTTTCTCTGCTATATATAGTTTTCCATGGACTTCCTCCTCTTGAACTCAAAGAAAGGGTCCTATACCCTAGTAATGTAATTGGTTCTTCTGTTAAACTTTCGGGACATACATCTGGGGTTTCCAACTCCTTCTCAATCACATCCTTAAATATCGCCTCCCACATAGTTCTGTCAACCATAGTAAAGGGCAAGCCAAGGTCCACCACAATACTCCGAAGTACTCCAGCAATTCTCATCTCACAAATCGGCTTTTTGCCTTGAGTTCAGATTCAAACCTAATACATTGTCACTAATAGTCAAAAACCCATTCTCCACTATGTTATGGTATGTTATAGGTATTTCCAAAGCGCAAGAATTACCCAGAGGTGTCAAGGCGCTAGACCTTAATACAGATTTCATAATGCCAACTAATAGTTAAAAAGACAAGTCTTCAGTGCCTTCCTGAAAGACAAAAGATCGGGCAAGGATTTAACCCCTTCGATGCTCATGACGGAACGGTTCCGTCATGAGCATCGGTTGAGCTGTGCTCATGACGGAACCGTTCCGTCATGACCACGCCCGCGCTAGAACCCTTCAGCACCGCGGGGGAATCCGTGCAGCGCTGAAGGGGTTAATATGTCCCAGGAGAGTATTCCAGAGTCTGGAAGCACACACCACGAAGATTCTACCGCCCCATGTTGAGTGTGTGATAGTAGGGTCAATAACATTTCTGGCAACCCTGGAGCGAAGAAGGCTGTTGGAATGGTAATACTTAAAACTATCTTTGAGAGCATTAGGGCTATGTCGGGCGATGCTTTATATGTGATGCATATGGACAGAGTGCCCCCTCACATGGAGGGGAAGGGCGCGACCCTTAGCACTTGGGCCTCCGTGGCCCAGGCCCCTCGCGATCCGGCAAAGTGCCGGCCAAGGGCGGCCCAAGGGCGGCCCAAGCCGGTTCCTGGGCTCCTGTCTTCCAGTCACCGCACCTCACTATAGGCAAGCGGCCGGAAGCATGCCAACAACGCTCGTCGTCACCGGGCTGGCCAGGCAGGGGGTATAAAGACCCCCAGCCCTTTGGCTTTGGCCTCTTTCCCTACCTGGCCATCCGGCGGCAACATGGAGAGGAGCAGATGAGCAACACTTTGAAATTTATGTTTACGGTTTTTTCACATGCATTTTCTTCACGGTTTGGTGACAAGTGTTCCAACTGTATTTTCATGTTTAATTTTATGAATATGTGTATTTTTAATAAAACGTATCCACAAAACAAAGCCTGTCTTTAATACTGTTGGTACCTCGTTTGGGTGGTGCGGGGGTCCGGTCCAGTTTGGGGGCTTCTGGGTCCTATGGCTTTAAAGCATATCCTTTGTTCGATCGGTAACCAGTGCAGCTTCCGCAAGGCAGATTTTGCTGACTGAAATTTGGGAATCTTCAGCAGTAGCCTTGCTGCTGCATTGTGGTGGGACTGACGTTTCTTTACAAACTGCTTTTGCATATTCAATCAGAGCCCACTACAATAGCCTAGTTTAGATATAACCAGACTTATCACAATGTTGGTTGGGAAGGAAGGTGGTGTATATGGAAGATTGTTCTTCAGTATCTTTAGTGTATAAAATGAAGATGAGATAGTGGCATTCACTTGATCCGCAAAGGCAAGCTTATTGTCCATAAGGACACCAAGATTCTTTACTTTCTAGTTGGCTCAGGGAGAGGTCCCAATACTTGAGGCCACCAAGCTGGTGACCAGAAAGAGACCTCTTTGCCGAACTGGAGGACCTCAGTCTTTGCAGAGTTCAGTTTCAGGCAGTTTTTGTCCATCCAGTAATTACCTGCTGGCGTACAGTTGTTCAATCTATTACTGGTACTATCATCCTTCCCCGAAACGGAGACCACTATCTAAGTGTCATCTACGTATAACGTGAGAGAGAAACCGAATGATGTAATCAAACCTGCCAATTCTGTTATATTTACATTGAACAGAGTCGGGCTTAGCAAAGAGTCTTTAGGGACTCCACAAGGCAGGGAAAAGGGTTTTGATTCAAACCCCGTAAAATATACTGTTTGGTCTCTCTCACTAATCTCCCACCCTTCTCAAGACTGGCCATATTTCCTCTGTGGTCACTATCAGTTGCGTTTCTGTGCTGTGGCCGCTCCTGAACACAAATTGTGTAGAGTCCATGAGCTGATGCTTCTGAATAAAAGTAGCCAACTGTTGGTCAAGGCGTTTCCTACAATTTTTGCGTGAAAGGAAAGCCTAGAGATGGGGCGATATCTATTGGGGACCTTAGGATCAAGATTACCCTTTTTTAACAGTGGAAGGATTGATGCCTTCTTCCATTGTGTAGAGAAGAAGCCAGATTTAATTATTTTGCTAAAAAATTCAGCGAGGTAACTAGCAGGGTATCTTGGGCCAGCGGAACAATGGAAACAAACTGGGCATGGATACGAGGGGAAACCAGACTTAGTTGATATATTCAACTCCGCTTTCTGTTCCTTGCTAGGAGAAGCAAATTCGGTGAGCGTATTGTGCTCTAGTTTGGATGAAGAAGGCCTACTCCCATCTAGGACAGATTTGTGACTAGAAAATAATTTATCATAAATAAGTTCAACTTTATTTTGAAAAAAAAAATGCCAACAGTTGCAAACAGATTGACTTCCTTCTGCCGTGTTTTTGCCTGGAACATTAGAGAAGTTCCTGACTGTAAGAAATAGTTCTTTCACCGAGTTTTCTGCAGCATCAGTCTCCCGATTGAAGTATCGTGACTTTTTTCCACTAGTAAGATTTTATAGTCTGCAAGACACTATGGACACCGTCACAACCAGAACAATCACACTCTAATTCGCCTACAACATATTTCGCTTGAGAAGACATGAGCGCCCTTCTGCACACACTAGCTAAGTGGCCCACAATCCCGCAACTGGAGAAGATTTCTTATGCGCCAAGTGTTCTTTACTGCCAAACTTGAACTTTCATATCTTTAGACATACTGACCTTGTTCCTAGAAGATTTACTATCCAAATCCTCCCCATCATTTGGTATTTTGATATTTGTTCCTTGTACAATAACTTTTCCATTCTGAAACCTTATTCTTCTTCTTCTCGGGGTCAAATTCATCAACAAATCTGTGTTATGTTTAAATGGTGCCGGTAGTCAATGATATGGTCCATAAAATGTATTCTTCAGATGCCAAGAACAGCATTTGCACTCCAAGGTCTCCTGGTCTCACCAAGGACCTTGGCAGAGCAACTTTGTTCTCAAAGTATGACATTGCCCAACTTATACATGTGCTGAGTACACGCCTGAATATATGTCCAGTGTGTGCAGGTTTCAACATTACACCAACCAGGAAAACCCAACTGTTCTTCCAGTTGGAAATAGGCTGCAGCAAGCATAGGGCCTATGGGCTGGAGCAAGACAGCCCCCAAATGAGGAAAGTTGAGGGGCAGCTGGTCTGGGTGACAGATACCCTCAGAAAGGCAAAAGGTATACAAGCAGAAGGGCTATGACATGGGTGCTGCACATGCTTCAAGGGAGGCCTGCGCTCTGGCAACAACAATGTAGCTGCCCACATCTAGCATAGGCCAATGCTCTATGATGAGGTACTATGGATCAAGAAACAAGGTGGCCACACGCAGAGCCTGGTAATCAGAAAAGATTGCCCTCTCTACCAAAGTCTGTGCACATTGCAGGAAAGGGTGTGTCAGCCTTTCCGAAAGAAGGTACACTTGGTGCGCTTCACTGTCTCTTGCCCTGGACACTGACCGGTGTAGGGGTGTCTGTATAGGCAGGGTGACCTAATCGGTCTACAACAGTATCTGGTCCGAAGGAGGAGCAGGGGCTGTAGGTGAGAGGGACATGGAACCTGAGGGTGAGCAAGCACTGCTGATGGACCGTCCTTGGAGAAACTTGAAATCAGCCCCAAAGAAATATCTGGCCATGGGTTGACCACAGCTGGTAATTCTGGTACCCTGATGGGGCATGCATGGAATTCCCAACAGCCCCCCGCCCGCCTGCTCAATTGGCAGAAGACTAAACTATGACTATGGTGTCGCCTCAACACACCAACTACTGAAAAGTACCTGTGTCTGCACCACCTGGTGTCCGATGTGACGGGCCGAAGAACTTTAGGGCAGTAAGTACAGACTCAGTACTAGTAAGGGGTTGATGGATCGCCATGGCGACAAAAAGGTTAAGAAGGAGACAATGGTCAAATACAAGATCACCAGCCACGAGAAACGACTCGCAACACAAGCAAAAAGGGGACAATGCTCATGACTCAAAACGTATCCCACAAGCACACAATTCCTCAAAGGTCACAAAAGACTTAATGGAAAGATTGTTCAGGGCCTTTAAAAAAGATTTCGCCAGACCAAGGGCTGAATTGGGTAAGGAACGCCATAAGTTAAAGAAAGATGTTCAGGATCTGGGGTAGAGAGTATTCTACCAAGAAAAATCCACAGATGACAAGTCTATGTAACAGAAATTCTAGTGGCAAGAGGTGACCACTCTACATGAACAAACCATAATCCTCCAGGAAAAGCTTGTGGACCTGCAAAACCACTCCAAGAAATGCAATCTACAGATTCAAGGGGGTCAGTCAGGGAGCAGTGTGTAAAATCTAGAAACATATGGTCAGCACATGTTCTGAAAACAGATGGAGCGTAAAGACTTGGACTGCATCAAGTTGGACAGGACCAACAGGGTAGTCGGCCCATGGTGGCAGGGGACTCAGGCATCCGAAAACACGGACTATAGTTCAGCGCTTCCAATCAAAGATGAAATCATGAACACAGCCAAGAAAGTAGAGGGCCTTGAATATGAAAGGCCAACACAGCCACGCTCCACCAAGTCCTCTCAACTCAGACACTTCAAAGATGTAGGTCATTCTGACCAATCATCAACTTTTTGAGAGCTAAGAACAATACCTAGAAATGGGGCTACCCGTTTCAACTCATATTTGAATGTAACAAGCAATTACACCAGGTAAAGTCCTTATCAGTGGTTAAATAAATCCTAGGCATTGCAGAGGACCTAAATGACTATGCTGACTAAATTGCCAGAAGCAGACACAAGCGGAAGCCAATGGAGAGAACAATGGAAGTTTTTGTCAAAGTAAAAGTTGGCCAAACCATTGATCGGCATAGTCAGAGAACAGGGAGCAGCCCTCCATTAGGCAAAGAAAGCAGGCACCGCCTGAAAAGATGGGGATTGAGAGGACCAGGAACCAGAGGAGGCCGACAATGACTGAGGCCTGGGCACAATGGGCCCCAATGGTCTTTTGAACAACGTAGATCAGAGCCCGGAGGGACTCTTCACTTCTGCCTACATGGTCAGAGTTCAGTCTGATGGGATTCTAACACCACTCAGTAGTGCCGCTGGTGGAGGAATCCCAGAGATTATGAAGATGTTGTAATTCATTTGGTTGATTAGAGATAGTTGGGAAACAGGCATGATGCTTGCAAATAATAGAGTAGAGAGATATTTTATTGAGGGGATTGTGTCAGGGGTGACATACTCGAATAGAGGGTTGGTGGCTGCCATGACCAGAGCTGAATAGGGGACAGGGGAGGTTGCACAGGCAGAGAGGGAGACAGAGCATGAATACAGGGCATACAATATCTAAGGAACCAGGATTGATCTTGTACAATGTACAAGAATTAGACTCCCTTAGCAAGTGTATAATGGCCCTGTTAAGAAGCAATCCTAAAGGCAGATTTTCCACCCACTCTTTTGTGGGTGGTATGTACCTCTGTTACGTAAAGAGAACATTAGAGGTAGATACCACCCACAAAAGAAAAAGAGATGGATTACATTGCCCTGTCCCCAGCGAAAAGAAGCTGCTCCTGCTTCCAGGATGGTCACAGAAGAAAAGGAGGTAGCCAGGGCCAGCCCGGCCTAAATAACTCCTGGTCATCAAAGGGTGGATGTAATGTGCAAATCACTCGCGAAACAGGAAGACCAAACCCAGAAGCAAAGAACCCCCTCTTCCTGATTTCAATCTAAAGGAGATACAATTTTCTCAACGGTGTAAATCAAATCCTACCCTACTTTTCTTTTATACACAAAAATTAGATTATAAAAATACCGGCTACAACCAATAGACAGCAATAGACACAAAGCAAGACTTTAATCAGCCGGAATGTTCTCCATAGCATGTCAGATTATACCAAAAACATGTAAGGAACAGGATGTCGTTGAAAACAAAAAAGCTTCAAATGGAATGTAAAATGTTTCCTGACAGCACCAACATTCAAATCTCGACTTTAGACTGAAAAATACGCAACAGTAAGGCCATTCTTAAAACAGGCTAATACCCCAGCCTTTTTTTAAATAAGAAACTGTGTGCATTCCTATATATGATATACAAAAAAAGTAAGCTATGACAAATTTGAAGGAGCGCCAGTTCACATGTTCAAAGACAGGTAAGTCCATGGGAGAGAACTACAAGCCAAAAACTGTGCTAAAAGGTCTGCCCTTCTTATTTTGTTCTCTGATCTTCAATTTCATCGTGAGAGATTCAGACAGCTCATATAATGCATTTATTAGGAGGGCCTCGGGCTACAACACTCCCACATTTCCCAGCAAGGCCATAATTCAATGTACTTTACAAACCATAATATTCACATGTTCTCATATTTGGCAGACTCGTACACATGGCCCAGTTACAAAATATCTTCCTTCATTACAAAGCCTTTGAAAAGAAATAACCCTGTTATCCGTGTCTAACCAAAAATTGCTGAGACATTGCAGGTTTCCAGGAGCAAATTTGGAGTTTTCAGATCTTGATGCTTATTTAGTAGAATTCCTCTTTTTGCACTGGAAATGAATACCAGGTTAGAGAGCCTCAAATTAATTTGTAAACAGATTACTTTGATAGTGTGCTTTCTTTGAAAGCTTATGATACACTGACCCATATAAATGCCAGTAAACACATTCTCTCTTCACTAAGGGGGCCTGAAATTTGAGTAATTTAATTTGAGCAATTTTGGAAAAAATATGCAATATGTAAATTAGGCATTTCATGTTATATTTTAGTGTGAAACGGGTCCTCGCATTCATTTAGGACACAAGGACACAATTTGTGCTAAGAAATAGTGCAAATCCAAGTGCTGCAAATAACAGCCCCTCACATTTTGTTCCTTCACGTTGTGTCTGTGCTCTCACGGTAGGATTTTTACCCACACTTACTTAAAATTAGGCGACACGGTGTCATTTCTCATAACAAGCGCAATTCAAAATGCCAGAACTCCATTAAAGTATACCAGCGTAATGACAATTGTGTCCAAGCCTATGCCAGACCCACAGCAGAGATAACACATTTTATTACAAAAAAGCGATTGTGTTCTATATTATCTTTTGCTCTTCACTGAAAAGCTTTAGAATTACTAAAAAATTAATTGAATATACTGTAGTGTCAGGGTTTTACTTCCTTCTGCTTGGGTCTACTCAATACTCCGACAGAGTATAACCATATTTTTGCCAAGAATGGTTGTTGGGCCTCGGCGGTGGGTCAACTGTTGTTTTCCAGGTGCTTTGCATCCATGTGGCCCCGTTGCACCACCCTTCACTTTTCCTTTAGTCTCTCTGGTTGTATATCAGAATATTAAGTATTTCACCTCGACCTACAGGGGGGTTGAATCCAGAGTGTTGAATACATCACTGTTTTGTCGAAGTATGAGTGGGTGAGTGTACATTTGTTGTTATTGACTCCACATCTGGGTACCATGGCATCGTATAAGTTGTCATGGTATGACGTTATATAAATTGTCAGGGAGCTTGCATATTTATGTAGGGATTGAAAGAGAGCGCCAACGCCCAGGAGTCCTTGTACTACCTGGGCAGACAAAAAAAGAGGGAATCTTAAAGCTGAAAAAGCCAGGTATTTCATGCTTTGCAGATTTCTATGTAGCTAGAAAAAGAGCGGATACTGATAGGAAGATAGTTCCAGAGAGACACAACTTTGAACGACAAAGCTGTCTCAACATGTAGAAGTTTACGGAATATGAATACATAGAGTAAAGAATCCTAAATTGATCTGTGATTGTACATGAGAACATATCATTTGAACAAACACTCAAAACAATGTAGGGGCCGCTGAGTTTAGAGCACTAAATCTTTCATTTGGATGTGGACTTGGGAGTGGTGAATGTTTGCTTGTCTATGTACACTTGCCTTGATAATGTGGTGGTGGTCGCTGTTCTGAGTAAGATGTTTTGGTGGGTTGATGTGAAACTCTATAATGTAGTAGAACACTGGCTCCCCCTCCCCCAAAATTGCCATGTTACTATAGTTGCTACTTCTTTTTCTGTGCACTTCATCTTTCCTAACCTCTCCTTCCAGGGAGTCCAACCCTGGTGTCCTGCTAGAAAGGCATAGAAAATAGTGTCTTCTGTTGCATCTTCTCTATTTCGGCCAGTGAAACCCTTGGTCACAGCCCTGACTTTTCTCTCTCGCTCCACTAACACCCGAGTATATCCAACAGGTTGGCACTCTGTATCTCATGGGTGGACTTAACAGAGTGAGCCTTGCTGGCCTAACAGTGCCTCCGAGGAACCAGTCCTCTGTTTCTCCTGGCTGGATGCCATGTAGCGTTATTTGGTGACTTAACAAGTACCGTGAATAAGCTGGTTCTCTGTCACTACTCGGTGGACAACATATAGCACTCCCTTGTGATTTAACTGTGCAGTCAATAGGCAGTCTTCTGTTTGTTACAGGTGGACTGAAAATAGAATTAATTGAGCAGTTACTCTGATGCTCCTTTGTGGACTCCATATACCAGTGGCTGGACCCCAGTGGGTTGGGTCTTTTAGTTTTGGCTTACAGATTTTGTTGGTCCTAGGTGGGCCCAACTGATGTATGTCAGTTGCTATTTCTACACATGATACTGTCCACCCAAAAGGCGGTAAATATTAGCATGTGCTACTGTCTATCCTCACACTCTCCATTACATCCCATGATAATGCACAGCGACATTAAACGCAATGTGTTTCCACTTCAATTAATCTTTATACACTCCACCCAACAATTGCCATATATACTAAATTACATAAAAACAGTCTTTCAACAAATTAATTAGGAGAATACCAAGACACACAATACAAATCAGTCCACTTGACAAACTTGATAGGGATATAAAGTTAGATATAAATAACGGAATCGGGCCATTCAAAAAGTACATTAGGCTTCGCAAGAGGCATGGAAATACCGTTTTCCAATATAATACAATTTTGGATTCCTTCTGTATTAGCAGGTGTAAATTGGGATCCTACTAATGACTAAATATGCTTGCTTTTAGTAACAAGGTCCTTTAAGTATTTGGGCAGTTGTGATTTGCACCCAAAGGTTGCATTTACCACAGAATGTGTACAATATCCCCAAGATACAAGGTGTACGTTCGATCCTTTTCAATTTTGTGAATATGTATGAATTTTCCACGGAAAAGGAGCTGAGGTTATAACTTCAGTTGCAAGAACAGAATATGCCTTCAGCATCAAGGAAATGAAGCAAGCACCGGGCGCATGCTGTGGAGTGTATTACACAAGTAAAATGTCCCAAAAAGCTGGTGTTATTTATTGAAACAAAGTAAAATAACTCGGGGTTCTTACCATTTCATTGATCATTCTGTGCATATGTATGTACCAGAGTACAATGTGGTATCAGAAAACACTGCTAAATCCCATTTAACAGTGCCTAAGGTGCACATGCTACAGCAAAAAAATACAACCACGTGTCATCCTTTGCCCAATCACACCGCATTGAGGGCAGGCAGACTTCAAAAATAAAAGGGGTATCCCTGCTGTGAAGTGCTCTCTGGGCAACTGGTGTCCTAGCAATATAACCCCCAGAGATGCGAGTCTGGCAGCAGAATATAAAAGGCCATGGAAAATCAGTACCCAGACAATGTTAGAACACGCTTTCATTAGCAGTTCACAAACCCTACAAAGAAAATGGAATCCAGACATCAAGGCTATTGACAAGTAATGACTACTAATTTTGAAACAAGGTTCAGCAGGTTGCCCGTAAAGGAACCTAATTATGAGGGCCTCATTCTTCTGCCCCTCCATGTTCGGCCACTGCAAATCAATTGTGTTTTCCCCTTGTTGCAGGGCCATTATTCTTCAGTTACCAATTGGATAAGCAATTAAAAGCAAAATTCACTAACTGTTATGTCCCAACTGGAAGGAGACCTGTTTTATGAAAACTCCCAATTCACAGTTACACCGCCATCATCCCAATTCATTGAAATGGTGCATTGTACGAACGGCCTACAACAGATTGTCTTCATTCAACACTCCCTTCCCTGCTGTTCTTGCAGCTCGGAAAAGCCAGAAACTTCAGAGTATGGAAAGCCTAATCGCGAACAAATGAGTGACGATATTGAGTAATTGGTATGTTACCACCGTACTTCGAAGACAGCAAGGGGGGTTCCTATTGTAAGGGTACCATATGCAACTGTAAGCAGACACTGAAATGCCTTGTGCTATTAATCATGTTACACAAAACCCGGCTTCACAGTAGTAAAGGGGGCATGTCATTTACACCTGCCTATGCTTTAATCCGCTTTGAGGCTAAGGCATTATTGTTAAGTACAATCAAGTCAGGATCCTGTGTCAGAGCTCTGAAGCTGCAGCGTGTCACTCACGAGCATCTCTTGGAATTCTGGTTCAAGTAATGTTGCATTGTACATGGATAATTCAAAAATATAAACAACGCGTTGAAACACAAAACTGACTAAACGACTCATTCCTGAAACAAAAAACTTGAGACCTCTGCCAAAATGTGAGTTAGACTAAATTGTGATTACAGAATCCTGGTGTGCGCATAAATTCATATCACTTACAAATGAACGTTCTCTGTTTGAAAGGTGCTGCCATGATCTCAGAGACCCGCATAAGAGCAACCACGCCTTCTGGGAAGTATTTAAAAGTAAACTAAAATGTACTAGTTTTGAAAACGATACACAAAGTGTCCAATCCACAACCATAGCAATGTACATAGTGGTCTGTAAATCCTACCAGCCTTCCCGTCTTGAAATTTTGCCACAAAACGCAAACGAAAATTATTGGGCAACTCCATCCCCCAATAATAACATGGTCTTTTGAGCCAACCACGTTTTTGCTGGGGTTACAGACCGAATTAACTGACAAATGCAACACCAACCCCAATAAGCAGACTTGCATATTCTATGCTATACTGGGCAAATACAAGCCATTACTTCAACAATACAATTTATACTTAAAATATCATTAGCAAACAGGTTTCAATGCACGCTAACTCAACTGTGTTCACCAGACTAAAAAACATATAGGAAATATTCACTTTATCCCAACAATGCTGGCATCTTCTGGGATGGTGTAATACACTGATGTCCCTTTACCCATTTCAGAAGACATACGCACTGTGGAAATTATGCATGGACTTGATTCTAAGGTTGATCTTATGTTGGGATGCACCACTATTAAACACGCTCAATTAAATGGTGGAATAATTAGAGGTAGATTCCATTCAAATGGACTAGATAAAAGCAAAATCGGCAGGACTCAACTTTTCAATTAAGTCTTACAAAGTTAAATTGTCCCTTTGTAGGTCTGGCTCGACAGTGCAGCTGGGGCCAGATATAATGTATTTAAAAAAAAGCGCTTTCAGGAGTGCTCCGCCCAGACGTTGGTTCATCTGAGTACAAATTTTGATTTGGCCAAAGCTGAGTGCTTCCACAGAAAGAGTGCTTAACTTCCAAGTAGTTGTGTGCGCCATGCCTCTTTGTCAAGTCATGCTATAGTGTTACAACAGGACCCTGATGTAAAGCCCTTCAAGTCTCACACTAGTCACTACAATTTTTCTCTAGCAGCAGGACACATATGCGGAACGCAATAATGAGTAATGTATTGCTGTATTGCAATCCAAGCCCCTTCCCTTTCCGTCCACTTCAGAGATCCTTTATCATGCCGCCCCCACAGAGAATGGTGCCTTTTCCTTTCTAATGGGTAGTTTAAAGGTTTATGGGCTTGAGAGACTTGCATATTGAGCTTTTTATGCTCCTTGGCTCCCCTTTGCTTATTCCTCTCTCTACCTTCCTGCCCATGGTCCACTCAGTCGTTACTTCATCAACCTTTAAATCAGGTGTCATCACATCGCAGTCAGTACATCAAGAGTACTATTCCATGGCAGTTTTTACATTTGTAGTGCCTTTACTTTGCAAGAAAATGTATAAGTAGCATTCTATATTTCAATTCCCCCAAAATAATTTATGAAATTCTAAGTTAGTATTTGAATTTAAAAAACTACAATACTATATTATATATATCTTTACTTTATATGTATTTCTTTATATATTTAATTAATTGTAACCCAAATTCTCTGTTCTACAACTGGAGTTTTAATTTAGCAATTACATTTACTTTGCATTTGATTTTTCTAAATATGAAATTAATGTATTTAATATACGGTAACTTTAAATTACTTATCACAGAACCCGAAAAACTCCTTAATACCTCTTAACGCTACACTTCTCTGTACCCTAAAAACACTTACTAACCATCAATGCTACCAATCCCTGAAAGCCAAGACCCTTACTGCCCCCTAAAAGCTACACTTCCCTGCACCCTTAAAACCTCTTTCTAGCACTTAATACTTCCCTTCCCCGAACCCTAATAACTCCTTACTACCCCGTAATGATTCCCTTTGTGCCCTCTCAAACCCTTTCCCATGCAGTACAGCTGTCTGTCCCTGAAAACCCATCAATGCCATCCTTTCCTGAACCAGCAAACCATATTACCCTTAACACTACCCACCCCTGAACCGTAAAACCCCTGTAATACCTCTTTATTCTACCTTTGTCTGCACTCTGAAAACCTCCACTACCACTTAATGCTATCCTTCCATGAACCTTAAAAACCCTTATTATACCATAAAGATGTCAAGCGTGAACCCTAAAAACCCTTACTATCAATTACAGCGACTCATCCCCAAGCTCCAAAAAGCCCTTACTATGCGCTAATGCTACCCTTCCACAAAGTCTATGAACTCATTCCTACCCCTTAATGCTACCATTATATGAACCCTAAAAGCCCTTTTCTACTTCTGGACACCAGTCGTCCATGAACCCTAAAAAGTCATTTTACACCTTACAGCTACCCAACCCTGATCCCTAAATCCCATTACTAACTCTTAAAGCTACCCTTTCCTTAAACCCTTACTACTCCTTAACACTGCCCTTTCCTGGACCCTAGAATCCCCTCAATAGCCCTTAACGCTACCCTTACTGGAACCCTAAACCCCTTATACATTTTACAGCTACCCACCCTTGATCCCTAAATCCCATTACTACCGCTCAACACTACCCGTCTCTAAAAACTTCTCCTTGACACTACCCTGAAACCTACAAACCCTTACTACCGCTCAACACTGCCCATCTCTGAACCCTAACAGCCCCATAGTATGCCTCAACGCTACCCTTCCCTGAACCATCATAAACCTTTACTGACCCTCAAAGCTTTCCTTCCCTGAACTCTAAAACCCTTTAGTACCCATCACCAGCCCCCTTTCCCTACCACTTAAAACTACCCTTCCTTGAACACTAAAATGCCCTTCCTACCCTTAAAGCTACCCCTTTCTGAAAACTATAAACCCTACCCCTTAACGCTACCTTTCCCTGTACCATACAAGCTCCTTACGACCCTTTACGGGTCTCTCAGGGACTCTCCAGCTGAAAGCGGTTGGAGCCCTATGGGAAAAAACAGAAATGGCAATCACTGGCTCCCTGGCAATCCCTCATTTCTAAGGGGATCCTCGTTGTCTCACCCGTGATCCCTGCTGTTGCCATCTCCACCACCCTGCCCGTAGTTATCAACGCCCCCGGTATTGGTAAGTATGGGGAGCAGGTACCGGTGGTATCAGGGATGTGGTTATATGGCCCTAAGCGTCGTCGAGCAACCGAAAATGTTGTTATGGCATCTAATCCTTCACTCTAACTTCAATAGTTCTGCTGACGACGGGGGCAACAATTGACCCCCCTCCCCCCGTCAAGAGATTTAGATGAAAAAAAGAGTCCATGCCGGCCGGAAGCGCCTGATAGCGGAGGTGCCCGCCTGACACTAAACAAAGAACGCACAGTTCAAGGGCTGCCGCATACCAAACACCACCTTCATCTTCGACTTTAATAACATCGCCCCAAAAACGCGATCACTGTGGAAATGTCGGTGCGTGGAGAGCCTCCGAGTCACTCCTGGCGTGCCGCGGCACGCGCGCACTCACACATCAATGGAGCGCGGGACTTCAAAGCAGGCGGATGCTTCAATATTTTATGGCGGCACTTTATTCCACATAATTCAAACTTTACAAATGGGCGGACCTTTCAGGCTATCCGTGGAAAGCACGTAAATCTCTGACGTCATTGAGTTGTATTCTCTAAAATGAATGACCAACATACTGCTCTTTGGGTGCCTGGCAGCCCTGAGTTCAGAGGTCTCCAGGGAAATGCATAATCATGAGAAAAAATGCCGTCGTCACTTCGGCCTAACCGGGTTAATTAATATTCTATCAAGCCCTCGCGCTGCTGAATACCTCTCCAGCTCTGAATTCATGGGGCTGACCTTAGACGTCGGCAGAATGATTTTTAATGCAGTGCGCTATCAGCGGGACCCGCTGGAACACATGCCCCATCTGGCGGGGCCCCATTCGCAGACAGTGCCGCTTCTGCCGGCTCCACACCCCTTTTCTGCGGGCCAGCTGTATGGTAATGAGCGCCAGCAGCTGAAACATACTGCACGGCAACGAAGCTGCTATGAAATGGGCAAAGCGAGACTCCCGCCGAACAAAGGCCGATGCCGCATGAACTTTGGAGATTAGCCCCTGAAGCAAGGGGAGGCGCGAGAAGGAAGGGTGGCGAGGGGGCAGGAAAAATGAAAAGCGGTGTATTGTGTCAAAGGCAGCCAAAAAGGGCTAATTGTCACAGCATGCTACAGCACCTAAGGGAGGGCTCTACCCCTGCTTAGACTCGCCCTTTCAGCCTGTTAAGTCCCACTCGCTGCCTCCTAATGATATGCCAAGCTCCAGGCTCATCACCTCAAGACCAGCCAGTGTTCAAGCAGGGCAAGCCCTTAATGAATACTTTCCATTCATTACCTGCAATCCGCTCGAACCACTGGGGAGGGCGCCATTAATAATCTGGAAGAATCCATTATTTATCACCGTTCCAAATGCTAATTTGCATGGGGACTTTTTTTTTTTTAAATGCCCAGGCCAATAACCCGGTTTAACTCCAGGCAACAGGTTACCAATCAAGAGACTCTTCTTCGATGCTGGCTAGAAGCCACTAATAACAACTGCAAACAAAACAAGCATTGTAATAGCCAATAGGTCTCGCCTTTGGGGCCTTATAAGTGTTTGGTTATCCAGCACAATATCCTTGGTGCAACAACATCAAGTGTTGCATGGCTAAACACTTATAAGGTCCCAAAGGCGAGACCTATTGGCTATGCCAATGTTTGTTTTGAGAGAGTGGCTCGTGAGGTAAGCCACTGTGAGGTAGAGATGCTGCGAGTGCTTTTACAGGAGCCCCTGTGACATTGCACCTTTTCAAAATGTATCTTGGATCTGGTGTAATACTTATAGCCCCTATTCCCGTCTTCTCGCTCCCAATGCATCCTTAAATGTCTCATGTACAGCCGGGATTGACACTCCCATTACCTCTGCCCTCCAGTGACACTTTACCTGTCACGGGTGGTGGATGTGGTGGTGGTGGACGTGGTGTTGGTGGTGGACGTGGTGGTGGATGTGGTGGTGGTGAATGTGGTGGTGGATGTGGTGGTGGATGTGGTGGTGGACCTGGTGGTGGACGTGGTGGTGGTGGACGTGGTGGTGGTGGACGTGGTGGTGGTGGAGGACATGGTGGTGGTGGAGGACATGGTGGTGGTGTTGGCGGTGGACGTGGTGGAGGTGGTGGACATGGTGGTGAACATGGTGGTGGTGGACGTGGTGGTGGTAGATGTGGTGGTGGATGTGGTGGTGGTGGATGTGGTGGTGGTAGATGTGGTGGTGGTGTTGGACATGGTGGTGAACATGGTGGTGGACATGGTGGTGGACAACGTGGTGGTGGGGGACGTGGTGGTGGTGGACGTGGTGGTGGTGGACGTGGTGGTGGTGGTGGACGTGGTGGTGGTGGTGGACATGGTGGTGGTGTTGGGCGTGGTGGTGGAGGACTATTGGGTAGGAGGGTGCTGGCAGAATGCAGATGGAGAAGAGGATCTCAAAGGGGGCACATGGGAGAGCAGAAAGAGGCCGAATATTAGATACAAAAAACGGTGAGTAGATAGAACACAAAACAGATTTAACGGGGTGGTCCCTTCTTATAGCGCATGTGAATGTTCCTTAGCACCCCGTTTTTAGTAAACAGGGGGCCATGGGGAGATTAATTGATTAATCACGCATGAAGCTGGTGTTTTTCGAGTCACGGCGTTGGCTTACCAATGTGTGATTCTGGGCAAATTAGTTAATCTCCCGTGCCTTCTAAAAGGCAATGTGTTCCTGTGTGAATGTGCTCTTGTGTAATGTAACTGGGTGTCTTGTAAAGGTCTCTACTACTCTTGAGTTCAGTTTGCACTGTATGAATCTGCAAAACAGCCAGCCAGCAGATCTTGTAGAGCAAGAGCCTATTATATCCGTTCATGTAGCGCACGCATAGCAATGAGGGCTCTGTACAGCCCAGTACTGCACACTACACAACAAACAAATATCCGTTCATGTAGCGCACGCACATCAATGAGGGCTCAGTACAGCCCAGTGCTGCATTTAAAATTTAAAGCGTATTAAAGCGCAATGCTCCGTTAATAAAAAAAAAGATGTCGTGCCTGCAGTGAGTGGCTCACAAAGAAAATAAACAAGCCAAGGCATCGCTCTGGTTGATGTTTGGGAGATGGGAGGGGTGTTCTGTGCAGAAAGGCATTACGGCGCTCTAGTCAATAAATAAAACAAGCGCGGTACGCGAAAGCGACCGCGTTTGGAGCTAAAAGTACATGCTGTGCTTACTGAGCCATGACGAGGCAGGAAAGCCGCGCTCGTTCCCGCGGACCCTATGCCAGGGCAGAGAGAAGGCGGGACATGCGCCTGCCTTTGGTCAATTACGCGCTGTCTTTCTTAGAAAGACGCATGCAAAGGCCAATAGTAGGTGAAGAAAACAAAAGCACACGCACGAGCGTGTGTTCCAAAGTTTAAAGCCCTTACTAAATGTCTCGCAGAGCAGCGCAAACTAAATGCTTACATACAGAAGAATATGCTGTACTGTTATTATAATTTTTTTTCCCCAGAGTTTTATATAGCGCAAACTTGAACCAAATCCAGTCAGGTTTCAGAGCGCTTTACGTAGCACCAGTTACGTTACATGAGGACACACATTAATTTTTTTTGTTTAGGCACGGAGAGATTAAGTGATTTGCCCAGAATCACAGGATGTTCAGTGTCATTACTGAGACTCGAACTCAGTTCCCCAGGTCCGAGGTCGAGCGCCCTAGCCGTTAGGCCAACTCCTCTCCCCTAAATGTTATGTTTGAGTACGGTAGTTATGTAGGGAAGAGCCAACTTTAAAGTAGTCTTCTGAAGATAAGATAGTTATCCATGGATCTTATGTTTGGGCGTAATCAGTGCCGTAGTTTGGCTGCTTGAACAGAGAAGGATGTGCCACCTATGGTTTTTTTTCTTGCATGTTGGGATTTTGAGGTGAGGTGCTAACCTAGAGCGGAGGTTCCTTTGTTGATGAAGAGCGTCCCTGTCCCATGTATTGCTTTGTGAGTGATACAAAGCAACTTGAATGTGGATATTCTGGCAACCAGTTACCAATGCAGGGCCCTCAAGGCACGTGAGATGTGGGCTTGTGGCTTTACATGTGGGAGTGGTCTGGCAGCAAAGTTCTGAATATGTTGTAGCCTTTTCATAGTTGCCTAGTAGAGGCCATTGGCGTAATTGAGTTTAGACAGTAGGAGAGATAGTAGCCTGGACCTTGTGTGGAAATCCCAGGTGCGGGAAGTTGCGTTGCAGAGTTTTTATAGTAATGAAGCTTGATCTTGCTCATTTATCTACTTGGGCATTCATTGATAGCTTGGAGTCCATGGTAATTCCAAGGTTTCTTACTTCCTTAGAAACTTTAGGCAGTGTTCCCAGGTCGTCAGTCCAGGCAGAGAGTGGGTAATAATTTTTCCAATCGCCACATGTGAGCATTTTTGTTTTGGTAGCATTCAATTTGAGATGGCTCCATGTCATCCAGTGATCAACACATTTGATGCAACTGAAAATTTGTGAGTTCCAAAGTCTTTGGAGCTTTCCAGTTTAAGGAGTGTTTGTGTGTCATCTGTTTAGTTATAGCATGTGAGGTGAAATTCATTGATCAGTGCCGTTAATGACTTTATATAGATGTTGAAAAGTATGGGTGAGATTGATAGATCCTTAAGGGACACCTGCTTTTGTGAAGTACAGTTTGAATAAGAATGGGGGTGTGGATGGCATTTGTTCTATTTTGAAGGTAGGATGTGATCCAGTCGAGAGCAGTCCCCTCTATGCCGGCTTTGTAGAGTCTTTGTATTAGAGGGTCATGGTCAACTGTGTCAAAGGCAGCTGAGAGGTCCAATCGAAGTAGTGCACCAACCCTGTTCCGATCTACTGAGTTCTTACCTCCAAGCTTCATTTAATGGAAAGTACTAGTTTCATCCACTTGAATACACTAGTTTCATCCAATCAAATCTACTAGTTTCATTCAACTGAATGCATTAGAGTCTTCATTTTGGACACCCTTGGCTTTCTACTATTGAACCTACTAATAGTATGTCAATAACACCACTGGTTTATCCCTATGAGCGTACTAGCTTCATCTGATTGCAAATTCTAGCTGCACTCTAATGAATGTACTACCTACCTACAAATTAACATCTTGGCATTTTTCTGTGGATTGTAAAAGTTTTATTATATTAAACAGATGTCCTGAATGTACTAACATCATCCTACTATACAGATTAGCTTCACTACATGAAATATACGATTTATCTAACAATCCACTAACCACCCCATCCCCAGGGAGCTTACCTAACCCCTATGCCAAAAGGGAACTTAACAAATTTGGAAGCCTTAATAACACTCAACAAGGAGACAGAGTTAACAAACCTAATATGAAGCAGGGGGAGAACAATTAAGCAGGCAGAAATTGGGTCAAGAAAAAATGGTTTTAAGAGTAAGGTGGAAAATGAGCAGGTTGGAGGCCAGCTTTGTTTCTGGCAGAAGAAGTTGCCAAGTACATGGTGCAAAGCACAAGTTTTTATCTTTTTGGGGCATGGAATTCCCAAGGTGAGGAGGGCTTCCTTACACGTCAGCTGTGTCATGCTTTTTCCAAAAGAATATTCATATTTTCATTCCATTAACCAAACTAGCTTCCTCTTGTTTAATGCCGAAGTTCTCTGTACTATGGTTTATCGCACATATCGGGCCACTAAACAAAAAATATAAAGGAAGACTGTTCTGACCACACAAAGGCAAACATATGCAATGCATTTACTATTCCGGCATTTCGTTTGTATTTGGCCTAATGTTCAAAGGCTTTGTAGCAGTAGCTTTATTTTTAGATTGTTTTTTATAGGTTTTGATCTTCACCTTTCAGTGCTCTTTTTTCCTTTCCTTTATGTTGACAGGAACCACTAGCAAATCAAATATCCTCCCGTCTTGGTATCAGTTTACCAAAGAGATGGGATCCACTTTTGCACCTGCCTGCTCTTACCATCGCTTTGAGAGGGATTTTTTAAGAATATCTAATAGCCTAAATACTCAAACTTTAAGGATAAGTTAGCCTCAACACAAACAAGCATTGGCATAGCCAATAGGTCTCGCTTTTGGGACTTTATAGGTATTTAGTTATGCAGCACAATATACTTGGTGCAACAATATCAACCGTTGCATGGCTAAACACTTATCAGGTCCCAAAGGCAAGACCTATTGGCTATGCCAATGCTTGTTAAAGACAGCCACTAGATATACATGCTTTGCTTCCCCATACACCCACTTTACACCCCCTGCTGGGATCAGTGTTGCCCTTGGTCACACCATAGACCAAACTTTGCCCCCCCCCCCTGAAAATGTTTGTGAGTATCCATTGCTGTAGCATATCCTTCGGAGCCTGCTCCCTCTTTACTTGGTCCTTGGCTGGGTACCCCCTGTCGGGTCACGTGACCACAGCTCTGGCTGAAGTCTCCCGGGGCGAGCATTAAACCATACTGACTACAGGGAGGGTCTACCTGTCCCCTCTCCCCCATTCTTCAGCTCCGGCAGGTTAAACATTTGCCCGCTTGTGCGTGCGGGGAGTTGGGGGAGATATTGCCGCCATTCAGAGGTGAAAAGGTTGAAGGGAAGGGGGAGACCAGGAGGAACCCCAAACAAGTCAAAGTGGGCGGAAAGGGGACAGAAGTTCACGTCTGGAAAAAAAACCACACGTTGATCAGTGACAGCAGCGAGGGCATCGCGTGAGAAGGCAGCAGGGAGAGTTCAAAACACAGCGAACCTGGGCATGCCCACAGGGCACCGGGGAGGTCTGTGGGGGGGAGGCTCCCGCCACGGGGGCGGCCACAGATAAGGACAGAACAATGCAGAGCTTTGGGAAATTCACACAGGGGTAGAGGGGCAATGGGCGGAGTGGGAGCTGGAGGCTTGTGTGAGCGAGGGGGAGCGTGTCAGTAGCAGCAGCAGCAGAGCCGCAGCAGGATACCCCTGTCTGGGGCAAGGGGTCTGGGGCAGGTGTCGGACTCACAGGGGCTCTGTTGGGGCCGCGGTGAGATATTCTCTTTTTATTCATTTTGTTTGCAGTTTTTATACAACGCATACTCGACCCGAAGGTCTGAGACCACCTTACATAAGCACCAGTTACATTACAGAAGGACATATTCATTTTTTGTAGGCACGTGGAGATTAATTGATGCGCCCAGAATCACAGGATGTTGGGCAGAGTATTAGCGATGCCTCCCAATTCTCATCACTGAGAAATGGGAGGCGCAGCTAATAGCAAAGGAATGCTTTATAAATGGGACAGGTTACAATGGGAGAGGGCCACAGTCAAGAGCAAACTGTTTACAAGAAAAAAAAGAGCTAGAAAAAATAGCAATAATCGTGAAAAAAGGAAAGACGGATTGCGAAAGTGAGAAACGGACATACAAGTACAAAAAAAAAAAAAGCTAGTAAAGACGAAAAACTGGTGAGAGTAAGAAAACAGAGAGAAAGAGAAGTTAAAAAATGAGAGAACGGGAGTAGAAAGAGATTAAAAAAGAATTAGAGCGACAGAATTATCCAGAGAAATAAAAGTAAAGAAAAGATCGAGAAAATGAAAAGACACACATTAGAGGAAACAGAAAGAAAACACAAAAACAGTGTAAGAAATAAAAGAAACCCATCTAGAATAAAGAAAAAAAGAGATGAGAAAAATCAACGGAATGTTAGGATCAGCGAACAAGAAAAAAGAATAAGAACAAGCGCGCGTGCACCTCGCGCTGAAAGCAAAAAAAAAATAATTGGCAGGAGAGGAGGAGGCAGCAGTGAGAGGGGAGAGAGGAGGGGGCCTGTGCCTGTTTCCCTTGCGGGAGCGAGCAGGAACCATCTGTTAATTACAAAAAGATGGTTTGAAAGCTTGCTCCCACAAGGGAATCGCCAAACGTGCACACGTTGCCATTCGATGCAATGTGTGCACATTTTTGCCTGAATCGATTTCTAAAGTTCTCCTTCTATGCAGCGCATGTGCGCCACGTAGGCGAGACCTGAAAATTGGGTTCACAAGCAAAAGCTCATATTCATATAATAAAGTATCGCTTCAACTTCTAGATACTGTGACGTTAAACTACAAGCTGTATTTTAGAGTGTTAATAATTAACGTCTTATTACATATAGCACATTGCTTTTTAATAACATAACTGCGACGCTAAACTTATGTAAAATGTTTTTTGTAATGAAACAGGAGCATTAAAAAAATCTGCAGCAGATATAAATGTGAGATTTTGCAAAAGAACAGTGGCAAAGAAAAAATTCCCATCAATCAAAGGCAATGGAGGAATAAAACGCAAATATGCTTGAATAATTTTTATTTTGCATTTCATTTTCAGACAAGTAATATATTGTAAGAAATTCCTTTAAACAATTGTATACATGCAAGAGAGATTTGGAAACGGATGCACTACGGAAACTCTGCATATGTCAAGGACTGTGATACCAGATCAACTACAACAAACGCACCAGGTCAGAAGAATGCAACAAACTGGGCCCACTGAGACAAATGCATCATAACAGAATCCATAATATGGTGTCCAGTGAGACAAGCGCATTGTGCTATAATCAGCTATGCTACTTGCTGAGGTCCAGTAAAACAGCTAGGCTGGTATTCGCGTGTGGGAAATAGGCCCGGCTCCAGAATTCTCAACCTGGGAAGGCCATGAAGATGCATGGGTGAAGCAGGCAAAATCAACTTTTACTGGATACATGGAAGGGGGGCATTGACACTCTTACTTCATGCTTCTTATTCAATGGACTTCCTTCCTCTTCTTGTGTTTGTTTCTCCCCTGTAGCGTAACTCATTTTTAACATTTTTTTTTAGGATGACCTCATTTCATGAATCAAAAAGAGGGACAGCCACAGACGTAGAAAAATAACTGCACGTTGGCTTTGATAATGGTTGTTGAAGGATTACACTTAATACACTCAGGGTCTCTTTTCTGAATACATATTTATATTCATATCCTCAGGAGGATGAAAATTAAGTAACAAAACACTCCCTATGCTAAGCTGCTCCAGGGGCAGGCTACTGGCGATCTCAGCCTATGGCATGTGCACGCATATGTAATCAGGCATTTGAATGGGTCGCAGCACCTTTTTTTTTTTTTGCAGCTGCTGCATCTGAAAAATGCATTTTGCTTTTTACCAATGCTGTACAGTGTCGCAAAAAACATTAGCAAAGCCAATAGGTTCAAAGGCAAGCCTTGTTGGCTTTGCCAATGCTTGCTTTGTTTACAATTCACATGTACTTTGTTTGCATATTATGTGTGCTGTGAAGTCTCCTTTTAAAAACAACAAGGATGGAACCACTGATGCTTGTATATGATTCAATGTGACCTGTTAAAATACAGTCGGCAACATTTTCAGGATACTGTAAAACCTCTCTTTTTTTGCCCTCATGTAAAGCAGGAGTAGCAAACTTGAAATTCTGATCAGTTCTCCAGATCAATACTGCATTTTAAATAAGGTAAACGTGTGGCTCTCGCCTATTTGCTGGCATGCGCTGCCTACACTGACTTGAGGAGAGTGGATTTTTGTATTGGTTATTCCATTTGGAGCAGTCCTGTTCAGACAGAGAAAGCGCTATCATCACTGGCAGAGATGCCCTAAAATCAAGAAAAAAACGTGCTCTATTTAAGGGTACAACCGAAAGTACCTGATGTGTTTAGTATGGAAAGCACCTCTCAGTAGCGACACCAAACAGCCGTATGTGCACCAAAAACACAGAGCATGTGCCACACTCAAGGCTGCGCTTTCCAGTGACTAATGCTTATATTTTTGCTGCGTTGCCACAAAACTGCAGTTACTCTTTCCAAAAGACGGCGAACTGCAGACGTTTTCATGCACTGACATTCACAGCATGCAGACCTAGTCTAGTGTTCTGCTGTGTTTACATTTCCCAGTGGATGTGCGTAGCAGCATAGCCATAATGTTTTAATTTGAACCTTTTTAATACTATTTAAGCTTGGCCCAGCTACATTGCATGCCGCCCTTGCTTATCATGTTACTGGGTGTCTAGAGCTACGCGGCTCTGTTTCAGTGCACTAACTTAGGATAGCAAGCATTGGCAAAGCCAATAAGTCTCAGCAGTGTCCAAGCTATTGGCCTTGTCAATGTGAATGCCTTTTAGCCATGTTGTCTAGAAGCACATCTGCTGTTCAGCCCGGCTGAAAGGCACTGAAAGCCCAGAATCACAGGCCGTTGAGCAGAAACCAAGTCTCATCGCCCCCAAGTTTAGGGTTATTGTCCTGCGCCTCCGAACACAAAAAAGCGCTGTGGCATGGCCTACATCATAGCGCTTTTTTCAGTGACTTTCAGCTATGCTAAACAGCAGACATCATGGCTAAAAGACATTCGCGTAGACAAGGCCAATAGCTTGAGCATTGCTGAGATCTATTGGCTTTACCAAAGCTTGTTCGGAGTTGATCGGATCTTGCTGAACAAATCTGAAAGCAATAGTGACAAACAGAAGTAAACCGAGGATGTGGTGAAATGGCCAGAGCTGCTGACTGGGGAACTAGAAAACCAGGTTGCAATCTCAGGGTCGGCTTAACAGTTTGTGCTTCTGGGCAAATTGATTATGCTTCCCCCTGTGTATGACAATTAATGTGTCATTGTGTAACGTAACTTGTGAGCACTTAAAGCACTCTTATACAATCGACAGGTGATAGCGCTATGGCAACAGGGAGGACGGAACAAGCGATACAATACCATCAGATAGTGCAAAAAAAACCTAAAAATAAAAACAGCAGCGACCGAGGGAGGTAGTGGGGGACGGGTTAAGCAGGAGGGCATGGGTAAGGGAGGGAGAGGGAGGTAGCAACAATGGTGGGTGTGGGGGGGGAATACCTTAACTGAAGCAGGATCAGAAACAAAAATGAATGTGTGATTGTGGAATGTAACTGGTGAGCACTTAAGCGCTCCAAGACCGTCTGCTTGGGTTTGCGCTATACTAAGACAGAGGATGGAGTGAGAGCTCCAATACCATCGGATCGTACAAAAACAAACAAGCGCAGTTAATGTTTTAACAACTTTTTAAGAAATGCATTTGCTTATGTGCACATGCATGTATTTTAGTGGTATGTATGTATAAAAGGGAGACTATGGCAAGAGCAAGGACGCAACAAATGCTCCAATACCATCAGATCATACAAAAAAAAAAAAGCATCAGCAACAAGTGATTTATTGGGGAGACGGGTCAAGCAGGTAAGCAGGGGGGAATGTGGAGATGGGCAAGCAATGACGGGAGAGGGCAGGAGGAAGCAACAACAGAGGAGTAAAAAAAAAAAAACTTCATTTAAGCAGGATCAGCGAGAAAAATTAATGTCACATTGTGGAATGTAACTGGTGAGCACTTAAAGTGCTCCAATACCACTGGCTTGTGTTTGTGCTATGGCAAGACCGAGCAAGCACTCCAATACCATCGGAAATAATAAAGAAGTGCTGTTTGTATTTTAACAACCTTTTAACGAAATGCATTTGTTTAGGTACATGCACATGTATTTTAGTGTTGTGTGTATATGTACAAGGGAGACAGACTGAAAACACAAGTGCCCCTACTGAGTGCTTGAAAACAAAGAAATAATTAGCTCCGCAAGCCAAGAACAGTATTAAGGAGACATGTGCTTAGCCCATGCGCTATGGGAG
This sequence comes from Triturus cristatus, assembly GCF_964204655.1. Taxonomy (NCBI): domain Eukaryota; kingdom Metazoa; phylum Chordata; class Amphibia; order Caudata; family Salamandridae; genus Triturus; species Triturus cristatus. The sequence continues at coordinate 535,899,503 of NC_140582.1, forward strand.
GGCCAAACACTAGAAGAGGGCATGACCCTGCACGTGCCATGACGAATGACATCAAAGGAAATGAAAGCGACGCTTAAGTTTACCAATGGCAGGAGATGGGAGGTCCGTAAGCCCACAGATAGAACACAACACATCTCTTCGAGCCAGCGTATGCGCTGTCTAGCCAAGCAGCGCATACACTGTCTAGCCGAGACCTAAAAACAATAGATCTCGCACAGGCAAAACCTACTGGCTTTGCCAATGCTTGTTATGTTTAGAAACAGGAAGATCCGTAATCACAAAATATGGAGCTGAGGCCAAGGCTAAGGAGATAATATGCCATATTTTCGAGGGAGGGTGTGGCGTGCCGACTATGGAACTGGGAACCCAGGTTTGAGTTCCGTCGTCGGCTTAACATCCTTGATTCTGGGCATTTCACTTACTCTCCCAGTGCCTAAAAAAATGAATGTGTCCATTTGTAAAGTAATTGGTGCTAATGTAGAGTGCTCCAATACCTTCGGGTGGTGTTGGCGCTATATAAAACTGCACAAAAACACCAGAAAGATTAAGTGTTACGTTGGTTTACACTAATGAACATGAGAAAATACATTGCATGGCAACCACATTAAAAGGACTACATTTGCCATGGACGCTGAGGGGCAGGCAGACATTGATGACATCAAGACTCAGCCTAGCTCCTTTGAAGAGAATTCATGCTAAGCAACAATGGCGCACGGAAACACTTCACTAGTGAATGCGGAAAAAGTACTAAAGTGTCCTGACGGAAGAAATTTGAAGAAATAGAGTCCCACCCTATGAAATGAGAAGCAACAAGGTGAGACACAAGCAGTTCAATCATTTCGCACATGAGAAACATGCCTATGCAATTACAGCAGAAGACACAGGTGTTTTAGAAGCTCTGACATGCCCTGTGATAATGCATACCCGATTTACTTGAGGTCTTATTTTCCAGCTATAAATACCATTACCGAGCGACCACATATGGTGTAAACACACACAGACACAAAATATAAACCGAGACTACACGTGTGCCAAGTAATACTAGTAGTGCACACATGCTCCAATAAACACGTCAACTATACACTAACAGGGCATTAAAAGGCAGAATACAATCACTCATTAGAACAAAACAGACTACAATGGGGGTTTAAAGCAGTAAGGGACACGGGGAAGGGCATAATTTGTGGATGGGGTAAGCACCGGGAGGTGAGAGGGAGCAAATAGAGTCTGGAGGGAGGTGGTGGGGGAAATGGAAAGTAGCAATGAAGGGAAAAGCAGTGACAGGTTTGCGAGAGGGGTTGATCTGTGGACAGGGCAAACATCGGGAGGTGCGAGGAAACAAACCGACAGAAGGGAGGAGGTGGGGGAAAGGAAAAGCAGCAACAATGGGAAAAGCAGTGACGGAGAGGGGTGATCTGTGGACAGGGCATGAGGGCGGGGGGGGCGGAGCTAGTAGAAGCACAAGCACAGTGTAAAGTGCTGAATTAGAAAGAAAAAAAGAAGGTCCTAAATTGGTCGTAAAAACGGGAGCACTGGATGTGTACAAGTATTTGTTCAAGGAAGGGGGGGAGCTAGACACAAGAGGAGGCATAACCATGCGTGCCAGGGACAGAGCCCATAGATTAAACACATGTCTCTCTGAGACAGTGCATGCACTGTTTAGCTATGACCTAAAAAGGGTTACAAATAGGAAATTCAAGAAAATGTAAAATGAGAGAAAGGGGGCAGTGTGATTGGAGGGTAGACATTGGCCAAAAACCTGCTTGAAAAAAAAACTGGCACTTTTCCTATTGATGTTAGGCAGTAACAACAAGAGAAACGGGGCCAAATTTGCCACAGGCTGGCTCCATGGCGCTCCCTTGGTGGTGAGACCGTGTGTTTATTTTTATATTGCTAAGAAGCTATTCTAATTAAAGTGCTGTAGATGACAACAAAGTGAAACCTAAGATCTGACTCAAGAGGTTGTTGGCAGAAACACGAGTGACTATTCTCAATGGAAATCATCCCTCCGGAGACGTGGGCAGGGCACTGCCTTGCAAGAATAATATGCCGTGGTAGCATACACACCTGGGTGATGTGAGAATCACTGCATGTCGGCAGAATATAAAATGGCACCCAAAAGGGGCGGGGGGGGTGAAGCATGATGTCATGCCAACAGCAGCATGACAGACATGTTTGCTTTCCTGTCCCTCGCCACAAATCTCTCCTACGGCTGGTGCATCAGCCTGGAAAAGAAAGTCACAGGGGCCTCCTGGCTTGCTTCTGGGCTACTTGGGGAGAGAATTACTACAATTTACAGTAACATGGAATAGGATACAGCAGATTAATGCATGAGATATGTTTGCTAATAGGAAAGTGCTAAGCAACCATGAATTGGACAATGGTAAACTGCATCTGGCAGCTGGAAGGTTGGCCCAAGCTACACACCTGTCTTTCTAGAGATATAAGCCTTTGTAGAAGTAATGGCTTATTACACCCTCTCTGGGTATGCTGTTCAGCCAACACGATCTCTGAGATCCATAAATATAGTATTTTTGGTAGCCCCTCGTGTTCAATGCTTATCTTTGGGGGACTGAGCTGTCTTGGCTGCCACTGCAGAAAGATGGAACTAGTTCTCGGAACATTTTAAGAAGAAACCTGATCTACTGAAGACTTGGCTCTTCTAAAAACTTAGATAAACGTCTGAATGTTTTTTTCTGGACTGGCATGCTTTCCTGTTTAAGTTGCAGAAGGTTTCAAGCACAAGTGGTGGTGAGAGTTGCGCTTTTGGACTCATCTTGTAGTAATGCAATATGCGGAGTTCAAAAGTTGACAAGTTATGTTTTCGCTGTTACTTCTTTATAGTGAGGGACAAGGAAGCTGGGAGAAGGCACAAGCATGGCTGCTAGCATGTAGAGAGGAGCAAGGACACGCAACGAGAGAGAGCCTCAAAGCCCAGCTGTGCCTTAAATTATACACAGTTTGATGAAGATTCACATAAAAGGATAACAAAAGTGGTGGTCTGCGAGGCGGTGGGAGGACTCACACTAGTCGTCAATTCTGGAGTGGGAAAAAGACTTAGACAGGTGTCAGTGGGTAAAGGAGGAAATTCAACGTAGCAGAGGTAGCCCTGGGAAGTGGGAGATGGTGTGGGGCCCGTGGCGGAAATACAGGGGTGAGCACCACGAAACACGATCGTAGCTGGAAGATTGGAGACAAACTCTCCCCTCGAAAGTGCGATCAGGAATAGTACAACTGTTAAGTCCTGTAATACCTTATTATACTGTTTGTATTGACCCACTGTATCGTATGAACGTGGCAAGATACCCTCCAGATGTATTAGAGATACCATGTTATATATAGGTGCCAGCTTTGTACTTTCAGATGTTGTACTATGTGATGAGCTTGTCTAATAAAAAGAGTTTTAAAAAGAAAAAAGGAAAAGAAAAGTCATGGTGTACAAAGGAAATAATACAGGAGGGTTTATCCTAGAGACCACAGACTACTTAATCAGCAAGAATCGCACCTGTGTATATAAGCATTTAATACGTGTATTTCTTTGTACAAATATGTATAATAATTATGTATATAAATATATAGATATTCTTTAGGTCTGCTTAACAAATGTACTCATTACTTATGGTTGTATTACTCTATGCTGAACATGTATATAGTTCACTGCATAGCTTTCATATCAGTTATTTGATAAGATGCTTATGGTTCTCTGTTATTCATAACAATATGTAAATCTTATCAGAACTATATCTATAATTGCTTCACTATTGAACTATTAAAAAGAAAAAAACCTGCACAAATAAATGGCTTAAAGTACAGCAACACTTGAAATTCTGAGTTTATTAAATACACCTTAAATATTGATATATTACCTTCCTTATACATGTATACTATCATGTACTTTATTTATTACTGTACTCCTACAGTTGGGCCTCTTCAATGCACTAACCTATGTTTCACCCTATACCTCTCTTAATGTATTATTTATCTCCACTCTCCGACTCATTCCAAACTTCATTCTGCTACTATGATCTCCAAAATATCCCTTTCTAGACTATTCCCTCCTCTATCCCTCCTTGCATCACCCAAACCTCATTTTACTACAAAGATCTCCCAAACAACCCTTTCTAAATTCTTCCCTCATGTAGCCTTCCTTAAACTCATCCAACACCTAATTTTACTACTATGATCTTGATAATTCATTTCTAGAGACTCTCACCTCCTCCATCTCTCCTTTACTCATCCCAAACCTCCTCCTACTACTAGGATCTCCCAATAAACACTTTCTAGACCCTTCCCTCTTCTATCCCTCCATTCTCCTTTTCCATCAAACTAACAGACTCGCAAGATCACCGCTCAAATTAATTCATATTTCCTTATACTAATTCACCACAAATCCTTTTTGGGTTCCAGAGTAGCGTGCTACTCATCAGAAAGTGCTTTAGCACCTCGTTGAGGGGAGTAAGCGCTATATAAATACAATTAAAATAAACCTGCAAGCAAGGGGGAAATTTCTGTAGGTAGAAAATAATGTGATGTCAAGATTTTCAGGACATCAAATTAAAATGATACTGTAAGCAAATAAGCCAAAACGTTGAAATGGCTTGCTAGAGGGAGAGGTGTGTATCTCTCAAGATATTCTGACAAAAATCGATTTTCAGTCGTGCCTTCTATTTTCTCACATAACATTAACACCCTAAAGACTGAAATGGTTGTTATCATTTTAAAAGCGTATTTTGCCAAGTACGTCAGCAGAAAGCTTTTGGCTTTCAAGCACATCTGGGGTGTGGCTAAAGATGCTTCACTCATTGCCGCGCATTGGTCACTGAATATATTTTCATCCTTCTTGGATTGGGCACCCAACAGTTTGAAGATGCCAATCTCAAAGAACTGTTTTCAGGGGTGATGACACAGATCTCGGCTTAAATGGCAGGGGATGGGGGAGGGGTAGTGTTGGAGGGAGTAGTGCAGCACTGCATTCCCCTGCCATTTCTACTAAAATATTACCACGGATTGCAATTTTAAAACTCCATAGTGGAAATGTTTCTCAATAACAACATTGCTACTCTGACGAAATACCCATAAATGTCACACGCAGTTCGTTTGTTTGGATTAACTATTAACTGTGTATTTACGAATTGTGCTAAGAACATAGTACATAATTAGATGTAGTAAAGTAGTCAAATCCTTCTCCATACAAAGTTGCAGGAAAAACGCCGCTGTAACTAAAAATAATTTGCGTATTTTTTAAGTTCACGGTAACTCACTTGAGATGTTATGACACTTGATAACAGGTGTTTATTGTTACTGAAACCAATGGTATCATTTTAGCTATATTGGAAGCAGTGCTTTAAAAAGTGCAGGTATTCCCTATTTAGTGTACCTGTTTAATCCTGAGAAATGCCGGTACTCTCCCATTAAATGCATTGCAGCAGTGCCGAGAAGCGCAGGTGCTCCCTCTTTCAAATTAAAGTAGTGCAGGTACTCAGTACCGGACAGTACCTGTCCATTTAAAACACCGATTGGAACGTTGAATGGACTCTCCGGATTTCAGCCTGTGGCCAAGAGGACAAACGCGTTCTGGAGTCAATGCAGTAGCCCACCATGCCATCGGGGTGTAATAAGTATTTAATCGACAGGGAGTGAGTCATAAATTATTCGATGCAAAGCAATAATGGTAATCTTGGGCCCATTACCAAAAAGGTCTGTGCATACAGTACAAGTTCTTCAGTTTCAAATAGTGCTCTGTGGGAGCCAGAACAGGACTCCCTGTGCCAGCCAGTGTGCATCTCCACATCTCAGACCCAATACACTCTTGGATAGTGATCATGGACCAAATGGAGTTTCATTCGCCAGCAGCTCGCAAATACAGAATCTTGTAATGAGCCAACTGAGACAACATTACTTTGAGAAGTATAGAAGTGCAGAGAGACCTTGCAGTTGAGTGAAGGAGGGGAGCAATTAAGGAAATCCCAAACCCATTTTTAGTGACTGTAATGCTAGTGGGACAAGAAGCCGCGGTGGAATCCAGTGGAAGAGTCCGCGTAAAGGGAGCATTGGCTTGAAGTGACTAGACTTTATTCTTCTGTTCGCTCTCACCAATACTGCTTCTATTTGACGCTATCATGACGTATATCAGAAACTGTATGTCAGGCTGTTTTTAGTCGAGCCTAGGCAGCACGCATGTGCTGTCTGAAAGATATGCTGTAATCACTGTATGGGCTTTCATCCAACCTATTGGCTTTTTATTTGTTGCTTGCATTTTCCTTTAGAAAGCGTTGCTTTTTATTGGTTAACATTTTATTTCTGATCCTCCTATGTGTGATTGGCTCCCTCCCAGCGGATTTCGCTAATTGTTCTTTTTTGTCAGCCATCTGAACGCGTCCACAGTTTCTCCTGGCTGACCACTGCACACAACAGCAGTAGTATTTCATTCATTGTTCATTCATTTTCTTGTTGTAGTAAGCACTCGTGGTTACGAGCTTCAATGCCTTTTAAGTACTTTGCTGGAAGATGATTTGCAGCGTGGTTAAACGGAGCGTATTGGCATGCTATTTTGTAAAACATTGCAACAATAGAACAGTGTTTACTTTGGAGGTCGCATTTCTGTGTTCACCTAATTTAGTTGATTTCTTTAACCTTGTGGTATCGCTGTGCTTTTCTTACTGATGAAGGTTGGTTCACATTTCTAATTAGTTAACAAATTGGTTTGTACGCACCAAAATAACTTGCTGCTGATTTCTATATGCATGCGCTGTACAGTGGAAAATCCTCATTCTTAGTTTTCTAGATAGTGCTGCTAGCTGCTTCTCTGGTTAGTGGTAACTCCTCATTCTAAGTCTTCCAGACAGTACTGCTACCTGCTACTGTGGTCCCGTCAGTAATTCCTAGATCTAAGTCTTCCACACAGTGCTGCAGCTGCTTCTCTAGTCCCAGTGGTAATTCCTCAGTCCTAGTCCTCTAGGCATTGGTGATACCTACTTCTATGGTCCCAGTGGCAATTTCTCATTCTAAATCCTCTAGACAGTGCTGCTAGCTGCTACTCTGGTCCCGTCTGTAATTCCTCATTTTAAGTCCACTAGGCAGTGCTGCAGCTGTGTCTTTGTTCCTAGTGGTAATTCCTCATTCTTAGTCCTTTACACAGTGCTTCTAGTTTCTTATCTGGTCCTGTCAGTAACTCCCCCATTTCTCTGCTATTAGCGGCTTCTCTGTTCCCAGTGGTAATTTCTCATTCTAAGTCCTCCAGACAGTGCTGCAGCTGCTTCTCTGGTCAGTCGGTAATTCCTCATTCTTAGTTCTTTCGGCAGTGCTGCAGCTGTGTCTCTGTTCCCTGTTGTAATTCCCCATTCTTAGTGCTCTAGGCAGTGCTGCTAGCTGCTTCTCTGGTCCCCTCATTCTAAGTCCTCTATGCAGTGCTGCAGCTGTGTCTCTGTTCCCTGTTGTAATTCCCCATTCTTAGTGCTCTAGGCAGTGCTGCTAGCTGCTTCTCTGGTCCCCTCATTCTAAGTCCTCTATGCAGTGCTGCAGCTGTGTCTCTGTTCCCTGTTGTAATTCCCCATTCTTAGTGCTCTAGGCAGTGCTGCTAGCTGCTTCTCTGGTCCCCTCATTATAAGTCCTCTAGGCAGTGCTGCAGCTGTGTCTGTTCTCAGTGGTAATTCCCTATGCTCAGTCCTCTAGGCAGTGCTGCTAGCTGCTTCTCTGGCCCCCTCTTTCTAAGTCCTCTAGGCAGTGCTGCAGCTGTCTCTCTGTTCCCAGTGGTAATTACTCATTCTTAGTCCTCTAGGCAGTGCTGCTAGCTGCTTCTCTTGTACCGTTCGTAACTCCTCATCCTACTCAAACTAATAAACCCAATTATAATTTCTGCAATATGGCATCAAAATAAAGCAAAAATACCAAACATTACAAAAACCAATAGCTCTAGCCAAACACTTTTAAGGTCCCAAAGGCGATACCCGTTGGCTATGCCAATGCTTGTTCTTGTTTCCTGGAGCTTACGCTATTGGTGTTATTATTATTTATGGTGCAACAGTCTGCTGCCACCCACCCTGTCTGATGCCATTTCAGGTGAGGACAATAACTGAGCCAGTAGGTATGGCAATGAAAGCACAGAAAAAATAGACATTGGGAAAAAAAGATATGCCATATTGTATTTTTATGTTAAGTAGCATGTTATCAGAATCATTAGCTACAGCTAAAAAAAAACAAAAAAAAAACTGTAATTGCAGCTCACATCCCCAGGAACAAATATGAAATGCGTAATAGGACAGTGAGAGCAAGCACCTAAGTCCCTGATAAGGAACACATTAACCTCGGAAATAAACAAAACATCCAGGAGCTCCGTAGAATGCCCAAGTTATGCCATAATGGCTGTTGGCCAACAAATACACCGAGACTGCTTCGGCGTCCAGTGTTGAGGCTCACAGACTCTCTCATTCCAGGGCAGTGGGTATGCACCAGAGTACAGCAGACCGAACTCTGCTAGGAACAGGTCTAGATATAAACAACAGAGAGGGGCAGTCTGAAGTGTGTGCCTTTGGCGACGCCGTAGTAAAGCTGCACATCTTCAGGCGTTTATTAGCGACCTTCAAATTGCCACGAAACAACATTACCACGTGTAGAGCCGGGGCGAGGCAGCCGTGGGTGTAGCATGCTGTGACAGGTGTAGCCTGAGTAACCACAAATTACTGCGGCCTCCCTGGCACGCGGGGAGACGTTAAACCCCACTAATCGTCTCAGGGGAATAATAATTAGTCATTAGGCTCGGGATAATCACGCTGTTGCCGGACGTGGCTCAGGTGTGCCGCGAGACATGACGACAAAGGAGAGATAAACCCATCAGCCAGGGCTACAGACGCTCTTAGGAGTGCTGGGGTTCAACGGGGCAGGCTCCTCGCATCCTCGGCAGCGGGGTGCTGGCTACCGCTCGCCCTCGGCAAGAAGCCACCATTGCAGCTCCCTCGCATCCTCGGCAGCGGGGTGCTGGCTACTGCTCGCCCTCGGCAAGAAGCCACCACTGCAGCTCCTCGCATCCTCGGCAGCGGGGTGCTGGCTACTGCTCGCCCTCGGCAAGAAGCCATCACTGCAGCTCACGCAACGTAAGGGAAGGAAAATAACCCTTAATGCTTCTCTGTGCTCCATCCACAACAGGAGCACGGTATTTTAAAGCAGACACCAACTACGCTGTCCAAGAAAAGGATCAGATTCCTGGGAAAAATTACAAATATTCTAAAAGGTTGGCCAAATCAACATTTTTACAACCTCAAACTAAATTGTCCAGAGGCATCTGACATGTATCGGATGTCTTTCCTCTGGCAATAGAAAGCCAATCTCAAGGTCCGAAATGGTCTGAATCCCCACCAGAGATGCATACGGTAATCTGTCCTGGAGTTCAAGAGCCATTTCCCGTTAGTAGGAGCTGTCTTGCTAGTCTTCGTGCAGGCTCGCACCTCTGAGGGCCAACTGGGTGTAATCTGCTGTGAATTACTTCAGAAGGACGGATTATCTTTGCTGCTCTTCCTCTCCGCACAACGACGTATTCTACATTCCCAGTCATGCTCTTACTGTTTCATGTGACTGCAGCGTTCAACTATGTAGCAGATGTCTAGCTGGCCTAATGTACACGTCTGTTTGAAATGTTACTTGTTGTTACAAACAAACATAACTAATGTGTAGTGACCCAAAAACATGGAACTTGATAGCATTTTATAACCCATCTTTACTCAATTCTACATGGTGTCTCGCTGTCACATTATTTATCCAGTCTTTTAATTTTAGTCTCCACCATTTCTGCTCTATGCATTCAGTGCCTTTCCAGTAACAACATATATCCCACCGTTGCCCATGAGCTCTGCACCTCACTGGTTTTCAGGTGAAAAGTGCTTGCCTTGTGTACTTATTTCCTTAGGGTCGATGGAGGGAGAGAAAAGCGCATGCGTTGTTTTGTATTCCTGGGCCTCTTCTCATAGGGCTCGAGGTTCAATCAACGCGCCGTGGTGGTAGTCCGGCTCTGAAGCGTCTCTAGCTTATGTTCTATGCTTCTGGAAACGAGGCCTCCAGAGCTTAAGGATGTCCTATCACTACATGTAAGGGAGTCACCAAGTGTCTAGCCCGAAACTCTGATTTAACCATCACTGTGCTGGGGGTGTAATAGAAGAAAAAGACCAGTCCCAGAATATGGCAGTAGTTAGATGAAAGCTCATCACTAGAAACACTGTGTCCTCCTGATGGAGCGATATGACAACACTGCCACAGGCGAACGCAGGTACCCAGACGAGGCATTTTCAGTTATATAAGTTGGCATAATTAAAGATAACGGTACCCCCTGCCTTTCAACGCAAGAGCTGGAGTTCCCTCTACAGTTTAAAACACACGTGTTTCAAGCTGCACAAACATGTTTGACAAGACCAAGATAACCCAAGTCCCAGGCTACTGCATTTACATGTATTGCTAATTCTAAGGCTGGGGACGGGGTGAGGGGGTGTCAGGTTCCCTTCTCTGTATCTTACATCAAGGGTTCCCTCATTCTTGAGTAGTTAAAAAAGTAACAAGGCTAAAGATGGAAACCCGAGTACTGAAAGTGTCCGTCAGTGTTGTGTTTCCGAAGTGATATATGCGCGCGTATATGGAATGAGGAGATGGGCGAGCAGGCTTGAACTGAAAAGAGTCTTTCCTCTGAGTGGTCAGTGGTCCTTGAAAAGGTCACCACAGTTCCTGTCGGGCAGGCTTGTTGTAGACGTGTGAAGGGTTGCTTCCAAGGCGTCCGTCTCCTTGCGGGGCATGTCCAGGGCCCACACACGTGTCGAGAGCTGCCCTGGCAGCTCCTGTCTCCAACGGATGATCGGCAATTTCAGCCTCCAGCCACTCGCTGGCTAAACCCCGACAGGTGTCAGGGCGGATAATGCGGGGCCCTTCCGTTGTGTCTGTAAAGATTTGTTTTGTCCAGTGTGCTGACACCCGCCTCCCATCCAAGCGCCCATCAAGACGCTGTGCAGGCCCTGCTGTAGCTTGCAGGGAAGGCCAGGCCACGGCGTGTTCGACTTCCTGTCTCCTCAACAATCTTGCCTGCTCCTCGGACGCCTCTCGGTGCGGCCAGGGCGGTCAGGGCGAGCACTTCCTTTTCATTTTTGCCTTACTACGAAATCAATGTTGGAAAATGGAATCGCAGTTGTACCTCGAGGGTTAGAGGCCTTCTTTACTGGTTGGCGTGCGTGAAAGGAAAGCATGATGACCCTGCATTCCACGACAAACAGTACAAAGAGCGTTCGCCGTGCTACCTCTGCCTATAATCTTCGCGCTGTAGTTAGACCGCCTATGAAATGTGATGAACAGAATCCCACATCAGAGTCCGCGCTGACCGAGGAGCCGGGGTTCACTGCTTGGAACATGCACGGTGCTTGGGGTCAGTCGGCAAGGCACACACAATCAACCCGGGGGTAGCTGTCGCAACCGAGAAGCTCTTTCCACGAACAAGAGCTTTCTCGAAAAATACATTTGAAAGGAAACGGAGGATATATTTGGTTGGCGTTAAAGACCAGCATTACAAAATTGTCTGAATGCTTTGCATGGGAGCTATAATTAAAACTTGCAACACAAGTTTATAACTACATAAGCGCAAATACTCTTCTGAAGTCAGGTAGACTGTAGGAAACACAACCTGCACACAAATAACAGCATTTCTACTACATTTGAGACCCTTGTTTTGCCCCGGGGACTGAAGCAGAGGCGTTCACCCGCAGGCTGTAAGGTGTACCCCAGCACTGAAAGTAAAGACACTGCCAATGGGTGGATCCAATAAGCTGAGTGGTCCTTCTGAAGTCATTCTTCTCAAACTGGCAACCATTCTCAATTACTTTGTGGCATAACAGCCACTTGTTCGCATATTAATCAGCCAACGGTGCCCTCAGACGATCCCAATATATATTTAAAGGAGTAAACCAGGTATGATAAATCAGAAAAGCAACTATAATATTTCTGCCAAGATACAATATATGATGCCACCCAATCCTTTTCTATTGCGAAATGTACAGATCACAGCACATGTAAAATGGATAGCAAGCAGAACTGCTAAATGATGAGCTTTCTGTGGGAGGGGGCAGACACAGCAGAAAGCCCTCAAGAACAACTTTGGCACAGAACTGGTAAGTGGTGAAACAATACCATGCTGCCCCACCCCAGTGCTAAACACAGCCTTGCCTTCTATTGTACTCAAGCACTGATCTGAAGCACATGATCACTGTGCAACTTGTGCACATGAATAGCTGGCAGTTAAGTCGTCAATGTATAAAGAACATATATATTAAGAAAGCGTGCCATGGAGAAAGGTACCTGTAGTTCTTTCAACGGACAAGACAAAGGCCATTTCGTCCGGAGTCCAGAAGTAGGGCATCACCCCACCACCTCGAACCCTCCCCGGCTGACTCGGGTGCTATGCTTTGTTCCTACTCATGGCTTTTGTTATCACTGCTTTACCCCCATTTTAAAAGTTTAGGGATGGCTAGGCAGTGATGCAAGATTCGTTTTGGGAAGCGTAGACATACTCCGAGAGTTTCAAAAGTCATCATACTCGTATGTCAAGAGACTGAGCAGCCAGCCATAGCACCATCGCTAAACTGTAATTAGAGAACAGCTCAGACATTGCTCACTACTTTCAAACATGCTTTTTTCTCTTCTAGCAGATTACTTTCTTATTTTCTAGGTGCGCTTTACAAATTAAGTGCACCGGCTGACAGAGAAAACTGAAGAGGATATTTAGGATCCTGCAAAGAACCCTTAATGGCACCCAGCAGCAGCGGCGGCGGCGGCGGCGGCGGCAGCAGCAGCGCGTGATGTATGTGTGTGTATATATATATATATAATTCACTGAAAAAATCATTGGTTTCAGGGGCGTTATAGTTAGCTGGACATTTCCCTCGAACAAAACCATTGAAATTCACCCGTTATAGTTAGTTCAGCTAACTATAACTCGCGCGCCCGCAATGCACTGCTGATGACGTCACATATTACATCACTGATGACATGGTCAGTGACATCACTCATGACATCACTGATGACATCTCAAATGACCTCACTGATGACATCATCCAGTGAATGTGTGTATTTCTGAAAATTAAATATGTTTTATATATGTATATCTCAAGGTCGATGGAAGAATAAATGGGTATATAAGTGTCTAAATGGATGGTTTTTTTTCTGAAAGATTGATTGTATAACTGACTCATTAAGTGTATCTTAGTGCATACATGGGTTAGTGAGTAATCTTAAAATATGTAAATATCTGTAATAGTCTCTCACTTTGTGTATAAGTGGGTGCATGGGTTGGTAAGTAGCTACATGCGTGTCTATATAGGTTATTTGTTGGTTTTTTGAGTATTAGTATGAGTGTCTGAGTGGTTCGGTGGGGGGTATTATGTATTGCATAGATGCATGAAGGAGTGACTCACTGTTTGTATGTGTTGAAGACAGCATGTGTGCAGGACTGTATGGGCGGATGAGTGTGTGTATGCGTGTGTTAGTGAGAGAATGACTGTTTCAATAGTGTTTATATTAGTAACTACATATATTTTAAACTATTATATGTGAGTATTGGTGTATATAAGTGAGCATATGTGAGAGTTAGAGATTGGAAGAGGTCCTGTATGAATAACTTTGTGTTTCTATTAGTGATTGTTTAAAATAGTAAGTATGTGTAAGTTTCTGTATAAGTAAGTGTGGTGGTGTGTGTATAACTGTATATGCAAGTAAATGGTTGTTTGATTCATTATTAGCATGAGTGACTATGTGTGTGAGTAACTCTATGGATGAGTGGCGGTGTGTAACAGGATGTATAGGTGTATGAGTACATATTATGAGTGAGTACATATATGAGTGACCATATAGGACTGTTGGTGAATGAGTACATGTGTATGTACATCTTAGAGTTACTGAATTGGTTGTTGTAACTGGTTTTGGTATGTCCATTGTTTTGACGATTTTAGTTTCTATTTCTGTATGTGTGTATCAAAGGTTATATTAGGGTAAGAGGAGGTCTGCCACTCTATCACAAGGATGATGTCATCAGTGATGTCATTTGAGAAGTCATGAGTGATGTCATGAGTGATGTCACTGACCATGTCATGAGTGATGTCACTGACCATGTCATGAATGATGTAATATGTGACGTCATCACAAGTGGATTGCGGGCGCCCGAGTTATAGTTAGCTGAACTAACTAGAATGGGGAAATTTCAATGGTTTTGTACGAGGGAAATGTCCAGCTAACTATAACGCTTCTGAAACCTATTTTTTTTTCAGTGAATTTCAAAGGTTTTTTAAATGCTAATTCCTAACTATAACATATCTCAAACCTATGGTTTTTTAAGGGAATTTCAAAGGTTTTTTAAATGCTAATTCCTATTTATAACTTATCTCTAACCTATGGTTTTTACAGAGTTTCATAGGAATTCTAAATCTTTATTTTTCAGTGCATCAATTGCTTTATTAACGTTTTTTATACTGTTTTTCTTCATTTTTTTAAAGTTCTTTTTTTTACATATTAAAAAAAAAAAAAATATTACATGTTTTTAATGAAAATGTTTTTTAAAAATATTTGTAAAAACTTTTTAACTATTTAAAAAAAAATATATATTTTGCAAACTATATTGTTAATATATATATATTTTTTTGATTTCGCACACCCAACGCGCTAGGAATCGCGCACCCAACTCGATAGGAGTCGTGCACCCAACGCGTGCACACCAGGTGGCCGCGCTGAGATAATAGCCCCTATCACAAATTTTTATTATCCCCGGGGACCCCATCCCCCGGGACTTATAAAACAACGTTGGGGACCGTGGGGGGAGCCCCAACGCCCCCACGGTCCCAGCCGGCTCCCCGCGTCCTTCGGGAGCCGGCATTGCTTTTCCACATGGGGAGCTGCTGACATGCAGCTCCCTGTGTGAAAAGCAATATGGTTTGGATTTTGAAAGAGAGCAGGTTTTCCTGCTCTCTCTTTCAAAATCCAAACGAAGTTTGATATGGGAGAGCGGGAGACTCCCGACCTCTCATAGCAAACAACAGTGTCCTGGGGGTGGGCACCCCAGGACACTGCAGGAGCCGGCCCTGGGAGGTGGCGGTCCCCAGGGCCCTCGGGGGCTCCAGGAGGGGGGCCACGCAGCCCCCCTCCCTCAATAAATAAAGCCCCGGGGGGTGGTGGTCCCCGGGGCTTGGGGGGGGGGGCATTGAGCCCCCCACCCATTTATTTTGTAGCCCCGGGGGGGTAGCGCCGGGGCCCCCCATTACATTTTACAGTTTTTGCCCCCGGGATTTGGTCCCCCCCGGGGGCTAATTATTAAAGAAGCGCAGGAGACCGCGCTTCGTTTTTTTTTATTTATTTACAGCCGGATCCGCGCACCCAGCACGCATTTTGCCGTATTTTCAAAAAAGGGGCCCTGGAAGTCCTTCTGGGACCCCCTAAGCAGGTCTAGAGGGTCAGAGTATTTCTACCCTGCCCCCTTTATATGTTTTACACACTTATTCCACAGACTTCTTCAGCCTCGCTTCTACCGAGGCACAAAATGGCTGCCAACAGTTCCTGGCTTCGAATGTTGACAACCACTTGACAGCCAATTAGCATTCAGTGTGTGATCGGGAGGGTGTGCAGAGGGTGCGATCAGGGTGCGCATAGGTGCACGGATCCTCCAAGGCCATAGATATATATGTACT
The DNA here is from genome assembly GCF_964204655.1 of Triturus cristatus. Classification (NCBI taxonomy): domain Eukaryota; kingdom Metazoa; phylum Chordata; class Amphibia; order Caudata; family Salamandridae; genus Triturus; species Triturus cristatus. Next base: position 535,915,195 of record NC_140582.1, read on the forward strand.
TTTAACTGTAATTTTCTCAGGAACTACTCAACAGATTGACACCATTTGAGCAAAAGGCACGAGTCTGAACTGAGGACTACCTCTTTGCCAAATTTGGTGTAATTCCGTTTAGCAGTTCGGGCTGTAGCTGCGGCTAAAGGTCCTATGGGAAATTGCATGGGGAAAACACGTCTTGGGACCCCCCTTTTTTCTCGGCCCCCGCTTGACGAATCACCCCAAGACTTTCAGGATAGGAGCGGACTGGAGCTGGCCAAAAGTTTGGAAAATTTCGCGAAGATTTGTCAACTGGCGCGAGACTTATTGGGAATAGAATGTTGCGGATTTCCTATGGAAAATAGGTCCTCACTATAACTACCTACTGGCGACCGCCAGTAGGTAATATATATGTGTGTGTATATATATATATATATATATATATATATATATATATATATATATATATATATATATATATATATATATATATATATATATATATATATATATATATATATATAGACATACAGATGTGTGGGTGTAAAGCCATCATATTTAAATGCGAAATACTTACATTTGCATAGTAAAGGCATGCGTGGAAATTATTTTGTGGTAAAGACATGCGTTGTAAAGACGAATGCGCTAAGACCGCGTTGTTAAGGCATGCGTAGTAATATCATGCCGGCATATAACCCAAAAGAGCTGTGGGATAAGAGCAGCAAGTGTCTGTTCTTTACCTCACAAACACACTTTCTCTTCCGTGGAAGGAATGTGCGCAGAGCTGTTCTGAACCGGTATGAATGGAGCCCAGCAATTCTCCTCCGCTTACTGACGCATTCCTTCAAAGTATGTGCCGTCAACATTTCCACAGCGGAAAGAATGCCAACTGCAAGAGCGCTACTCTCAACACCGGGCTTTGTTTGGGAAGGTTCTTGAGGAAAAGTGCCAGCTTCCAGATTACAAGGAACTCAAATGAGTCACTTCAAGAGGGGGCCGGAGGACGCCAGACTAATCATGAAAAGTAGCTGAATAAGAAGCTAGGCGGGCAAGAAGAGCACCGGGACATCTTTGGACTCAATGAGCATTCCTGATGCTGGGCACAGAAAGTTAAAATAAACAAGCATAAACGCGCCATCCTAAAAGCAGGGTACCTCAAAAAGGCTTAAGCCCATTTTCTGTAGATAGTTTTAGCTAAGCCCCGTGCTCTGGCAGCTATTCTATATCTTAGCATCTATTTGAATGATCTTTTTTTTTTAAACAGGCTTTTAACCACAATCTCCTGGTGTATTAATAGAACAACGTTTCTTAAGAGACTCGACCACAATTATGGAAAACACTTTCTCTGTAATTAACAGTAAACATAGCTCTTTTGTGATTATGTACTCTAAGCGACTCAGAGTGCCACTGGACGACGTGTGGGATGGGCAGAATGTGGCCCTTTTGCCTTTTTAGCAATATGTGTCATTAAAATAGAGAAGATAAATTATAAAAATGAAGTGCATATTGATTACCATAAGCAAGACCCCTTGATATGAAGGAATGTTGATGTGCTACTCTTTTGTGAGGTGGACCACAGCAGGGATTCCTTGCCGCTCTCCAGTGATTACAAAGCTCTCCACGAAGAATACTGCGAAAGCGGCTGACGTGGTAACAGAATGGAAAAACAATAGTCTAGGCAAGGAGCAACAAGCTGCTTGTTGGTTCAACCAGACTGTGCCCAGGCACTACTTATATGGAACGTGTCTGTAAGAGCGAGGGATTCCAAAGTCTTTAACGTTTTGAGAAGGTGCTGAGCTGTTGTAAAGATCACACCACCTGCACCTACGTAATGACCCAGGGAACGTTCTTGCCTCTACTGACATTTCAAACCATGTTTCCTTCCTTGCACGAAGTTGCAGTCGGTGGTTATTCCCACTATAAAGTCTATGTCCCTATTGTGATCTTCCTGTGTTTAGTTGAATTACGAAGAATCTATTCACATATTAGCAAGTTGACTTGTTTCGTGGTATTGTTTCTGGCCCACAGGCTGCAGTAACCAGGGTACCCCTGATCTTATTCGTAAGCTAATCTGAATTGTCCTCCTGGGTGTCTATCCTGTGCTAATACTTGCTCACCCATATGAATGACATATTCCTATGCTCAGGTAGTAGGCCATTGGTGTTGTTGTGTTGCTTGACTTTGGTGCCTACTTGTTCTTGATCACTCATAGTTATAGTCATTACTAATCTATGTTTTTTCTTTGTTTAAATCATATCTTCTGCTATGCATTTGTCTTCCAAGTTACAAGAACCCCAATTTCCTGTGCTATTTTATTCTTTCATCACTACACAGGGCTATTCTCCTAAACGAAACTGCTGTTGTATAGTTAAAAAATTACCTCTATCACGCTACACGCATGTAGTGTCAGTAATTTACTTCTCTTGTCTCCCTCTTGTTTACTCGCAGGCTATGTAAGGAAAACAGCTGTCCAGATTAGCAGCGACTTCTCCATTTGCACAGATGCGTAAGGAGGGCAGCCACTCCCCTCAATGGGTGTCGCACGTTTCTTTTCCTTATTGTCTGGTTTGCATTCGAGATATGCGTGTGTCCTGAGGATACTGTCCTCTATCGCTAGTTTAGTGTTATTATGCGGTGAAGAGAACATGCAAGATGGAGGCTTGAGGAGAAGCACTGACACCATACTGAGACACTATGACAATTACTGAATATTGACTCGAGCACACAACATACCTTTATTCTTTACCTATTAGCTGCATCCTGCCACAGACTGCCTGCATGCATGAGGGTGGGGAATATAACCATGCACTTTGGTGAAAGAAATGCAGTGTACATTTGCCCAAACCTCTTTAAAGGCCACACCCACTACAAGGTGTCTTGGCAGCAGCATTGAAAGGGGCGGGAGTTAGGCTACGATTACACATATACTTGTTAATATTAGAAACAGGATGATTTTCGCCAGGACAACATCACCCAGATTCTGGTTAAACTGCACAGTTTGCAGGTAGATAGAGCTAAAGGGGTTTGGTGTCACCCATTTGGCTTAGCTTTGACTGACAGATAATTTCACACATCGCTACTTACTTAAAAATGCTTAAGTGAAAAATTATCTCTGGATTACAGGTTTCGGTAAATCAGGGATTGGAGAACAAACCTTCAATGCACAACTTTCTTCCTTTTGGAATCATATCGGTCTTTTCATATAGGCAAATAAACACTACCTGTATTTTGCAGGCTTGTAAAGACTCTGGTACACACTATGCAAGTGGCCCACACCCCCTGCTGGCAAGTCTCTCAAACTTCCTGGCCGTATAAGGCAACCTTTGAGCATAGGTGCTGATACTGGATAGAAATGCTAATGTGCAGGAACCTCCTAACTGTGGGAGTTGCTGGCCAGCTTCACCTGTGCACTGTTTTGCAACAGTGGCATATAGTGTGCTCATCTATGTGTGGCAACCTCTGTCCCTATCCTTCACAAGACTAGCTATTCATCAGTATTAAGTATATGAAAGCAGAAGGCTGGTCACTTCCCAGAAAAAAGCCAGCATTTTCCTGGACTACTACTGGACACTTTGCACAGGGAATATAATTGGGACAGCTTAGTGGGTGATTCACAGAGATGGAGTTCACTGATGCGCCATCACTTGGCCCCACCTGATTCAGCTCAGCAATCTGCCTCCTTTTATAATGCGGCCTGCAAAAGGCCAAGGCAAAGTAGAAACTAGTGTGTTTGGGCTGGACTGTTCCCATGAGGCACAGGGTCAAGACTGATTTGCATATGGCCATGTCTGAACTGGGGTGGCGTGGTGAGCAAAATAACGATGGATTAAACCCAGATCTATGACTGGGGTCAATATTTTGCCAATGTGCAACATTCCGTCCATCATCTTGTGTGTTTCATTTTCCAGGCTCACCCAAGTAGAGTTTTCACTCTCTGCCTCAGTGATCCAAATATTATTTCCTCTCTAAGGAGCGCCATGATTTCAAATGAGTTGATCAAGAGTCAGGTCTTCAGCACTCATAAACTACTACTGTGATATACCAATGCTTTACTGGCCGAATAACAAAGTGTGTGGTATCTCACCCATATGCACGATTTTGGGTCACTGCAAAGAGAGGCGATCAGAGGAGGCAGGGGCTCAGTTCCACCATTCATTTTCTTTTGTATAGCTACCTAAAGAGGACCCTTAGCCAAAACATACATTTCAAAATTAATTGGAAGGGATCTTCTACATTAATTAAAACACAGCAACGTATACCATTGATATGATGGATTACAACAATAAACAATGAAAAGGAAATAAAAAAAACTCTGCCAGTTTCTCCAAGATTGATCGGGCAGCGTGAGACATGGCCCTAGGGAAATGTTTAGGCTTGATGGGTTTAGTTTGTATAAATGGAAGGACGGAGACTGATCGGCCAGCCAATCGTACATTTAAGGTAGGCCATCAACCATGTCCCATACACTATATTTTTCTGCACGCATAGAACTTTGAACTAGTTAGGGACTTTGAGGTGGTGAGAGCTGAGGGAAGTGATTATTTCCCCTGAAAACTGGAAATAGTTGGAGGAAATAAAAAACGAAGAGATATAGCCATCCCTGTACAAATGGACTACCCCAGGAGGCTCTTCGCATGTCGGAATAGCATATAGAACAATTGGCTGCTTTTCAGCTGAGTCAAATCTTAGGAAGTATCCCCAATACTCTCAACCCAATCCCTCAAGTCGACGCTACAAAAAACTCAAACTTGGCTGGCCGAAAACCATTTGAAACTAAACTCCCTCAAAATGGAATTCCCCCTAATCGCACCCCCCAACCAATCGGCCATCATACTCGACTGGATGAAGCACCTAACAGCACCCAAAAGGCAACCTATCATTGTAGATTCAGCGAAATCGCTGGGAGTGACGCTGGACAGAAACCTAAAGATGCAGAAACATATCAGCGCCTCTACAAAAGGAGCAAATTTCCACATGAACACCTTGAGAAGACTGAAACCCTTCCTGCCAGCAAACGACTTCAAACAGGCAGTGCAAGCTCTAGCAATACCAAGAGTGGAATATGGGATGGTAGCCCTATGCGGCCTCCCCAGATCAACAACGGCCCAGCTAAGAGCCTCAATCATCTCAGCTGCTAAACTCATCACTGGCTCAAAAAGAAACTGTCACATCTCCCCAGACCTTAAAGCCCTCAACTGGCTAGAATTCATCTGAAAAATCGCATGTATGACGCACAGGGCCTCAAATCACAATACCCCGAGTTATCTAGCTCAGAAACTGGTTCTCCCTTGTGGTAATTGAGCCTCCAGGAATCTTTTTCTGAAACCACAACGATTTGTCAAGAAGAAAACTTACAACCAGACCTTCTCAGGAATGGCTCCCAGAATCTGGAATGCTTTGCCCACAGAAACAAGACTGAACCCTTCTACTGCCTCCTTAAAAAAAAAAGTGAAGTCGATTCTCATGGCTAAATTTACTTGAATTACTTACTTATCACTGTAATACAACTACTAGTCTTTATTAGTGATCACTTTATATCTGAATCACCTATATGTTTATTCCTCTATGCTTGTACCGTTTCCAACATCTTTAAAGCGCTCGGATAACCGCAAGGGTATTGTTCGCGCTATATAAAACCTTCAAATAAATAAATACTAATATAGGATGGTTTGAAAATGTAATCAGACAACTGGTCCAAAGTCTAAGGATGGAAATAAAAAGGAACAGTTTTGGAGAACACAGGAAGAAGAGAAGCCAGAGTAAAGATAAGGACTGGTTTAAGGAGGAATGCCAGAAATTGAAAATGAGTTTAAGAAAAGGGGAAGGAAGCCTGAGGTTAAAGTATGATTTAGAGGAGTTCAATTACCTTCAGAAGCTAAGGAAAAATATAAAATGGTTATTATGAAACAAAACAGAATGCATAAAGAGCTGCTGGGGAACCCTATTGGCAACAATAGGATCAAAAAATACAAAAAGGTTTTTGAAACAAATCCAAGAAGGCTTCGGTAAGATCCAGGGAACTTTGAACTGTGTGGTGACAGAAGACGCTTGGGAGGGGTATCGGAGAGAAATATATGGGAAATAGGCAGAACCAGTAAGGCAGAGAACTACATGTTGGCCAGCTATTGAGGAGGATATTAGTTCCCTCTTTACAGCAAGTAATGTCAGATGAAATATAGCAAAATTAACTCTGACCCGAGCAGCTGGTCCAGATAACCTCCTGGCGGTGGTTATAAAGACCCAGCCTCATTGATGAACATAATTCTTCTCCCAAATATTTGTTGGTATACTAGACTCTGGGCAAATGCCCGAAAACTGGGGAGGGGCAATTATCAGACCCATCCATAAAGGGGGGAGACATAAAGGCCTGAAGAACAATAGGTTAGTTAACATACTGGATGTGGGAGAAAAGGTCTTTGCAAAAACTATTCGGAAAAGACTTAAGGAATGGGCAGAAGTAAATCAGATTCTGCCTCCCGAACAGGTTTCTTTTAAGGAGGGCCACTTTACAGTCGATCATTGTTTCTCTTTTTGGTCCACTGCGCGAAAGCCGATGGAGCAGAGGGGGGGGGGGGGAATTTGTTCTGCTGCTTTGTCAACTTCCGGGCTGCATTCGATCTGGTGGACCGAAATCTATTGTGGTAGATGTTGACCAGGGGGGATATTCCTAGAGGTCTCCTGGCCATAATCCAAGAGTTACAGAGCTATACTTGGGCCCAGGCTATTTTGGATACAACGGGGACCTTGTCGCAGAAGATTTTAATTGGAAATGGGCTAAGACAAGGGTGCCTCTTGGCCCCCTTACTTTTCTTTCTCCCTATTGACAGCTGATTTACCATCTGACCTGGGCGTGATTCGGGGGGCAAGCCCTAAATTAGGTGGGAAACACATTGCATAGTCACTTTATGCAGAGCATCTAGTAAACCTAGATCAAACAGAGCTAGGTCTGCAAAGTTTAATGTGTTTAGTGAATATTGCAGCTTATAACAAGTATTCGTATGGAACCAATTTTAGAACCAATTTTATATTTTCACACAATATTATTTTCTGTCAATTTACTTAAGAAAAAGGAAGATAAAAATAAGGCAGAAAACATCTGCCTCAAGTTAATCCACAGCATAAATTAAATCCAGTAGCCCAGTTGTTATCTTCTGTTAAACTCAATTGAGCCGAACTGAGTAATATATTTGATTAATGTAACAAGGAGAAACAAGGAGGAAAATGCACAACAAAATTGTATTTTGACTTTATACATGCGGTTTTATCGACACATAAGATGTAGTTAGTGGTGTTTTTAAGAAAAAAAGTGATAAAGAGCCCTCAGAAATGGAACCATAACCAAACATATAGAAATAAATGTGAAAATTAAGTGACTTGAAATAAAAAAAGTTTATTGGTATACAGACCAATAACCTTTTTAAAGTCAAAATTCTATTTAATTGTACATTCTCCTTTTTTCTCCTTGTAACATTAATCAAATACATATATTACTCAGTTCCGCTGAATTGAGTTTAATATAATATAATAACTGTGCTACTGAATTTAATTTAATTTATGCTTTGGATTAACTTGTGCAGATATTCTCTGCCTTATTTCGATCTTCCTTTTTCCTTGGTAAATTAACACAAAATAATATTGTGTGAAAAAATAGTATGGTTGCTCTTGTTTTTTTTAAAAGATAGTGAATATTGCAGCCACAAAAAACTTGTAGTAAATATGGAAAAAAATAAGGTCCTGAGCTTTGGCAAAATGACAGCAAAATTTAGATGGTTCTTGGGCCCTACGAAGCTGAAAAATGTAAATGAATTCAAGTATTTAGGGGTTTGGTTCAAGATATCCGTGAAATGGAATATCCGTTTGGACGCACTGAGAGTAAGGGCCCTTGCTTCAGTTAGTGGTCTGAAAAAAATGTAATAAAGATTACAGAGAAATGTCAGATAGATCTGTTTAGAAAGCTCATACAGCCCAGACACCACCTCAGTTCCAAAATGGAGCTGAACTGTTATATTTAAGAGGTAAAAGTAGGTGGGATGCTTAAAAGGGGAAAAGTTTTTAAAAACTTACTGTCCCTACCCAGGTATTCTATGATCCAGGAAGTAAGAATGGAGACCGGAATGGTATCCTGGGATATAATGGCACGTATGGCGCTAATAAGATTCTGGCAGTGCCTGGGCTGCAGGGAGGAGCAAAAAATATCACTATGGTGTAAGAGTGAGATACTGCAGAGTGAATTGAAGTGGCCAAAGGGGGTTAGGGAAACCGTAACAAAGGCTTGCAGGGACATGAGAATCAAGTACTGCCCACAGAATTTACAAATTGAGATTGCTAAGAGGGAACTCAGGGTATTAGGGAAAGAAATATCTGGAGACCATCTGGAGGAGAAAAATCTGTGTATTTTATGATTAACTTGTCGCAAAATGAACAACAATTTCCGTATCTCCCAATTGTTGGCTTAAAATTTAACTACTAAGGTTAAGGATTGGAATTAATCCCTACTATGCCAACGACTGGATAAAAGGGGCTATGATTGAATCTAAAAGGGAAATGTACCTGTAATTTAGGCACAAAATGCGATACTTTGCACATATTATTAGATTGTTTAAAGGTCCTTGCTGCACGGAAAATGTTTTTATGCCCAATTTTCTTAAAATACGGTTTTGGAAATTGTACACAACCTGTTGCTCTGTTAATTGAAATGCGCTTTTAGGATATACCATGTGCTATAGGGAGTTTATGCTCAAAGGTAAACAATTTTCTAAAAGTGTATAGAACTAGAGCTTTTAGATATGTTTACGATGAAAAGTATTCTGCATAGAAAGGCGGAGTTATTAATGAATTTTGAACATTATGGAATTTTATGTAAGGTTTTACTCTTTTTATATAGCTTATTTAAGGGACTGTATTATTGGAGGTTTTTATGTGCTTAAGGACCAATTGCTCTAAATAAACATTCTTTTTGACTAACTGACAAAAAAATAAAGAACAGAAGGGACAATATTCTCTGCTATGGAACATTGGGAAACATTAAAGTTAGCATGTTTGCTTTTTGAACAGAGTCAAAATGACCTTAATGAACATTTTATGAATATTAATCGAAAATTACGTTTTTACAGACCGATTCAGAGTAGCAAACCATCAGAAATTGCACCACGAGAGTGGGGTAAATTGAAAAAGAGGCCACAGAGGGATTTAAATAAATTTAAAAAAAGCCCGAACCATGTGCAAATAGCTGATCGGTGGTCGAATTATTTTCATACAGTGTGCATGCTGGATCTGTTTGGCATGGCATGTCTGTCATCAATCATCCTAATGTCCTTGATTTTAGATTCAGTAGCGTGTATGCCATGTAAATGTCTTAAAGCACCGTCTCTTTCTCTTGGCTTCAGCTCAGAGATGTCTCTGCCCTGGCACGCTCAGCGCCTTCACACTGAAGGCTGATCAGTCCCCTGGGACTGGGGCTGAATCCAGCAGCAGTGCAAAGCATCAGCGTTCCCTTAGTAACGCCTTCCAAAGTGCATTTACAACACTATTTTGCGTGGCTTCGAAATAGCATGTTTGGTACAATCCTTTTCACTCTGCTTTCCAAGGGCTACTCACAACCCATCGTCAAGAAAAGGGTTCTCATTTGAAGCGGCCTGTACGGTCCGGCAAGAAACATAGGCACTAGATTATTCAAACACAGAGGGCTGCCTCGCAGGTGAGGCACAGTCCTGCTCTGCCGATAAAAAAAGGGCATACCAGGCTACATGCCAAGAGCCTGCTGATGTCAAATCAAGCTTACCAGCCGGTTATTAATTCTGAGCCACTCAAAGCTCAGCATCTGCTAATTCACCTTCTAGGAGTTTGTTATGCCTCACCTCCCAGGGCGCTTCCAAAGCAATAAACCCACAATGATTTAATATCAATGGTGAAAGAAGAGCGGGGGAAAGACGAGAGGGGAGACACTGCCCAAAGCCGGGATTTCAGATCTTTAGAGGGTGTAGTGCGAGTCTGCAGGGCAAAAAAAACAAAGGCAGACATCTTGGAGCTGTGGTGTGGACAGAATAGGGAGCCTGATGCTCTACAGGGGTGATGGAACCAAAGGGTGAGGAAGAAAACTGAAAGAGACAGGAATGTGAAGGGGAGTAAGAGTTCACAAGCAATGGCATAGCCAATAGGTCTCGCCTTTGAGACCTTATAAGTATTTAGCAGCATATTATCCTGGGTGCTACAACATCTACTGTTTATTAATGTGGAAACTTTGACACTAATAGGCACATTATAGTCCTGCATTGAGAAGTACTTATTTAAAGTGCTATTTTTGTACAACTGCTAGTCTGAACACGCGTATCTGAAAGTCCTTTATACGTAATAATGAGGAAAAAGAGAGACACCAGTTCTCCTTATGCACTCTGCTTGAGGTGTAACAATCAATCACACAAGTGTCAACTAAGGCACAAAAATGCACACCAGCAACTACATCCTCAACAATAAGTGTAAATTTAACATTCATGTAAAAAGCACTCTTACCCACCACACTTTTGTGTCGATGAAGGTGGTCCCCTAGTTAGGCTGGAGCAATATAAAATAAAAGTCTATGCCTGCAGGATAAATCTGAATTTTTTGCTGAAAGAGCAGGTGCTCTTATAAAAGGTTCCTTGTTGTTAATTATGTGAATTGAAACATGTGTGCCTCTCTCACAGTCCTGCTGGCTTGGTCTGTTTACCTTCCACCCTCTGGATATGAGGCATCAAGGAGCGAGATATCTGCTGAGACTCTGTACTACCCTCAGAAGCTGCGAGCATACCTTCCCACAGCATTACAAAATGTTTTTTTTTAAATGAAAAGATCTTAGATTACTGCCTATCAACTGTCCTTGTCTGCGTCAGCCCTCAATGTCAGCGAAAATGGGCCCGTATAGGAAAGGTTCAATTAAGAATAAACCTCCCACCCCGTCTTACAGAGGAAGCCAGCAGTTGGATGTCTCTTAGATGTTTGAGATGGTGCATCCCTTGTTCTATTGCCAATCAATGAGTTTCTAAGAACATGTTTTATTGCAGCAGGAACAGCACGACTTAGACGTGTGGTACCGAATGTCTGTGGAGACCAGATTATGAGGTAGCAAACTGGATAGGCAATGCTATAATATTGGTGTCCACCATGCATTGTAATAAACATTAAAATGCAGATTAAAATTCAAGTGAAAGGAAGTCGGCGATTATAATGAACAACGCACAATTTTTGCAAGGAAATGCGCAAAGTGCATTGTCATGTCGGGCCGGCAGATTAATACCAAACATCCACCCTGAGGCGGACAGTGGTGAATTAGCCATTAGATGGTGTTTGATTTACAGTGAAGAGGCTAGCGTGAGTGCTGTGATTGCCGTTCGCCACCCCCTCAATACACAGCCCAGAATTAGCAAATATTAACTTTGTGCAATTATCACAGCGATATGCAGCTGCAAGCAAAACTGGCGCTTTGATTTTTAGTGTCTGTTAGGCGTTCGACAAAAAAGAAGAAAAATAAATAATAACATTTGCTCACCTTTGATTGGCATATGAGGAATTTACACAACTGGGAGCCAACAATGTCAATAAACAGGGTGGGAAGCACGTGGCCAATTATCATTGTTGAAACCTTTAAGCACATGTGCGTACACACATTTATCACGTGTTGCTGTGGTGATTTGACCAACAGATTGAGCATTTCCAGTGGTATTGGATGGAAGTCTCGTGCACATGCGAGCTCACACACAGAAATTAACACCAGAGTCAAGCATATAGTGTGCCCCCGATGTCGGAATCATGAGCACCATTTAAATGTCCGAATCACTGAAATAAAAGGAGGACAGAGAGTTCAAAGCCCCTGGTGGAAACAAAAGAGAGCACTAGAGTGGGTCCCTGCTTCAGCCCCAGAGGACCGAACTGAGTAAACATTGTTTAATAACTCTTACCAAGCACGTGGACAGGTAGAAGATTAGACGCCAGGACTTGAAAGGAGAAACGAAAATGAACGAGTGGTGTGTGATGTGTGCACGCTGTGAGGGTGAATCAAGCGAAAGCGTGGCTTGTTGTGTGGGAGGAAGAGAGGGGAAGAGTGAAGGGGGAATCTATCATTCCGGATCATAATCTTCCTCGTCACGGTCCTTACATTCTAGGGTAAGCATAGTTTCAAATCCCCAAAATACGTCGGCCACAGTTAGAACTAATCTGCCACGGCCAATGGATGTCGAAGGACTACAATGCCAGCAGAAGACCGCTGACATTTCCCAAATTCATGCATAAGCAATGCGTTCAGTCACGGTTTTCACTTTGCTTTCTGTGAATTGTGGTCCTGGTTTATAATAGACTAAAAAAAGGCTACAAACCTCAGCCTGCTAAGCAAAGACCTGGACTGGATCGCCTACTCATTCATTGACTTGAAAGCCCTCTCGCACACAATGACACTGAAGAAAGAGCTTCCCAGCACACCCCCGCCACGGCGAAAGTGAGAGCGCAGCGCCGCAGCGAAAGTGAAAACGCCTACTCATGCATTGACTTGAAAGCCCTCTTGCACACAATGACACTGAAGAAAGAGCTTCCCAGCACACCCCCGCCACGACGAAAGTGAGAGCGCCGCGGCGAAAGTGAAAACGCCTACTCATGCATTGACTTGAAATCCCTCTTGCACACAAAAGTGAGAGCGCCGCGGCGAAAATGAGAGCACCGCGTTTGAATGACCCGTGACGACGGAGGAAAGACAGATGTCGGCGCGTGCACGCGTGCGTAACCGCACACTGGTGGCAGGCAACAGTCTTTAGTAGCACTTTCAGAAGCCAGCTACTAAATGTCTCGTGTAAAGCAGCGCATGCGCTGGCTCTAGCGAGACCTAAAAAAAGAGTGAACCTCACTGCTGAGTGCTGGAGTGGGAGGAGGAAGAGTAAAAGATAAAGGAGAGTCTGAGAATTAAAGGGAAGCAAGCAGCCAAAAGATGAGACTGAAGGTATGTTACGGGACTACGAACTAAAGAAGACAGTATCTCATATGTGTCCAGAGATATAGCATGACTGAGGTAACAAGTCATGGAAGAGATGGTATGGCTTTCGCCAATTTGAATTATTTTCTTATTCGTTTTAAAAAAAAGAAAATAATAATAATATTTCTGCCCAATGCAATTTAATAGGAACAAAGAAAGAAACAGGAAGAGTGGAACATCCTGTGCAGGATTTGAAGCAAAATATGGAAGCTCACCGATCTATATGCAGGATCCAAGCTGGTGCAACAAAATAGTTCGGTATGGTACTGACAGTTGTTACATACATTTACAAAAGCTAGACAGCTTTATATGTGAGAAGTGGAAGAAAAGATTAGTTGAAAATTGTGAGCGCTAAGCAAAATGCACTGCGATGTGCATAGAAATTGCGTGGATTTCTTACACAAACACATTGAATTGCCTGTGCATGGGCTGACGCTGCCTTCTAGGACCACAAATTGCTGTTCTTTCAGCAACATGATTGGCCATTGTTCAAACTAATCAGAAGAGGAACATGTGTTAATCCCATTCTGATTGGTCATTTAGAACAGCCCTTGACCTAACTCCACAAACAGACAGCGCCTCAGATGCACAGGGAGGAGAATTAATTTTACCCCATAAACCACAGCAAAAATACTGCCTACAGTTTGCCCCCTCTTTTAGCCCACTGAAGACATAAGTAGACTCTGAAAAATGGAGATCTGGACAAGGGTTAGCTTTCTCATATCTTGGACTCAAAACTATTTTGCCATCCCTTCTAGAGACAATAGCATGCACAACACTCTTGGGAACAAGAGGTGGAACAGAAAACACAGGTTTTCCAAGAAATAAAAAACATAAGCATTCTCAAAAACGAGCCACACTCTAAATGGGGGAGTCACAGTTTAAGCCTCACTTTCGCCAATGGACTGGCCCACCGCTAAATGGCTAAACCTGAAGCAACGTCAACAATTACATGCTTGATCTATAGGCTGTCCAAATTAAAATCTGAATTTTGCCTAAATGAAGGACCTGAACCACGTCTAATGAAAGAGAAATGCATTTTCATATATACACATTTTAATTGTGCTTTGGTGTATGCAATAGCTTATTTGAATTTAAATGCACAATCCCTACAAATCCAACTCTAATTAACACATGTATGTGCTCTGAATCAAAAGTGGAGGGTGGGGGGTTTTGTACTGTCTTATTGCAGGCCTTTGTGAATCACTATGATCCTCTTCAAATTTAAAATGGTTCCTCGGGAGGATGAAATAAGTGGGTGACTGGCACCAAGGCAACTTAGAAAATCAAACTAAAATGCAGGGAAGATCTTTAAATAGCATAGAAAGCATGATCAGAATTAGTTTTGAGCTGATAATCAGAACAAATATTAGCATAATGTGCTAATCAAATATTCTGTGTTAAAGGAGAACTTTCTTTTTGAAGATAGAAATGCATTGGGCCTGAAAAAGCACTGCAGTATAGCAGTATAGACAGATTGCAAAAGGGAAACAGGCGCAGACAGAGATTAAAAAAAAAAATATTCACAGTACGACAGGGAGAGCAACGCCTGGTAAAATAAGTAGGCCTGGGCAGAATTTTTAATTCCGCCAGTGGAAATGGAGGAATTTTGGTAATACTGTGTTACTCTTGCAACGCGGAATTACTGGTAAATTAGAATCCCGCCGGTGGAATTGAAAATGATGCAGTGGTTTCTAAAGTTTAGAAATCACCGATTACCACTCGGCGCCCAAACTGTAAAGTGATTTAGAGTTGTAATCACTGCAGAGAATGTAAAGGTGATATGCAGTGGTTTCTAACATTTAGAAACCACTGCTACCACTCGGCAAAGCCCTTACATACTCTGCAGTAATTAAAACTTTTAATCACTACCGTATATGGAAGGCGCCGAGTGGTATTACTTAGCGCAAATGCATCCTCGCGTCCATTTTTGGACGCAAGGATGCATTTTGAACTAAGAAAAAAAGTGCCAAATGCCCACTGCGGCCAGTTGCGGAATTCAACAGAATCTTGTGAAATTCTGATATAGTACTGCAGAATCAAACTCTGCAACTTTGCAAATTCTGGTTAAACACCGTAATGAATAAAGAAAAACATGCTAAATAAATTGATAACCAGGGCAAATTACAAACTTAGAGAAAGATGAAAAAAGGGACAGAAATAAACGCAGTGTCCGGTTTTGAGTCTTATCAATTTGTCGCAAACTGCATGTGTCGGCAATAATCCCCAGGTCACTTCACTTTCTTCTAACCAAATGGCGTGAAACTTGATATCACACCTTAGACATGCTTGAATTAGGAGCACACAAAGTCCAAGCGGGCTTTGCCTTGAATATGTGTCTTTATAAAGCTGTGTTATGGTCACATATTCATGAAGTCTTTGAAGAGGATGAACTCTAATTACACAACATGCAAACGTGTAAGACTACCCACCTAGGGACAGTAGATTATGCACCTTTATTGGCTGGGGTGGTCACCATACATGATTAATGCATGGTCCAAAACAGAAGGAATATTTATTTTCAGGTAAAATATCAAGACTGTAGAACAACTATAATAGCTTCCTGCTTCAAGTGGAATTCTGCGAAAACATTTAGTATAAAAGAAGTATCAGACAGAGAGCTTCTTTTTTATTGTGGTTACATTGCAAGTTTCTTCATAAGAAAGAGCCAGAAAGCTTTCAATCCCTGTCTCAGAGTTGACTGCAACCAGAAAGGCTGTTTCCAAATCAGCAAGTCATTGTCACAAGAAACAATAGGTTTGAAAGGCATATGCATAAGAAACGGTAAAGCAAGGTGGAAAATTCCCATTGTCTGGCTGGATCTCTGAATCAGAAATAAGTGACCGAGTAGTACTTCTGGCATGTTTAGATAGGAAAGGCAGTGCTTATGGATATGTGCTAAGGACCCGGTGTCAGTCAGGTTGAATCATAAAAAATAACCCAACAGTCAGAGAATCATTTAAAGGGTCCTCCTTTTGTGAAGACACCGCATTAAGTCAAAACCATTGGCTCTTGGGGAGCTATTTTCTGGAGTTCTTCCCGGTGGCACATCTTGTGATCTAAAATGCGCATGCTCTAGTTTGCCTGGACCCAAGCTCCCAAGTGCACAGATGGAAGAGTGCTCCTTCTGATGAGCAAGGAGATCTAGGAACTGAAACAGTTCCAGGAACTTGTAGCACAGTAAGTTAAGTTCAGGAAAGCATATCTGACAAGGCCATAATGGGTCTATAAATGAATATCATCACAGAAATGCTGAAATTCTACACAGTTCAATGGATCTTCTAGCAAAGGCATTGAGAACCTTTGCCAAAAAGTTTAGAAAAGCACTATCTTGCCCACTCCCAGACCAAAGGCAAACTTGGGATACAGTGGATTGCACTTTGTGGCAGAGGTCTATCAGCGGAAAATCACACAATGTTACCACCATAAAGACCCCCTAATGATTGCCTTGTTACTTCTGTGTAGCACGATTGAGCCTGCTCTAGGTATCTTCTTCCAAATTCTCTTTCATCTAGGTGAGGCCCAACACAAACAATGTGCTCTGGTAAAGGAAATAAGGCCATGACCTTTCCTAATTTTTCAGGAAGAACATAGCAAATGTGTTGTCTGAACGCAAAACATATTGCTTTGTAGAAGCAAGAGAAATAATTTACTTCCAAATTAAATGATCTGGAGTTTGAGGTGATCATGTGGAGAGACGTTTCTTTATGGATCATTCATTTATAACTCTGGAGGACTTGGCAATCAACTCTCCAAACGCATCAAATTTTAATTGTGATCTGAGGAGTGGTGCTTGAAATGGACCGCCCTTTAGTAAGCTGGTATTAAATGGCAAACACAAATGATAATTTAGGTTGTAAAGGAATAGAAGCATTTATTTGCATGAGGTCTTGGTTAAGTATATTTTAAAGGTCATATTGATGTTCAACAACTCAGTCTAAAGAAGGCACGAAAAGCCACATGGAAGAAAGAAGCCTGAAAGTCTGTGCAACCACTAGGTGGAGGTTAAATCTTGTGAAATGAAAAGTCAGATTGTCTTTTTCGCAACTAACACTTTTGGAAAGAAGAAGGTTGTGGCCTTCCAGTGCACAATGTGTAACAAGGTTCCTATGAAGTGCAAATTCTTGCATCGGATAAGATAAAACTTCTTTTGGTTGACGAGGGAAGCCAAGTAGTGTATAATAAATCATAAAAAGATTTTCATAACATTCTTCTGCAGTGCATTGACTAGCCCGCCATCTAGGTGTAGTGAACATGCATGTCTGCACTGAAGGATAGGAATTCACTAGAGAGAGCACTTTTGTGAACAGTCATGGAGTCTAGCTGAGTACAAAGGGAAGGTAGCCTGCTCTACAGTTATCTGTAACCATTTCTTGAAGACTCCATAGTTTTTTTTAATCAAAGCTTAATTAAGCTGGATGCAGATGTTTTGACTCATTTACTAAAATACAGGTGTCAGGGTCTGTATCAACTTTAGTTGTCTTAGCATGAGAATGTAAATAAGTAGACTATAAGTCTGCTCAAACATTAACTGAACTGAGGCTCAACAGAACTTGAAATCTACTGAGGCACATTGTAGGGCCCTTGCCCAAACTCAAAATGAGGGTATGGAGAGGACTAGGAGTTGAATTATGTGCATAAGAAGATATGTGTCCTTTATGACGGAAGTATAAAACTGTCCAGGAGAAACAACACAAAAGTGAGTTGGATCTAACTCCTACTCCATTTCAGAAGCAGAGAGGATAAAATCAGAACAAGGAAGGTTGAGGTACAACATGTTGTAATGAGAAAGTAATTCCTATAGGTGGTTAAACTTGGCATGAAGGGTTCTGAAAATTCATACAATTGATAACGAACTGTTCTTCCTTCTTCTGAACTCTTTCTTTGGTTTTGCATGCAAGGCGTGTCCAACGTAAGTTTAGTTACGTGTTTATACACAGATCTCTGATCCTCTGCCCTGCTCATCCATATCCATATCCACGTAGCCTTACGCATACTGGTAGGACTGGACATTTTCAGGCTCTTAGGCACAGCTGCACTGAATCTATAACTCACTGGTATCGATGTAGCGCTACTTGGACCTGCTACGTTGACCAAGGGAAGGCTAACTCAACCTCTGTTGGAAGAAATTGGCAACAGGGCTAAAAACTTAGGTGGGGGAATTTTGCCTTGGCGGGCTGATTGAACCCTAGAGATTTCCAATCCCTTTGATAACAAGGTAAAGCACTTTTATGGTACTTGCACAACATTCCCACAAGCAGACACTCTCCAGTGCTTATGCTTGTGGTTTGAAAGGCCACAATGGACGATTGTGGGGCCCGAATTGGGTAGACACACCTTAAAGCAATACTGAAAGGATTTCGTTTTAGGGTCCACAGCGAGCCCTGAAGCCTTATTACCGAGTTTCAACAATGCAACTTGTGATAAAATCAATGTTCTCTACTTATTGGTCTCGACTGAAGCATCTACAGTATCTATAAGCTCCACAATGTTAGGAGGTAACCAGTGCAGAAGGGGCAAGAAGTAAACAGCTGGAAGAGCACAGAAAGGACACGTGCTTTGTACACACACAGCTACTGAGAATTACCAGCTACACTTGAGGCTTTGTTTGAAATCTGTTGTAAAAGGCAGGTTCAGAGAAGAGAAATATAGAGTTTTATTCCAGCCAATTGAAATAGGAATAAACAAAAAAAAATGCACACTCCAGAAAGGAGAAACAGCTACAAAGAAATCCATTACCTAAAAAGTGAAATATTTGGAGACGTGATCTAAGTCTGTTGCCTCTGGATAGAATAAACAGTAAATACAACTGATGGCTCGTGACATGGGTGGAAAGAAACCTGCTCTTGCCAAGGAACACTCCTATTGAAGGACTTTCATAGCTCTGAAAGCGACAGCACTCTGCTTAAGACGATTTTTCTAACCCTACCTGTGGTGTAGTAGTCATATACAACAAAGATAAACCCGTTAACCATCCAGGAACCAGTGCAATATTGAATAAAAAAACAATGGCTCACTCTAGCTTAGCTTCAACAATATTTAGAAATATTTTCCCAATTATGGACGTTCAGTTTATCCACATACAGTCGTCAACACATACTAGTAGGCAGTGGCAGCATAGAAGAGCAAAATGAAATTAAATTTCCTACAATAATAAGGAGCAGAAATAAAGTGCGTTGTGGAAATTATACTATGCAAAATCGTAAGAAGTGTTAGAGTCTATCTAAAAACATGTAAGCACAATTGGTAAGATTTTAGATTTGGGCACATTTCTGGATGTATTTCCAACTAACCTATACACAACAATATGCCTCCAGTCCAAATGTGAAGGCCTAGATGGTACTTCAGTCTATAAGTTCGTATAAGGCAATCACCAGGATGTGTGTAAATACAGCACACAAGGGATAGTCTCATGGAAATTAATTTTTAGCAATTACTATAAACCAACCATTAAGCCCCATCATGAAGGGCTGTGGGAGAAGCGCACAAAGAAGAAAGTTTCAGAGCATGGGAGGGTTTGGTGAAGGGAAGAAGCACATGAGACAGAGCTAGCAGCACACAAGGGAAACAGCAGTGCGGGAAGGTATTGGGGGGCAGAAGCAAAAGAGTTTTACAGCTGGAAAACAGACATTTTCATTCAGTGTCAAGCCAAAAAGAAAAAAATATTTGCCTAAAAGTGAGCAATGGAAGACGATCAGGGAGCTGGCAAAAGAGTCTAAGCTGCAGGAGACGGATAAGTTGGGAAAAGGAAAGCCTTCAAATAAGAAGCAAGCAAATGAGATTGACAAAGTAGTGAACCAATGGTAAGCAATGGGCAGGCTTTAAGCCCCTGTAAACTCTTGACAGGTTCACAATAGACCTTTTGCAACCAGACCGTGTGAAATGGTCAGGAAAATAGCGCCAGCCGTCTGTCAGTTTCACCATTGCCTACCCGATAACCAAGAAAACATATTGCCACATCTATGTCTTTTAAAATTATGCCATAAAATATCCTGCAATGTCTATAAAAGACAGCTTTGGATTAACATAAATTAGATCAGTGGAATGCTATCGTTGTGGAGATTCTCAGTTTTACATAGGAGCCACAGTAACACTTGGCAGTGTAAGCAGAAACTTTTTTTTTACCTTTGGCTGCAACACACAAATGACAGGAGGAGAGAGAGAGAGACAAGAACTGGTGAGTATCTAAGGTTTGGGGCAGAAGAGATTCTGTCAAGTCAAGTGGAGCTAAAGATCTGCGGCCATCGTCCACCGTGGATGGTCTGTCTACGGGGGTTTGTTGGGGTCCACGACTCTTGCCTCCCTGCTCTCAAACACAGAGGTTGTCTGTTTATGCACACATTATTCCGCTGCTTTCTCAGAATGTCATATTGCAGCTGGAAAAGCCCGTGGCTTGGTTCAGCTGGAATAATCATCTCTGAAAAAGAAGTGGCACAATTAATTAACAAGCTGGAAACATACATTAACGAGCCATGCAAGCATGAAGCTCTCGCTTCTGAGGGCTGGCGTGTGGGTCTCCCGAAGGCCGAGTCCTTGGGCGGTGCAGTCATATGATCAAGAGCTCACTGGTGAGCACTTTCAGCCGAAGAGATTACTGAACGTTCAAAGCGGTCAACAGAGCAAACCGATCAGGAATACGTGCATTATGGCACTATAATGCCAATGATGGATCCTACAGTACACAAACCACAAGACAAAGACAACTGTTTGTCTATGTCACTTGAAGCCCGAAATGGCATTACTGGACTGTTAGCACACTCGATTCTTGTGCTCGTCAAACTGCATCTAAAAAATGTATGTATACCATATTTGAAACTGGCTACAAAATTCATAATTCTGTGAAATTGTGCGATTCCCGTGAATTACCAGTACTGAAAACAAAGACTAACAAAAGGTTAACATGTAAACATACTTTGTTGTTGATATTAAAAGGGACGCTGCACCCTGGTGCTCTATCAGTGAAGGGATGGGATAACATTAGACCAATGTTAGGGAAGGTCCATTTTCAAATGCCATCAGAAGCCGTCTTGCTTGCCCGGGCAGACAACATAAGGCAACAAGCCTATTATCGTTATGTCGCATAACCAAGATATTGCACAGTACCATATTTCACCAAGTTTAAAAATGTGTCATACACATGGAATGACACAATCACAGTGGACACATTATACACTGGGCGCTAATAAGCTGAATTACATGGACTACAAACATGCACTATATCTATTTATACTATGACAGTGAAAAACATTAGGCCCAATACCACTTAGTTAGAGCAACTGTGTAGATAAATGCACATTCACACATGTATTACTACAGTGCAGTGGTCAAATTTGATATCCTTACTACAGCACAGTGAAATCAACGCAAGAAGATCAGTTTGCAGCCTCACAAATTACTTGTAACAACTGCTTTACATATGGAAGAACGCTGCTCATAGTCGGAAGGCCTCTACAACGTAACTGAAACCTTGCTGCACAAATGTAACCACTTGCATCCTAGTGTTGGTTGAATACTTAAAAAATACACCGGCGTAAACCTTCCATGCAGCGATGCAGCATATCATGTTCTATCATCAATACTAAGGGACGGGAGCGGCATCATGTCCCGCTCAAGGCTTCGCGTCTCAGTTGAGTCATGGATTCAGCAGCGGAAGTAAATCGCATATTACACACGGCACATCTGTAAATGTACTCGTTATGTTATTAATAAATACATTTCGTAGAATAAGCATGTGTTCATTTATTTAAGAGAGGGAATAATTCAGTTAAGATATGATAATTGGTCATCCACAGAAAGCCATACTTCACTAGTGCAAACAGGCCATATTTGCCTTTTCTTTTACACCCACTGCAAAGGACTAACGAGGTCCACTGTGTCAGGATATGGGCACTGTATTATTCACCTCAAAAAAGTAAGCACTAAAATAATACTGGGGTCAACGGCATCAGTTGAAGTGAATACGCATCTGAAAGACCGGACAGTCCGGGTGGGTGAAGGGGAGTTCAAATACATAACTGAGGTTGAAGTGATCAATGCAATAAGCTCATTCATGCTTTAATTGATAGTCACTTTCAATTACGCAAAGGAAATTCATGTAATTTCCCGATTTTTATATTATGCAAAATTTCCTGAAATTCCACATTATGCGACTTTGCGTATTTTTTTAAATTTTTTTACCAGAGTTCCCATCCCATGTTATAAAGTCTCGCAGGATACGTGCAAGAGAAGATATCTTCCCGAGAGACATCTTATAGTCAATCCAGGCTCCTGCAAACATTGTGTGACACTTCTTTGTATTAAATGAACACGAGGCGTCGTGTGCTAGGTTTAAAAAAAAAAAGTGAAGCAAAATACTGACAAATCACATTTAGGTACAAAAGCGTAATTTCACGTGGACCACATACAAGCCATTTCGCCTGGTTCTAAAATGGCCAGCTGTGAGCCCGAGAGAACGGACACACATACGTCATGGTGTGCCTGCCACAGGCCGTCTGGTCAAGCTCTTTTAACCACTTCTACTCGTACCCGCCGATTTACTAAACGGCTCGTAAGTACGGTAATCGGGAAGCCCAGTCACAGGCTCTCTGGTGGCCAGAGGTGCCCACATTGCAGTCACAGACCCGCGCCTGCCAGCAAGGCCCATGTTTTCCACCTGTTTCTACCTGCACAGAAAAGTATACATTAGAGCACTTAAATTAGTTCATTAGGGGGAGGAGTCGGAGACCCTCCGACCTTTATTTGAGGAAGAAAAGCAAATCGATGCAATGCAGGAAGGTCAACAACATGGCAGACTCTGTTGCCGCTTGGAAAGAGCTGAAAATAGCGATCACTGCAGTATTTGCCTAATAATCTCTCCAGCTGCTCCCCAGAGGAAACCTGCGGGGGCCGACGAAGAGAGTAACACGAGGACCATCATCGGGGCAAGGGAAGAAATGCTGCAGGCTGGGGGGCCAGGGCGCATCTCGATGCACTCGGCTGCCCGCGGTACCTGAAAGAGAGAGCCCCGCCCAGCACAGGCAAACAGCAATCAATGGCCGACCCAAGGGCTCGGAAACACCACTCAGGGCTGAGGTCAAGCGCCGAGATCAGGCTGCGAGTGACACATTACTGCCCCAAACCAACCACTGCGCCTGCGGGGATCACGGGCCAACTTCCCTTGATTATTACAAGTGATGCCTTTTACATAGCGCTAAACGTCGCTACGAGGCTACTTCAAAGCGCCGTTTACGTAGGCTCACCATGCTGAACCTCTCGGGCACCTGCTACAAATGCTATTTGGAGAGCATTCTGTGGCGCTAACTACTTCACCAGCCCCTGGGCACTCTAAAGAGGAAAATTCTAAAATAAAGTAAAAAGAAAGGTAAAGAAGATAGACGAGAAAGTCAGAAACGATGAGAAGTGAAAAAGAGGAAAAAGATTAAAATAAAAAGCAGAAAGGTAGAGAATGTACAACCCAGAGAGAGAGAGAGAGAAAATATTTAACCAATAAAAAAAGAAATGAAAACCAAAGCATAAAACCAAACATCAAAAAAGAGAGCAGAGAAAGACATGTAATGGAAAAGAACGCAATTAAATACGAACACAAGGATAAAAGGCGAATGAGTTGTTACGTTGATTCCAGTACCAATTTCTTAGTTCTATGTTGAATCAGGAAGCCAATGGTTGCAGCCCTGGAAGTTAGTCCTGTAAGCTAATATGCCTGCAGAGAGTCATTTGCATCCGGCAGCGGTCTAATTGGGAATAAGTAAGGGAACTGTGTTGCAGGAGGCAAAGTGATGTAAGTAAACACAAGCAGGAATGCAGGAGTCTCTTCTATATAAAGCAGGATCTTTATTTGCAGAGCACAGACAAAGAGTACACCACAACCGCTGACCGGACACCAACTGCCCCCAGCTGGAATCCCCACAACGGTAACATGCTAGTACTAAGAACGCTACAAGCGTTCTAGGATCTGAACTGGGAAAGGACACAAAGGAAGGCTTGACCCACACACAAGAAGCAGGGTAAGTACTAACAAGGCTAATATGTAAATAAGTATTTACAACACATCTTCTTCCCTAAACCAAAACAAAGAAACAATATACCCCAAGCTACAATCACATCACTTGTGACACAAATAATCATCCAAATAAGCTGGAGGTCTGCGAGACCTCACCACTCTGGTCTCCTCGCGGTGAACAGAATCATTGTTAGCATGGGCTTGACTCTGTATATCAAAAGAACTACAAGCATCACCACCACCATCCTCCCTACAGCGGCTTGAACTCAGACCCGAAGTAACATCCTCCGGAGTAGAAAACAAGTAACCGCTACTGGTTGAACCTGAAACAGCAGGCGTAGGGAAATCCTTAACCACTGCAGACTTGCTATACAAAGCCACCCTCCGAAGATTCCACTTCTCCCCATTGTCAAGCACCATATAATGCTGAAAAACCTTCTTCACCACATGTGGACCCCTAAATTTCGAAAGACCCTTGGCCACTCTCCCCGATTTGACTTTGACTAAGTCACCCTCGGAAATTGTACTCCCCGTTTTAACAATTGTCTCTTGCTGAGTACAACCAAGAGCTGAATTTTTAATCCAAGAGGGAGCTAGTTTGGTGCCAGGACGTCTTCCCCGCATGAGTTCAAAAGGCGATTTAAAGTCCGCTTTATGAACAGTGGTCCTATAGGCCCATACCATGTTTCTGACCATTTCGTGTGCAAACCCACCTGAAACACACGACATCTGAATAATACCCTTGACCACTCTATTAGCCCTCTCACACACACCATTCGCTTGCGGGTTATAAAGAGAAGTGCGGTGATGAGTCACACCACACCCACTCAGAAACACACGCATCTTCTGAGACGTTAGTTGAGTACCATTATCTGTGATTAAAATTGAAGGATACCCCTCATCCAGAAAAATCCCTTTTAAAAACTGTATAGTGCAGTCAGTGGTTATGTCCTTAACGAACTCCACAGCAAGCCACTTCGAGTAAACATCCACTATTACAATGGCAAACCGTTGAGCAAAAGGCAATTCGTCCATTGGACCTATAAAGTCCAAGCTCACGGTATGCCATGGTAAACCCGGACAAACAACGTGGCTGGGCGTAGAACTAGACCCAATCTTGAGTCTCTTTTCACTGTCCTTACACACTGAGCAATTCTCCACCCATGAAGTCACCTGTGTGTCCATGGCAGGCCACCAAAAATCCATTTTCAACCTACGCTGTGTAAGAGTTTGCCCTAAATGACCCTCATGAGCCAACTTTACAATTTTCAGTCTTAAACCATATGGTGGAATGTATCTATCGCCTCTCATTAAGATCCCAACACCATACAATGACAGCTCATCCAACACCTTAATGAAAGGTCGCACCGGTGGTTGGACACAACTTTCCCGCCGGGAGCCTAATTTCACCAAATCAATCACCTTCTGCAAAACTATGTCTTTTTCCATGGCATCCAACCCCTCCTCCTTAGTGAAAGTACCATCACTCAAGGCGACCACATCTTGAATGACGGCAACAGCCTCATCACAATGCGTATCGGACAACTCCTTCAACGTAACATCCTCTCTAATAGGAAGCCTTGATAAACAATCCGCCTGTACATTACGCCAACCTTGAACATATGAGATGTCATACTGATACTCCTGAAGTTTTGAAGCCAATCTTGCCAATCTCGGTGAACCCTTACCCGTTCCCCCTGGGGACAAAACCTTTAACAACGGCTTGTGATCTGTTTTGAGCTGGAACTTAGTTCCCCACAAATATGTCCTGAAGTACTGGACACCCCAAGCAGCAGCCAATGCCTCTTTTTCTATAACAGAATAATTCTGTTCAGATGAGGAAAGGGTGCGAGAAGCAAAAGCAATAGTCTTTTCGCCTTCCTGCCATCTTTGCAACAAAATC
The DNA here is from genome assembly GCF_964204655.1 of Triturus cristatus. Lineage (NCBI taxonomy): Eukaryota > Metazoa > Chordata > Amphibia > Caudata > Salamandridae > Triturus > Triturus cristatus. The sequence goes on from NC_140582.1 coordinate 535,941,064, forward strand.
GCACCTATTCCTATGGCACTGGCATCCACCATCAATATGGATGTACGACTAATGTCGAAGGGGGTTAACACTTTCGCCTGACACAACTCTTTCTTAATCAGGTTAAAACATTCCTCATGACAAGCACTCCAACAAAACTTCACCCCCTTTTTGAGTAACGATCTTAGGGTCATGGTTTTGCTAGAAAAATTCTCCACAAACTTCGAGTAAAACTCAATGAGACCCATAAAAGACCTGAGTTGCTCCTTATCCATGGGACGCGGAGCTAACTTTATAGCCTCAAGCAAATCCTTCTTCGGCTTGACTCCCTGAGCTGAAATCTCATAACCCAAATACTCTATGTTTTGGACAAGAAACCGACACTTCTCTTTGCGTAAAGTCAACCCAGCGTCTTGGATTCTCCCCAAAACTCTTTTAAGTACTACGTTGTGTTCTGTAATGGTGTCTCCAAAGACTAATATGTCGTCCTGAAAGAACACCGCTTTCTTAATCCCTTTAAAGATCTCGGAAACCATGCGTTGAAACACACTAGCTGCAGAGCTTAAACCAAACGGGAGTCTCGTAAACTGAAACGTGCCCTCAGTGGTAATGAAAGCTGTGAGTCCTTTAGACTCATCATGAAGGCGGATTTGGTGATATGCACTCTTTAAGTCTAACTTTGTGAAAAATTTTGCACCTTGTAAGGTTGAGACAAGTTCGCCTATATTTGGAAGGGGAAAGGTATCAGCCACAACATACCTATTCAATGACCTCAAGTCCACACAGAACCTAATTTTGCCATCAGCCTTCTGCGTGATGACGACCGGAGATACCCAAGAAGATGCCTCTACCGGTTCAATGACACCCCCCTGTAACATCTCCTCAATCACATTCTTGACTTCATCTTTCACTGAAAGTGGTACTCTCCTCACCTTATGCTGCACGGGAACTGTGTCATGTTTCATGACTATCTTGTGGACATATCCCTTCAACTCTCCCAACTCGTCCCTAAACACACTCCCTGCTTCATTGAGAATGTCACTGAGAGTGTGTTCATCCACAACCATGACTTGATTGGGTGCTCTGGGGTTCACGATTATATGCAAGTCATATTGATGAATCCAACCCAAGATTGGTGGACCATCAACTGCAACATAAACTTTCCCTTTGATTGACCTTCCTTCAAAGTGAATATCCGCATCAAAGTAGCCCAACAAGTCTATCCTCTCTCCTTGGTAACCTGTTGGTGAGATGTCACTCTCCTTTAAGGGTTGACTACCCCACTCGCCCCTGAATAAAGGCTCGGGAATAATTGTGTGTCTTGAACCCGTATCGACCATCAGAGTTACATTATGCTCATTAATCACAAACTGTGCTTTAGGTCTCACTTCTCTTTTCTCATTACAATTGCTCACACAAACATCCTCAACACACAATATTTTGTCTTTATCACGCTTTAACCCTTTGGATTCATCTTCAACGAAAGCTACACTAGCATTTCCTTTCGTCCTGCACATCCTAGAGAAATGCCCCAATCTCCCACACTTGAGACACTCTTTATTGTTCGCAAAACAGAACTTTGCGTCTGACTTATGGTTATTGCTACCACATCTAGAACAACAACCTCTGTCGTTCGAATATTTCCCAACATTACTTTTCTTTAAGGGATTCTTACTCTTGTAACCCAACGCAGCTACATTCTCTTCATGACCTGACTCACACTCAATGTTTGATTTGTCGGAAACTACAGAAATCAAACCCTGTTGTGAATTGCAACCTTCTAGCTCTTTTATACATTTTTCTGACTCTTCTACCACTTTGGCTAAATCTATAGCTACTTTCAATGACGGATTCTTAGCCGCCCACAGTCTCTCCTTTATCTTCTTATTGTTGCACTGCACTATGAGTTGATCACGTATCAACTCGTCATTCATTACCCCAAAGTTGCACTTAACCGACAGTTCCCTGAGGCGTGCTACAAAGTCATCTATTGACTCCTCCGTGCGCTGTTTGTGAGTGTAGAATTTGTATCTATTCATTACAAGGTTCTCCTCTTTACCAAACCTCACTTCCAGTCTCGTAACAGCTTCTTTATACTCATTAGGAATAGGCTGACCACTAGCTTGTAAAGCTTGAGGAAGGTATTGAAATTCTCGTTGACCCTCTTTGCCCAGGGCAGTCAGGAGTAATGCTTTCTTCCGTTTAGCAGGAAATTCTTGACCGTCTAAGGCGTCCAAATAGTTCTCGAACATACGTATCCAATCTTCCCAAGAGATCGATGGGGCCCCTGGTTCGCTAAGAAATTGAGGTGGAAGAGTCACATTGACTTGTTGGTTAGTTTGCTGTGCCATGCTGGCCTCCGTTTGCACTAAAGTTAATGTGTGACAATATTCTGAAAGTGACTCTTTAGCGAAAACAAGTTGTGTATGGAGTTAAAAATACATACTATTTGCTTATGACTCTTAATAGTTTCCTCCGTTTGTGAGAAAAGACACTTGTTCCTTTATAATCCTTAATCCCCACTTGCGGTGGATTTTGCTTCAGAGCTGTTCTAAAATTGCACAAACCCGACCTAAGACGGCCGCTCAATAGCGTGAGATTGTTAGCGTAAACTCGCGGAAACGAGTTGTTGTTGACAGTCAGTCCTGCTACTAGGCAACGCTCGCGCTCTACTGCCTCATACGCGCATTGGATTTATTGCCTAGTAACGCACTGTGTGGTTACGCACTCACGCTGTTATGTTCACGCCTGGCTGCGCTTCTCTTCGTAGCCGCTCACAAGATTCGAAAAACTCACAGTTCAAAGCGTGACGTCAATTTCTCTCCCAAATGTCGCTGAAGAGCCTTTTTTCGTAGTAAAAGATTTGGATTCAGGGAATCGCTACTACGTGCCGCACGTCGTGAGTTCTCCTTGGTTGTTGTCGCTCGTTGTCCGTCTGCTCTGCAACTTCCAATTCGTGTGCTCCTACGTCCGGTCTGCTTCTCCAATCGTCGCCAAAATGATGTAAGTAAACACAAGCAGGAATGCAGGAGTCTCTTCTATATAAAACAGGATCTTTATTTGCAGAGCACAGACAAAGCGTACACCACAACCGCTGACCGGACACCAACTGCCCCCAGCTGGAATCCCCACAACGGTAACATGCTAGTACTAAGAACGCTACAAGCGTTCTAGGATCTGAACTGGGAAAGGACACAAAGGAAGGCTTGACCCACACACAAGAAGCAGGGTAAGTACTAACAAGGCTAATATGTAAATAAGTATTTACAACACAAAGCAATGGGCTCCAAGAGGGTTAAGACAATGGGGTGGTATGGATAGAAGGAATCTGGATATTCCTCAACCAACCGACACCTAGAGCATAACAATGGACAGTAGTGGTGCGGGGGGGATTAATGGGGGGAGGGGGGGGGGAGTTTAATAATAATAATTTAAAAAGGAAAACACACCTGAAGCTGTCGACTGCCTCTCGCGTCACGCCTCAGCGTTCTTCCTTGTCCCAGCAGACACTGGGACAGCATTCCAGACTCCCTGTGCACTCCCCGTGCTGCTCTCATGCTATGAGAGCAGCACGGGGATAGGCCTGAGCGGGCAGGCTCGTTTGACGCTCTGCTCAGGCACAGGAGTCTGTGCTATTTCTCCAACCCGGTTGTTCAATACAGCCCGGTTGGAGAAACCTAAGTGCGCATGTGTGTTGGCCAGCCTTAGACAGCCAACAAACACACATGCACAAGTGCACAAGTCCTCCTCCCCCCTCCCATGGCCCTCCCTGCACACGCTGGCTCAGAGCCAGCAGGTGACAAATAGTATATCGTTTTATTTTTCACCTGCTGGCTCTGAGCCAGTGGGGTGATGCTCCACTGCCATTGCCAAGGAGCTGCCCCTGAATGGACAACTACAAGTCCCAGAATTTAGAGCTGTAGCAAAAAATCCAGACCTGGATTAAGGTGTCACATAGAACATTGAACATTCTTGCAACATATATGGATGTTGCATATGAAACAACAGTCACACAGTTTGAAATGGAGAGGCCTAATTCTTGAGAGGATATATTTTGGGAAATAGTAGAAAAGGCCTTTCGAATGCAGATGTGTGTATCAACATTCTAACGATCAAACATTTTCACTCACCTGGAAGAATGGGGCTTGCTGGTACGCCTGACTGCACAGCTGGAGAGCACACAGAGACTTGGGTCACAGGCTATAAAATCCCTGCAGCACCACCCTTCCTGTGTAACCTTCTCTCATCAGTGGCAGAATTTGTACGAAAAGGCGTGATCCCGTGTTTTACCAGCAGAGCACGGGCATGCATACAGGAAGTTCACAAGTTTTACCCACTGGAGTCTGCTGCCTTTCAGAATAGCTTATTTTTTTTTTACATAAAGTGTAGGAACTAATTTGGATTAATGGAACAAGCATTGGCAAACCTGTAATTTTTTAGTGTATTTTTCCCCCAAACCGCTGCAACAGAAATTAAAAGGGAGAAAGTGCTGAAAAGTAACAATGTTGCCATTTAACTCTTTCACCTTTGGACTGTTTGCACAACTCTGTGTTGGGGCTTTTTTTCTCAAAGTGGACATTAGCTGTTTCATGCACATGTTTCTCTTTGGTCTCTGTGCACTCAAACTATACGTTTCTTTTTTTGGCGCCATTAGGGCTATGTATTAGTGCAAAATCTGTATCAATATCTCGCTGCTGCCTGAAAGTATAATGAAAAATGTAGAGATATTTTTTAAAAAAAATCAACAAATATTCTCAGTATTTAGCTCTATTTTTCAAAAGGACAAATATAAATCCAAGAAAACTAACTGAGGAAATGTTGACCTGGAAGGATGGAGTCCAGCAATATCAAATATGCCAAGGTTTTCCTTGGGAATGTAGTTTGCACGATCAGTTATGCAATACTGGCATGTATGTTTTCTACATTTTTCTACAAACAGACAGATTGGTTCCCTAGACACCCTGGCAATAAGAACCCTGTCAATGTGCCAACCTGAGTCAGATAACCCATTGTACTGCAACCACCCCACAATCCACTAAACAATACTTGAGCAAGATGAGCTTCAGGTAACGACCAACCCCATGAGATATTACGGAGCTAGTAGAATAAGGAATAACACACTCAAGAACAGTAGAACACAAGGGATGCATTTTAAAGATTTTTAAAATCAAAATCACAGTCTAGTGCACAAGATATGATTTGTAACAATAATCAAGACAAATAAAATGCAGACACAGCGCTTACTAAAAGTGTGAGTAAGAGGAACCACTTCAACATGATTGCTGTTCAAAATGTATAGCTATTTTACCTTCAGTCAGCTACTTCAAATCCCCACTCAAATTCTAGCACAGCAGGAAATACAAACAATTTTGAGTTTCAGAGATGGTACACACTTGCAAATCTGTTTGGGCAATAACTACCTGAACAGTCCTATCTCCTTCCACCAACTATCCAGACACGTCCTCTCTGCAGGACTCCTACTTGCAACCATCGCATGCATACACAGAACCAGATCAGGAAGACCAGCATTTTCTTATATCACTTCTCGGGTGTGGAATGGCTTCCCTCTCCACATCAGAGACTCCGCCTCTCTTCCAATTCCGCAAGAAGCTGAAGACCTAGCTTTTAATTTAACCAACCTACCATAGGTAGGGTAGTCGCACACACCTACTCAGTGCTAGGACACCCTGGCAGGGATAGTGAGGTTTACAAATACACATAACGTAGCAATAGGGCTTATAGTTCAATGGAAAACAAGGCTTGCGATTCTCGTTTCATGAAGCCAGCTGCATTGATAAGTCAGTCAGAAGAGGCTAAGTAACTCCCGTCCCAGTGGACTTCAGTTGGAACTGGAGGCTTTGCACAGCCTGGCCCAGTGTTGCCTGCTGGGAGGATTCCCCTCTACCCTTCGTCCTCTGTGCTCTGCGTTTATAGCATCATTTCAGGGTTGTTAGAAACTCTTAACAAACAATTAACAGAAAGTGGCCTGGTGCCCTCTCAATTATTCTCATTCTGCGAGGCTGTTTTCTTTTGAATAACAATGGATGAGACACGTAGTTGTCAACTTTCTAGAAACTCCTAGAAATCAATAGCAACCTAATGTAAAAGAAAGCATACAGATTTAGATTAAATACTGTGAATATATTTGAGGTTGATTATCACACTGCATAACATAACATCAACTAAATGTGCACGGCATTAAACAAACGTATCCAGTAATTTAGTCATCACATGTATTCCCTTTTGAGTGACTGAATACCCAGAATCGAGAAGACAATATTCACAATAGGTGAAGAGCACACAATTGTGGCAGAATCTGCATTTATGGTGCTCAGTACATTTGATGACCAATTTCAAACTCGGGTCAAAACAATAAAAAACAGAATCATACAATGAAAGCAGGGATTCATCTATCAGCCCTCCCAACAAAGTGGACATATGTACATGTTCACGAGCTGTCACTCACAGTTTAGAGGGCCAGTGACTGAAGTGGACTGGCCTATTGCCTCATGCTGTATGTAGGCTATGATATGCAAAAGCAAAACATGACTGGCACTCAGTGGAGGCTCCTCCGCTATGGCGGAGGAGCGTCGCCCCACTGCTTTTAAGCAGGGTCAAGCCGAAACATAAAGTGATAATAACTTACAGTTATTATCATGTTATGCTTGGTGTCCTGCTGCTTTGCGGGTGGGCGGGGCTGCTCTGCTCTTGGAGCAGGGGAGGAGTGGTTTGCCCACTCCTAAGTGCGCAATGAATGTTTGGTCGGCCCTCTCGGGCTGCCCAAACCAGTCATGCGCACTTTCCCCGTTCTCAATGCAGGCTGCATTACAGCCTGCATGGAGAACATGCCCACCCCTCCAGCCCCTGACTGGCATTCAGACCAATCACAATGCTACATTGCAGCATTGTGATTGGCTTAGGGGAGGGAGCCTGGCTGACAGCTTCCTGTTCCTGGAGCCAGAGGCAGGAGCAGTGAAGCGGGACGGTAAGTTCATTTATTTTTTATTCCCCCCATGCGTGCTGTGACCGTCCTGCCACCTGTGAGCCATGCCAGCTGCCACTGCTGACACTTGAAAAGACCAATGGATAAAGAGAGCGGACCAAAAGCCCTTTTAAATATTGAAGTATACATTATCATGATTTTTCATGTCTACATTTTTATGTTTTTTTTTTAATACAAGGCTAGTGAGAGAGCTGCAGCGGTTTCTAGGCGAGACCTATGGAAAAGCCGATCACAGTGTTTGACTCCTTCTACTTCTGGCAGCCGTCAAGTTGAAGGATTTAATCCCAATCAGAAACACCAGTCAGTGATTATTAATGAGACAGCAAGAGTGTGTGTGTCATTGCGGATGAATGAGTGGGTGGGTGACTGAAAGAAAGAGTGATCGAGTGTATGGAGGAGGAGTAATTCAGCGAAGGGAATGCACTGCTGTCCTTGAAAAGCTGAACACGGATCACAGTGGCACAAATTCAGCAGGAGTAGAATCAAAGGGACAGGAGTGCCCAGGACCCAGTGGGCACACAATGAGCCACAGAGAGGGCTGCAGCTGGGAAGATAAATGCGGAAGATGACAGGATATTTAACACACAGTGGAAATGTACCTGTGTTAACAGGTTAAAGCCGGAGCTATTGGCGTTGCCAGTTCGCTTTTTTAAAGATAGCTGCCTACCTGCAAAATAATTGCATCAAACATGTTGCCATCTTTCATTGCTATTTCTTTTCTCACTCTTTTCAAGATGAGAGATGTGTAGCAGAAACGCTAGAATTGAAAAACGATGATAAATGTGGTTAAATGAGCAACTATCTAGGACTTGTTCCTTTTACTGCTTTGACAGTGCCGCATACTACCTCACAAGCATCATTTGTATTCCACATTTACCAGGCTGATATTTAGAACATCAGATTATTAATTGAACAGCATAGGATGCGCATGAAGGATTATCAGGAATATTTGAAGGGAAACAATGGTTTGATCATTGCTATCCAAGCAAACACAATTTCCCTCACTCACGAGGGCCCTGCCCTGCCTGCACTGATGATCCTGCACTCAAAAAGGCAGAGAAGAGTAAGCGATGCCTCGCACTGCTTCAATTGTGCCTACTTCACCAGGACTGAGCCGCCTGTGCAGCACTGCAGACTGACACATTCCTCTCGGGTATTCATTTACGTGAACCCTGGCATACTGCTTCAAGAAAGGAGGAACTAGGAAATATTTGGCCAGTCAGTCTGGCCAAAATTTTAACTAAGCTACCACAACTGAATACAATTTTACGAAATTTCGAATTCTGCCTCACTTTAAGTGAGCACCCACCTCTTGTAAAATCTTGCAAGCAACCAATTGAAGATCTGTAGGTTTCCAACGCAACTTGTTTGTTGAAGCCAGGTCCTCACGCGCTTCAAAAACGGCATGTTAATATCCGCAACCACAATTCAGAATTGATCACACCTCTAGCAGTAAGAGCTCCACAGGGAACGCACAATACAACATTTTACAAAAAGCGCACATTGTTATAACTATGCGCCAGGGGCTTCTGCAAATTAACAGGACACCCACTGGATAGGAAAATGTAACCTGATATAGCGTGTGACACAGTGCACAACCAGCAGCAGGTTCTAGATTTAGGAGTGTGGGTAATATGATGTAAAGGTAAGAAAGTGAAGAGGTGATAAGAAAACGTTTTAAGACCTCAGAAACGAGAGATGGGACACAAAAAACGGAGGGCGTCAGAACGTTTGTTTACTGCTTGATAGCTCACCTGAGGGACTTAAGACGGCTACTAGTGGGGTGCTTCTTGAGTCTCAAGGGGCAGGCAACAAGAGAAAGCAGTCAAGAGCAAAGCAAAAAGCAAAAGGGGCTGATACAACTACACGTCGCGTAGACGCAGCCCAGGCATCATTGGCTCACACAGTAGCCCCACGGAGAGGGAATCCATCCAGCTGCGTGATCTTTTTCGGAGCAGAAGACGTCCTGGAACATGCGCACCAGAGAAGTGTTAGAGTGCTAAATAATGTGAAACAGAAGGAGGACTAACAGAAAGGCAACAGTGTTTTCTTGGCACAAAACAAGGCGAAAGTGTTGCCCAACCTGGAATGTAGGTTTCAATGCTGGAAAAGCCGTGGTATTGCATGAGCACCCACAGTTACACCAGCAGGAGGTTGGGGATAGCAAGCGCAAGCAGTGAACCCAGAGGTACGTGATGCAGTGCGCATGTACTTATTTCAGACGGGGGACAGTATTACACAATTACAGTGCGTTAAGTGCAGCCCTAGTAGTAGAGCCCACTGGACTGCACCTCATACTTACTCCGGCTTGAGCAGCTTAAACAGTCTTCAGAGGAAATGTTGTGCAGAGCAAAGTGATGAAGTGTCCCCACCTCCTCCAAAGCATACTACAGCAGCACAGAAAGAGCAATATAAGCACAAGCATTGGCATAGCCAATAGGTCTCGCCTTTGGGACCTTATAAGTGTTTAGCCATGCAACAGTTGCATAACCAAATACTTATAAGGTCCCAAAAGCAAGACCTATTGGCTATGCCAAGCAGCCGCGAAAGTGATCGCGATCAAACATCAAAGCGGCAGTGAAAGCGAAAGTACTCGCGTCAAGCGCGGCCGCGCACATGCACTGTAGGTCTAGGCTGGCCTGGTAGCACTTTTTGGAGCCCTCTCAAAAAGTCTCGCCAGACCAGCGCATGCGCTGGGTCAGGCGAGACCTAAAAAACAAACCACTAATAAAGAAAACAAAAAGAATTGACAAGGATTAAGAAGTGCACTACTTTTTTGGTGGATGTGCCCAGGAAAGATGCCATCACACAGTGAGGAGAGCTGCTGACTGAAGTGGGCTTACTAATTGCCCTGTGCTATATATGCTGTGGTGGGAGGAAGCAAAATATGAATGACAATTTATCAGACTAAAGGGGAAAACTGCTGAACCAAAGGATTAAAACCGATGACCCAAGGCCCCCTATGTTTGTATACATTTATACATTTTCTTATTTTTTAACTTTTTGGGAAAAGCTTAGCCTGACAAACAGCTAAGTATGGTTCCACGGCGGACCTAAAAATGAGTGAGTTAATTTACCTACTGCATTACTGATGACTACATTATCTACCACAGATTATGATCATATTGAGATACATTTGTGAGTAAGTGCACCTGGTGCAGAGATGTATGCGTAGCTATTGATGACATGTTCCAAACTATTGATGACATGTTCCAATCATTCTGGGACACATCAGTGGGTTAATGCACCTAATACTGCACTCTGTAAGCATCCTGGATAGCCTCCTCCGGGCAGAGCACTGAAAGTGTAACCTACGGTCTACATTAGACAAAACTTACAAAACAAACATTCTAACATGTACATCTAAAATATAACAATTGCACATCTCAGACCACCTCAAACTCTAACCTCCCTAAGTGCTGCCCCTACGTTAAATCTGCCACTGAGGAGGGAACCAGAAGTAAACCACACAACCCTGGATAGCGAACAGTTTTGTTCTAGTGGCTGCAGTGTTTGCTGTCATTTCAGGGAACTTCACTTCTAACAATTCATTGAATAAATGTATAGTCTGGCTCAAGAGCAGCAGCACCAGAGAATAGGACATCCGCAACAGGAGGTTTGGAGGAACACCTATTACTAACACACGCTGTGGCGGAGAATACGCGATTTTAGAGCCACATGCCTTTTATCTGGTCTGAAGCTGGACTGCAAGCAAGGTTGGCTAGCCACATTTGCATCCAGGCTCTGCCATCTCAGTGCCAATAGGTACATTTAGGGGGAGGGTGTGCCTAGAATTAGCCAGCAGATACTCTCCCTGTATTGCAACCTTTGCAGATACTTGCTCTTTAGTGCTATGCAGAAAGTGAAGCGTACACCCGGCGCTTCATGGGTTGTATGAGCATCTTAAATGTCCAAACCCTGCCTTCAGTCTCTCAAGGAACCAAATCCTCAACAATATGCATTCAACATCCCCGGGAACCCATCTCTCCACAATACGTCTACAGCGCTGCCAAGCACAGCGCAAAATACTTTATCTATTGCCTCTCTAAGTACCTTCGGCATCTTCAAGCACTGCACTTTACTGTCTCTTTATGTGTCAGGCCCGCGAAGGACTGCATACGTCATTTCAATATGCACGAATATTACATATGCATGTACCATTATGTAACATGTGTATCTCCAGAACTACAGAATGGATTTAAAGACATTCATTTAACAAATCTGTTTCATTCCAACACTTACAATGCCACACAAAATACATCGGAGAAACCTACCACTCTTTAAACATTTAATTTGAACAAACTGTTACTCATAAAAAGCCGTTATTGGTTCAGGCAGCAATCCTTCCTGTACAAGAGCTGTTCTAGTATGAGTTTTGCTGAGCATTGAAAAAATGTGCAACAGGATTTCAACAGAAAATCAAGTACTCTTTGCACATTTACTGTGCATTCATAAACAAAATGAAGACATGATGAAAATAAATGGCCTGTGGCAAGACTAACGGAGGTAATGGAAGCGCAGGCTAACCCAAAAATTAATTCGCGACGAAAAGCCTGGCCCAAACAACCGCCGAGAGACATGGTGGAGGCGGCAGCTGGAACGTGCAAGCAAGCTGCAGCATACCCAATGTGCCTGATGCCCGCTGCTTGACTGATGAATGCAGCACAGAAGAGTATAGTGTCAGCGACACCAGCCCCAGTCCCTTGCCCGATCTCCCCGAGTTGTGTCTCCCCAGTTCGGCTGCATGAATCGATTTTAATTTCATAGACAGCGAGGGTGCATCAGCTACACCCAAGAACTAGACACTCCACTATGTCACCAACTATCCCAGAACAGGCACACATCTCTGCACACCACATGCGCCAATATAGGTAATGCCTCGACGGACTCGAATTCTTTGTCATGATACCGTGAACAATGAACGCCAAACAAAGATTAAAGTTTAAGATTGATGTATATCCTGTATGTTATGTAACATTTCCTATACACTGATTTACACACCTATGATTGATTGTCTCTGTGTAATGTGTGTGTGATGCAAAGTGCTCGAACACCCTGCACTGGTATGAGTGGCGCTATATAACTAATTCAATGCATCTGAGAGAGTGTGGTTATGGAGACTTCGTCACTGTTAAAGGGTGCTAGTGAGAGACTCCCTGGTGGAGGTGGTCATTGGGGGGGCGCCAACAAACATTGTCGCACAGGGCGCCACCAGCACTAAAGCCGGCCTGTTTTAATTTTTTGACATTTAAATTGTAAAAATTGCTTGGGGGTCCCCGGACTCCAGTAGTGATTCAGTGGGGGTCCTCAGGAGTCAAGAGTTTGGGAACCACTGCTGTATGGCAAATACAAAATCCAATAAAAAGGTTTATTAAAAAAAAAAAAAAAAATCTGTGAGACGAGAATCATACGCAGTTCAGCTGGATTTTATTCTGTGACTCAAGGAAGCCCCTTAAGAATTAATGCACACAGACCTGGCTCAGGTATTTGGTTGGAATACTGTTAGGTCTCCAGTAGGAAGGGGTCAACAGGTTATGCATCACTTACGTGGCAGAGAATGGCATTGCCCAGCTAAGTGCACACAGACAACTCCACTCAATGCCGCCTCTGACACCAGAGCTCACGGCTGAGTGTCCCGTCACCTGGAAGACAAAGTTCCCAACTGCTTCTAACACAATCTTCAATTCTAACGTCCCACCAAGGACACAGTCCTTTCCTTTCATACAAATGTGGCACCCTGAAGGAACCCAGTAGCATCTAAAGGATCGAAAACACAAATAAATACATTAAACATATACACTTACCCATTTCAGCGACAGTACCTGATACAACAGTACAGGGCGTAACCGGTAAAAGGGGCGTGAAGGAACAAGGAGTCTGAGGATTACTAAGGACTATGCCTCGTATCGCATCCTCTCAGGCTCCTCCAGCGAGTAGCTCGTGAGCTACTGGTAGCTCTGCACCTACTCGAAAGTAGCTCTCCAGTCCAGATAACTAAATTCAAAGCTTTTGCTTGGTTGAATTGGTATATGTATACCGAAACTGAAAAGTGTGTATTCCACAGGAAAATGTATGTATTTTCAGAACTCATAACCTGTTTTTAGGCAGAATTATTACTAATATTTCTCAGTTGGTGTCCAGGCATTGTAACTATTTCTGTTACGTGTTATCCATGTAGAGGCACTCCACATTACCACTGGCAACCGTGCCTGATGCACTGAGGTGACCACTGCAGGTAACCTTGCATCTGGTGGTCACTACTGTTACCTTGTCTGAAGTGGTCGCAATTACAACACTACTAATATTAATAGCTCATGGTGGCTCTAATTGATCATAATGATCTCTTATTGCAGGAAATGTTGGATGCCCCTTGCTCTATATTTTTCCAGTTTCAGAGGAACAGTTTGTATATATCTGACAGAAAAGACAGAAAATGCAGTTGCTTCTGGTCTGCTCTGTAAGGCTGATGTTTGGTCGGGTCTATGCATCAGTGAGGAGACCGAGCCATGAAGTACCACAAAAAAACATACAGCAACAACTGTGTCAGTAGGGCAAATATGAGAGCATGATTTTTCCCCCACACAGTATTACGGCATTCATGAGGACAACAGGTGTAAACATTTGAAAATGTAAAGTGCTCTCCAAAATAATCTACATTTAATGGGACAAGTGCAAATCAGAGATGGTGCAGACTGCACAATAACACACTGATATATCAAGAGCATAAACGCATCTTCTCAGCGTGACTATCATATGATTATACGTTTAGGCATCGTGTTGATGGTCAAAATAAACTGGGCACGCCTATTGTCCTATACAAGAGATTACGAAAATATAAAAGACTGCACAGAATAGAAAAAACACCCTGGTAAATATGTTCTACAGAACAAGAAGATTCAAGTTGCTAAAGTAAATCCTGCATACCACCTATCACTTTCTAGTTACCAGGTCAGAAGGGATATTTCAAGTTCCCTGATTGGCAAAGAGAATGCTCAAACATAAGGGAAACCAAAGAGTGAATATGTAAAGTGGCAGACACATGGCAAACCACCAAATGCGCCGCCTACACAAATATCTAAACGAGTTGACCAATCTGCGGCGAGGAAACTGGGTGTTGCACTAAGGTATATTTTTGACATGGTCTAGCAATATTTGTTGGAAAATACGTTCACATGGTAGAAATGATTTTTTAATCCAATTAAACTGACAGATTCCCCATTCACCGCACACACTGCATTCCAATACAGAGTCTCAGAAAACCCTTGGAGGCAAAACTGTCAGAGAGTTGCACAGGATGCAATATTGAAATAATTCACTAAAAATGTGCACATAAGGCTTATGTAACTCCACAATTATTATATAAAATGGAACCCGAGCTGTCTGATACTTATCTAAAATATACCACACAAAACAGGAGGTAGGGTGAAAGAACGGCTTTAATCCACTAGCAATTGCTGAATGTTTTTAAGAAAGCACACATGTTTTTTGAAAACTGCCCTCACCCACAGCAAGTTGTGGCATGCTTCATCATCGGGCTGCTACTAACGCCTCTGCGCAAACCAACGCTAGAGGCGGAGCAATAGGGAGGGGTAGACAGTACAACAATGATACAAACAAAAACAAAAGAAGGCTGGATCCTTAAGTGCAGAAAAGATGAATCTTAAAACTGACCCACCCCTCCATTATGCAGAATGGAGGGGTGGTGAGCACCTAATTAACTCACTCCACCACCATCCATTTGGGTATGTAGTCTTTTCACATATATATACCTTTTTAATCTGACAGGGGAATCCAGGAATAAAATTATAGAGAGATATCCCTGGGTCAGTTTTAAGATTCATCTTTTCTGCAATTAAGGATCCAGCCTTCTTTTGTTTTTGTTTGTATCATTGTTGTACTGTCTAGCCCTCCCTATTGCTCCGCCTCTAGCGTTGGTTTGCGCAGAGGCGTTAGTAGCAGCCCGATGATGAAGCATGCCACAACTTGTTGTGGGTGAGGGCAGTTTTCAAAAAACATGTGTGCTTTCTTAAAAACATTCAGCAATTGCTAGTGGATTAAAGCCGTTCTTTCACCCTACCTCCTGTTTTGTGTGGTATACATAATTATTGAGGAGGTTGAGGTAGGGTTTGTACCTTCTTCCCCTTCCCTTTATTGTGAGTAATAAACTTATCTAAAATACACATATGGCGGGAGTGTGGGGATAACCAAGTTCTGGAAGGAGGTGGTTGAAAAACTATACGCCCCTGGCAGCCATGACTCTGTAACCAAACATTTGATTTTGTTAACTGGTTAGTCCATCAAGAATAAAGTTACTAAACAAATGTCTAAAGTGGTGGGAATAGGGCTTGTTGTGGGCAAAAAGTACATTGCCTTTAGATGGATTAAGGAAACAGCCCTAAGAATTCAACAGGGGGACAAGAAAATGATCATACGGGGTAAGGTGGACTGTGAGGCACTTAAGAAACTGCAGTAACGAGCTGGTAGCCAGGAAGTCTATGTCAGGATGGAAACTGAACTGGAACAAAGACTGCTAGGTAGGAATATGGGAGTGCCGTGATGATATTGGCACTGCTAATTAGAAATGTTGTATTATAACTGAGATACTGCGACAATATGATTGATGAAGTGAGCTCTTGTCAAGAATTCCTGTCATGCGAGGGGAGGAAAACGGTAACCAGCGAAAACGGACTACATCTCCCAGGATGCTTAGCGGTTGAGAGGTTATGTAAACAGGAGAGCTGTTACATAACTCAAGGAAAACACGCCCTTATGTAAACAGGAGAGCTGTTACATAACTCAAGGAAAACACGCCCTTATGTAAACAGGAGAGCTGTTACATAACTCAAGGAAAACACGCCCTTATGTAAACAGGAGAGCTGTTACATAACTCAAGGAAAACACGCCCTTATGTAAACAGGAGAGCTGTTACATAACTCAAGGAAAACACGCCCTATAAAGGGAGGAACCGGGAGGTACAACGCTGTCGGATATTGTGTTTACACCAACGTACCTGCTTAGTGAAGAGCAGTGTTCCGGAGTGGTGCTCCAGTAAAGCAAGAACGGAGGTAGGTCGAGTCGTTACTCCCTGGGCCATGTCTTGCCCCATCGTCACCTGTGAAGGACCCGGAAGCTCTACCGGATAACCATTGAGCTTCGCTTTTTGACTCGGCTGAGTCAAAGCGCAGTGGCGCTTTTGCTGGTTGGAGTCTTAACTCCCAGCCCGACCAGAGATACAGGGACTGCCAGCTGTAACGCACACCAGGAAGTGTTTGCCGCGTTACAGACTCGGAAGTCCACAGGATCGATCGAGCGGCTGCTCTCGGTTCAGTCTTCTTTGCTTGTGATTGGGGTATCGGTGACGCATCACCAGGAGGTGACTCCGTGTCCCGGTGCAGTCTGAGGAAGAGGTTGAGCGGCTGCTCCCTTCAGGTAGAGACCCCGGCTGGGTGTTTCCCTGACTCCTCGATTCTCCCCAACCCTCTTCGTTCCCCTCACAGCCTACCGATTGGCATTGTCGGCCATTTCATTTCTGCCCTCTGTTGGCATACGCCGGGATCGGCGTATATGCAGAGGACGGCTAGGACCATCCGTGCTGTGGGCTGGTAACGTACTTAGCCTGGAGGATTCCAGTGACTATAACCTTTGTTTATTCCTTGTATTATTTTTGCCTTCATTAAAATAACTAAACCTTCACAAGTGGTTGCGTTCTCATTATCGTGTCTGTTAAACGATCCTGAGACGTTCAGGGCGTTACAGCTCTCCACGAAAGGAGAGAATGGGAGATGGGTAGCTCTGGGATTTATCCACGCGTTAAAACTAATTTAAAAAAAATTTAAATACACATTTGCATTTATGGGAATCCCCAACTACAAAAGAAAAATGGATACATAAAGATAACAGAGGCCTTAAAATTAGAAATACATTTTTAAATAAACAAACTGCTTTCAGGAGGTTTGCATTTTTAATCCATAAGAAATCATTTTATTTCCACCCTCAAAAAGTAGAGAGCAAAATACCCCCATTTCAAAACATTCTCAAGACTTAACGAACAGAGCATACATATAAGCAGGGGTTTAAGTGGGATGAAAAAACTGGAGGGTCTCTCAAAGGAGCTTGGCCAATGTAATTGAGGGCGTGGCTTAAAAACACAAACTAAAAAATCTGTGCTTAGCATAGTGTGCCCTCCGACTTTTATTTTGCTGTTTCTGTCCTTGCATCTAGATATAATACAACACGTAACATCATACCTACAACAAGTCAGGACTATTGGCTTTGTCAATGGTTGTTAGTAGCATTAGATAAATAAGCAGCAACTATGGCTTGTTGTATATAACATTGAAAAAGCTTCAACTTAGAGCCCTGGTGACACCAGGACAGTGTTGCTGCTCTCGAGTTTCAAAAAGAGAAGGGAAATCCAGAGAGAAAATGACTCTCTTTAAAGTATTCCCCTATCCCTACAGCACTCACCTGGAATTACGTCATTCTGTAACTTCTCCACATATGAGAAGTGAGCAATGTGAGCACGTGCACATGATTATGCCTGCTGTCACTGCAGTCCGTAAAAAAACTGACCGCCTGTGCCAGGGCACAAAACAGAGCCCGAAAGAGACCCGTTTCGAGGCCCCCTTTAAAAAACTGCCGGTGCTCAGACCCGGTGAGACCCGGCCCATTTAAAGCCCTGCATATAAGGGGGGAGAAGAGAGGTTTATTTAAGAATGTAGATTCTTGTACAGTACAGCCAATATTCCAAGCAATGTTAGAGAACATTACATCTGACATATGAGGAGGGAATAACCCTTTCTTACACCAGGAAAAACAAAGAATATAAGAGTTGTAAAAAAGCCTAGATAGCACAGCTGGAACACCAAATCTGGCTGCTACACCCACCAGCTCTTTATGAGAAGAAAAGAAAACCCCCAGCAATTTAACTTGATAATTTGCTCAGAGATAATCTAGAATTTGTAAGTCTTTTCATATTTCTCAGGCTCTGCGTGTAAATTAGTGAGACACATAGATCATGCATGATCTGTAGAAATACCTGGTATGTCTTTATACGTGTTGAACAACAGTGATGACAATTATTCAAGTACCACATATTCCACACTGATTTTTGGCACCTAAATAAGTGTATATCAATGTCTTTTGAAACCATTTTTCAACTTTAAATTAATGAAAGATTGACTTAAAACCTACTAGGGGTGCATTGCAGATTACATATAGCAGTATGAAATATGCACATAACTATCTGAGCAATTTTACCTGGATTAGAACATGCAGGTAACAAATACTGGTCTATGACTTTTATGTTCACACTATGCTCTGCAACAGCCACTTTACCCACCAAGCTACTTTAACATGGTTCAAACATGTGACCTGAAAGTGCATACAAATGTCTCCAGAAAATGCATTACCTCTAGTTATGTCAACAGTAATATAGCCTGAATCCTTGCTACACATCTCTCGATAGAAGGCGCCTTATCCCAACCTTAGTTTAAAATGCAGGCTGTCTGTGACCAATTAAGAAAGCCAGAACAGCTTTACTCCCACGTTTTCCTTGCTGCCAATGTCTTTGGGGGAAATGCACAGGCTCTCGTTCACCGAGCTCTCGAGGGCTTTTCCCTCCAGACTCAAGCCTTCAAGATTTTGGTTCTTTCTGTCACAACCTCCAATTCACGGGTCTCTTGAGAAAATGTTTTCAATTTCCAGCACTGAAAATGGTTGAAAAGGCCGCGGACACGGCAAAATGAGATAACCCGAATCCCTTCTTAGTGTCTGCACAAAGCGTTTACTTTCACTTTTAGTGAATGGATTAGAAAAGCGTATTTTGCAAACCGTATCCTTTCTCATTGAAGAGTCCTTGTGCGCGCGCAGCAATTCTCGTCCTAGATATTCCATTTCTGCAGCGACAAGTGGAGCAAACAGCACTGGAAGGCGGAGGGGTATTTTCATGATATCCGGCACTCTGATTACACCACCTGTGACTTTCATTTCTCAAATGACAACTCAGCCTTCCATCCCACCGAGGTTGTAAACTATTTGTTTATGCAGTATTTGGAAGATATGCCTCTTTTTACAGTCCTCCGTGGCATCCATTCATAGGCATATAAAAAGCTGATGAAAACTAAGAAAAGCAAACTTTCAAAGGGACCCAACTTGTGAGGGAAGCTATGTCCCAAACATGCTGGGGGCGGGGCGAGTCGGCGCTCATACAGGTGCAGTAAAGGATGCTACCCTGATGGATTTATGACACCATTTAGAGAGGTCGGGTAAACACTTCTGGCTGGGAGATAGCAGTAAAAAAATATTTATTTTTATGACGGCGGGGCACAGGAGTTAGGGGACACAGGTCTAATACATCTTAAAGACATTTGGACAGGACACCCCGTTTGAGTTTGTTTTTATAGTTATTACTTGTGGTCTCCGAAACGAGGCTATAATTTGACGCTGACCCCTTGCAAATATCAAATTGTCATGAAATACAAATTGAAGTGAAATATAGTTGATTGTAAAACTACTTAAAGTAATTTGCCCTTAACGTTCGAAAAGGTTCAAAACCAGTGCTCGGAAAGCTATGTGTCTCAGTTTCCCAAAGCCTTATCTTTCTTTACATTTAAATGTAAAAGTGTGAGGTAGGTGACGGGTTACAAAGACTATAACAGCCGGAAGCCAAAAGGAATCGGAGGGGGTCTGGAGTCTATGAATTAGCTAAAAGAAACCAAGCAAAAGGTCTCCGTCACGCAGTCCGTTAGCAACAGTTACTAGAAAAGCACTGCTGCCATCTGGTGGCCAAAGCTTTACAAACATATAACATTCTTTTTTATCCTACAGGGAAAACCGCCCATTTAGAAATGTGGCAGATGATTAACTAAATATACGGGCAACTACAAAGCCGTTTTTCTAGCTCATTTTAGGCCTCTAAGTGTCAATGCTGAGAAATTCGCGAACAATACATACGTTCACTTTTCAAATGGTAACCATTTTCGCTCATCAACTAATAGTGGAGTGACGCAAAATGACAGGAACCCAAGCAAAATGTGTTGAGGGGAACCAGAGTCTCCCATATCTCAATGAGATTAGGGCGGAGGAGCGTCGCCCTACTAATAAAAATGCCACCAAAGATGAAAAATAAAATAGTAATAAAGTTAATTTATTACCATTTTATTGTTCACTAACCTTATGTCCTGAGACGAGTGACAAGGTGGTATGGAGCCATTGCTGCTGAGTGGATGCAGGAGGGAGGAGGGAGGAGTGGTGGGCTGGGCACTTTAAACTAAAGTGCGCATGTCACTTTGGCCGTCTGTCTTGTGACGGCCAGCCAGACATTCGTACTTTAAAACTCTTCAGCTGGCGGCTGGCAAGCACAGGTCTCCAGAGCCCTCTGCAGCACTGAAAGAGGCCGCTCCATCCAATCCTGGCACTTCTCTCATGCTGGTTAACTGCATGAGAGCAGCAAACTGGGGCCCGTGATGGACGAGAGAAGGACGCCGGGACCGAAGCGAGGACGTGCAGTAAAGTAAGTTAATATTTTATTTACCTTTAAAATGTATTTAATGTGCTAATGTGAACTAAATCGCCGACAGGCATTACATTACTGTTTTAAAGTTAAACATTCTAACTTTAAAATGATGATGTGATGCATGCTGGTAATTTAGTTAATGTGATTACGTGCATGCACCCACCCATTTGCCTGCCCTACCATTCTCTGTAGTTGGCAGCCGCCACTGTATCTTACTGATATTCAATTGCCTTGGAATGAACTGGGGCCCCTTGGAGGGTCAAGGTTCACCTTGACTGGGCACCCTTGCAGAGGCTATAGGGGACTGTGTCCCCTGCTAATAGTCCCCATTTATTTTTAAGAAAATGTTCGACACCTCATATTTCAACTAATCGATTATTCTGAAAAGTGACCCGAAACCGTCTTTGATTAAAAATTAAAGCATTAGTCTCGTATGTTTGTGAACCGTTAACATGTAAGGATAACAGTAAATTAAGTGATTCACGGCTGGGTTTTTAGGGCGAGTAAACCGAAATTGGATTAAAATCTATCCCAGAATAAATGCATCGACAACATTGCTCAAATGGCTAATGATAGTTGTTGTGTAGAGAGCAAAGATACAGATCAATGCAAACGCTTTGGTTTCCTAATCAGCATGTAACGCGCTTTACTGGTCAAAACGATTTCTCATTAGCAGAGCAGCAACGCTGCTTCCAAGCAGACTCTAGTTCACCTACAGCGCCCGCCAGCATGGTGCCTCTTAAAACTAAAGTCTGATTAACAAGGGGGAAAGAGATCTCACTCTCAGGCGGTATGTCACAGCTTGCCACTGGACCGCCATTTTTTTCCACTCTGGTAGTGCAAGCAAACAGGTTGCTTAACTCCCCTTAGAATACTCCCCACGGGTGAGACCGGATCCAAAAAGTTTCCCCAGCAATGACTTCGCAAGGTGGCCGTGACATTCCATATTCATTCTGTACCGTCCCGGAAGTGGCAGAACGGAACCGCATATAAGCGTCACTACAACGCGCTGCTGTGCCTCCCACATTCAGAGAGTGAACCATTGTTGGCATAAATGTGCCGATTCCAAATGTGGGCCCTTTTAAGATGTTAAAAAGAGGCCATTCCTCAGATTGGGGCGGTGAGAGGGCGGTGAAGAGTCTGCAGTTAGATAACAGAATCCACCAGAAAGAGCGTAACAGAAGCTAACTTGTTCTTCGGAGGGATACTTCAAATTGTAGATTCTTTATCATCTTGGATCAGATACCAAAGCAGTATTTCCCCAAGTGGACGATCTGTCGAGTGAAATCAGACCAAGAAGTCCTACAGGACTGAGTAGGCGAAATGTCCTTTCCACCGGACCTGGCAGTCAAGGCAGTAGTGCGTCATGAATGTATGCCAGAATGCCCACATGTCAAGGACAGGCACTACACCTGCTAACGCAGTTAATATCAGCCTTAGTTCTGGTGGAATGGGCGCTCAAATATTCCAAGCAGCTGTTCTTCATGTACAGGCCTAGGGCTATACCCCTCAACAGGGTCCTCTACCTTCCCTTTTTTCACCCCACCCACCAAAAGCTGGTCGTCCACATGGAGGTGTTTGATATGAACAATAAAAAAGCTTAAAGTCTATTTGGGGTGTAACCGATTAAGTCTCTTCTCCTCTTTGGAGGGTTGAGGGGCAAACGCCACTGGCAGGGTTATAGACTGCCCAACGTGTAAAGGGGTCCCAACTTTAGACAAGAAGGCCGTCCGAGTCCTCAGAGCCAGTTTGTCTGGGAAAAATGAAAGTGCAGTGTAGTTCCTTCGACATTCCTGAAACGAACTCATGTAAAGAGGTGAAGTAATTGCAACGAGGAAGGCAGTCCTCAATTCAAGAAATGCAGGGATTAGCTCTGCATTGGCTCAAAGGGCGTACACATGAGAAATATCAAGAATACATTTAGATCCCACAGTGCCTTCACTACTATCTGGGAGAAAAAGCATGTCAAACCTTTTACAAACCCCATCAGATTATACGGAACACATAAAAAGGCCAAAAGGGTTGACAACCATTAATAGTGTCCACTGCAAAGCCTTTTTGGGCCAAAGATGAAACAAACAAAATAACACTCTCAAAGCTTTATGTGTAAAGGGCAAATCTTCTGGATACCACACCAGGCCACAAATTTATCACGGTGCCTGCACAAATAGATTTTCTGGAAGGGTGCTTGGTTGCAAAGATGCCATCAACCACTTCAGATGGCAGATCTAAAACATTCTACTGGCCCTGCTGAATATCCATGCATGGAGGTGTAGATTGTGCAAGTTTGGGGGAAGGACCCTTCCTTGCTACTATGACAGAATATCATCCGGATAGTCTGATGCTCAAGCCCAGAAGATCCGGGTGCAAAACCCTCTTGACCCAATCCAGAGCCACTAGGATAACTTGGGCCCAGTCATTCCTGCTCTTTTTTAGGGCTCTGGGAAGGAGCAGCAGAGGCGGGAATGCGTACAGGAGTCACTTTCCAGCTGGAATGGACCTGCTTACGAGTGTTATTGCAAAAATACCAAATTGCAAAACGTCCGAAACTATACGCTCCTGATAGTGGCAAAAAAGTGTAGTGAAGGCTCTTCCCACTAACGGATGATGTCCTGCACAACTTTGGGATGTAGACCCTCTTTGTGATCTGCTAAACACCACCTACTTAGCTCGTCTGTGTTGGCATTCAAGGATCATACCACATGGTTACAGACCAGGTAAATGCCCTGCAGCGCCAACCAACTCCTGAGGTGCCGAGCTTCCTGGTGAAGGGCTTCACTTCGCCCTGCTCATTTCAATACAACATGGCAGTGGTGTTGTCCATGAAAACCTCCGCTTGAAGAAGGGCAGGGAGGCCTTCAGAGCTAGATGAGTAGCTCAAAAATTGCAAAAGACTGAAATGGTGCCGGGTTTCCTTGGGAGGCTAGAGTCCTCTTCCCTACATCTCTCCCGATCCTCTGAAACTCAGCAGTGATCAGTCTGTCACCAGGTCAGCTCTGGGTGGGGAAGGAAGAGCAGCCTTGCATTGAACAAAATGTGCATGAGCAGCCACCACTGCAAAGCCTCAGGAATCGGGAGAGATCCTTGATACCGGGCAAAGCAAAATAAAAGCTTATCCAGTAGGGTGGGCTCCTACCGCACCCAGGATTCCCTTCCCCACAATCCTCACTCAACCTTAAATATGCAGTGGGGTGCCCTGGGGCCCGCCATCATTTAAAACCATTTTAAAGCCTTTTTTACTAGCTCCTGTGTGGAGTGGGGCTTCTTGCAGGGAGCCTGTAGGGCGCCACTGTGGACCCCATTATACAAAATTAAAAAAAGGAGAGGCCTGACCCACTCATTTATTATTCATTGCTCCTAGCAAGTATTGCTCCATAATGTTCAAAGGCTTTTTTGAACTGCATATTTCCTGGCTACTGGTGCCACTAGAAGAGGCAAGGGCATCACCAAACATGTTTTTAATGCTGAGGGGGGCAGCAGGGAGTGCTGCAGACCCCAGTAATATAAATTAAAAAGGTGAGTTTACCATCTTTTTAAAAAAGCACTCTGAGCCGGAGCTATATGCTTTGCAGCTGGAGTGTGGGGACCTCTAGACATTGGTTCTAAGGTTGTACTTAGTGCCTTGAAAAATGTTAAAAGAAAGACTCAAAGTTTTTTTTAAAGGTCTTTATTCAAAATATTTTGAAAATCACTTTAATTAAGCACTGCAATGTGTTAATTTATGGCAAATACATTTGCTTCTAGTCATTGGTGAATTGTTTGATGTGGACAGTATATTTGCCTTACTTAAAATGACACTGTTTATATTGCTACACATAGTAATGTTTGTGTGAATTTCTATGTTTTTTAAATATTTTTTTTACGTATAGTAAAATCTCCTTTGCTGTGTGCAGCATGGGTTTGGGCAGGCTGGGCACAACCGGCCCTGTGCCCAACCCCAATTGCACACAGCCAAAGGCCATGCATAGCAGGAAAATCTGAACCCAGCATGAGGCTGGGGCAGGACCTGGTCAGAGGTTAGGTACTGGTCTCCAACCTCACACCACACATGGCAATAGACATCTTCCTTAACGTTAAAAAAAAAAAACATTGAAATATACTGAAAAAACATAAGTTGAAATACATATATACATACAACCGTGATTTCAGCAGATCAGTGATTTGCTTTGAATAAGTAAGATTGTTCCCTCCGAAGGGTCCTTCAAATGCTAAATATTGCTCTCCTTCTCAAAACCAAATTTGGATCTAGACATAGTAAACAGGCTCAAGTTAGCAGATCACAGGTGTCACCCTGGCCTAGGTGGCAGAGGTTCCTGGAGGGCAAACATATTAGGTTAAAAAGAACAGTCCTTTATTCGAGCCAAAGGTGTCTTCCATGAGTTGTTTATATACTGTCACATCAACTCAGGGTCCATACGAGTCAGATCACTTTATTTTGGGACAATGCAGCAGGACTGAAAAGTTCCTTAAATACACAACACATTTCAGCAATCCAACCAGGCCTTTAAAGCTGCACTCATTACAATCCCTCAATCCTTAGCAGACAAAAAGTGAATCATGCTCTTCAAAACTCCTAGGAGTAACTCCTGGCTATATTTAGAAATCTAAAAGAACCACAAACCTGATGCCCTTTTCTAGGCAGACAACTGGTTTCCAAAATATAGCAGGAGATGAGAATTGCTGAACCTAGAGAGTGCTTTTATTCCAATTTAGAAACAAGATGACCTCTGTCTAGGTGTCACTGAGATGGAAGCAACTGCCTCTCAATCTTTACTCAATGCTTTGAAAGATAATTTACCAAACTCTCCATACAGGTTTTCTTTCATGAAATACCAAGATAGACCTGAACGTCACTGGCACAGGATTGACAGACCCTAATCCGAAATACATATTAGCACAGTGAATAGCACAACAATGTAACGGTTTGAATCAGCTTTGGAAAATGGTGATCCCGGCCACGGTCCACAGGCAAAAGAATTCTCTGCTGACCAGCTCATCCAACACTGTTCAGAACGCAGTCTAAATGCTATTTAAGGTTTATGTATAGTCCATAATGGACCCTTAAACTGGAATAACGGACAAGTTTGGCATCTTGATTGAGAAGCTCAAGTCAGGAAGCGTGTCAGGAACAAAAAGACAGCACATCACAATAAAAAGCCAGAGAAACCGTTCCCCGGGACAGAAACTGTTAAAAATAGAAAAAGTGGATAGGAACCGCAGTATTTATGGTAATGCCATACTGCAATCAATTTTCCAGAAAGGTGCCTAAATGAATTATTTATTTTTAAGAAGTACCATATTTGCATAAATCTTCTGTGTTCTCACCTCCAAACTCACAAAACCACGTTGCTTTAAGGAAGGTTATCAAAATATGGATCTCCTAAATTCTGTTTTGTATAAAAGACCTTTTTCTCTCTCTCCCTCCTTCTAGCTCCCAGCAGCAAGAGGCCAAATAGATGATGAATATAGGGCTCCAACAAATTTCGGCCATGAAATGCAGGCACCCTAGGTGCAATGCAGGCATGAAATAAACATGTCTTAGCTTTTCATGCAGCATCCCCATACCTTTTTTCTGTATCTCTTGTATAACTATTTCAATCTCTTCCTGTAAGACCGCCGATCTCCTGTCCTTTTACAGTTTCAAATAGAAGAGCTGCTACATCTAGTAGCAAGTTTATCAGACACTCCATCACTTTTAGACACAGTGGCTGTAGGCATCAGTACTGGATTGCCTGCCTACCTGCCAGCAAGACCAGTCTCGCCTGGGCTCCGCACCTCTGGACCAAGGAAAGGTAATAGGGAAACCAAAGAGACGTGGTAAGCTGACTTTGTCCACAGGCTGCCAGGAGTTTGAACCTATTCACTACAGCAGCAATACACCAGTGGAGAATCACTTAGCTTAACTCCTCTTGTATTAGTGTTGGATACTGAGTGCGAGACATTAACACGTCTATAGCCAGAGAAAGAGTCACACCTCTTTGAAGCACTCCCCACAACCTGCACTGGGACACTACGTGATCAGGCCAGCCATTGGGAGTTGGTGTATATGAATAATTAGTTTAGATTTTACAGGATAGGACCGTTGTTCTGGTGTCCCTGAAGCCCTCACTCCATCAACGGGCACTGCCACCTGCACAGAATTAGCACACGGCCGGGTCAGTCTCCAGTGAAAGATACAGTAATGCCTGAGGCAGCAGGATGGTTCACCCCCACGATACATGGGTTGAACCAAAAGGGCATTAATTAAAATCTAGTTGAAGACTCAGCCTTCCACCCTGGTCTATATATTAATTACATTCAGGAACAGTAAATGTATTATTTATAGCACTAAAGTGCTGCGTGAAAAACACGTAATATTTTTCAAACTGCGGACACAGCTCTCGTATTGTCACATCCTGCCTCTGTTTTTTTCACTATGTATTCAATGAGTTTAGCCCTGATCCTACAACAGAGGCATCTACAAGTCCCAGAATCCAAAGAAACGAAATAGAGGATAGGCTAAACTCACCGTTTACCAAGAAAAACGGATGCTCACTTGGTGGGGCTAGGGCAATAAAACCCAATGATTATATGAAATAAAGTACCTCCTAATTTTACATGATAAAAGGATATTTCAAGACGGAGGGAATTTCAGTGACCTCATAGCTGCAGCCTCGTACCTGTATAGGCTCAAGGAAGTGCTTGTTGACTTGCAATGTCCTACTGTACAGCTGGAGATACATTACTATTTACAATGCCACTGTTTCGATTCTCCTGGCATTATAAACCTCAAGGTCTAAGACGTGGTGCTTGTATATGTCACCAGATCGTCTACGTATCAATATAGGTCCAGAAAGCTGAACTCGCACTAAAGGACAGCATGACAACTCATTTGTGTACATTTTATCTTTAAAGTGCAAGCAAAATATACAATATAGTGGTTAAAAATCCATAAAAGACCAGAGTCAGATTATGGCAACGAGTTACAGGGTTCAGGAGCCAAACATGTTATATATTTCGCTACAGTTTAAACACTGGTGGTCTAGTGCACTTTCTTCTTCCATGTCCTGTTAATTATCTAAGGTATGCAGATGCAGAGCGATAACCCTAGCTTGTTTCGGCGCTTCCTTATTTTTATGGCAAGAGTCCAGGAAAGCACTGCTCGAACGGGAAGCAAAGATAAATGCTTAGCAAAATGAGATGTAAGCATGGGGAAATTACATAAAATGATGATTAACAATGCATATCCTTCTCCATAATTATTTTAATCCATTCTCGTTATCTGAAAAGTATGAGCAGATAATTATACCACTATAATTTGTCAGTCAAGTCAGACATAGCGTACCATCAATACTTCATCATGAAACGACTTCTGAGATTTTAGTTTGACTGGAATGACAAATTATATTTAAATATTTATCCCAAGTCATCTCAATATTCAAACCCAGCCGCGCATTATGTTTTTTGCAAGCCGGTAATCTTAACAAGAACTTTTAAAACAAATTTGATTGAGATATTCCACCGCTCACAGAAACCAGAGCGGAAATAATCCTATTTAAGAGTCCTGTAACAGTATAGCAAAATAGGATTCATGCAGCAACGCTAGGTTTAGGTTTATACAATGTAATGCCCTACACAGGGCCTATTTATCACTGCCCAAATCCATGAATACTGTCCAAATGTGAATGCTCACTGCCCACGTTGCAATAGAGATGAAGCAACCATGATGCAGATGCTATGGTCCTGTCCGCCTGTGTCACGGTGCTAGTTACGCTCACAGTACTGGTTTACACTCATGGCGCAATTTACGGGACTCCAGTATAATACTGTGCATACATGGGAGGCATGTGTCCTGGGTAATTTTCGCCAAACTAAAAAAAACATAAGTTAGAGGCGAAATTTCTTGATTTTTAATTTGTTGGCAAATCTCCTTGTATGATAAGCCACGATAAGTGTGAAGTCTCCTTAGCCCAAAACACGTAACATCAATACTTTTGAGCTAGATCATGTCTTAAATTGTGATGTAAACTGTTTGGTTAAAATACATATCAAAATATGATTTATCATTGGACTAGAGGTACCACCTTTCGTAGATATGGAGGCCCAATGCTCAGGGGCTTAGCCTTGGGGCGAGCGCAAGGTAAGCAGTGTTAATTATTTATTTATTTAATAGTTCTTACCTCTCGCATGTCAGTTTCACGGCCCCCCCAACACCCTGCTGCGCTTACCTGCACGGAACGCCACTGCATGGGCCCACCAATCCCAGAAGGCAAGCCACTAGGGCAGGTTCAAGCACAGCTCTTGGAGCAGCATTGGACTGTGTCTGCACTTCCCAATTTCATGCATCACGAGGGGTTAAACTAATTAATCACCCCAGAAAGGTTATGAAGTTGAGTAGACGCTTTGAGGTCTGGAGATTAAATCAAATATAAAGAAGGTAGAAACTCGCACGGTAATAATGTGCCTATAAACGGGCATCAAAGGTATTTCGGAGCATAGGGAGGAGTCTTGCACATACTCTTAGATGTCCTAGTGAGTCAGTCCCAAACGCTCAACTTCTTACTGGTAAAAGTGCAAAGTGGGCACAGTCCTTTCTTTTGTACTATATGTATATTAACATTACTTGCATATTCTCATTTTTTCACATTTTAGATGTTTCGGGCCAATTTACGACGTCATGAAAGAGTACAACAGAAGTACTAGTTTACATACTCCAAAGTCCCTTCGTGTATGGCCTCCCATAATATTTAGCTGCAGTAATTGAGGAGTTCCTGCTATATTCTTGGCTTGCATCACAGACGCTCATTTTGTGCGCCGTGGAGAGGCCCCCTGGGCCCACCATCCTTGCGTTTTCACCCAGCCCTCCACATCCGGTGGCACGTGCTGGCAGCTATTCTCTGAATCCGAGGCATCCGCCAGAACTGCGGGAAATGTCATCTCATTCCAGCAACCAATCACGGCCGCAGACCACACAACAAGGGCGAGAGTTGTATTTGAAGATTAAACAAACGCTGGCGATAAACAGCCGGGCCGCGCTGTGCATTCCTTACAGGGCCTACATCTGAGAGACCATGACCCGCTACTAATCTGTTTAGAGGGGAGCCGGGGACCGGCTGGAGGACTCAAGATGCAGCACTTTTTTTGATCATGCGAATAGAGGCTTCAAAGCATAATTTGAAATCTAACGTTATAGTTAGCGCCAAAGGTATGTAACGTTCTTGTGACCTCAAACTTCAAGCTGCGATGCGCTTTGCAAGCAACTAAGACTGCTTTGATTGGAGCAACCTCCACTCACACGACCTAAACTGCTGGGCAGGCCGGAAGCCGAATGCGTACCTGCTAACTTGAAGAACAATCTCACCTGTGAGGAGGGGGTGGGCAGGGTCTGTTCTGGGATTTTTGGGGCACAAGGCCGAGAGGAAATGTGCGAGGCCCTCTAATTTACATAAGTGATACATTCAAGGCTCCGGAAGCTGTTTTGTGCAGACTCCTCCTGGGCCGCACCTCCTCCTCTCAGCCACCTACAAGCACCTCTTTTACAGCTCCTACCAGCTGATGGTGTGAACATTGTTTGCGGGCTGAAAGTTAAAACTGTGGTGGCGCTTAATTGCTGGACAAAGGGCGCCCCACCTGCAAAATGTATCTCATTGTAACTGGGACAAGAGGAAGTGTCTCCCTCAGATAGGCCTCCCCCACACCATCTCTCAGAGGCCCAGGGAGTGGGCCCCCTCCCATGGGCCCAAGTGCAAGGAAACACCTTTCTTTCAGTTGGATCGGCAGGGGTATAAGAGCACCAGTGGTGTGTTGCACTGGGGGGGGGGGGGGTCATGTTGGTGGGCTGAGTGCGAGGCCCTGGGCAGCTGCCCATGCCTACCGCTGGCCCTGGGAGTGGGACCTTGAATGGGGTGGGGTCTCATGCCGAGAAGTACCTACGAGGCACTTTTGACCCCCACTCCTCCCCCTCCCGAAAAAAAGCTTGCTGAGGCTGATGCCAATGTCCTGGGGAGTTTTCAAGCCCCTTAATGGACATTGGCAGTTCAAGACTCAGAAAACGAGCTGGAAAACCACTATTTACAGTGGTTTTCAGCTCATTTTCCCTGCCACCGTGTGATATCGGCTCCTCACTGGGAGACCGTGTGATGGCAGCCGATAGATAACATGTGTCACACGGTGGCACTGTGTCAGCTGACAGGTATGCCGATGTGAGGAAGTATAATGACCTAGGCAGCCCCTTGCTGAGGCGCCAGACAGCTGGCACATGAGAAAGGATTGACAACCCAGTCCTGGCACACTCGAAGTGCCCTGACTGGCCAACAGGCAACTTAAGGAGATAGCCCAGCTCACCGGCCTTTTATCTACAGAGTAGTAGAGGTTACGGGGCACCTTGTCTCAAGACAGGAAAGCAAGACGAGGAAGCCAGACAGCCACCCCTCCACCCCATTGAGGGGATTATAAACACAGAGCAGAGACAGACCATAACTATAGGTTAACCTACACCTCAAGGCTAATCAAGCACTGTTGGAACATGCTCTTTTTTCAGGGTTATCCTTAAACTTTTTGTCTTACTCCTGTATTTTTCTGACTTTTTGCTGGCTTTAGGACTCTGGGCACTTACCACTGCTATTCAGTGCTAAAGTATATGTGCTCTCGCCTTTAAAGTTGGTATGATTGGCTTACACCTGTCTGGCATTTTTAATTTACGTTTAAATCCCTTGTACAGTAGTATCCCATATACCCAGGGCCTGTAAATTAAATGCTACTAGTGGGCTTGCAGTGCTGCTTGCACCACCCACCAAAGTAGCCTTTCAAACCTGTCTCAGGCCTCTGCCGCTGCAGGGCCTGCATGCGCAGTTTACTACCAGAGTGGAATGGCATGTAAAGTGGTTGCCACGTCTGAAACTCCCCTTTTAGTACATATACGTCACCCATAAGGTAGGCCCTTGCTAGATCTACGGGCAGGGTGCTGGGCAGGGTGCTGTGCAGGTAAAAAGTAGGTCTTAACTGTGTGGCATGTCCTGGTAGTGACAAACAGCCTATTTGGTTTCACACTGTTGTGCGGCTGCTCCTCTCATAGGTTTGCACTGGGTATTCCCTGCTATGTGTTTCAGTGGTCATTTTTTATATGAAAGGGGTAGTGTGGCCATGTTTGGAATAGCGGCTATAAAACCTTTTTATTGGTGAAAGCGGATTTGTTCTTACTATTTTAGAAATACTGCTTTTAGAAGTGGGCATTTCTGTGTGCTTACGACTCTTTGTGCCCTGCCTGGTTGTGTATTCAACATCTGGTTTAGACTGACACGAGCAGGGGATGTGTATTCACTATAGACAGTCAAAAAGGGGGTTAAGCTGTGTCGTGCCTTTCCTGGGTGACTCTTAGTGGGCTGAATAGGCCTGGTCTGCATTTAGAGTGGTGGGAGGAGTTGTAACCTGTACCTGAATAGTGCTGTGCCTACCTTTAACAATGGTGTCTCCGCCCACCAGTAGTGTGCCTGGAGCCAGGGCTGGGGATTGAATGGGGGTGTTGTGCACTTCTGAAGGTTGTTTGAATTTCGCCCAGAACGAAGCCTTTAAGAGTATAAATACAGGGGCTGTGACCCCATGATTTTAGACACTGCGTGGACTTGTAACCAGACATTGCTGGCTTTACAAATTGCACATTGCCAGGAGGATCTGTTGTGCTGCCAAGAGGAACCACCATGGGACTTTGTTATGCTGACCTACCCAAAAGGACCCTGAGTGCTGGACTACTGCCTGCACTCCTCCTTTAGTGCCCCAGTGTTCTCTAAGGAGTGCTGTTATGCCCCTTGTCTTTGTAAACTCTAGTGCATGGTGAAGCGCTTAATCTTTGGTTACTAAAAAGTCTCCCTGTGTTCTACTGTTGAAGAGCTCCCTTGCACTGACTGGAGCAAGTATTGCCAGGCACTTTGCACTTGAGGGAGTGTCTCCCTGCGCGTCGCTCCTTGAGATTCAAGGGAGCGTTCATACAGCTTGAAGTTTTGGGCTGAGCCCACACCCCTTCGAGTGCGGACCAGAGGAAGATTTGCCCCTGCCAGCGAGGCCCCTCGTCAGCAGGTCCAGCGCAACAGAGTGGATGTTGCTAGGTGATTGGCACAGCTGACCAGAGTTACCGGCTCCAGCCAGCTACACTCCTGGAAGCTAAGGAGGATGCGGGTGTTCCACTGA
This sequence comes from Triturus cristatus, assembly GCF_964204655.1. Classification (NCBI taxonomy): domain Eukaryota; kingdom Metazoa; phylum Chordata; class Amphibia; order Caudata; family Salamandridae; genus Triturus; species Triturus cristatus. The sequence continues at coordinate 535,973,724 of NC_140582.1, forward strand.
CACCCAGCACTGTCGAAGAGGAGTCTCCGGTCCAGGCAGAGCAGGATGCCCGCTGGTCAGCGACCCGAGGAGGAGCCCCGCCCATCACCGGACAGAGCTTCACGGGCTGTGGGGAGTCCAGGAAACAAAGACCCCAGGAAACAAAGACCCCAGGAAGTGTCCTGCTGATCCGGGCCCCTTTACCCAGTGCCCTCGTGCCCACCGCAGTAAGCGTGCAGTCGCCCAGACAGCCTCCCGCCACAGCAGGGCACCGGAGCGCTGTGCTCAGAGCTCCTGTCACAGTGTAGGGACCCGGCAAGCACAATCCGGATCACTGGTCGTAGCGTGGGCATGTTATGCTCCTCGCTGCCTGAAGCATAACCTTCACGGCAAATGCACTGTGTGATCGCTGGCAGCTGCCTTTTTTGACATACCTTGGGGGCACTTGGGTAGTGTGGGGATACTGCAGGGTGGAACCTCGATGGTGGTTGCTGAGTCCCGGTGGTAGTTAGCCACATTTGGAAAGGTGACCAGAATACCTTAACCCATGTAGGATGTGCCCAGAGGCTTTTGCGCCCTACATAGTGCATGTGTGTGATGTTACCTGGTTATTTATGTGAGCTGGCTCTAACCTAACTGCATTTTATGCCGTAATGGTATGATGTATGTCGATTGATACCTTACAAATAACAGGATAACGAATACCATTTCAGAGTGTACATGGTATGCATAGAGATGGTGGGGTTTATCATGATACACACCATATCATCCTTGTCTATTGCACTAACTGATGTTATGCCAACTGTTTCCTAACATGTGCAACATGTAAGGGTGTACTTGATTGCACTACCATGTGATGTTATTACAATTGCCAGGTTGGTAAAGTGATTTATGATCTGTGTGACATCATGACAGATACCTAGATGCACAGTGAGTTATGTGATTGTGGTCTAATGTGTTTTTATGTATAAAACAAAGGATATTTTTATATGACCTTGAGTGGAGTCTCTTTTTGTGGTGTGCCTAGTGTGTCACTGGTGTGTGGGTGTGTTACGCAAACACTTTACACATTGCCACTGGGATAAGCCTGACTGCTGTGCCAAGCTACCAAGGGGGTGAGCAGGGCTTATCTTGTGTGTGTACCTCCCTTACTCTGACTAGAGATGTGGGTTCTGCCTGGCTTAGGTGCACAGCCTAGCCAATCAAAAACCCAATTTCTAACAAGCACCCTTGCCCTTCACAGGCAATCAAAAAGCATAGTATGCTCTGGGATATGGAGGAGGGGGGGGGAAGGAGATGTGCTATGCTTCAGAACATCACAACTTCACTGGAAACTTTACAGAGAGAAAACAGGAGTTGCATGCTGTTCCTTAGTCTGGGGTTCAAGCCATAGATCCTTTACAACTATGCATCACCCTTGCTCTCATCTTGCCACACACACCAATAACGACAATGCCTGCTCTACGTTGAACACTGTCACAGAGCTCCTCATCCCCAGAAATTGCCCATAAAAGAGGTTCTGCCCTACTTGCAGACCCATAAAAAGACTCTACGGCCTCACCTTGCCCACTTCTGATGGTGTAAGAAAATAAACAGAGCAGGGAGTCCTCTGTAACTACGATAACCATTTTGGGACTGTTGGACTTGGCCCTTCTGGCAGGTTCACCCCTGAACTTTTTGCTTTTATTGGTGACTTGGTGATGGTGCTTTTTGGTTTCTGCGCACTTTCCCTGTGTCCCAGAGTAAAGTGCGTGCGCCCTCTGAGTGCATGTGGTGAGATAGGCCTGCCCTCCCATAGGAATGCATAGGGAATGTATGTGTCCCTGGTAGTTCCTGATGCGTGGGGTGTGCAGGGTCGAGTCTGGTATGTACGGACTCGTGTGATAAAATGCTGCGCGATGATGTGTGCGGCGTGCATGTATCTAGTGTGGAAGTGCCACTTCTAGAAGTGGGCACTTCTGTGTGCAGTGTGAAATGTGTGCCTTGCCTGGTGATTGGCTGGCTGAGGTCAGGTGACGGGCTAGGGAATCCCCAGAGTCAGGGGGAGTCACCCAGTGGTGAATAGGGAGATCAGCAGCTGGATGGGTGGGAGGAGTACACCAGAGTCCTGAATAGGGCTGGGCTTTCCCCACACAATGCTGGCTCCGCCCCCTGTGGTGCGACTGATGACCCTGGCCTGCACTCTGAATAGGGAGAGGGGCTGAGCAAAACAAAGTGCTCAGGAACCAGTTGTAACTGGTTCGCCCCTTCCCTGCACCCTGAGACAAAGGGTTTTACTGTATAAAAATGGGGCTGTGTCCCCACAGAAACTGTTCTCTTGCTGATCCTAATTTGAGGGGGGCCTGCTGCTGGGCACCAGGAGAGACCGCCACTGGGGACTGCCTCCCTGCTGGAGGGCCCTGTGAGCTGGCCCCTGGGCCCAGTCTTTGCCCCCCTGCTTCTGAGGACCTTCTGTCTCCCCTAAAGCGCCTGGAAGCGCTTTTCTCTCACTTCTAGCGCTGGGAGCGCTTTACTTGTGGCAGCAGCGCGGCGCTGCAATTATTAGCGAGGGAACCCCGACGTAGGGATTCCCTGCTATTTAGCCATCTTCAAAGCGGGTGCCCACCCCGCATTGTGGTGCTCGAGCGGGAGCCTACCCCGCTTTATTGGGAAGTTATTACTCCTAGCGGGTGCCCACCCCGCCAGGGACTTTGCCGCTTTCGGTTATTGACCCCCCCCCATAGCGGGTGCCCACCCCGCATCACCGTGACCAACAAATCACCGCCGCAGCCCGGAGTCCCGGCCGCGTCATCCCACTGCCGCGCTGGGATTGGTCCAGCGGGAGGGAGTGTGGCCCACGTGATCGGGGCCTCCAGGAAGAAGCCGCGTCATGAACAAGTGAAGCGGAAGGGAGCATACCCCGCGCTTCCCCGGAGGGAGGAAGATTCAGCGAGTCTCTACGCAGCAGCGTCGCTGCTGCCCTGCAGGAGGGCTACCGGCCACTGCCCCAGAAGCGGAGACGATGCGGGAGTCCCCCCCAAGGACAGCCCGGTAAGTAAGAAGGGCTGGGGGACTCCGCACGGGTACTGTGGGTGCCGGTCCCAGACCGGCTGATTCTTCAAGCGGCCCCTGCCTTACAGAGAGCCTCGCTCAGCTCTCCAACGTTCTGGGGGCATTCTTTGCACGAGAGCGGCCCCAGATAACAGCGTGCTGCTCCCGGGACCAAGGCTCATTTTTCCGCTGCCCCGCCTGACAGTGGGCAGCGGCAGCGTTTGGGGACATTCTTCTTCTCGAGCGCGAGTGGCGCTCCAACGAAGGGACAGTGGTTGTCCAGAGCGCGAGTACGCTCCAACGACGGGGGCAATATTTGCATAGAGCCCTGACAGGCTCCAGGGGGCATTTCGTGTTGTAGAGCCCAGAGGGGCTCAGGGGGCCACAAGTGTTGCGTATTTAGAGTCCAGGAGAAGCTCCAACCCCTGCCATATTTGTTTAAGAAGGCACAGTGGTGCCCCAGCATTTCTCCAGTTGCCCAGCACTTAGTGGGCAACTGCCACATGTAGGTTGTGCTTTGTGCGCCCTGGTTTGCGCAGCCTGCGCATGCGAGCCCTGACTCTGCTGGACACAGGGCGCCCTTGCCCCTTCAAGGCCAGTTGGCCTAGGGACTGCCACAGGTGGTGGCTAGTGTGAGTTTTACGCTATAGTTCCTTTCCTGCACCTCTGAATGTGTGTTTATGCGTCATGTGCCTTGTTTTACACCGCTGAATGTATTTTATGCATCATGTGTTTTCCTTCCCTACACCTCTGAATGTGATGCATCATGTGTAATGTGCGTTTACCCCTACAGGTATTGTGATACTTAGGTGGTTGTTTTCTCCTAGTACAGGTGGTGCTAGTGAGGTCCTGGTTCCCTGCGCGATATTTTCCTAAGGTGGTTAGGGTTGCGTAGGTGGTACTTACCTGTTACCAGTAGTTACTGGTTGTGTGCTACATTTGCTATTTTGTACTACAGTATTTTATATCCTATGTGCTAATTTCCCCTAAGTGCTAATTCCTGACAGTGGTCCATGTGGCCCTGTCCCCTGTACATACAATCCCTTGTAAACTCTGCCCGTGCCTGTTGGCACATTGTAAAGTGTGTGTTCTTATCTAATGTGTTTTGGTAATACAAAGGCTATTTTTATATAATACCTTGTGTGGAGTTTCTTTTGTGGTGGCCTTGGGTGTTGTTGCTGGGTGCGCGCGCAAACGCTTTACACATCGCCTCCGGGATAAGCCTGACTGCTGGGGCCAAGCTACCAAGGGGGGTGAGCAGGGGTTATCTTTGGCGTGTAACTTCCTTGCCCTGACTAGAGTGGTGGTTTCTGCCTGACTTTGGCGCAAGCCTTAGCCAACCAGAAATCGCCATTTCTAACATTGGTGATCAGCGGTGGGATTTGGACTTGCGTTTGCGCTGTACCGCAGCAGCGACTGGCTGCACCACAAAACTCTGCATTTAGATAGTCACATGGTATAGGGATTATTGTTCTTAAATGTCATTTCTGTGGAAATGTGTTGCTTGTGCACTTTGAGTTGAGTGTCCTGCCAAGGACAGAAACCAGAAACTGTAGGAGGTAGACAGCGATTTCTGGGGTTGGCCTGCAGTAGAAGCTGGAGGAGGTAACTGCCCCTGTGCTGGTTGTTATTTCTGGGGTTGGCCTGCAGTAGAAGCTGGAGGAGGTAACTGCCCCTGTGCTGTTTGCTATTTCTTGGGTTGGCCTACAGTGGGGACTTAATTGGTAGGGAGTCACTAGCTCGGGAGGGTAAATCATCCCCCTAAGTGCATTGTGTTTTCTGGATTCACCAGAGGGTGGGATCCAGTGGTGGCAGCATAATAGTGTCCAGTACATTTGTTCCCCGCCCTGCGCCTAGAGTTTGGTACCTGTGTCACTTGTGGTCAGGTTGAGGAATCAGGGGTGGTAGAAACTGCCTTACCAGTCCGAGGGGAGGGTTGTGTGTGGATGAAGGGTGTGTGGCACTAGGCAAGTGAGTGTGAGTTCTCTGGGATAGAGAGCTTGCTGAACCCTTTTTGTGAATTGTGTGCTCCTGTTAAGCTCAGACCCCTAGGTTCCCTGTGTAATCTTTTCACCATATCGTCCGCCAGAATGGAACCTGCTTATGATTCCTGTGATCTAGCTTGCAGGGGCGGCTCTAGGCTCATGGTGGCCCTGTGCAGGGAGCGCAGGTAGGTGGCCCCGGAAGAGAGGGTCCGGGCGGGGCAGAGCTCAGGAAGGTGTTTTAATAAAACGCCCAGAAAAGGCGTTAGATGACCAGTAACATGGTAACAGAAAAACGACGTTTACTTTTTGAGTGCTCATCACTTGGATACTTTGTTTTAGAATCTGGGTCTCTGGAGGGACCCCTTTCAACAAGAAAAACACGTTGCGCGTCCGTAAGAGAGTTCGGCCACAAAATAGGATCCCTCCAATCACATAAATCATATTCAGAACACGGGTCTGTAACAAGGTCTTGCTCTTTGGCTTCCTTTTCAATACCAGCATCATCCGTCTGTAAACTCTGAACCTCCTTCAGAATGCCAGATGTTGATGGACCGATGAATGATGTTTCAGTTTCTCTGTCTGAGGGTCTTTTGTAATAATCCTCATCCTGAGTTGGTAATTGCTGCATGTTTGTATCAATTTCAGAGTCACCTTGTTCATTTTCATTGGTCTGCTCATGAGTATCATTCTGCTCATGGATATCATCATTTTTTTGTTCTTCTTTATGGTCGTCAGCGCCTGTTTTACCGAGTGCATCAGCAGTACTCTGGCCAGAGGATTCTCCATCTTTAGGTTTCCCTTGGGTGATAAAGTTCAGGATTGCTCCTTCCTGTGACACTACGAAAGCCTGCTGAGCCACCTTTCTCTTTTGTTTCGAATAACCAGATTTGTGTACTCGAATTCTCTTCATTTTGCTTGCAATGCAGCGGGCGAGGCTAGCAGTGGGTAGGGAAAAAAAGAAGACAATCAGCAGTGGCGGCTTTTTATTTTCTTGCAAAAACAACAGTTGATGGACAGAATGCAGAACAATGTCATACATTCACCCCAGTACAGAGTTCTGGGCCTAAATCCATCGTTTTTTTGCTCACCACACCACCCCAGTTCAGACATGGCCATATGCAAATCAGCCTTGACCCTGTGCCTCATGGGAACAGTCCAGCCCGAACTGCCAAGCCATGTCTTCCCTGGACTACACAATGAAGGACCAGCATACCTTAATGAACGAGTGAATTTCCACCAACCAACCAGGAAAATATGTTCCAGAACCATCTCCCTTGCAGCCACCCAATGCAGCCGCTGATAAAACAGTGGAGGCCGCTACTTCTCCCACCTGGCAGTGAAGACCTGAAAACCCTCCCCCTGCACCTCAGAGCCTCACCATCGCTCCAGCAGTTCAGGAAGGACCACAAGACTTCGCTGTTCAACCAACAAGCAGCATGATCCAGCAGCATGAATCCCACACCGCCTCGAGACCCTTATGTGTGAAGCAGCTGAGCTTTACAAACCCTGACTGATTGATAGTAATTACCCTTCCCACTACATGTATGACACATTATGAGGACTAGCCACATATGGAAAGTTTATTTGAAGAGTGTTATAAAACTATAGGGTAGATCATGTGACTTGGCATACAAGGTCTGTTTTCTCAGTCCACTGAGAACAGTAGAGCCTGGAGAATAGTTCATGATCTATTTGGGAAGTGACCTTAGCAGGAAGAGAGTAAGCTACCTTGAAATCATGGCACACAGAGACCTGTCTCAGTACGTCACTAACTGATCCTGAAGACAGCCTACAGGTAACCAAAGACTCGTCCACTTTACCACATTGTCAAAAGACAAAATACAATATATTTAATTAAGGTTTCTTGTATAGTGCCATATTCCAGCAACCAGTTCTGCTCGCTTTCAGAGCACCTATTAAACAAGGATTAATTACAGTGAGTCCTAAGGCTATGAAAAGGCACTAGAGGTTCACTGAAGAAAAATTAATGTGCAAGGAACATCCAGTCAGGAGACAACTTTCAAGCAGACGTACGAATCACTAGCACAGCGTACCAACGACCCCATGGGCCGTGGCATAAGCAAGGAAAATGGCCCCTTTGGCTGCTGCTCAGGAAGTAAAATATAGCAATTATCAGGGTTCAATGGGCCCCTGAGGGTTTTGGGTCTCAGTACCACTGTACTTGCTGAACCAATGGTAACTATGCCCCTAGTATGGACAGAGAAGGCTGCTTTACCAATTGCAAACTGAGGACTAGTTAAACTAGTTTTCTCTGCTAGTCACATGACAAGCACTGGAATGTAATTAAAGAAATGATCAAGAAGCCAGTCTCCTACCAAGGTCTCTGCAAAAGAGCATTAGATTGAGTTAACATGGGTAGGCACTGCCATCCTATTCCAGGCGTCCATCCATAGGTGCTTGCATTTCATGTCTGCCTCAACACCATATAAACAGACATAACCAAATGCCAAGTACATTCGAACACTTGATGTTTTAAAAGATGTGTGCAGCCAGATCCACTCATTAGATCACAAGTATCAGCTTCATACTCTGTTTTCCTGATTGTTGATAAGTAATTGTAATCATTTTAATGAATCCTTAACAATACGTCTAACACCTCGTACCCTGCTCTCCTCTTCCCCCCAATACGACCGTGCCTCCCAAGTTACACCTCCAAAAGTCACCATGCCTCCCCTCAGCCACAAGTAAACACCGCCCCTGCACTCCTGACTCACATTTCCCTCAACGTACAGCGCCGATCTGTACCACTCCCTACCCCTGGCGCACGGTGACCACCTCTCCGACCCGCGCCCTCTCAGAGATGAATCGTGAGAGAGAGGCTCTCTCTCACGATTCATCATGCCCTCCCTTCCCATGACCACCAGAATACCTCCAGCTCGCCACTTCACATGGCTTACCTCCACCCAGACCCAAAGCACACACCATCTACAATAACATCCTCACCCAACCTTCCCCACGCCCCCGGCTCCTCACCCCCATGGGCTGGGGTACATTCCTATGCCTGATCTGCCCTCCTCCCCAGGGCTCCCCCACCCTCGTCCAATGGCTCACCTTCCCTCAGGTTCACTCTGCAGTGGCACACGTTGACCTCCTCACTCCCCCTCCCCATGCCCTGACCCTCGGGCTGCTCACCTCGCAGCTGGCACCAAAGGTTGCACACTGGCATGCTATCCTCTGCAAGGCGGCCTTTCTTGCCCAGGGTCTATAGGCGCGCCGGTGCATGGCCTCGGACGGTCTCGGTGCTGCTCGCTGCACGCCGGGCACGGGTGCTGCCACCCCTCCTGCCGCCAGTGATGCATGGTGCTTCTGTAACCCCTTCGCTGCAGGACTCGCGGGCACTGCGCATGCGCGCGCATGCGAGCCTCCGGAGGTGCCAGATCTGGACTATTAAAACAAGCTCGATTCTCCTGGAAAAAAAGTTCTAAACAAGCACAAGACCTACCAGAAGAGCCCGAAACAAGGCCGACCCCACACAAAGACGAGACTGGGTTAGAAAGGAAAAGAGTATAAGAACAACCATTCAGCGTGCATCACATTGGATTTAGCACGCCTCAGTCGTTCATGCGCCAAATCCCTGCCAGGGGCCGCCACGAATATGTATTGTATCCGATTCCTCGTGGTGGCCCCTGGGGTTTGGTGGCCCTGTGCAGGTGCACAGCTTGCACATGCCTAAGGCCGCCCCTGTAGCTTGGCACCAGAGGCAGGAGTTGGAAAGGTCCTGTAGAGAGAGAGGTATAAGGGTGAGAGAATCAGACACACTGTACGAACTTCAGGCCCACCTGGTCCTATGGCAAGAGGTTCCATGGGATCTTGGGTACGGTACGGAAAGGGCCTGGGCCTCACACCTGGAGGGTGGTGGGTCTGTGGGGAGCCCTGAAGATTCAGAAGAGGAGGAAGAGGATGACAGTACCTGGGCGCCAGTAGAGAGTGAGGACCCCATAGGTAGGGAGTCCCTTGCTGGGTCCAGCGTAGGAGGCAGCGCCTCATCCCTTTCCCTGTCCCCAGAGGAGTGGGAATATAGGAGGAAAGAAAGGGAGCACCAGCTGACGTTAGAAAAGCTCAGGTTGGAGCATGCCCAGGCTATGGCGCAGCTGGAGGTCGCGAAGCAACAGCTGGATGTGGAGGAGAAAAAGTTGGAGACCGAGAGGGTCTTAGCGCAGGAGAGGATAGCGGAGGCTGAGAGGGCCTTCACCAGGGAGAAATCAGCTCTGGAGGGTGGACTATCCCCTGCGCGCAGTTTTAATTTTCTGGGCTCCCCAGGGAGGGTTGAGTCCAGTGGTGGTAGCTATATAGATTCCAGTGTAGGAAATCCCAGTCCCAGTTCCCCCAGTCTGGTACCTGTTTCCCAGGAGGAGGAGTTAAGGTTGAAATTCAGGGGCAGTAGGAAGCTGTCTCACCAGTCTTGGGAGGAGTTTGTGGATGGATGTGAGGATGCACTGTTTGATTGGATAAGAGTTCGCACGCTCTCTGATTTTGATAAACTGTGTGAACTGGTTCTCAAAGAACACCTGCTTAGTTGTTGTGTGCCGAGGTTGCGCCAACACCTGTTGGGGTGTGGATTGTCTGAGCCAGGTGAGCTTGCGGATGAAGCAGAGCGCTGGGAAAGTGCTAGAGGTTCTCTAGAGTCATTAGGGAGTGACTCCAAAAGTAGTGGCTCAGGTATCTTCCAGCCCAGCGTGGTGGAAGAGGCTCAGTGTAGCCCAGCTAGGTCCCAGGATAGCGAGGAGGGTGTAGGGGCTCACTGCCTGGCTCAGTGGAGCAGGAGTGAGAGGGTGACCGAGGGTCCCCAGACGCACGAAACCCTGCCTCAGGACTTGGATGGTTTCATGAGGGAACACCAAGTTGGGGACCTAGGCTGTCCTGTTAGTCCACTTGAGGAAGATCTCTTAGTGAGTAGAGGACCTGGAGCGCCTGTAAGCAGGGCTCCTGTGGTTCTAGAGTCTGGCAGTGCCGCTCCGGTAGGGAGGGTACAGGAGTCCAGTGTGAGGAGTGATTGGGGGATGAGTTTCCCAGTGGAAGAGCCAGTGGGTCAGGGACTACCCAGTTGGGCTAGGATCCAGTGTAGTGACCATGGTGACAACACTTCTGTTCTGGGGGATCTCTGCGCACTGTCAGGTGGACAGGGGACGGGAGATCAGCGCCAGACAGTCAGTCACTCGACATATGTGTCGTTTGTTAGCCTAAGGGGGATGGAGTGTAAGTCCCCAGAAGTCCTGGAGTGACAGGCAATTATTCCACCAAAGGTTCTAGGCCGGCGGTTGGAAGGCCAGGTTCAGGATCAGCCTGACCTGAAGGGTGGGACGTCTGTAACCAGCGTCCCGACCGGTTCTTCTTCCAGAGGTACCGCCCCAGTTGGTAGGGAGCAGGGCACTGGAAGGGGGTGCAGAGGGTGGGAGAGCCCACCTCTGACCCCGGTACAACCTGAGGGGTTAAACCATGGGTTGTAATGGCGTTCTAGATGTACCCCTCGCCAGAGGAGGAGGAACCCTAGGAGAAGAGGTAGGGGGAGGAGAGCCTTCCCTGCGACTCCTGGTCCGCCTGAGGGTGCAGACCCTAGGCTGGAGAACCAGTGCCAGTCTAGTCCTGTCTGGCAGACAGGAAGAGTGGAGACTGGCCGCTATGTGCCAGGGGTTACTACCCCCCACTCTGTGGTTAGGCAAGGACCGGTGGCACCTGGGTGGCCTAGGGCCTGGTCTTGGCCGCGGACAGCTTGGGAGTACCAGTGGGGTAGCCCAGTTGGTCCAGACAGTGGTTTTAGAAGGAATTCCATGGGTTCACCGTGGCGTAGAACAGGAGGGTGTCCCTGCAGTTGCGGGCCCGCGTCCGTGTTCTATCGCCCCAAGCAGGGAAGTCCATCACGGTGGTGATTGGTCTACCCTGCGTTTTGGCTGGAAGGGGGTTGTGTTGGACTTGACCCTTCTGGCAGGTTCACCCCTGAACTTTTTGCTTTTATTGGTGACTTGGTGATGGTGCTTTTTGGTTTCTGCGCACTTTACCTGTGTCCCAGAGTAAAGTGCGTGCGCCCTCTGAGTGCATGTGGTGAGATAGGCCTGCCCTCCCATAGGAATGCATGGGGAATGTATGTGTCCCTGGTAGTTCCTGATGCGTGGGGTGTGCAGGGTCGAGTCTGGTATGTACGGACTCGTGTGATAAAATGCTGCGCGATGATGTGTGCGGCGTGCATGTATCTAGTGTGGAAGTGCCACTTCTAGAAGTGGGCACTTCTGTGTGCAGTGTGAAATGTGTGCCTTGCCTGGTGATTGGCTGGCTGAGGTCAGGTGACGGGCTAGGGAATCCCCAGAGTCAGGAGAAGTCACCCAGTGGTGAATAGGGAGATCAGCAGCTAGATGGGTGGGAGGAGTACACCTGAGTCCTGAATAGGGCTGGGCTTTCCCCACATAATGCTGGCTCCGCCCCCTATGGTGCGACTGATGACCCTGGCCTGCACTCTGAATAGGGAGAGGGGCTGAGCAAAACAAAGTGCTCAGGAACCAGTTGTAACTGGTTCGCCCCTTCCCTGCACCCTGAGACAAAGGGTTTTACTGTATAAAAATGGGGCTGTGTCCCCACAGAAACTGTTCTCTTGCTGATCCTAATTTGAGGGGGGCCTGCTGCTGCTGCTGGGCGCCAGGAGAGACCGCCACTGGGGACTGCATCCCTGCTGGAGGGCCCTGTGAGCTGGCCCCTAGGCCCTGTCTTTGCCCCCCTGCTTCTGAGGACCTTCTGTCTCCCCTAAAGCGCCTGGAAGCGCTTTTCTCTCACTTCTAGCGCTGGGAGCGCTTTACTTGTGCCAGCAGCGCGGCGCTGCAATTATTAGCGAGGGAACCCCGACGTAGGGATTCCCTGCTATTTAGCCATCTTCAAAGCGGGTGCTCACCCCGCATTGTGGTGCTCGAGCGGGAGCCTACCCCGCTTTATTGGGAAGTTATTACTCCTAGCGGGTGCCCACCCCGCCAGGGACTTTGCCGCTTTCGGTTATTGACCCCCCATAGCGGGTGCCCACCCCGCATCACCGCGACCAACAAATCACCGCCGCAGCCCGGAGTCCCGGCCGCGTCATCCCCCTGCCGCGCTGGGATTGGTCCAGCGGGAGGGAGTGTGGCCCACGTGATCGGGGCCTCCAGGAAGAAGCCGTGTCGTGAACAAGGGAAGCGGACGGGAGCCTACCACGCGCTTCCCCAGAGGGAGGAAGATTCAGCGAGTCTCTACGCAGCAGCGTCGCTGCTGCCCTGCAGGAGGGCTACCGGCCACTGCCCCAGAAGCGGAGACGACGCGGGAGTAAGAAGTAAGAAGGGCTGGGGGACTCCGCACAGGTACTGTGGGTGCCGGTCCCAGACCAGCTGTTTCTTCAAGCGGCCCCTGCCTTACAGAGAGCCTCGCTCAGCTCTCCAACGTTCTGGGGGCATTCTTTGCACGACAGCGGTCCCAGATAACAGCGGGCCGCTCCCGGGACCAAGACTCATTTTTCCGCTGCCCCGTCTGACAGTGGGCAGCGGCAGCGTTTGGGGACATTCTTCTTCTCGAGCGCGAGTGGCGCTCCAACGAAGGGACAGTGGTTGTCCAGAGCGCGAGTACGCTCCAACGACGGGGGCAATATTTGCATAGAGCCCTGACAGGCTCTAGGGGGCATTTCGTGTTGTAGAGCCCAGAGGGGTTCAGGGGGCCACAAGTGTTGCGTATTTAGAGTCCAGGAGAGGCTCCAACCCCTGCCATATTTGTTTAAGAAGGCACAGTGGTGCCCCAGCATTTCTCCAGTTGCCCAGCACTTAGTGGGCAACTGCCACGTGTAGGTTGTGCTTTGTGCGCCCTGGTTTGCGCAGCCTGCGCAGGCGCGCCCTGACTCTGCTGGACACAGGGCGCCCTTGCCCCTTCAAGGCCAGTTGGCCTAGGGACTGCCACAGGTGGTGGCTAGTGTGAGTTTTACGCTATAGTTCCTTTCCTGCACCTCAATGTGTGTTTATGCGTCATGTGCCTTGTGTTACACCGCTGAATGTATTTTATGCATCATGTGTTTTTCTTCCCTACACCTCTGAATGTGATGCATCATGTGTAATGTGCGTTTACCCCTGCAGGTATTGTGATACTTAGGTGGTTGTTTTCTCCTAGTACAGGTGGTGCTAGTGAGGTCTTGGTTCCCTGCGCGATATTTTCCTAAGGTGGTTAGTGTTGCGTAGGTGGTACTTACCTGTTACCAGTAGTTACTGGTTGTGTGCTACATTTGCTATTTTGTACTACAGTATTTTATATCCTATGTGCTAATTTCCCCAAAGTGCTAATTCCTGACAGTGGTCCATGTGGCCCTGTCCCCTGTACATATAATCCCTTGTAAACTCTGCCCGTGCCTGTAGGCACATTGTAAAGTGTGTGTTCTTATGTAATGTGTTTTGGTAATACAAAGGCTATTTTTATATAATGCCTTGTGTGGAGTTTCTTTTGTGGTGGGCCTTGGGTGTTGTTGCTGGGTGCGCGCGCAAACGCTTTACACATCGCCTCCGGGATAAGCCTGACTGCCCGTGCCAAGCTACCAAGGGGGGTGAGCAGGGGTTATCTTTGGCGTGTAACGTCCTTGCCCTGACTAGAGTGGTGGTTTCTGCCTGACTTTGGCGCAAGCCTTAGCCAACCAGAAATCGCCATTTCTAACAGGGACAAACTGTCACTCTCCTCTAGCAGATTAGTGTTAGACCTGGCATCCTTGGGGTGGTCTTCCCCCATACGTTTTGCCTATCTTCTCCTGTTTTTGCCGATTCTTTTTGTTGGCCTTAGGACTCTGGGCAATTTACCACTGCTGGCCAGTGCTAAAGTGAATGTGCTTCTCCCCTACACATGGTAACATATGTGTATACACAGTTGACACATTTAGCATACTTGTAAGTCCCTTGTAAAGTGATTTACCATATACAGAGGGCCTGTAAATGAAATGCTACTAGTGGGCCTGCAGCACTGATTGTGCCACCCTCACAATTAGCCTTTCAAACCTGTTTTAGGCCTGCCAAGGCAAGGCCTGTGTTTGCAGTTTCATTCCATTTTGACTTTGCATTAGAAACCCTTTACCAAGCCTGAAGCTCCACTTTTATTTCACATCAGCCACCCCTAAGGTAGGCCCTACGTAGCCCATAGGAGAGGGTGCTATGTAAGTAAAAGGTAGGACATGTACGTTTAAGCTTTGCATGTCCTAGTTGTGACAAACAGCGAAATCAGTTTTTCACTACTGTGAGGCCTACTCCTCTCATAGGTTAACATTGGGAAGTCCTTAATACATCTGTACGCTGTAATTCCTGACTACCATTGCTTATATCTTTGGAATGGGATTGATAAATCCTCTTTACTGGTAAAGCTGGATTTAACATCACTATTTTAGAAATGCCACTTTTAGAAAGTCTACTGCTCTATGTCCCTGCGGCCTGTCTCCGATACACGTCTGGGGTGGGGTGGGGTGGGTGACAGATAAACTTTGTGCACTCTCTCTAGACAGTCGCAAACACAGGAAGGTTAGGTCTGAGTACCCATCCATAGTCATCTGCATTCTGATGGCCCTTCCTGGAGAGGAAGGGAGGGAGGGGCAGACACCTGCGCCTGAATAGGAAGTCCCCTGTCCTCACACAAAGGGCTTATTACTCCCTACAGATAGTCTGGAGCCAGGACTGGGAGGAAAGGGCTTCTGTGCATTTCAAAGACCTTCTTTGAAGTTACCCCCAATGCAAAGGCACACCTGAGAACCTATAAGAACTGGGTCTACGACCCCTTCAAATCAAACACTTCTGGACCTGTAACTGAACTCTCTCAGAAGAACTGCTGTGCTGCATAAAGGAATGATACTCTGTGGGATTGCTGCCCTGGGAGGACTGCTTTTTTCTTGTACTGCCCTGCTGCCTGCTGCTCTCTGACCCTGCTTGGGGAAGAGCTGGACTCTGCCTTCTATCCAAGTGATCTCCAGGGGCTTTTTGACTTGCCTCCTGTTGTTGAGACTCAGGGAAATTAAAGTCTCCACCCCTGCTCCTTAGCCTGGTCAACTGGAAGTGGACCTCGATACTTGCACCAATGAAAAATATTCATCTCCCGCCTGCTGGAAGCAGAACCGACACATCACTTTTGTTGCCGGAGTATAATCGCATCACAGTTTCAACGCACATCTTCGAAAACCAACGCATCACCAACAATGTGTGTGTGAAATCAACTGTGACATCGACCCCGCATATTGTGATTGCAACCTCGATCAAAGTACCCTGCTCCCCAGGCCTGCATAGCTCCTGTACCCGATCCATGCTCCATCGAGGTCGGCATGAACTGTTGACTTTGCCCAGGTGCAGTGTGACCTCACGTAACCTCTTAAGCAATATATGCTTCTAAGCGCTATTTTTACATGTACTCTTTTAAAATTCATATATCCACTTGTAATGATTTGATTTTTGTGGTTTTGGTCTGGTTTTATTCAGGAAATAATGTATTGTTCAACACCTGTGTGGAGTCTTTTTGTGGTGTTTTCATTGTGCTACTGTCTTTGTATGGCACAAATACTAAATGCATTGCCTCTTTAGATTTGCCGGACTACTCTGTGCCAAACAACTAGAAGCTGAGCACAGGTAATCAACTGAGACCCAGTTTCTAACAGCAACACTAAGATGCCAACTCCTCTATTGCATCATGAAAGCGACATGGCCACCTGCATTGTATCATTTGCAAAACATAAAAAAATTACACAGCAGGCAGCACAGCACATTCAGCGATTAGTGAGTGGGCAATAAATCTGCAGGACTTTTGGAGAGGTCTGGGAAGACACGCAACCAAAGTGACCATAATCATCTCTGCTTAGATGAAGTGTTGTAAGGTCCACAACACTACACTCTCCAGACACTCATTATAGCCAGTGGTAGACTGGAACTGGTGTCACTACTGCCTTCCCACAAAAGCAACGAAGAGGTGGTCCCTAAATGAGGTGCAGGCATCTTAAGGTTCAACATGTCGGCATTCAAGGAGTCGATTTCTGTGCCCGTTACATCTTCCTAAGCATCGCAATTGATAGATCTGCCAGAACCTAGGGTTTTAATATAGCGAAATAAAGGTAGGAAGAAAATGCTGCAGACCCTTGGCGGTGGGGCAGGCGCAACAATGGAAGCACTCATATACAACAAGCATGTCTACCTCGAGTGATACTTTGTAAACACCTCTTGCCTACTTTTGACAATGTTTCCTACGAAGCCTCTGGAGCTGTACAACAGTTGAGTCAACTAATAGAAAGGCAGACGAGAGAGTAAAGAAGGAATATTCATATTTATCAATGCATAACAATTCGCTAGTATGTTTGTGAATACAGAACGAACAGCTTGCAGAATTATACGTACCAATCCATTTGACCAAATTCTGTCTATCAAATTTGGTGAGGCGTGGTTTAGCAGTGTACATATCTAACAAAGACTTTCCCAACACATGGCTGTGGTGTAGTTCACCAACCCACAACTTCAGCACAGTGCTGCATAACTGCTGTGTTCCACTGGTTTTAGGACGGGATGTATTTTTCACTGGTGCAAAATAACCACTTCATGGGTAGCACCGTTTGGGCGGCATCTGTGATAAAGTACCCCTCATTGAAAGCGACAGTGCTTCTGTAAAATAAGGAGCGCTGTGGAAGTCTAGGCACAGAGTAAATATTTAGTCCCTAATTTAGAATAAATCATTAAAAACAGGTATGAAGCAGTAGTTAGCTTAAAAAACATGTTCACAGTATTCAAAGTTACTAGTTTTATTGTATTTAATGGGTGTCTCTACATCATCTCGAAATCAGCTGCCCTACCAGAAAAAAAGTTTACCAAATTTCTCACAAACACCCGGTATTTATTCACGTTATGTCTGTCTTTGCTTCGGTAATCATTCAGGAATAGTTCACATAGGTATGCAATGCTTGGAAGTGATATCTGTATGAATTTGCTGATCGAAGTGTAGCTTTTGAAGGTGTGAGGGGAGGGCTGGAGGGACCAGCTTTTGCATTTTTTTTTTACCATCCTTGACATAAAAATTCCAGCCACGCCAGTAACACTAGCCAGGTGAGAAGGGTACTACACAATGCCCTCTATGATTTGGTACAGTACTTTCTATCCTATTCTCCACCTGCTTCCCAGTAAACATCCTTTCTCGGCAGCTTCTACACTGACGTTCTGTTCCTTTGGAACTATGCAAAATCAGAAAGGTGCAGATAAGGGTCCGAAAGAGGAGCTGAGACACGTGTCCAGCTGGTTTTTACAACATTTATACTTAGAAGCAGGATGGCTCTAAATGGTGCTGTGACTGGCCTGTTATCCAGATCCCTCTGCCACCAGGCATGTCCCGATCCAGGATGTTCTTTCGTTCTTGGCACATAAGGCAGACTATAAAAGCACATCATGACTAACCAGTTGGTGTTTGAATTCTTTCAACATGCATGCATAGTTTGGACAGAGGAAGCCACTTGGGCGCCTGATGCTTTAGAGGCACTCCTTCCTATCTGCTTGGTGGAGCTCTGATGCATACACCGAATACAGGTAACTTGTTTCACCAAAAACTACAGTTCACATGAAGTAATGGTTAGAAGTTTTGTAACTAGGCCAAGGAGAAATTTTCATTACGCTGATATAATCATGTATATTTTCCAGCATTTTATCTTACACTTGTTACAAAAAACTCCCAAAATTACGTCATTAGTCCTGGTTGCGTAATTAAAAAACATACAGGTAAACTCCTGTTGTGGAATCACGGGATCAACGCGCATGGCCAAAATGTGATCAGCTGTTGTTTATATTATATGTCTCTTTTTTTTGCTATTTTTTTTAGCATGAAATGCACCCTCACATCCAAAAAAGTTGAGGACGCATTTGACACTAAAATATAGCGCTATATGTTGGATTTCATTTTTAATAATTATTCCAAAATTTCACATAATTTCCAGAAGAAATTACGTGAATTTCCACACCATAGTTATTACACCATAACACATTTAAAAAACCTCTGAAATTCACTGAAAAATCCGCAGATAAAGTGAAGCTATGGTTACAAAAAACAAAAACACCACCACTGATTGGCTCCTCAATCTGTAACTCATACAACAGCCATGTAAAGCATAACTCCAACATCAAATGAAGTGCTTCTGACAAGACGATATTTATACAAGTAATTAAATACCTAAAAGCACAACATTACGGTACAAAACTGGAATAACGTTACATTCATAATAGTTTCATTAAAAGTGTTAATGGTTAGCGATATGCACTCTAATCTCTAATAATATACACATTTGAAATTGTATTTGTCACATCAAATATAAACTCAAGAGATCTGCCATTGTGGTTACAAACCACTGAAAAGGTGCTGACTTCTCAAAGTTGATGGTAACCTATCCTCAAAGAGGGAGCGGTCACTGTTGGACAGGTTTCACTTTGGGAATTGAGTCAGAAGGCCTTGGGGGAGACGCCAGTGTTTTCCCAAAGAGAAACCTTTTTTTTTTTTTTTGTAAGCAACACTGAATCCTTTTATGGAACACTGCTGCCCACTTGGGAATGCAGGGATGGTGTCCTGCTGTTCTTTGCAGCCCACAGTCCCAGTGCATGTAGACCATCACAGAGAGCTGGAAATAGCAATTGGCTTCATTAGTCTCCAAAAGGCAAGTTGTGGTAGGACCCCCTACAACTGGAGATGTTGTGACATGACCTATTAGTACACAGGTCGCATTGCAAAATTACAGTCTGGTTTACATCGTACCCTCAATCACCGAAGTCTCAAAACACTGTAAATAAAAGGTGTTAATATTTCGCAACAAAGTGGTACTTCTGTTATCTGCTTCTGAAAATGAAACTCTACTGGTTGGGTCAAGATCTAAATCTGCAAGTTACATACTCAGAGTTCTCTGTAGAAGGAATACATTGCATATTATCTTGTTGCTCAGCTTGAAAAATCCCAATGAAAGCATCCCATTTACAGTTTTTACCTCCTAAATGCTTCTGAAAAATGTCAATCCTATGGGAGGAGAACCGACACACAGAAGCATAAAATCCAGGTAACAGAGTAAAAAATCCAGGTCTCTTTTACAATATAGTAGTGTCTTCTTTTGACAGTCCTTGTCAGTTTTTGAAAAACAGGAAAAACAAGCACATTCCGAAATGTATGATTGAAATAGTCAATGCAAAGACATTGTACGCTAATATTACACTGGTGCCTGCATGTTCAAATGCCCCGATATGGACATTAGACGCTGCAGCCAACGCCAAGTCTTTAATGGTGACACGTGGCAACAAAATCCCTTCAAAGCTGGTTATTTATATTCCTCAACACGACATGAGTAGCGACATCTCTGGTCTGAAATTCCATTAGGGTGCGGTCTATAGCCGTGGGAACATACCGTATTTTCCAGGAATACACCATACACCACAACGTTTTCCATTTGTTGTAGCTACGTGGTAAGCAAAGGCACCTCGAACAATCTTGTCACTGTCAATGAACAGACCAATATGATCTTCTGTACTAGAAAGGGTAAACCCCAAGGTACACAGGAATAAACACCGAATACACAGACTGAAGTAAAAAGGGTCATGTACAAACATGATGTCCAGAGATCTCCTAGCTTTGTAATTCTCCTTGACTCTCACCATCAGTGGTCTGTAGGATGCTGGATGGAGGTATAATAATAGCACTCCAGCGATAGGTTAGCACAGTGAACAATACACCAACCAAGCCCATTTGAAACATACAAGAGCGTTACAGCCAACTGATGACTGGCATCGTTTGTATTTGACGCTGCTCAAATCTGAAAACGAGCGATAAAAGGCACTCCAATTCGGAGAAAATTCTCTCAAGTGCACGCTGGCCTTAGCACACTCCACATTCTAGCGATCTCCAACCACTATTGACAGTCAGTTCTTGGTACAAATGGCTAATAGTAAGGTTGTCAGCAGAGTGTTTGCTTCCTAATGCTAGGATAATGCCCACCCAGAACCGTAGAAGAGTCCGTCTCACTCAATAGGGTGGTTTTCACCCAAGCGATGCGATTCCCAAGAAAGAGAGAAAGAATCTGGCATCGGAAAGCTGAGCTGACGAGAATGACTGTGTTCAGTGATGGACTATTGCGCCTTAGCCTGACAGTAACATTGCCAAAGATACAGCAGGCTTGACCATACCCCACTGGCAGATAGGAAGGCATGTGGCATACCTCATGTGCACCCCTTACATTTTCTCAACTAAGCCCAGATACACCGACTCTCTAGGGGTTCCCTCCGGTCTGAGGTATGTGTAACTTCAAAACTCGCCAAATAATTAATATCAGCCTTCTATCTATAAAACTGAGCATCAGATATCCAGAAAATCACTGGGCACAGTAAAAGTGCAGTCAAAAAGCAAGACAATCTTCCATATGAACTCACTTGTGCAAAAATGTTCAGACAGGTGAAGGGGTCCGGCATGCTGGAATTCAAAGAATGGGGTTCACATGTTTTTAAAATGAAAATAATGGCATTCACCATTCATGCACCCATGATCTTGAGCAACATTCCCATATCCACCGGACTGATCCAACCCTGCGCCAGTTCAGGAGAGAGTTTAGTACACAACTCTTTAAAGAACAATACATCATAATGCTGTAACAGTACACTTCACTTCTCAGAATCCAGCTACCTTTCCAGTCTTTTTGGCTAGGTTGGTGCTTTACAATACAAATATCACTTCTATGCATAGGTACATACAAAGAGGTCAGTGAAAGCAGCCGCCCTGAGAATGTGCACTCTATATAGCTCCATCCATAACAAACTGCTTCACCTGGTGCGGTATAAAATCCAACTCTGTAGGAAAGTGAGACAAGTATTTGTGTTCTCTTTTCCTCGATAAAATATCTTGAAGGATTTTTCTAGTTTAAACATATAATTATTGTAACATCATTCATACGTGTATTTATTACACTAGGTTACGCCCTAGTGTTGGATAGCTAGAGAATTATGCACTGATTCAAGATCTAGGAGTGCAGCATTACATAAATTTGAATACCCAAAGGAATAAATCAGGCTTTCATCCTTACAAGGTCAATATAAGCATCAGTATTGTGCAATTAGATAATAACAGCTGTCATGTATGACATCGCAAATCAGCACGCGTGGAAGCAAGTACAGTATATATACACAAGTTATTTTTAGGTGTGGGTGACAATGCAGCCATCTGAAGAATTCTTGTTACCAATTCTTTACAATACGCAGAGAGTAGGCTTTGGCTCCACTTCGAGGAGCATTCTTCTCTCACCTCCTGCGACTGGCTGTTTGGTGCATCATTCCTCCTTGTGGGACGTGCTACCACTGAATGCGCAGGGGACTATTTAACATCTGAAAACTACACTCATACTAACTGCCACATGCGATTCTTTGCTTTCTGCATAGAAGATATGCAAGAAACAATCTTTCTTCAAATGTTTTCCCCTGCATGAGCAAGTTCAAAAGGTATGGCTTTCATAAGATACACTGCATTTGTGGTTACATGTGTTTGAATGTGTTATCATATTAATGGGCGGCCAATTGGCCTTGATCTGCTTGTTGCTATGGTTATATTTTAGTGCTATCTGCATTTTATTATTATATCTGAGAAATCAGTGTTGCACTATATATAATTATCATCATTTTTTCCCCTCAAAGTCTTATTGGTATTTATAAGTAATAGCATTGCATTTGTATGAATGACCATTTACTTTCAATTACCATTTATCGACAACTTTCTGCCGCACACGATACTTTCGAATATAATGCATAAAGAGTGTCTCAATAAACTAACTCCCCTACTCCGCTCCCTAACTTCCCCAATTCAGTCCGTGCCAGGTTACATGGTTACGTGCACAATACAAAATCCTTCTGTTTGCTGGAATAATAAGCATGGTCTTGGCAGTTTTCCACCCTTATTCCCTGTTTTGGAAATCCTCCCCTCCCATGACCTCCTGAGATGTAGGTGTTTGGTCTCCCTGCAGTTCCGCCAGCATAGCGGCCCACACTAGTAAATCTTCCCCAACCTTATCATCCGACCTCACAAATTTCATTCGTACCAATTCCGCAGTCTCCCATTCACTCACATCCCTAATCCAGTCCGCAAGCCTCGGGGGCCGAGGACACATCCACGCTATAACTACATGTCTCCTAGCTGGGACCAGTCCCAGATTACCAAATCGCCTGCTTAGTTTCTTGTGTTTTGACGTCGGCAACACTCCCAGTAGTGCTTGCCGAATACCTCTGGGAATGAT
Organism: Triturus cristatus; assembly: GCF_964204655.1. Classification (NCBI taxonomy): domain Eukaryota; kingdom Metazoa; phylum Chordata; class Amphibia; order Caudata; family Salamandridae; genus Triturus; species Triturus cristatus. The sequence continues at coordinate 535,995,966 of NC_140582.1, forward strand.
CCAGCCCGTGGCTCCTCGCAGACGTGCAAGTACTTCCTCCAAATAAGGGAGTAATAATGAATGGGGCCAGACCATGTGGAGGAAGTCCGCCCCCTGCTAGCTGCATCTGGGACACTCATCCCTCCAGGCAGGATAGATTAGGTGTAGCGTACGTGGCGTGAGGTACACTAGATGTATTAAATTGTATTGGAGGAGCTTAAACCGTGCATGTGCACTAACCCTCTTAACCCTTTCATGTACCCACCTCCATTCGCTCTCTGTCAGGAGTTCACCCACCAGTAAATCCCACTTCTGCTGTATTCCCAGGGTCTTCCCCGGTAAATCATCTCTCAGTGCTCTGTAGAGATGAGAAATCAGTCACCTGCCCTGCGCCATGTACAACAAGACTTTCAAAGTATTGGTGGTAGGAGGTTCCTCCAGGAACCCCGGCCAATGCTCACGGGCAACACTAGAGATTTTCCCATATTGCAGAAATTGACAGAGTCCTAGATCAAAGTTATCTTGTGCCTCCTCTCGCATCACAAATATCCTGTCCAATTACAGGTCTCCCAGCATCTGGCAGCCTCCATCCCTCCAACAGCGCACCGACATGGAGTCTGCGATACTGGCGAAAGGGTGAAAAGCCCACAGGGGCATATCTGGAGCGAACAGGGCATGTTGCACCACTCGTCGCACCACATTCTCCTATACTGTTGCTACATGGCGCACAATAAACAGGCATTCCTTGGGAAATCCACCTCCCAGCATCAGCAGCTCTGTCAGCGAACCTGTCACCGTAAGTTCCCGCTAGCAATTGCTTCTCTCAATTATCTTCACCGTCAAACCAGTGAACCGCATGCTGCAATTGAGAGGCCATGAAACAGAACTCCAAGCGAGGCACCTCTAGTCCTCCCTTTTCCCACATCCCCTGTAACGTTGCTAACTGCACCCTTCTACGCTTCTTACCCCAAAGGAGGTCTACCAGTAGACTCTCCAGTGTATGGAAACAATGCCGCAGGATTATATAGAAGGAGTCCTGCATTACATACAGTCAGCGAGTTAGAACAACCATTTTAATAATTGCAATGCGCCCCATGAGTGACAACGGCAGCTCTGTCCAGAATCGGATCAAGCCCCTCAACCCCTCAATGACCCGACCAACATTATGCTCGAGATGAGCCTGGCTGCTGTGTTCGCCAGGCGTATCCCCAAATACTGCGCCCCCTCCCCACGGCAGCTCAGAGTGCGATCGCTCCGCCACAGGTACCATGGCCAGTCTCCCCTATGGGGACTACCTTGGACTTCACGGGATTAATGCGAAGTCCCGAAACATCACCGAAGGTCCGTAACTCTGTAAGGAGCAATGGTATAGAGCTCTCCGGGTGTGTCAAATAGACCAGTGTATCATCCGCGTATAAAGTAACTATATGATTGGTCTCCCCTAGCTTAACACCCCAGGGGGCCAGTGCCATCTGCAGGCGTGCAACCAGAGGCTAATTACCATCAAATGTATATGTTGTTTACAACCAGGCGTGGCAACCATAGGCTGTGGTCAGAAATGCGGTTAATAATTTGGGAGAGCAGGCATCCCTATCAACTCACAAAACCCATTGTGGTTAGGCCAAAACACAGCTCTGACAGAACCTCTGCTCATCCCCTCTTGGATATGGCACATGCAGTAGGCAACACCCAGGGGAGTGTGTGCTAAGTTCAAGTACTACAACAATTTATTTGACTAAAGAACACATCATACAATTCCCCAATAAATTTAGACAGAGAAAATGTAATGAGTAAAAATGACACAAATATAATCAAAATAGATTAAGGGGAACCTGAGAAACTTTTTTTTAAAGTTTTATAGCAATATGCACCTAAAAAAGTGAAGAAATATGTTAACACAACAGGATGTGGTAGGCGCAACTACATGCTGAATGAGACGGAGCATAAGTCAGATACACAGAAGAGGGTTGCCCCAGTCAAACGTTTTGCCTACAGATTGCTTCTTACTGCTGGGAAAGCTTCTTTTAGCTAATCCTGCAGCACATAGGCCCTCAAATCAGGCATCTGGGCTTTAGAACTCTCAGCAGGCAGGTCTCCTGCAAGGTCCAGTCCTATTTAGGCAGCTGGGCCCTCTAGAGTCAGGAACCCTCCTGCTTTTTTGTGCCCTTGGAGCAGGTAAATAGGAATCCAATCACTTGACCTGTGGAGATCCATTCCCATCCCCTGGTGCCAGGAGATTTCAGGGATCCTTGAATCCTTGTAGGAGTTCTCTTCTTCCAGCAGGAGCCAATTGTCAGAAATCAGGATACTTCTTCCAGCAGGGCCTTCTTCTTCAGACTGAGTGGGGTGGTAGTGGTGGTGATGGTGTCAGATTTATCCTGTGCGCTAGGCAGCAATTAGGGAACTTCTACTGCTTAATCCTAGTATTTTTCATCCATTTCCCCCACCTCCTTTGTTAATATGTCATTTCTTCCTAACTGTAAAACTATCCAGGAGCCCCTGTTTCTAGATGGTGGGACCAGGCTGCCACCAGGCAAATCTGTCTCCAGCTTATTGGCCACTCCCTTACCTCGTAGGGTAAAAACTGGATTTTCCTCCTACTGTGGCTGGAGCCTAATTGTCTAAGAGGGTGAGGGGATGGATATAAGAAACCTTCCTTGGCACCTCCAGGCCAAAAGAGGTATTGCAGCTGCTGCCTTTTGTTCTTCTTCCAACTGTTCCAGTCTATTACCAGGTAGCCAATCCCTGCTCAGTGGTCAGAAGTTACCACGCAATGGCCTGTCCTGGGTCCAAAGGCAAGCCATTTGTCCTCTTAATCAAGTCTTTCATCCAAAGGTGTGTATTACATCTCTGGAGGTGTGATGAGTGCCAAATTGGGTTTTAAGCCAGTTCTAGCTCAGGCAGCCTAAAGTACATTTTCACTGTTACTTTTCTGCTTAAGTTCTCAAATACCTGACTTCACCATTAAGTTAGATTTTAAAAACTAAGCAGGAAATAACTATGAAGGATTTTTTGTATCCCTTTCCTAAGTGGATGTGGAAAATAAAGATCTTATTCCCACCTATGCCTAAAAGTGTCTTGTTTGGACTACACAGTGAAACCGATTAAAAGTTTTATTCCACTGTGAAGTACATTAGTACTCCGCCCTGAGGGTCTACAAGGCGCACTTTAGAAGTACCTTATGAATACATATTAATAGGCTTTTCCTACATGAAAATGCATTTTTACCTGTTGTGTGTTTGCAGCGCATTTAAACAGCAGCCTAGCCAGATAACAGTGCTGCTCACGGCATAAACATCTGCCATACTTTTGGTTGGTAGTAACACACACTGCAGGCCACATGACATTTTACTTTCCATGCCATAGGTGCACTTAAGGTACACATTATAAGGGACTTCTAAGGCAGGTAAATAGGGCAAACAGGAAGTTTCAATATACATCACATTTAGTGGGGAAGCACAGGGACTTTATTACTTTTGAGCAGTGGTAATGTGCATAGAAAAAGCCAGCAAATCCAGGCATGGAATACTTTAGTTATTTCCCACAGTAGTCGAGAAATGTGTCTTTTATGTAAAACATTCTACCTTGCCAACTACGATGGGAACTGGCAACGGTTGGCTAATTAAAGAGAGTTGAAGATAAAGGAAAACGTATTATTTACCCATTTAGTATTTTTGTAATGCACTACTAACCACCATTTGGCAAACTCGGGGTATTTTTACTAGGCTAAATATAAAGGAACATCTAAAGAAAATAATCAGCTGCATTAACCCAAGAGGAAAAGGATGGTCTACCAGCGAGGCTGCAAAAGTGTGAGCCTCTTATTATTTTCAGATTCAGCTAGAAGGAGGTCCAATTTAGGAATGCACATGCTCCCTTTATCTCAGGTAAACACTCCATCTTTGGTAATCTGCTCACCCGTTCTTTAAAATAGGCAAGCAAGTCGCGTGTAACACTTTAATTTGCCCCACCACTACTTTTCCATCCACTCACATGCTGCTGGCCTCTCAAGTAGCTTGAAGAGCTTTAAATTAGCACAAAAAAAGGAGAACGGCTAGAAGGAGAAGGCCTGCTAAATGAGCACTCTGGCTTTGCCTCCAGTGAGCCACACGATATGGCTTTCTATCTGCTATCATAGACACCCCGATGTGAGGGCACCAAAACTAAGACATTAGGAGCTGGTGTGCCCGGCCTAGGTCAGAGTTGGAAGAGCACGGGGCAGCATCACGACTGGGTGTCTCCCTAACCCTGTCTGATTTTGGAACATTGTGCTGCTAGTTGCAGATGGGCAAATTGTGTTAAAGCCACAGTTTCGAGGGGGCAAACTAAAGCCTATTTACTTCAATATGGGCTACTTCTTTGGATCTCTGGAAAACTGGGCCTAGAGAGCGCGATATTTACATATACTGAACAAATTGGTGGCCCTGTGAATGGAAATGGGGGGCATGAACTGCACGTCTTGTTAGCATTTAAAAGGGGTGATTTGGAGCAAAAGGCAAGAACAAAATCTAGCCTAGAGTGAAAACACTGAAAGCCACAATGATGCTGCTGGTTTAGCTTCTCAGATTGAATGTAATTGCAAAGTCAAAAATAACTTATCTTGGCAGTTCTATGAAAGCAGCAGGGATATAAATTTGATGTGCGTGTGGGCTTAAATCTCGATCTGCAATCTCCGGCTTTTCCAAATGCCCTGCCGCCTACCTTTAAGCACACGTTTCAGAACAGCCGTCAAATCCCTTAAAGATTTGCCACCGAGGTCACACGGCACCGGCCCAAACTGTACATGACAAGCTCTAACTCCCTTTCAAGCCCCCCTGCAAGCCAGGCTTTTGAACGCGCCTCCTTTGACTGAGCGGGCGTCGAGGAGTAGGCCGCACCTATTAACAAAACATCTATGTTCATCAGACTCTGTGGGCCAGGGAACTCTCATTTTACCCAGCTTATTATACTCAGATTTACACGCCTGCACTACTGAAACTGGACATACATCAAGGCAGGTCACCACTGAGGGTTCATCTGTGACAGAGCCGGACAGCGCCTAGGGGTACGCACCGGGATACGGCCGGGCAGAAGGAGGTGTGGTGGTTTAACCCCCCTGCACCACAGCATGGTGAAGGCAAAAATGACCGAGCCATATCCAGTCCTCTCGACGTACATGGCCCCTTCGTGAGGCAGATGGCTCGGGTGGACATCAAGTGACTTGTGTGCAGAACCGTCCGAAGGCCCCTCTCCTCTACCGGAATCGAAGACTTTATTTGAAGCAGCACCCAAGACGAACCGGCGGTCACTGCCGAGCATGCCAGAAACGCAGGCCGGGCGCAGCGGCGCACCCTTATCTTGAGAATTCATTTTGCAGTCCGTTTTATTATTAGAAACGAGCTCGGGAGAAGGCTGACGTCTGCAGGCGGAGTACCAGCCCACCGCGGGTTAAGCTGAACTTCCTAACAAACGTTTATCTCTAACTGCTAATACGGGTGCGAACCAGAGACGGCCGCAGTCTTGAAAGCGAGCCGCGGCGCTGGAACCCCTCTTACAGGGCATTACATGTACCAAGGGGTGCACCGCATGCAAGAGGACTAAAGTTATGCGGACCTTCGAACAGGAACATATCTAAAAGACAGAAAGACACTCGTTTGCTGTGTGTTCCTCCATTGCAGTGTTCAAGAAGCTGCGTCAGGCTCATGGCGCCTTCCAGCGGCTCGTGGTTTCTATATGTGCCCTCCACGCTGGATGCGGCACAGCTGAACCGAAGGGCACACGTTTCCCATGGGTTGGGTTACTGGGCAGGTACGGGTCTGGGGAGGAGGGCGACAGATATGTGGGTACGATGTTCTTTTTAGCATGTAATGCCATCTGCCATCATGATTCCACAGCTGCTGAGAGAGGTAATGGCGGCTTACAAATACCACAGACAATCCTGCACGATAACAGCAACAACAAATACCAGCAGCGCACTACAGAAAATTACCACTGGAATTAAAAGATAATTGGAATTACAGAAAACGCAAAGGAACTTGCTTCTCGTCCTGCGGAGGCAAATTAATTTAAAGTACTAGCCATTAAATGAAATCAAAAACGAAATGTCAAAGAAGAAAGCTTTCTCCTCAAGTGCAATTAAATGAATAGCAAAGTATCAAGGGCCCTTTTCTTCACTGACTGTTATCAATGCTTAAGCAATAAAATTGACAAGAATATGATTTTGCCTAAAGAGCTCCATTAACTTTATAGCAAGGCTATTTAATTGTGTAATTATTATAAGTGCAGTAGCTTACAAGCAAGAATACAAATGAAGCAACTTGCCTTTCTTCCTGAGAAGAAAACACAAGTTCCGTTAGAAAAAGAAGTTATGAAAAGTTGCCAGTTAGTTTAAGAACATATGTAGTTTCAATTTTAAACTCCCTTTATCCCCAATCTGAGGAGACAGCACCACCAAGTGGAAGGTGCTAGCACCACCATGTCGAGGGTGTTGCAAATGTGCTATAGCCATATGCGGGGAGGCCATAGTTGTAAGCATGAGACTGCCTGTCTAGACAATGCCTGGAAGTGAGCTCACCCCTCAACTCCCTAACAAGGGACAACCAGTAGCAGGACGCCTTTACTTTTATTTAACGATGGAGTGTGTCTTTGTGAATGGAAGAACCTAAGGAAAATATATCACAACAAAAAAAACCTTCACTTTTAGTCTTTGGGCCAGTTAATGGAAAAATACAAACCAAGACTAGGACAGCTTTTGTTAAAAAAAAAAAGAATATTCCAAAGACAGCCTGTCCAAACTGAGCTCCCAAATTGGACATGTGCATCCAGATATGAATGGGGTTATTGCGCATGTGGGGGAAAGCCATGTGACAGTAATGGAAGCACACGTCGGGGATAAAATGTCACTGCATTAAGCTCAAACTAGGTTGGCTTAAATCGCTTCTGAAACAAAGTTTCCCAGAATTGTCCAACATCTGGACACGCACTATGCACTCAAATGAGGAGAAATGGAGCAACCTGAATCGCGGCCACTGAGCGTGTGCCTCTATAGTGTTTATGAATAACTCTTAGAACAAAAAGGCGAGACAGGACAAGAACATTGTGTTAAATCCATGAGTGAGCTATCTCCTGAACAGCCGTGAATCTCTCTCTATACCGAGCACATTGTCAATCTGCAGAATGGTAAAGAGCTCCACCTGGAGGATTCTTCGAGTATTCAACTTGTATGCGTCCACATAGTGCACTTCCTGGAAATGACGGCTTATACAGGTTCACTACACACCTTTGTTGCTTACAGGAAAGCTGGCTTTAGAATTAGATGCTTACAGACCTCTGCTTACAAGTGCTAACTAGACTATCTAGATGTCAAAAAGCATTTAATTTATGTCATATACTCTCAGAAGGATACGTTTTCTGAGTTAATATGCGAGCTTACGGGCCACGCATTACTTTACTTATAGATACATCATCAAAGGTCAAGCACCACTCAGAGCGTGGGTTATGACTATTACATGTAATACAACAGAGTTGTCTCAGCTTGCACCATACTCTAAAGTTGCAAACATCAGGCTTGTGACTTGACATTTTTTTCAGCAGTAAAAGTCTGAAATCACAGGCTGGGTCTTATTCAGACTCACGGTTTCGCTCTCGTGTGCTCATCACTGCAGATTCAGGAACAGATCAAGGGACCATCATGGGCCCCTCAAGCCTGAAAAATACATCTCACGATGACGAGCACGACGGGTGTGAGCCAGGGAGTCATATTTACAAGCCTGGGCTCAAAACTACAGCATTGGGCTCAAGCTATATTAAAGGCACTCTTCAAGAAAGCATGACATCGCATCAACTATTATTTAATCTTTAGAACAGAGCAACTGTTAGACAGTTCTACAAACCACAAAAATGCACGACAATCATGCAGAATTCATCCGCGTGTATCTATGCAGAAATGCCACCTGTTCACACATCAGCAATCTAGTTCCAAGTAGCCACGGTTTAAGAATGCATGGAGGAGATTAGGTTTAGTGCCACCTGTGAAACCCATAAACCCTGGTGCCAACTGATGAGGCCTCGACCTTACTTAGTCAGATTGTGTGATCTTGGGAAATCACGTTTTCAACTCTTAGATAATTAACTGCTGATGAGTCTGCTTGTTTTAACGGAGTTATTTATCCCCTCCTGCTCCTCTCCACAACTCTTTGGTTAAAATAGGGAGCACTTGGCAGTTGTACTATGCAATATGCAATATGCTGATATTAATATAAACATTAAGACTGACCATACGGGGTTCACTTAAGTGCATACGTTTTTTTTAATTATTACTACATGCCTCAGAATTAAAAACCATTCTAAAACGTACTAAGAAATGGCCAAATACGTACACATTACCACTTAAAATGGAGATTCTATTACAGAAAAAGCGTTATGTGACAAAACGTGACTAGTAACTGTCTCGGAAAACATGCGAATTAAAAGTAACACATTAATACAAGCCGCAGCACTATTTCTGGTGTTAAGTGTGTTGCATACGAGTTGAAAGCGCGACAGCCAAATAAATCCTGAAAAGAGCCTTCGAGTACTATCCACAACACGGAGTCGGTGACAGATTGCGCGCAAAGCCTTTATTGCCTGTTCTTCCCATTCCATATTTTAGAACAATTTACACTAATGAAACGTTTATAAAACGAGATGCTCTCGGTTCCGGCCGGGCCTGCTGGGAGGCCGTGCTGCGGGCCGAGGCACGCGCTCTCTGGCCGCCCTGCGTGCGGTGCTGGGAGAGAGGTGCCCTCACGCACAGGGGGGTGTCCACACGCTGCCCCAGCGGGTCTCTCTGCGCCGGTGACTTTCAGAAAGTACAGACGGCGGCCATGAGCCCCCTGTCCATTTATAGGCAAGTGCTCGAGAGCCGGCAGCACTCCAGCGTTCACCCTTCAAACCACACCACGCGACGCTTCCCTCGTCCTCTAGATCACACTTCCGGTCAAACTCCCTCGAGAAAAACAAGAAATCCACAACAGGATGTAGCCACAGGCTCTTAATCTGTGTCCAAATTCGCGATATCTTCATATCAAACAATACCACGAATTCATAAACACAATTATAAACGGCAGGCGGCATACTTTCAATGTCCTTTCTAGTATTTCTTACTGCTCAAGCTCCTAGAAAGTAAAATGCGCGCACGTGGCATCCACGTCGTTGTCCCTACAGGAAGAGATCGGCATATTAAAAATGTAATTCGCTTTTGGGCGTAAATTAAAGTACTCTAGGATACTGTCAACACGAGCCTTTGAAGGCCAGCCGAGCCGGGTTTGTTTTATTAAGTTAGCTTCAATGTGGGTTAGCTCCACTCAAGTCTGAACAAAGTCACCTTGTCATGGTCGGTTTACTGTGAGTCACAGCACATACACAAAACTCCTTATGTAAGAACAGCTCAAAGGCACTCAGGGGGCCACGTGCAACCCAAACTCCGCTCAGACCAGGGCTGGCCTGGGAGTGGTCTATACTGCACGCTCTCTGGTCCAGTCGGAGAGGGGCAGGAGCGAGCGCGAGTCTGCTTGGTTCACAACGGGGGGAACGTCTACCTGTGACTGATATATATATACAGCAGTTTTATAAAGAGCGAACTCGACCGGATGGTATCAGAGCGCTTTACATAGGCTCAAACATCCTGTGATTCCCGGTAAATCACTTAATTTCCCCATGGCTAAAAAAACATGTGTCCGCAATGTAAAGTGCTCTGATACCATCGGGTCGAGTTCGAGCTTTATAAAACTGATTATATATATATATATATATATATATATATATATATATATATATATATATATATATATATATATATATATATATATATATATATATATATATATATATATATAGATATAGATATATATATATATAATATATAGATATAGATATTATAGATAGATAGATACATCACCTTTTTTTAACATTTGTTTTTAGCCATGGGGAGATTCAGAGATGTACCCAGAATCACAGGATGTTGGAGCCTTCCTGCCAGTCTCGAACCTGGGGTCCCAAGGTTTCAGGTCGGCCGCTCTAGGGTTAAGCCACACCCTCGGTGTTCAGCATCGATCCACTAGCAGAGCACTTCGTCTCTATCGCGAGGACAGGCTGCGTGCTCGTCTTTAGAATGCACATTAGCGTTTGCAACTGGCACAGTTCGCGAATTGAACTAACATCTTCCAACTTTTAATTATATTTTAATGAGTAATGGGTGCCATTAGTCAAAGGTTAAGAAAGGAAAACTAAATGGTGGCGGACTATGTTTACGAGGGAGCACAGGCTGACTTGGAATACTACTTGTAGAAAATGTAAAACTTTAAAGAGGACTGGTAGTTACTAACAGCTTAACGCCTCAGGACAGGTTCCAACATGCTGGACGCGCACACGCGCCTCTCAATCATCAGATGTGAACATGAACCATGTCCAAATCCTGGAGCAGCATCAAGTGAAGCACACGGCGCCTGAACACGTGTAATCTCAGCACCCCGAGCACGGGCAGGGTCCTGGACATTCTCTGTGCGGAGGGGAACTCGAAGAACTGCCCTGGGCACAGCGATCAACAAAGGCGCTGGAATTACAGAGTGCTTCAGAAGCTAGCACAGAGGGGGTTCTCAATCAGTTTCTATATGCAATCATTTGTTTTGTGCTCACTGTTGATAAAATCAATAGAACTGTTTTTGGAACACTGGTTTACATCCATTGCTGGAGGCAAGGTGCGACTCGAACTGAAGCACTGGAGCATTTTAGAAATAAAAAGCGATTTACTTACGACATGCTCGCGGCTGCACCAATAGGCGCATACGGCATACTTAGATAACAGGTAAGAATAACTCCGTGCCTGTCCAGGTAGGCAGTGTACAGCTATCTGTCAAGATACAAACTTCGCAGAATCCGTGCCAAGTAAAAGCGCCGTGGCCTGCATGGAGCTTGGCTTGCTGGGGACCGAGCCATTGCAATCGAGGACTATCTATATATAAACTAGCCGTCGCATGGTAACACGCTATTTTTATTTACCGTAATTGAAAAAAATGAAGATCTACAGGGTACGGAGAAATACATTGTTTTCTTCGAATACAGGCAGTAATTATATTTCAAAAGCAAAACGAATATTATCTAAAGGGAGTATGAAAGTTTTAAAAGTTCATGGCCACTTTAACTGAACCCCAAATCTTTGACAAAGCAAAAAAAGACAAAGTGGAGGAGAAACCGTGCCAACCGTTAACCCTTCTTCCCAAGACTCTTCTAGGTACAGTCCTTTTAAGTGAATAAAGCCAAGAGCGCGTGCAAGGACGCAGAGGTTTGTGGAATATAAAAATGACAACAAGCGATAGGCTGCTATTTCTCGAGATTGCACAGTGACTGGAGCGGAGGCATGCACAGATTAAACACCGACGCCTTGATGCAAAACCCAAGCTCCCTCACAGCTCGGGAGGAATGTGGCCCAGCATTAGGTTTCAAGCAAGTGCGTAGCAAGGGCCCCCTGGCCCCCTAATGCGACAAGCTACGCCCTGTTTTTACAGCTAAAACAACCATTAATTGGGGGTACGGTGTGCCCTTCCTCCCGGCTCCGGTACAACTGCACCTGACGCACCGCTGGTTCAAGTGTTTCAAGCTCAGAATATTTTGAGAGGCGACACTCACTCACCCGCCGGCGGCAGAACGGGAGGCCGTACGCCACGATGCTGATACAAAATGTCTTCATCGTCTGGTGCGACAGAGGCTCTTTGGCACTCTTGGGGTCGGCGGCGGCCGAGCCATGGCCCCGAGCCTGCTCCTCTGGCGTGGTCATTGGGCCGACGCTACCTCTGACCAGTTGCTGTATCTGCAATGCACGAGCACTGCTAAAAACCCAGCGGATAAGAAGACATTTTCAAATGAACGTGGCGCCCTGGAACCCAAGGCCTGCTGCTTTCCCGTCCAACCTTCTCTGCCCACTGCCCAGTTCGGTCTGCGCTCGGCGGTGCTCGGGCTGTCCTAGTTTAGCCAGGAATTAAAAGCCCCCAGACTGCTCCTGCCACTCAGGCCGCCGAGTCCTGCCTGCTGAGCCTAAGAGAGGGTGCGAGCGTGCGCGCGCACACAAACCTGTGTCGTCCTTATCTGTCCTTTCGGCCTTTCCACCCACAGGGACCCTCAGCACATATCCACTGGCTTGCTCGATAACGTTTAAAGGCAGCTAAGAGAACTCTAAATCAAGTTCTTCACTTGCCCAGGTTAACTTCTTCGGGCCCGATTCACACTTAAGCCAGAAAAAAACACACACTGGGCATGCAGTGCCGCAGGATGACTCCTAGGTTTGGAGAGCATTCTTGACTGTTTAGGAATTCACAGATAGTTCTGTAGTAGTCATGGAAATTCGCAACTGTTGCACAAGCCACTTCTGCACTCATAAATGGAAGAAGTTTATACTTCTAAGAGTAGCAGTGTGACTCCAACTGCACTTGAAACCATTATCCGTTTTCTCCAAGGGCTAAATATATTTTCCCATAGAGAAACTCATCACATGCAACTCCACCAATTATGGGCGTGCACCTTCCCAAATCCCATTTTAAAAGACATTTACACTCCTGCCCTTGACAGAGCTAAATCTACAGGCTTTGAGGGGTGGGAAACCACCTGCAAACTCTTAATGAGCACCCACCCACATGTGCTAGTTTGTGTGCAAACCAACTGTTGCTGACTAACCAACCACCCAATATTGCTCCAACCTCCACCCGTAATAGCAGAATTTGCTTACACAGAAATTCTGTTCCGCCCTTTTGGTGTAATTTCCATGTGAGCAAATCCTATATTCAAAGATAAAATCACACCACTTGTGATTCTGTGGACCATGACGGGTACTTTGCACTCTCAGATGGCATTTCATGCACACTCAAGGTGCATTTTGTCTTGTTTCACTATTGTCTTTTGAGAAAAAAAATTTGCTAATAGAGGTTTCAAAGTCCACAGTACCGAAATGATTTAAGGGGCTCAAACCAAATTATATTTTGGGTTCTTTTTATTATTCATATTTGTACTTAAGCTGCATTGGTATTTTTTCCTACTAGTGTAAAGCGATGGCAGAGTACCACTCAAACTACCAATGTACAGCTTGTGTGTTTTGCTTGATTTAATTTAGGGCTAGTAATGAATTTGTAAACACCTTTTCTGTTCTCTAAATTTGCTGCATATTCATAGGCCCACTAATGAGGGGTACCTGAGAGAAGGATAATAGGCCCTAAAATGACTTATTTTTAGCACCATTAATACAGAAAGGGATTTGGTCCCAGATATCGATTGATACCTTTGGAGAAGTGTTGCACTTACAGCCGTTAGAGGATAAAGTACAGGATGAGATCATCCTAATCGTAGTGCTGAAAACAGGATCCCTCAGCTTCTTACTTAACACAATTTTTCTGGATCTCCAGTACAAAACAGTGCATTGAACATCCACCTCATACACAAAACAAAGAGCTGCAAGTAATGTCCGCTAGTGACACCGGCACAAATTAAATCAAGGCCTGACAGCTGCATAAATCTAATGATAGCTTAAATCATTTTAGGCACACTCTTCAATGATCAGGTCACCAAGATGTTGGTGTGCTTGTATTGCGCTAAAGCTCATACAATCATATTACCAGCCCATTTAATACCACTTGCACAAAACTCAGTGACCTGCTCAGGACAAAACATACAGTATCATCAGGCTTGCACGAGCTAAGAGGCATGACCAACCATCCAGTGCCTTTAAAGACTAGAACGTAGATAGAATTAAAAAAAACACAAGATTTATCGCTTCCACAAATAAAATCTAAATAGGTCTGAGTACGACAAGTGCTGAGGTGATGAAAAGCCTTATGCATCAAAGGGTTTCTCATTCTGTGTCTATGGGAAATGCGTTGATACATTAGGACTTAGTTCGGCTCAAAGACAAAAAAATACGCATCTACCCCAACAACTTGGTGTCATCTTAATACCGAAATTCAGATTTTTTGAAAATTGTCGTGGAACATGCAATCACTGATGCCTTATTTTACGCCTTTGACTTATGTGCAAAAGGAGATTGCATTCAGGTTGGCTCAAACCAGCACCATGTGCAAAAATTTGAGTTGCGCTTGATGTACATCCCTTATGATAATGAAGTAAGCTGGCTCACATAGAAAACAAGGAAAACATTGGTGAAAACGGGCAGAACCAAAAAATCAGAAGTAGATACAGTCTGATCCGGCACAAGTAAGACTAAGGCAGTGTGAATTTTAAATTCTGCAAAGTTCTTCAAAGTTCACAGCTTTGCTGGTAGGAGCATTTTCTGACTAAATATGGTTCACGATTTGTTTACTTCAGTATGTGGGTGGTATCTACAAGGTATGCCTTCTTTTTAAATCATTCTAGGCCTTTGGAAAGAATACCAATAGCACAATGGGAAGGGAAAACTGTATTGGTGTCCTTTGCGCTGCTGGGAGTTGCTAGAGAAAAGAGTAGTCCCCATACAGATGCCAATAATCAGCATTGGGACTTGGACCATGCTTTAGATTAGAACAACCACAATAAATATTATCTCAAGGAGGTGGGCTGATAAAAAAAATAAATAGAATTCTTACTGTTCTCCATTTCCTTTTACATCAACGATAATGATCCGAAAAGTGCTTCTACTGTGCAAAGGCTTTGTGGAGTATTGAGAACCCTCTTTCCCATTTTGCAGAGACTTCAGGATTGAAACTGACAGATAGAATTTGGAGAGAACACACTGCTGTGAGAGGTGTTTTGACACTGGTGACCTAAATTATATTTGTTTTGAAAAATAAATGCCTTAACTGGCATTTAAGCACCACAAGGACGGAGATAGAGCCAAGCCATTATTGTTAATTCTAAAAATGTAAATGATATAAGGAATATGTCTAAGCTTCTACGAGCATGGGAGAGGACATATGTGTTACGAATAATAGAATAAGCGCTTGAACTAAGGAGCTATCATAGGAGGTTATTAGTTTTAGCCTAGACTCGGAGAACAGGGATTCCAGCTTGTGGCTAGAGAGTTGCCTTGGAATAAAAGTAACAGACATCGATGTTTCAGACGGGAACTGTGCCGGAAAGGAGACATTCAAAGTGGTCCCTACAGATGAATGTCCCTTAACACTGGAATCTGCCGTCAGCTTGGGACACCAAAGCCCATGACACCAGCCCTCGAAGTTAATGATGTAAAGATGTTGAACTCTTTAATAAAGGGAATGTTGTTTTGTAAGTACACTGTATTATCCGCGGTGAAACCCCAACGATAATAACTACAATATTGGCTCAAACTCCAATCCTTTGGATCTGAACGCCTTTGAAAGTACCACCCACAATACTTAGACACTTTCCGTAGTACTCCAGGGTTAGTTCTTCCTCCTACGTCAACCTGCAGGCATGGGTAGGATATCACACAATTTCTGGGCTTGGCGACATTGCACAAATGTGGAAAGGGAGAAAGGACTTGACTCTGAAAGATTAAATACATAGGAGGTTTCCTGTACTTGCACATCACCATCTCATGACTTCACAGATTCCATCCTGATCCTGCCATCTCTGAACATACTATTCTCCAAGACCAGCTGACAAAGAATCAAGGCGGCCTCGCTTGTTGCTAAAATATGGGAAAGCATTCCAGATAAGTGCAGTTGTTACGACTGCTTTTTGTTCTGCAAAAAACAGAGCGGATGTATTTGGTACTCTGGTTCAGTCTAAACTGATGCCCCCAGTACACTAAGATTCCCCTGCACCAAATGTGTCGTTGCATTAATGTGTCCACCAATTTGGCTCCTGATTCTACAGCATGCACTCTTCACGCAGTTGAGAAACATACCCAGGCTTCCCATTGAGAAAAGAAATACGTTTAAAACCTAAACAAACCGATCTTTATGGTAGGACCTAACCCGAAATCACCAAAGGGAGTAATGCATGTTCTTTGCTCTGCCAAGGTTCACTTGCAGACCAGATTGAGTGATACACCCCAGTGTCCTGCATCATCTTAGAAGGCTAAGCATTTCGCTCATGCCCAGCTAATATTGTACAAACGTTGGTGCCTTTCTGGGGTGTTGTATGAATGTGTTGTATGAAAGTGACATGTATGTAGTATGATGAGAGGAGTGATCGATGTGGGGACATTTTTTGAATTACTGTGACAATCTCATAGATTTATCAACTGTTTATATTTGTATACCCTGTGACTATACAGCTAAATATATATAAAGGAATAATGATCAATTCTGTATAGCTTAGCCTTTTTAGTAACAAGAAAATAATTCAATGTATATCAGAGAAGAATGTATATAAATCAAAAAAATGAAAAATAATTTATAAAAATAAATTTAATAGATAAACAGTATACACTTTTGGTGATTTTTTTCTTTATGTGAACCCACAAAAAGTGAATAGCAAAGTTAAAGCAATATAGGTCGAGAGGGATACTTACTAGTATAGTTTGTTGTGCCTTGTTCCCCCTGTTCCCTGACCTCGAATCAAGTTTTCTAGGGGGTTACCTTTTTCAAATTCACTTGCAGAACTATCAATGTGCAGCAGGACAATGTCATCATATCCCAGAGAACTCAGTGGACCCTGATTATGGCTCCATTTCACCACCTAAACAGCTAACAAGAGGCCACTTTTCCCTTCTAGTTCTAGGGCAAAGGCTCCTTCGCTATCCCACTGTCACTTAGTGGTATTTATACTAGGGTCCAATGAATACAGAATTTCATTCAGCGGTTACTGCATCCCATTAGGTTTTCACTGAGACTTCATAGCTTACAGGAAGTTGCTATTGGTCGTGGTGCGTTTTATTATGGATGCTTCAACGGCAATTCTGCCCGGAGGTGCATGTATTACAAGTGGATAAATAACTAAGTATAGTTTTTCCAGATGCCTTCAGGGCAAATTGCAAAGTAATAACCTTAGCAAATGAGGAACAGTGCATAAAAACGAACAACTTGTCAGGCAATTAAGAGTGCACACCCGCTGTCATTTTCTACCCATCGTGAAACTGCTACACTCTACCATTCGCTACCCACTGTAAAACTGCTACCAACCGTGATCTACCTCTGCTTCCACCACATTATCCCCTAACTCCAGAACTCTATTAAACGCACCCTCTTTCACTTCACTATGTTCTTTTGTGCTCTAACGTACCAACTCCTAAATCCAATTTTCCCCAGTGCTACTTGCACAAATTTACCACTTTACTCACTACCACAAGCCCAACTCACTCGCAGCTGTACGTCAAAACCAAACCACAATATCGACCCACAAACACTGCGCATAAAAACTGCAGATCCATACCCCAAGACTTGCAACAAAGATGCGATTTCACTTTGCCTGTATCGGCTGCCCCTCAAAGACATCACTGCCTGGTCTCTCCAAAACGTCGAAGGGGAGGATCTCCCGTGAGGGATACCAGAGTTCTGGCTCCTCCTTTGGTCTCTCTGGGATGGCTTGTCAGGCGCCCTCTTCCTCTCTCAGGAACAGGCTTCACCCCTCGGATGTGACTCCTGAATGGGGAATTAGGAAGGCTCACCAGGGTCTAAATAAGGGATGATTCGGTGCAATTCTAACCAAATGAATATTATATTTACACTATGGACCTTTGTGTACCTAAAGAAAGACGTTAAGCTCTTCTCTAGGATCTGCCAATGGGAAGTTGCGAAATTGGCGCCGCTTTCGCATACGATGTAAATGTAAATATAGTAAAGCCCTACAGAAATCAGAGAAGGGCTACAGACACACTATAGTAAAAAATAAATGGTAACAAGTCTTTTCGAAAGTCTGATTAAATAATAAGCCCTGCACAGGCCACAAACAATTATTTCAATGACCCTTCTGGGACAGGCTACCAGTGCACAGGGACAAGGCTGAGTTAGAGAGTAATCTCAATCGCTTAGCACAAGCATGGGCACATCTGATCACGTGCCTCCAGCACAGAGCTTCTTACCCCAACTGTGCAGCAGTGGCACTTACTTAAAAAGCAGGAACTGGTGCAAGCACTTAAGTCCATTTTCCAGAGCTTACAGTGTTTGGACACTCAGACTCACTTATAGAAAAGATCCAAAAACTGGGTGATGGAAAAGCAGCACATGTAGGGGATCTACATAGGTCAGAACACCATTTATCACTCATAGATAGGCTGCTATGTCTCCCTGGACTTGCTGTTAGAACATCACTTGCGTACAAGGGATCGCAGATTGAGGACCTAGATCAGAATACAACACAGCCTTCCTGACCAGGGCGAGCAAGAGGTCTGGAATTCAGTTTCATAGTGTAAGAAAATGCATATTTTTTCATGTTCACCCTTCACAGTTATGGACTGATGCCGCTGGGTTTTTGGCTCGGAGTGCACTGAGGCCTGCTAACCAAATGACAGTGGCAGTGTTCTAACCCCGTACAGAGTATATGTCGAATAGGATATCCCCAATCGGCAGATACTGATTTACTTATAAGTCCCAAGTATATGGTACCCAAGGTACCTAGGGGCAAGCAAGGCTGAGTTTACACCCCGGACTGCAGTACTGATTGTTCCACCCATGTGAGTTAAAGTATAAAATGGCTGCAGATTGGAAGGGCAGTTGTAAAACTGCTAGTTCAACGTTGCAATTTAAAGCAATGGCAAAGCCGCAATGTCCCATAGCAATACATGCAAGTATCCCCGAAGGAGGACTCTTTGGCCCTAAGGTAGGAAGCTGTATATTATTAAGTAGGACATGGATTATTATATATTTTTTTTACATGTCCCGATTGCAAAGCTTCCAAATTGTCGTTTTTGCTATAGAGTAGTTTGTAGCCAAATTGGCTAACACAGAGCTACTGGCTGACCACTCACCCCGGCTAACTTCTGAACAGGACTACTAAAATGGGGTCTTTAAGATATCAAATTAAGCATGGCGTTAAACCAGACTTGATGTTCAAGTTGAATTTAATGCCACTTTTATGGAAATGCAACTTTAAGAAAGTTGCCACTCTCTGATCCCGTTTGTCCAGTGGCATCACACGGTCCCTGGCCACCAGACAGCTTTCTTCCCTCCTGGGTAGTCATGTAAACAACTCTCAGGCGAAGCAAGAAGAGTAGTCTGCTAAAGGGAGAGGTCCCTTGCAGGAAGTCACTCAGGGTTTTGACCCAAAAGACGAGCTGAAAGGCAAAGCCACCTATGATGGACAAATGGCGATCACACTCCTGCCTCTTTGTTTAAGTAGACAGGCTGGCCATGGGGACAGAGAGGAAGACCAGTGACCAAACTGGTTTTCCTCGGGGCTTCATGTCCCCAGGTAGCCACACCTCTAGGGTGTGCTACCAAGCTCGTAACATTCGATAAAGAGTACAGACATCTTTGGAGTGGACAGAATAGTGCACTGTGGAATTACTAGATGCCAGACATAGCCAGAAGTTGTAAAAGGGTGGCAGGGATACTGGTAGCCCATGAGCTAGAGACCACATCATCTGGGCAGAAATATGGCATCCCTGACACCCTGACATCACAACGGAACTGGAGACAGGACCGAAGAAGGACTGCCCTGCTGATTCCGGAACATGGCAAAGAAAGAATGCAGAGTCTGCTGGACTGCACCTCCTGCACCTTTGGCTAGCGAAGAGAGGACTGTGCCTGTGGCTCCTGGCTTGATGAAGTTACTCTCAAGCCCCAGACAAAGAAGTGACTCCAAGGGTCAGTCAGCTAACCCCCTGCAACCAGCACCAGGGCCATCAAAGCTGAAGTAGCCCATCTTAGCACCTCAGTAGCCACTTCTGGAGAATCGCCAGTGACCGTTGCTGGTTGCCACAAGAGACCAATCCTCGATGGCCAAAAGTAGGACCCGAGCCAGCCAGACAATGAAGTATTGCCGGAGTACAGATTGGCACCCAAGAGGGACATTAGCCTCCACCAAAGGATACCGCTGGGATCGCTGTGGACGGAGACCGGTAGCCCAGCAGCAGCTGGTCTTCTACTGGCTCAAGGAGGACTTCGCGGGACCCAGACCTCTTTGGCCAAAGTGGCCTCAACTGACCCACGGACCAAGGAGTAATAGGAAGGACACCTCCATGGACCGCACAGCATCCAGAGCATCCTCCATCTCCTGCATCCACAGCATTAGGGCCCTGCATTGAAGTCTATGGCCATCATGCTGTAAAGTTCAGAACTAGACTGGAGAACACTTAGGTGGCCAGGCAACTGCCCAAATACTCCTTAGCGGACCCCCTGACCTTTTTCCTGTTGGATTTTGTTGCCCCTGTCAGGCCGGAGTAGTTGATCATAACTGTAGCAAACTTTTTAAAAGGTTGACAAACTTTTCAAAAGTTTACAAACGTTACGGTTACCATGCTTTTTCGCGGTTGGACTGAGATTTACCTTTTATTTAAAAATCTATACATCTGAAATCATCCGGTAACTTTGGCTTGTCTTAGTCTCTAAAATTCATAAAAATATAATCTATTTTTATTAATTATTGTGGGATTTCTTTTGCGTTGTGCAACTTTCTTATTTAGTTATTTGGGGATGTTAAAAATGCTTTACTAGTTCCTTTGTTTAAGCAACAGGCATACTTGGTACAAGAATAGGTTCCATGTGATCATTTATGAAGATGGGACCAGTGGGATCAGTGCAGCTACATTTAGAGTGTTACAAAAGGGGGTGGTGATGGACGGAGCATCAGAACCAATCAAACACTCACACCCAGTCAACAGATCTGGGTTTGATCCATCACCGTTCTTTAGCCCACTCTGCCACCCCAGTTCAGACATGGCCATATGCAAATCAGTCTGACCCTGTGCCTCATGGGAACAGTCCTAGGAAGCTTGTTTCGGTCCAGGGAAGACATGGCTTGGCAGTTCGGGCTGGACTGTTCCCATGAGGCACAGGGTCAGACTGATTTGCATATGGCCATGTCTGAACTGGGGTGGCAGAGTGGGCTAAAGAACGGTGATGGATTAAACCCAGATCAGTTGACTGGGGGTGAGTGCTTGCAATGTTCAACACTCCGTCCATCATTTCCTTTGGTTTCTGCTTTGTTCGCCATAAGTTGGCAGGGTATGCTCAGACGTGAGTCCCTTGCTCACTTTGCCACTGGATTCAAGCAAGCCTGTCTGAAGACGGCTGAAATGCCAGAAACCGGTCCTAGGAAGCTTGTTTCCGGTCCAGGGAAGACATGGCTTGGCAGTTCGCTCTGGACTGTTCCCATGAGGCACAGGGTCAGACTGATTTGCATATGGCCATGTCTGAACTGGGGTGGCAGAGTGGGCTAAAGAACGGTGATGGATTAAACCCAGATCAGTTGACTTGGGGTGAGTGCTTGCAATGTTCAACACTCCGTCCATCATTTCCTTTGGTTTTTACATTTAGAGTGTTGTCTGTTGCTGCAGCATAAACTAGCCAAATGTCCTAATAATGACGCATGATTCAACTATCTTAATGGTGCATATTCCCAGCTATAATCACAATCCATAAAAAGTGGGATATGCATGAATTTGGGGCAATGCCTCATACTGCCTCGTTCCCATTCCACCATACTCTTTTACGTCACAGTGGTGTCTCTTGTGTCATGCCCTCTTGGCAGACCATAGACCATCCTGGGGGCACAGCGACAAGCCATAGCCAGGCCTCCCGTCACATATGGCGACCTCCCGCCAGTCCATTGTCAGTGAGCTGACCTTATATCATCTCCAGGCTCTCTATGTGGGCTCGGCGTTAGGGGGTTCCCTCAAGTCAGTCAACATGGCCACTCATACTTTCACGTCATCCTCCAACTTTTCATCCTGTCTGACATGTTTCGTGCATACTTCCTCTGCCACTGCCCATTCATACATGACCCTAAGCCAGTCCCCATCTTTCGGGGGCTTCACCCCAGCCACTTTATAGCTATGCGGCGTTTCGCCAAAGCAGGCAGAGTAGTATACATTTCCTCCTACGTTTCCTATCTGCGGGTGAGGGAACCAGGCTCAACCTAACCTGCTGTATTGTGTAATGCAATGCCCCAACCAGTGGCTCTAATAAGATTCTCCAGCATCTCCTGCCAGAAGGATGTCAGGGGTGGGCAATGTCATACTACGTGTAAGAAGTCTGTCACCGGTCTTCCACATCGGGTGCAGCAATCCATTCGGGTATTATATATAGTATGTAGTGTTTTTGGAGACATGTCTGATGTACGTAATTGTACTGTATCAATTTAAATCTGGCATTGGCACTAAATGCCATTACCCCCTCATGTACACGTTCCCAGTCGCTAACAGTAATGGGCTCGAGTACCTCCTCCCACTTTGCGTGTCATCTCCGGGAGACTGTCCCACAATGCTCAGTATACAATTGAGATCAATGTATACCCCCCTTGCCATGACCAGTAGTGCTGTCAGTGTATAGGAGTGCAGCAGCTCCTCCGGGAAGCACAACCACAACTTGTGTGCTGTTGCTGAAATCCTTGCGTATTGCAAGTATTGGCCCGTCCCTAGTACACAGGACGCTGTAGCGTCCTCCCTCGTGATAAACTGGACACCAGGGTACCGGGCACTCAGCATGGCGCAACCCTCAACACTCCATTTCTATACAGACATAATTCTGGCTATCTCGAGGAACGGCTGCAGGGAACACGTGTATTACAGGCATCTCCCTTAGCCTACACACCTGGCAGATAATATAGAGTGTGCCCAGCGGCTCCCTTGAAACACAGGCAGCGACGACCCACCATGGGAGCCACACAAGAGCCCTTTCCACAGCTGTCATCGGGTCCAGCCAGTGGATAGCATGCTGTAAATATGTTTGCATGTTACTATGCTGGGGACTTATAAGCCCCCTTTTCCCAAGGTCATCTTGAACCTAACGTGTTATCACGCTGAAAAATATTCATCAATGGAGCCATGATTTCTCTCCAATCTAAGTGGATACAATTCAGAAACAATGAAATGTGAGAATAAATAGTGCATTTTGAAAGGAATTCAGGCTCTGTACCTATAAGCAAACTACTGACCTGCAGTACGTAATTTCTGGAGAATGTTAGGGATTGTGTATAAAATGATACTCAATACTAGGTATAATATCCTCCAAGCTGCGCTACTGGAAATAATTTCTCATCATTTAAATATACATTGGGTCTTCTGGCATAGCCTGCCTCCTACAGGTTAGGGTCATGGCTTGATGTGTAGGGGAAATCTTACAAGGATGTTTATACATCTTTTTGAGTATTGGCCAAACAGAGCTTACCAGATCCCAATGTCTCCGGAGGGAATAAGGTACAATAGGAGGACAGCAAACCACTCTTTTTCTATGTGAATGTTGCCCAGGGGTCTATATAGGGCAGAGAGCAGTTATTCTGCTGATTCGTGGACTTCAGGTCAGTATTCACACAGTTGGCAGATATCCACTTTTGCAGAGGCTGCGAGCTTAGAGTATTAACATAACTTGATAGAAACGTTACCAAAACTTCACCCTGGAACACTGTCGTGTGTTATTTGAGGTTACAAAGTGCTCAATACTAAGCAAATACTAGTATTACATGGTGTCAGACCAGACCTATACACGGGCATCCATTATTGAACCATTCAGTCAAATTAGAAACGACCATATTAGTGCTTAATCCATAGTAATAACACATTTCTAAATTATTCAGGTCTAAAAGTGGAAAACTGGCACTCTAGCGGGAGACTGGAAACCCAATGCAATGGTAATTACCTTGAGGAAAACACAATCTTGGACTTTAGCCTTCAGCCGCTGAAGATATCCTGGCACTTGTTGATAATCGGAGTTGGAAGTGGTTAAAATCCATTAGCCTATGTCATACATTTACTTCAAGTTTATTGTGGGCAGCATCTATAGAGGTGACAATTCATTCCAACACAGGAGGTTTTAGCTGGACAAAGCCAAAGTCAGTGGCGCGAGCAGGTAGGAACTGAAATGTATGCCATGCACAGGAGTCTTCTCTACAGATACACCACACACATTGTTAATGGTTCATCTGTTTGTGGTCAGTCAATAACTTGTCGGTGCAGAATTTGTGGGAGTGCAAAACAAAGACGTTCCCATGGCCAGTCCTTGAAAGGATGAGTGCTTCTGAAAGAAGGCCTTGATAGATTCCCAAGCTCTCCAGCACAAGGCTTGAGGAAGAGCTGAAGGAGAGCACTTCACTCACCTCTCGCTTCCTGCTGGGCGTGCATTTTAAAAGGTTCTGGTGTTCAGCCTTTAATCACAGAACATACAGCATATAGACAGGGATCCCATACACAAGAAAAATTAGAACAAACTAGCAGAATAACAGAGCCAGTCTTGGCTGTAGAACAACATGACCCTCACTTTGAATACCAGCACAATTGTCTGATCAACACATAGGAGAGTCAAATTCAAATTCAAAATTTAGCTTTATTGGGTTTTCGTTTTTAGATCACAAAACCGTAAAAGCACAATTTCACAGTATACATCACAGTTATTCCACAACAACCATTTAAAATCAATTATTAAAAAAAAATCAGAATACTTTTATCGTGTTCAGGCTGCACGTCAGCCATTAAAAACATCATTTCACAATATGAATCACAATTATTTAAAACACCCGGTTAAGATCAATTTTTTTTTCTTTTTAAATTCAAAGTTGTTTCCTATATTTAATTACACTTTTTTTAAAAAAGAGCAGTGTTTCTTGTAAAGCATTCATTGTCTAAAAACTGCAGTACCAAATAGGCAGGGCAGCATTGCCTCAAACCCCAGATTCTCAAGATAGGTAGGATCCAACTCTTTCTTTGGTCTGAATAGTATTTACTAAATAAAACAACATGGATTGTTGATTGGGGTGAAGATCCATCCCATGGGCAGTTTACTAAGTTTTTGGACCAGTCGTTTATCATAGGAAAGGATACGGAGTGATGGAAAAGATCTAATCTAAAGCGTGTAAGAACAAATCTGTCGTACCCAGTTATGTAATAAGTTAAGTATGGTTGCATTATAGTAGTAGAGAGAATCAGCTGGTTCATTTGTACTGTCGGTTTGAAAACCTCACTGGCATGTCTAATTTCCTCCAGGTGAGTCAAACATAGTTTTTAAGGTCTCGGGACCATCCGGTCTGCCGAAGGCAGAACCGGAAGTCGAGAGATTTAATGTTTTGGAGAAGAGGGGCTTGAACCCGCCCCTCTTCTCCATTGGCTGGCCTCTTGAATGCTGGCCAGCCATTGGAGAAGAGGTTTGTCTCTCCGATCAGGCCCCGTCCTTTTCGGATTCGGGGTCGTGTTTTTTGGCTACTTTTCTCATTTTCTCCTCCAGCCAATGGCAAGAGGAGAGAAGAGAAAAACACGCCCCCGAATCCGAATCCGTCGCTGCCTTTCTCCGAGGCATTTCTGCTTCGCCTCGGAGAAAGGCGGCGGTGTTCATGGCGTCCTCTCCCCCTGCTCTTGGCTCTCTGATATCTGCTATGGTTACTTAAAATTGTTTATATTGTCCGGATGCAGTCCGTAACTAGCACGGAGTGAATGACTCTCCAATCGTGTCTCAGAGGATCTAGGTCCATTACACTAAATTTTCTCCTTTATGAAAAGTTCTATTTAAGTAGCATGTCCGAGCCTTTTCAGAATCCTAAAATGTAAACGTACGGCGCTATTTTCCCCTGGCAGAGGTGGCAATCTATTTTAATTGGCATCTTGAACCCTGAACGATACGACAAATTGTTGGTTACAAAATATTGACAAATATGCTGCTAGGCAAGCAAAGCCCTCATGAGAGTAGAACATCTGCATTGAATGTAGATAGGAGGAATTCTAGTTCTCCTCTCAGTGTAATATTTCGGGTCGCTTGTTTCTATTATTCTCACACTGTAGTCTTTCTTCGTACTCTTTTCAATAACTTACGAGGACATCTTCCTCTTTCTCCACCACTATTGTGTCGTCACTCGGAAGGGCGTGGCTTAACAGCTTCTTTGCGTGACGTACTGGTGTTTACAGCTGGTAACACTGTGGTCGCCGGGAATTGTAGTCCCACCGTGTTCCCTGATGTCAGTGTTACCGACGTTTTGTACCCCACATCCCACCGTGCCTCTCGGTAGCTTCGGGAGAGCTGTGTGTGGAGCCGTACAGAGGGAGGCGGTACAGGGTGCAGCACCGACGGGCCAGGACAGAGGAGGCAGCAGGTATGCACAGGAAAGGGCGGAAAGGAGGCCAACCTAAAAGTTAGATGAGAGATATGAATTGCCATGCGGTTAGAAAAAATGACACATCGCCTACAGTTCCTGAAGAGGTGCAGGCCTGGACGTTGACAATCCATTAGAGAGGGATTCGTTTCTGTTGAAGGATAGGGGACATCTGGCATAGGGCTCTCCACCCTGGAGGGTGAGGGGAGAGAGGAAGGGAACTCAAGAGTTAAAAGGTAGCACGGCTGCATGTTACACATCATAGATGGGTGGGGGAGGTGATTCAGAGTTTAAAGGTAGAACGGCTGCTTTCTGCAAATTATAAATAATGAGCGAGCAGAGTGCATGAGTCTAGGCGCAGCTACATACTCCGATCTGGTCCAGGTGTAATCATGGCTTCAGTGAGCTCTTCAATTTTCTTGTAGTTTTTATATAGCGCGAACTCGCCCCGAAGACATAGAAGCGCTTTACTTGAGCACCAGTTACATTACACACAAGTACACATTCATTGTTTGTAGGCACCGTGATATTAAGTGAATTGTCCTGCGATTACAGGATGTTGAGCTGACGCCGAGACTCGAACGTGGTTCTCAGTTCCGAAGTCGGCACAATCAAAGCAAATATATATGTAGAAACATATATGTATGGATATAAGAATCAGAAAATAAGAAGGAAAGGAAAGAATCAGTAAAGAATTAAGAGACAGTTAGTAGCAGAGACACCTCACCTACTGCTTCATCATTTCACCCAACTTTGCTCAAGGGGAGTCCATTGCTTGAACCGGGTGAAAGCTCAGAGGTGACACCACTCTTCCGTGACAACACGCCTGCTCCACGGCGTGAACTTCCACCAGGTCAGTGTAGGCTCCCCTTTTTAATACAAATTCAAACACAACGAAGCTTCTAGCAAGCCTCGCCCACTCGTTCTCATGAGAGCCCATACCAGCCTGCTCCAAGGCCACTGCATCGGTTGATCAGGCCTTTGCTATGGCTCCGAGACAGACCATGTACATTCCTCTGATAAGAACTAGTTCTCTCTAGTCAGTAAAGTGTGAAAAACAGGAGAAGAGCAAAACATGCCCTCCCCACCTCTGTAGCTTCGTGCAGGCACAGAAAATAGCTTCAGTATGGAAAATGGAGTTAGTTAAGCCATGCACACAAAGGCCCAAAGCAAGATGGAATCAGAAAAGCAAGTATGACATGAAACCATGTCAAAGGCAATAGTCATCACTGCCATGAAGCAAGGTAAAGTCAGAAATCAGAATGACATGAAGCCATGTCAAAGGCAATAGTTCAACACATAATTCACATAACCCAAATAACACTATAGACTTTATCCCTCAGTATACAACATTGAGCACATGTGTGCACCACCAACCACAACACTGCACCTCAACATCCCATACCTTCTATTCTTGGCAAGACTATTCTACTAAAAGACAGCAAGATTACAAGACAGAAGAGAAGCAGGCATATGCAAAACCATCCTACATTAAGGCTAGGGTAACATAACACACATAAGTCAGTACAAAATGGTGGTGGTTGAGGGTCATCATAGGGTGTCAGACCACAAAAGTGGCTCATTCACTACAGTCAGTAACCAGCTTATGCAAAAGAGGGAATGGTATACCCAAAGTAACAGGCTATACCTCCAAAGCTGCCTGGGGTATAAGCGGCGAATCTAGAAACAAAGTCGAAGTCTACCCCTCCCAGAAACGCCTCCGTCAGCAGACCAAATACAGCTAAAGCCTAGCATCAAATCGCTATGACAACAACTGGTATATATAATATGCAGTTTAGAGGAATTTAACAATCATTTTTCTTCCAAGCAGTGGAATTTCCACAAGAAAAACTAGGTTTTACATGAAACATTACTGGGGTCTCTGAACAAAATGAAAAGAAACAACCTCGCCTGACTTTAATATATTGCTTTGCACAGCTGAACTGAGAATCGAAGATAAACCCTATATTTTAGACTGCAGAGGATAGAGCACACACAGTTCTAGCGTTTGGTGCCTTTCACCACAGGAGGCACGAATGTCACCATGCCAATGCAACAGGTTACCAGAATGTTAACTCACTCTGTCCCTTCACGGTGGGTGCAGGATGGAGAGCTGGACCACGTGCCTTGGATAAGAGTAAACAATCAAGTGTTCATAAAGAGAGGCTCACACACTGGAGAATGCGGGTACTTTTTTAGTTCGTTTTCTGAGAGGGGTGTGAGCAAAAGTGCAAAATGAAATGACTGAGCCAGAACAAAGCGGAATATTAGAAGGAGGTAGAAACATGGGCTAAGGCTTAGCTAAAATAGCTGGACTGCTGGAACATGTTCTCAGCGAATCATTCTTCACGGAAGGTAAACAAATAACGCAGACAAGGAGGCAGTTGACTGCCAGTGCTTCAGGAGAAAATGTGGGCTCCGATTCTAAATAGGCTCACATTATGTTATTTTATTCCTAATTTTCTAGTGTTACCCACTAATGTTAAGGCAGCGTGTAATGCATTCTCCATCTGGGAACATTTTAAGGCTGTTGTGGTTGGAATGTCCTCCACATAGTGAATAGACATGCACCCCAGCCCAGAGTGTCAACCTGCAATTAAAATTCATATTGCGACTTTTATTACACTAGATTATGTCGTACTGTAGCGTGTGCCTAGAAGCATAGGTCTATCCATGCCAGCGTGAGTTCCAGGGCCTGTCATGTGACCTACAGGGGTGCACCTAGCTTGCCCTAGGCACACAGTGAGTTATGTAGCAATGGGGCAACTCGATAGGCCACTGGACCCGGGTAAATTGTGGTACAAAAGATAAGTGTCACAAAGGAAAGCAGTCACTATACATCAGGAAAACAAGAAATGGTCTACGTTATCTAATCAAAGTCAGACACCACCATTAAATCATTCCACCAATGGATATGATTTTATTTCATCACAATATTGAGGAGAATCAAATCATAAGGTTCAATTTATTACACATTTAAATATTTTTGAAACACAGGTGCACACAGGTTGGAGTGATAGGTGCATGGGCGGGATTTGTGAAAAGTGATGTGGAAAAGGGACGGTAGTGCGCATATATACATCAGCAATTAATAACAACAACCTATCCAGCAAGATGACTGGCATATACATAAATGACAAATCATAACATGATTGAGTGGATGCAGATATACACTCTGTCATTTATGTTTGATAATCAAATAAAACAGTGTCGACGTTTCGACTCCTACACAAAACAGCAAACTTTGCGCCTTGGGGATGGAGTCTTCATCAGGACCGAGGTGACGAAGGGTAGTGGGCACCAGTTGAAAACAGCGAGAATACTTGAGGCTGGGGTTTGAAAGCTGGGCCTTGTGGGCTCTCAGAATTATTCACAGAAGATCGTAGTAAGCGATATGCAGGCCAAGGTTGATCATTAACCTATGGCTCAGGGCTACTGGAGGGAACGGCAAATCAGCTAGGGCAAGCTAGGTGACCTACAGGGGTGCACCTAGCTTGCACTAGGCAGACAGTGGCCAACTAACGATGGCTTGGAGTATCACATTAAGTGGCGGTGGCAGCGTACTACTGTAACCCAGACCTTTTTTCTGCATTAGTGGGAGTGCGGTCTACTGATACCACTTGTGTAAACTTCAGCTGTGATATATAAGCCTGAAACTTGTGCTGGATTCCTGGTCACAGAGAGAGCGAGAGAGAGTGCGGGCACCAGCACCCAGTGCATTAATACACATGCATTCTAGTATGACTCTCTGGATAGTTTGAGTCGGAGTACTGGTGCCAGTGTGGCCCATTCAGGATGCCCCTAGCTGAGCATGGCACCAGAAGAAGGATGAGGACAGCTACCCTCACACAGTGGAAGTGAATTGTCTGCATTCCTGTTCTTGGACGGTGGAGAAACAGACACAGGGGTAAGGAGGTCAGAGAAAGGGGTTCCTTTAGAAATTCCATAAGGACCTTTTTAGCAAAGAACAGCAGATTAGTCCCTCCGGAGCACTTCTATTTGGATGACAGTAGGGGTTTGGATGGGACTGCAGGTTCTGTTTTTGAACGGGAGGAAGTTTCTAGCCAGAGCCTGACATTTTGCCTGCCTCTAGATAACTGCTTGAGCAAGGTTGATGACAGCCAGTTGCAGAATTTGTGTCCATGTTGTGGATACACTTGCTTGGTTTATTATTTGCTGCGTGAGCCATCCTTTGCCCAAAGTCACTGTATGGAGAGCAGCCCGAAAATTACATTTGAAAGAGAACCCATCCAAACATGTTCTGTAGCCTCAGAGTTGATTTACATCCCCTGTATGGAAATTGTGTATACAAGAGGAATCCAAATCAACCCACTTTGTATCAGTTCCAAGTTCTTCTTGTCTAAGGGAGATATTAGTATTTAAAGAAAAAAAAAGGGATGAGGGGGTTGTGTAGAGACCGGGTAAAATATTAGGGTTAAAGGGAGGGGTATTTAATAAAAGGGTTTGTGGGTGGGAATGGGAGCAGTATATGGAAATGGGGAAGGGATCGGAGAGAACCTTTAGCAAGAACATGCCATTAACATGCATGGTTTAACAACGAAAAACGTTGTAAAAGCATGCGTGGTAAGGGCATTTTCGTTGTAAAGGTTATGCGTACTAATGGCATGCTCGTTGTAATGCATGCGTGCTAAAGGCATGGGTTGCAACGGAATACGTTGTAATATCATACAACCCAACCTGAGACCGTCCAGCAAACCTTGTCCTGGGTGAGGCCAGCACCGCGGTTCTCCCTGTGAAATGAAAGTCAAGTTTCAAGGACGGGAGTGCAACCCGCATCTGCAGCAGGTCTAGGACTGCTTCAAGGAACCAGTAGGTCACTGTGAGACTTATCATGCACACTATGGAACAAGACACGGAGGCACCTGGGCAAGTCCAATGGACTAGTTTGAGACTATATTATAATAAAAGAACAATTAATCATTGAATTAAGTTGCTCATAGATCCAGTGAAAGCTTTAGGAGTGATCTGCACCGGAGCTCAATCTAACCTGACCCCAACAGGGGGTTGTGGATGCAATAGCTGGATCTCGAGTGTACGGAGGGAAAGCGATTACCAGGAAGGCAGGTGAGGGTGGAGCGTCTCATTCAACTTGGTGCAACCTATTATGTTGTACCAATTGGCTTGTGTACTATTAAGTACTGCAATGGTATTAAAGTAATTTGTTTTTCATAAAAGATAAGCAGTGGGCTAGACATTAAGTTACTGTGTCTGTTGGTTGATGGCTTCTGAGCTCTTGCCCCTAAACCATCTCCTTCAGAAGCCTTTGACTACTCGCCCTTGGCACCCTGAGAATCAAGTTCAGAAAGCGTTGCGCATGGCCCGGTTTCTAGAGCCATAACAGGACGGAACCCAGGAAACTCAGCACCTCGGTCAGACATGCATCACAATAAAAAGTCCCAAATCCATATAAATTTAAAAAACAAAGCATCAATTAATTGAATGCAATTGCAACTATATGGGTAAAACTGAAACATTAAGCAGAATAGACCATTACTAACAGAACAACAAGACGCTATAGTTTTTAACCATACTGGTGAGTTCAAAGGGCTGAGTGAATAACTAGAAACAAGCAGAAGCCCGCACCAATTTGATCAGTTTTAAAAAAACAGTATATCTAAAACGTGGTTACAACAAATAATCTTTGAGATTACACTTGAAATGGAAATGTTGATATGACTATACATTTAAAGGCAATAATTATATAACTTAGCACCAGCATCCTTAATTGAATGCCTACTGGTTTCAACAAACTTCCACTTGGGAGGAACAAGTTTAGAAGATAGTCTAGAAAGAAATGTTGTGCTTAACTGCCTGAACTCAGTCATAAAAAGTGTGTGACCCTACCTTTTATGTTTAAAGTCAACAGTTTGTCTTTCCAACACATGATATTAGTGCCATGGCTTGTATCAAGGCATTTTGTGAAAATAGTACTGATTATAGATATCGTAAATAGGTGGTAATGAGGTGTTTTTTTACCACAGAAATTAAGGGTCAAAACATAACTTCTTATCAAAAGCTGTTCCCAAGATTCCAGATGGAACAGAAATGTTGACACGGTAGATCGGATAGCTCTAGGGAAGAGGGGCTACGTTTTTACAGTGCATCATTAAAATCTCTATTTACTAACATTTAAACAAAGACTGTTTTTGTCCAGGTTTTGACTGCTAATAACATTTTCTTCCTGAGCTATATCCTGTGAGTCCCAAATGAGGTCCAAAAGAACTTTGCTATTGTTGCGACAATTTAAGTGACAATATAAAAGGTCACATTTAAATCAAAAAGATTTACATTTTTCCAATGTAAAAAACTTTTTTACTTAACTATTAAAAAGTTTTCATTTTTACCAGGAACGATTTACTATTTCTAGCCCCTTCAGACACAACAGTCAAGCTGTTGTAATGGTGAGTTGTAGTACTAGTTAACATTCGAATTTAAAATCTTTTCAAACGAAACATTTTCAAACATAAAGCTTTTTCTTTTTTTAATTAAATGTTCACATTTTCAAACATAAAGCTTTTTCTTTTTTTAATTAAATGTTCCTTGCTAAAAAAAAATTATTAACGCTTTGAACTACATGCCTGGTGCCATTTTAACTCAATGGAATACAAGATCAACTGTTCTCTTTTTGATCCAGGATCTCACTGTGTGAGGTCTTCTGATCAGCACTTGATAGAGAAGGACTAGTTCTAATAATTAATAATAAGGTTTTTCTCCATTTCTGTCGAAGGATCCTTCTTTACATCTGTCAAACGAGTAGAAGGGGTGAGAGGAGGGTTGTTCAGAAGTTTATGCATCAAAATGTAGTCCATGGAGTTCAAATATATTATAAAGAAAAAAGGGAATCTGCTGCTGGGAATCTTTATAAAACTCTTATTAGTGGAACACAGACGCACACAAGACGCACTCTTGACTATCTGAACAACTGATATCCAAGGATAAGACATGTTTACTGCTTGGTTGACAATAAACCACATAACCAGGGCTTTAGGTGGGCCGGGTCTCACCGGTGCTGTGCACCAGCAGTTTTTTAAAGGGGGCCTCAAAAAGGGTCTCTATCGGGCTCTGTTTTGTGCCCTGACACAGGCGGTCCATTTTCTTCCGGACTGCAGTGACAGCAGGCACATCGATGTACACTGCTCACCTGTGGAGAAGTTACGGCATGACGTCATGCCAGGTGAGTGTTGTAGGGGAAGGGAAATCCTTTAAAGAGAGCCATTTTTTCGCTGGATTTCCCTTCTCTTTTCAAAACTCGTGTGCAGCAACATTGTCGCGGTGTCACCAGGGCTTTAAGTGGAAGCTTTTTTTAGTATTATATACAAGCCATAGTTGCTGCTGATTTATCGTATGCAACTAACAACCATTAACAAAGCCAACAGTCCTGACTTGTAGGTGTGATGTTACTTGTTGTATCATATATCTGTATGCAAGGACAGTAGCAGTAAAATACCAGACGGGCGGCACACTGTGCTGAGCACAGATTTTTAGCTTACGTGTTTACACATTGGTCAAGTCTCTTTGAGAGACCCCCCAGTTTTTTCATCCCACTCAAAGTCCTGCACATAACCATAGGCAGAAAGGAATATGTGCAGTGTCAGAGTGGACATCTCCAATACGAATAGAACTTGCTTCAATGAAAAGCAATTTAGGATTGAGTTGAGTAAAATTCCATGATCCATTACATATTTTTGTAAAGGAGTTAAATAATTGATAAAAGTGTTGAATTAAGTAATTTAGAAGGGAACTGGAAGTTTTTCCGAAATGCATTAAGCTGAACGAATATGTAATGTTAAAAGTATGTAATGGATGACTGATCTCAATTAGAATTAAATTATTATAAGGGAAAATATACATATGATGATTCATTTATTAATCCTCTTATGAAAAAGTGAATATATTTGAAGAAAAGGCTATATTTCCGAAGTATGTGCCCTCTTTAAATGGAACAAACAGTTACATTTTTCATGCTAGATATCCTGGAGTAATCCAGACCCTAGAACGCACACGGTGTCACCGCTCTTCACATAGTTACCTGCTGAAGAAACATCACACAGCTTAAATTAAGGTGAGCTGAACACTATTATACAGCAGCTTTCCAGCTTATCCGGAGGTTTTGCACAGTTTGAGTTCATTACGCATTTGCTTGTGTTTTTGGGAAGGGTCGTGTGGCTACTGAAGCAGTGTTGGAGTTGCCATGGCACACCTTTCTGCAGAACCCTGCCTTCTCCATGGGACCACTTCCAGCTCTCTCATAGGAGAAAATTATGTCAAGGTGCTAGGTCTGAGACATACATGCCTGGTGCATGCACTTTGTTCGCAGGTCTTCAAACTGTGAAGCAGGCCGCCCTTGCCGATGGCCGGGAAGGATCTCCCGGGGAATGGAATATATATATATATGCAATTCATGCCTTCTGTCAATTTATTAGACATTTTGTATAGTGGCACACGTGGCATAGGACGACAGCGTGATGGACCAGAGAGAAATCGAAGGAAACATTCCGAATGCTAGGGGGCAGCGCCGGATGTGTGGGGTGAGCCTGGCAGTCGTGGATTACAAGAATGCAGAGACATCGGAGCATGCATGCCATGTAACAAAACATCTAACACACAAAGCAGAGCTTTGGAAAAGCCACAGGACAGGATGGGGGCGTTCATGGGCTAACTTTAATTAGTGAGTGGGAAGAATGCATGCTCTTCGCGTTCATTTTCTGAGAAGTCCAAGTTGATAGGGTTGATTTCTCCCAATTAGAATACTTCATTGGAATCCCAAAAGACTGAACGCGGGCGCACTGCTTTCACTGTCCTCGGTCACTCTGGGTCTGTCATGGCCTCTTATTCACAATGTCTTTGGTGCGTAGATCTGCTTCTAAAGAGCACTCTTGAATCAGCCGCGCTGTTCGTGATACAACAGTCCACCCTCAAAGATCAATTAAAGTTCACACGTTTATAGATTCAAAGTTTCGAACAGACTACAACTAAACTCTAAGGTCCGTTCAAAAGCGATCACTGCAGTGAAAAAATGCTGCACGGTTAGCAGCAGCTCTGCGCCATCCCATCACTTACATGTTTTAGACTCTTCCCTAAAAGCCGGTTGACTACCGCCATCCTCTGGGCACACAGAGCATCACAGGCTTTCTTGCTAATGGCTGCTGTCCATCCTTCTCTCAATTTCAGAGACGGTAGTCAAAAATACGACAGGCCATAGTCAGCTAACAGTTTATACCTGGACTTTTAAAAAAGAGGCTTTTAACCAGAAATGTGTTAACGAGACTACGTTACGCAAGTCGAATCGTGTCAAATAAACGTAAACAACAACTTTTTTTGACAAGTGTTACATGCAAGAGTTATTTTCCTTTTAAAAGCCACAGACTTCCAACAGGAGCGCAGGGAAAAGGACCATCTGCACTGAAGTAGAGGCAACATAGGCTCCTTCACACAGTGACCTGCGAGGAGCGGATATCACACTGTAGCAGACAGTGTGATGTGGGAACCCATTCAGAGGGCGGGGTTCCAACTCGTGCGCAGGCTCCAGCACCAGCCCATACGCTTCGGATTGCTTCCAAGGAGCATAGAGTGGCTCTTGTACAGCAAGCCTAACAACACAGTCCACTAAAAGCACAGTTCTAAAAGGGCACTCGGGAAATATTTCAGTATTGTCATGGTATACCAACTTAGGAGGAGCCGCAGAAGTGTTGCAGGTTTTCCTGCTACAAGATCATTTTAAGACAGTGATGGCAAACAATGCTTTCTTTCATACAATTTCAATAAAGAAACCTAAAAGCCATAAATGAAAGAAGTAACTCCGAAAGAGCAAGTTACCTTCGACTACGCTCTTTCTGGTGGATACTCTAAATGCAGAATACTGATCTAGTGAATTAATCCAGGTTCCAGGCTGGACCCCAAAACTCTTGGAATTGCTCCTGCGCACCATTGACCTCCAGATGCAATTCTGTGCCACCTCCAAATATTGTTACTGCAAAAGGTTTCTATGCATCATCAACAATGTGTATTCTGCATTTTCACACATGATTTTACATATACAGACTGATAGTGAATGTTTTTTCAACAAATTTCGTATGATGTATAGAAGTGGGTTTAATAATATGCTTCAGTTATGCCACATATTTGTGTAAAACGCCATCTTGAACAAGATGGAAGTCACCTCTGTAGCTCACTTCAGATTCACCACCTGCGCACATCCTCTCCCCACTGACTCCGCAGTACACAGTCAAGCTGAGGTCTTATTTGTTTATTTTCATTGCGGTATTGGTTTACTCACGATGAACTTTCCATGGCGTGGACATAAAATTGTTACTTGTAACTATATCTTTTGTTTCTACATTGGACCTCTTCACTTGAAGAAAGTCTTATCGACAATGTTTCATATTTTATTGGATTTATCCAGATGAGCTTAACATAGACAACACTGGATAAATATTCATAAAATGGGTTAGTGCTTAGGTGCTAAAGCGATATGTTTATTTGCTATGTGCTCTGATTTGCCGAAAAAATGATGCATTTGCTTACATCATTCAGAAGCAGCAGGACTGTTGATTCAATATGCAAGAATTGTGTATAAAAACACAGGGATTTTGGGGGTGAGAGATTTTCCTCTTCTACTAGAATATATTCTGATTTTTACACACTAAGTACAACTCTGCATTCGAGAGCCTTCATAGCATTGAAACTGTACCACGTATTTGGAAAGTTTGTTATAAAACTCTTTATCTTTACATTGATCTAGAACTCAGTTATTGAGTGGACCCCATTACTTAATGAATTGCTTTACTCTGCTGATTTCATGTTTGCAGAGGTGCATTAATGTGTGGACCCATTGTCTATTAAACCTCAATTTTACCAATGTCTCTGATCCAGTAAGTGTGGGAGATTTGAATCAGGTACATTTTCAGGGTGTCTCCATTTTGGGGGCACTGTTCTGCTCCCGCATTATACAGAGCTGCATAAAGGGGTAGGCCCCAATTGGTTCTTTGCCCAGTTATGCAAAGAATAAATAACATAATTTATCTTTAAATAGCAGCGTTTAATACCCAAAAGTCCATTCCACAGAGTGGGGTGGACAGTGGTCAGTGAGGAATCTACAGTTAGACTGTCTACCACAAATAAAGTTATCAACGATAAGCATCTTATTCATCTGATGAATATTTCCAACTACAGATTTCTCACTTTGTGACTCAAGATCAAAGCAATGGCCCCTTCAAGGAGGAGGATTTGCAGGACTGCATTGACCAAATGACCTCATTGTGTACTTGTGAATCAATGCAGTATTCCCTGGTGAAAGTTTGGACATAAACCCTTGTGGTTAACTGGCAAATATCTAGAACCAGAACGGCCCGAGCTACAGCAGAGAAATTAGCCTAAAAGCCCTCCAGGGGATCTTTTCTGGCCAGGGCTTTTCACAGTTTCTGAGATGAGGTCAGTGTCTTTCCTTTCTTCGCACCAGCGAACCCAATAAAGAACTGATCAACCACTCAGAACTCCTTAGCCCTGTCAATGCAGAACTTAAGGTCGCAGAGTGAATCCTAACGGTGTAGCTTCTCCTCTAACATTAGGGACCAACTGCCCATGAACAAGACTGGGAGTGCAGAAACAAATTGCCGTAATCATTTACCATAGCATTAATCTACAATTCTACTTTTCATTTCCTTTCATTTTTCAGTCTTGCCTCTTCTAAGTAGATTCTATGTCAGGGCAAGTCAGACTTTATGGATTAGGGTTTCGGACAGTGGTAATGATTATCATTCAGATATATAATTGGAAATGTCAATTTTGTCCCCAAGCATCAATTTGTCAGCTTATGAATATACACTCATTTTTCGATCAAATACACAGTTTTCTTGTTATAACACAAGCGACTCCTCCAAACAAAAGCTTACCCTTTACATGAAAAAACACTTCAGTCCTGAAGTAATTCCTTTTCATTTTTAGCAAACTAACGTTTAGGGCCCAAACATCAATCTATCATTTCTATCAACTACTCAAATGAACTGCTGCCACACAAGGATACACGCTTCTTTAGACACCTATTTACCATATCATGCCAGAATTACTTCTACTGTGCTGGCTGCTGCATTGTACCAAGGGTAGCACTGGGAGCTATCATGCCATGGATGGCTCAGGTACCCTATGTATAGCCGCCTCTGTGCCAGGGCTGGCATTTTGCTCAGGCAGAGCACCATTCTATCATAGATGCCATCAAAGAGCCAATGATTACTACCAACAAGCCAAAGTTGCCTCAAAGAGGTAAAAAATACCACTAATATGCCACAGCCAGCATTTTGCCCACAGAAGGCACCATTCTACAGTGGATAGTTGCAAAATGCAAGGATTTAAAATGAAATATGCCAGAGTCAGGAGCCAACCAGCACACATGCGCACTCACCTTCATACATCACCCACACTCACATATACACACATGCTCACATCTCAACCACATATACAAAGACAGCATTTCAGAGTTAACTCAGGCCCTATTCGCCTCCCTTCCTTCCCACTACTTACTTACCATTTCAGCACTCCACGGTTCCAGGGTCTTCAGCCGTCTGGCTCCAGCATCATGACTAGAAGGTGGTGGGAAGGGGGAGCAAAGAGGTACACAATCATGGGCCACAGAAGGGTGGCACTGGAGACTACGGCTCAAAATCATCCTCTAGGCACCTACGGGTCAACAAACTTGCGACAAGGAGATTGAAAGTGGAGTGGGAGGCAAGTCACTGGCAATGGCCACTGCCCTGGCTGGATTTTATAGGCCCATGCTCCATGCAGGAACGAAATATATGGCCATGGCTCTTTAGTGCTTCTGTGTGAGCCTTACAGGCTGCACAAACCGCACCACCATATATGAAGGAAGCCTCTCTACTCTGGGAACAAGTCCAGACAAAGAGGGACAGGCAAGTGTGACAGCCAAATCATATGGGTTTTCCTTTTTTTTGTTGCAGATTTATATAGCGCGAACTCGACCCGAAGGTATTGGAGCGCTTTACGTGAGCATCTGTTACGTTACACAAGGACACATTCATTTTTTGGGTGGTCACGGGGAGATCAAGTGATTTGCCCAGAATCACAGGATGTGGAGTTGAACCCGAGACATGAACCTTGGTTTCCCAGCTCCAAAGTCGGAAGTCTAGCCGCGAGACCACATCCTCCCCCAGGACAGTGACCCCCTACACTGTTTTCTCAACATCAATGAGCGGCCAAAAAAAAGGGGCGAAGCCGTAACATTCATACGTAGGAGATGCCACTGACCAGAGGCGCACCTAGAGTCAAATTTCGGGGGGGGCTGAGCAAAAATTTCGGGGGGGGCTGAGCAAAAATTTCGGGGGGGGGCTGAACTTGAAGCAATAGGCAGAGTGGAGCTGCAGGGGCTCTTAGAAGGGGTGAAACAGCAAGGCCTCGTTAACATGCAAATGGTCTTTTAAAGACCTGTGAATTGCTCGGTGCGGCTGCTTTTTTGGCCGGGAAGCTAGTCTCCTCCCGGGCAGCCACACACGACGGGGGGGGGCTGAAGCCCTGTGAGTCCAATGGGTGTTGCGCGCCTGCCACTGACTGCATTTGGGGCAATAGAAAAAACAGAGAACAGAGGTAGAATCTAAGTAAAAGGACCCATAGAAAGAAATAATTAATTCTAAATAAACATGCAACACGCTGCTGTGGAGACTAAGAAAAAAACATGTTTAACCAATAAATAATGTACCTATGCTTTAAACTACGTTTTGAGGTAACTCAGCCGGAGTAGACTGCTTTGAACACGTAAATGGAATGTTCACGTTGAGAGCAATCACTATCATCTGGAAGGAGAGGGCAGCATAAGAGGGAAGCAGTGGGAATCCCCTCCGGCGTCTAAATGGCCACCATGTTACTGAGTCACGTCTGGTATATGAAGGATATCGAGATTTCTTAGGGCTTGTTACTTGGTAGGTTTGAATTCCTTTTCTCCACTGGAGAAAATGTGGAAGTTCATGTTATGCCCAATTGTTAATATCCAGTTGAAAGGTATGCATTTCCATGCTGAAATGTGCATTGACCTACCTTTTTATAGTTACTCTATTCAGATCATACATGGCCCTGAAGCAGGCTGCACGTTATGTGGGATTTGTCAAACAGAATTTAGCTAAATGAGTAGCTTCACAAGATGTAATCAATAAAATATTATATGCATAATTTGAAACATAAAGAAGGGTGAAAAAAGGAATACTGAAAAAAAGAGGCAAGATACAAATCATTAAGAAGTAGAGCAGTGAAAGTAAAACAGTAGTTGGGAAAAATGAAAATTTTTCCTGAAAATGAGGTGTTTCCTGTTGTATTTAACAGAAGGGATTTCTAAATTACTCCATTAACTGCACTTCACATGCTCCATTTATCCAGTAGCAGAAAGAACAGGAAAATCATTTGCTATCTTGGGAAAACGGACCCTATAACGTCGGTCCAAGCACTGTTGAAAGCGGTGCATAGACAAGACAACCTACGTGAAACAGCGTCCAAAGTGGAAACAGTTTTTAAATTGGGGGTACGCTACTTGCACCCCGAATAGACCAGTTCCCCTGGCAGCACCAGACCTCTCCATTTGTTTACTCAGGCCCCGCTGGGCCGAGTTGGAAGGGGCAAGTTGTGTTTTGTTCCTGATAGAAAGTTCTTGCCACCAGAACTGTTGGTGTTCAGCCACCTGCCCTTGAAAATATGTAAATCTTGGGGACCTTGCACAAGACCTGGCTTCTGTCTGGGCCTTGAAATCTCTCTTGGGCCCAGAGGCTTCTTCAGCAGCACCTCAAGGCATAGTGCCATCTGTGCCTAAATGCTTCAGGCCCCACGGCCTCCTAGAGGCCACGTGTAGAGCACATAGTGCTACGGAAATCAGGGTCTGCCTCCTTCTAGAGGTCACACTCCTGCAGCACCAGTACCTAGAAAATGCAGGAGCGCCCTCCAAGGTTCTCCCTCTGCAGGTACATCTCTCTACTGCCCTCAAAAGGGTGCAGGGGTGCCAGCACCAGTGGCCCTAGAGAATCAAATCCTAGTATCCAGATGCCAACTGAAGTCAATCCATCCTTGCAGCAGGGGGTCCACTGCCCTCTCTCGTCCAGCTAAGCATTGCTCCAACGTCGCTTTCCACAGGTCCTGGCTGTTCTCAAAAGTCTCTCTTTTTTTCATGGGTTTTTAATTGGGGGTGGAAAGTTCCAGAAGGTAGGCACCTCTGTCCAATCATGGGATAACACATCATCAGTATGAATGCACACTCACATCGGACAGCCTACACCAGGTCAGCACTGTGAGCAATTGAGTTACTGGGTGAGGGGGATGAAACCCTACTCAAGCAGCAACCACAATACTTGTCAGGGTGAAGTCACAAGCAAACCTCAAATTAACCTGTGCTCAACCCTCTGGTAGCTTGGCACAAAACAGTCAGGCTCAACGTGTAAAGTATTTATGCAGCACATCAAACATTAATCAAGTGAAAACGCACGAGAAACATCCCACACCAATTTAGATAAAATAGAACACATTGTAATAAATAAATCAAAACTAAAAAGACAAAAATTCAATCAGTAGAACCGGTTATATGCAGGTTTAAAGATTTTTGTAAAAATAGCACCTAAAAGCACAAAGCGCCAACTGTGGTTATCTAGTCGAGCTGCACCGGGACAAAGTCACAATTTCAGGCAGAACGCACTGGAGCGCAGGTCAGCTACAGAGACTCACTTAGGCCTCCTGAAAACAGTACATTAATCTATGTTGCGAAAAGATGCGAAGTCCCAGGTTGAGGATGAGTTGCACAGCAGAGGCAGTGGGAGGTCAGGGTGGAGTAATGCATTGTGCAGCAGCAGTTCTGTGGAGCTGCAAAGTAAGAGGCCGTGTTCTGGCGTGGAGATATGTCGTGCAGCGGTGAGGCATGCATGTGAGCGAGGTGATGTGCCAGACCTGCAGGATATGTGCAGCGCTGTGAGGGAGGTATGTTGATTCTGCTGAGTACACAGATGGGTTGGCTCATTTCCAAGGGTCCAGGACTAGGGCAGCACCATTGGGGAAGGCAGGACTCACAGACAGAGTCCAGGTGCTGTGTTCAGGATGGTTGGAAGACTGTTCTAACTCTGAGGTCTCTGATCAGGAGGCCAGCAAACTAGCCCCTGAAGTCACACTGGGGTCCTTGGTTTTGAGCTGAAGGTCCAGTCTGCCTCACCAGGGCAAGAGGGCTTCACAGAAGCAGGTCAGAACACCAGTGCAGCAGAATAGCAGTCCTTTCAGCAGCACAGCAGTCCTTCTTCCAGAGAGAGTCCACATGTCAAGTTTAGGTCCGAGGTCTAATATTTATACCTGGTGCCCACTCTGAAGTTGGGGAAGCTTCTAGAGGTTTCCACCCCCTCCTGAACTGTCAGGCATCCCCTTCCTCCCTGTCCTGGCCTCCAGTTTGTTTGGGGCCACAATAGACTAGGGTCAAACCCTTTGTAAGAGTGCTCAAGCAGGGCCCTTGTGATGTGCAAATGTGGTAGGTGACAGCTCCTCCCCCTAATTAACTTGGAGATGCCCATCCTGGCAGCACTTATCGTCTTGTCTCATTGTCTGAGAGCAATTGACAAATACCAACTGACAGCTATACCTAATCATGTGACCCAGAATACAGGCTGCAGG
Organism: Triturus cristatus; assembly: GCF_964204655.1. Lineage (NCBI taxonomy): Eukaryota > Metazoa > Chordata > Amphibia > Caudata > Salamandridae > Triturus > Triturus cristatus. The sequence goes on from NC_140582.1 coordinate 536,038,689, forward strand.
CATGAAACTGTTGGTATACAAAAACGCCAACTTTTTTAAAGTGGCATTTTCAGAATTGGGACTAAAAAAAAAGGCTTTACCATTAAAGAGGACATTGAATTACAATTGGTTAGCGTTCAAACTTGACGGTCTACCTACTCCAAATTGGGAGTTACAGCTTATTAAATGTAATAAGGTAACTCCAATGGGAGGTAGGCCTTGCAGTAGTGATAAACAAATTCAAGAGTTTTTCACTACCAGGACATGTAAAACTTAAAAGTACATGTCCTACTCTTCAAATACACTGCACCTGGCCCAATGGGCTATTTAGGGTCTACCTGAGGGATCACTTAAATGTATTAAAAGGAAGGTTTTGGCCTGGCAAAAGTTTTATTTTGCCAAGTCGAAATGGCAGTTTAAAAACTGCGCACACAGGCTACAATGTCAGGCCTGAGACAGGTTTAAAAAGCTACTCAAGTGGGTGGCACAATCAGTGCTGCAGGCCCACTAGTAGCATTTAAATTACACGCCACGCTATCATCTCACATGCTCAACCCGCAAGCCTTCATGTGCAACCTGCCCAGAAGCGGATTACCCCAGCTGCACAGCAGCAGATCTTGTTTTGAAAGCTGACACTGGCGGTTAGCACTCTCAGTCCACTTTCACAGATTTTAAAGTGAGTAAGACTCAAATAATAGCAGACGTTCTTAAATCAGGTAGTTTAAAAGCCGAAAATCAATGCTGAACACATTTCTCACATCATCCAAAAGAAATGCGGAAACAAAATCTAAGTAGCATCTCAATAAGAGTAAGGGCCATCAATATGTACAACAGTTGAGAATCAAAATAAATGTTTCTTCTTAAATCTGCAGTTTGTTAGTCAGCTGCTCCCCACTGACCCTATTCCCACATTGTAGAATGTACCAATTAAAAACATTCATTAAATAACTAAGTGTACATAACATTGCTTCATATTATTTGCCCAATTGCTAGAGTGCCTGTGCAGACTGGTGACAGAGGGTTTCCCAATGTTTAAAAACTTGGCAATGGTGTATGTACATATTATAAGAGATTATGAAATTACCCTTAATGTGTGACAGGGAGACAGACAGACACAGACACACACACCACTCCCCCTCCCCCTCCCCTCTTACACCTTTCCCCAATCAGTGAGCTTGGAAGGATTTAAACTCATAAATTCAAAACACTAGCTTAGACATTACACTTCTCGGATAGCCTTGTCCTCTCCCTGAAACCCCTGCATTCTGTCCCAACTCCTGCACCTGCCCCACGCTCAGTCCCGGTTGTCACATGCCCCAGCAAGTCAGACCCTCCGTCCTGCTCTACCATTCACTCAAAACTAGCCTAGGCAACTCCATCGATTTGAGCCTTGTGACACATCATGGTTCACATATGTCTTAAATGAAATTTAAAATGTAAGAGTCAGCCTCCCACAAAACTCAGGTTCTCTACTGTCTCCCCGCGTGCACATCCCAAATCCACTCAGATACGTGGAAACATGCGTCTCTTTCTCTTCTTCAGAAGGTAATGTACGCCCTTCCCTCATGCCCACGCTTTATGTTAAAAAGGAAATTGACAAAATCCGAGGTGTGGGAAAAAATCATTCAAAACAATCCCAAATGAGGGAGTAAACTGAATGACACGTTTTTCACCACTCATGGTTAACTGAAAGCAGAGGGATAAAAGAATATCCAAAGACATAAATGTAAATCTTGCTTGGAACACTATTTGGCATTCAATAAAGTACATGCCCACTATTTGAAAAATTGTGGTATTGTCTGGGAAAGGGTAAATAGAAATAAGGACTCCGTTTTTTTTTCCTAAAAAAGGACAGGCACAGTTATAAGAAGGAGAATAGCTTAATTTTCTTCCAGATAACTATTGCCAAAAGCATTACACATGGCCTTTTTGTCCTCTGTCAACACCAATACCCAGAATACCTATGACAATTGGAAACATCTCTTGGAAATTAACGTTTGCCAAGACGCCACCAAATTGGAGAAGCTGCGCCTATGGCAGTTGCGCCGGACTCAAGCCTGCGGGGTTGGGGGTGGCAGCGGGTGACGCCGCCACCATTCGCCAGTATTGAGGTCTGTGATTTGACCCGGCATGTGGTGACCTGGAAGCAGTTTAAGCACTTCCGGGCCACGTTCGCTCTGGGCCCCGTCCATAAAAGGTTCTGAGGAACGATGCAGTGGTCTCTTTCCTCTCGCCGCTCCACCGACAGGCTACTGCTGGTCTCCCAGCCAGAGGACCAGAACTGCACTTCTTTGTGTTTTATCCTGTTGACCCAGGCCAGTCATCAACAGGCCGAATAATGCCCTGGAGGTCTCCACATGGGATACATTGAGGGTATCCGTGGAGCTGAATAATAAGATAGTTGGTAAGCTGCTTAGATCACCAAGATGGCAGGCTACTCAGCATGGGTGTATTCCAAGGGGATAGTTTTTGGCCCAGGATGGGGTTCATCTCTCTAAACGTGGTAATGAGAGTTCTTAAGAACATCCTTGCATGGTTGATACATTGGCCACCTTGACATGACCATTGGGGGTGGGGGCAGATAGTAGGTGTACTATGCTGGCCTGTGGCAGGTGAGATCATGATTGGTGGGGAACTTCGGGTCCATAGAAGGCATCCTTTCACTTGGAATAGGTGGGACAGCGGTCTCATGGGGACCCCCAGGGGGTGCTTGCAGCAAGTCGGCTACAGGGTGCGTGGTGTGGGAGTGCTCGCTGCCAACAGGCCCTTACAGCCAATCCCCGCACGGGTGCCGCATGGGCGCCAAGCTAGCACAGGCCCTTGGGGTGGATAATGTGGGTGTCGGGGGTACCCGAGGTAGGTAACCTGGCGGGCAGACTGGCCCCCTGCACAACCTTACTCCGGGGAGGGATGCAAAGGGGGTGTGCCCCTCATTTTAGGAAGGGGCCCCTCACCTATTAACCAGTCATGATCTCACTCGTAGGCTCAATACTGGATACGCAGGGACAAGGCTAGATATGCTTAGGAACTTCTATGTATGAGAGTCTGTTGAGGTTAGCCATCCATCAAAAATTGTAAATACTACTGCACGTTTATTTATGGTGTTTCTGCATATATATTTTGTGAAGTGATATTGAGTGCATTTTTAATGTGAGATGTTTTGTTATCCTAATAAATACAACTGGGGGTTTACGACCCCTAACCCAAAAGTTTCAAAGTTTGGTGTGCGCTGTCTTTATCAATGGGGGGCAATGGAGGTACAGGTGGGAGGATCCGTGGTCAATTCATGAGAAAGGCTGGGTCTTGGCGATACCTAGCCATATGCATCCACTCGTCCCATTCCAACTACCTCAGGTTCCAGCCGCTCGTACTCAGTCAAACCACTGAAGAGGTTAACGCGAACGCCTGGAAAGTGGATCTTTGTCTTCCAGGCGATCTGTGAATTGTGCTACATGGGCTATTAGAAAGAGGGTTGATAGCTGGCAAAATACACATGCCAGCAGATCGAGAAGGTCACTCAAGTTTTGAAACATGTTTACTTACTCTTGTGTGTGTGCCCACATGCTGGACTCATGTTCACTTACGTTATCAGCAATTAAAGGATGTGTGTGGTTAGGAGACGGCACAGCCTGGAGTATAGAGTAAGCTAGTCTTACAGTGGTCAGACTTAACGCAATGGGTAAGAACTACAGCGTTTACCACACGGTCAAGCATCCTGTGCTAGGTGTGGCAGTGTCCATCCTGCTGTCAGTCTTTGGCCATCAGAAGATCACTCTGGCCCATAAGTGCTCCCAAAGCGTCCCTTCTCCCCCTTTGGTGCCACCAGTTTCAAAGCATATGTCTTGATCATTTCATTAGACACTTAAGGAGGCATCTCAGATATGCCCTGGCAAACTGACAGCTTGGCTGTGAGCATTGCAAGCATTCCCCAAATGTGTGTCCAATGCCTGCTGGTGAGTCCCACGATAAGTTCGCGCTATTAGCGGCGAGTGATCGTGCCAGTTGCTGCCCCTCCAAAAAAAAAACCTTCTCCAGCTGTTACCACAACTATTCGAAAACTTGTCAAGATATTTAATCTGCGGATGCACCGTTAAAAAGAACTGCAATGCACAGCAGGTAAGACAGACATGCTTGGCATTGCATTTTGAGATCACATGGGGTGCCTTGAAAAATGCCAACTATTTTGGGAGGGAATTAAGCCAACGAAATCAAAGACTCAGAGGGATCTTGCTATGCACACAGAGGCCTAGGCGGGAATGATCCTCAAAATACAGCAGGTGTGAGGAGGCACTGGCCTGAGCTGAGAGCAGCAGGATATTTCCAGCAGATCTCAGTGTTACTCTATGCGCAATGCAGTGGAAAGGCGGCTAGTACTGCACCGGTGCCTGCTACGTCTGGGACCGGAAGTCCAATGAGACTAGGGCAAGATTGTGTACAAAGTACCAAACCCTTGATCCAAAAACGAACAGCGTGTGTTCCGTGCATGAAAAACGTGTAAAGGTCTGGGGCCGGCTTGGATAATCTGCCTGGCTGGTACTAGTTAGCTTGCACGTTAGTGCTAGACAGCACCTATTGGGAACCGGTAAGGTTGTGTTATTTAGTTCCATTGTTTTAGCGGCAATCAGTGGCGTCTCAGTAAATGTTCATTTTTATAGTTTAGTTTCCCTAGTGCAGAAAAATGCCAACATCGATTTCAGTGGCAATATAGTGAACTGGCCCCAGCTCCACTCGACCCAAACGGTTCGGATGCTACTGTGAAGCCCTGTACATCCCTGTTTTACCTTTTTTAAGTGCCAGCTAGGAATACGTTTTCTCTATTCTAGTGCTACTTAACACAAAACAAGCCTTTTGGGGTGGCTTTCAAAATCCAAGCTCCATGCATAAGGCAGAGTAGAAAAAAACCTGCCCACTATTCAAGCCTCGAATCTGATTTGGCTTGCCCTAAAATCGCGCTCTTTCGTAGGTGGTGCTCTGCGGTGATGATTGACGTTTAGGCCTAAAGGTAACATTTCATCTAAGGCACAGCATTCTTCTGAAGCCCAGTTCTTCAAATAGATGTGTTTTTTTAACACTGTCATTGTTGTGTAAAATTCGGATACATATTAGTTTCAATGCCTTTAAATAGGGCCAATGCTACACTTGAAGAACCCGAGTGAGCTACACCTTCATAGCAACATCGGAATCCCGCAGCTACAGCTAGCAGAACCCCTGTGTGCTAACGAGGTACCTTACGACACGTATCTGCCAACCCCTATGCCAAATAAAAAGATCGGAGTTCAGGGTAGTAAAGTCCATATTGGAGCGCAATATAGACAGGTGGCAAGATGCTGCGGCAAAACCAAATGCTGATTCGGGACGCAATCATGCTGGTGACTGGTGCACTGCAATGCTGATCCCAGGCAAATATATCAAAGTGCGTTCAGGTGTTCAATGTTGATATCTTGTATGCTTTGTAATGCATTGTACAGCAATAATCCGATGTATCCACTGCATGTCAAAGACTACTGCTTCTCAAATCAGAAGGAAGCCCAAGAAACAAATGCTGACCAGCTCAATGCCCGGAGCACTTGCGCAAGCAGGGCCACACATAAACAATCCACAACCTGGAGCTTGGCCACTACCAGTAAAGACCTAAATGACTACTATGACACAGGGCCCAATCACTGCACAAGTGAAGGAAAGTCACATGAGCATCTATTGGGAAATAGTGCACGGTTACAGGGTCAAAGGCAGAAGGATGTATGCTATAGGTGTTTAGAAACTTATTTTAAAACTATTTGACATGAAATTAAGGACTGCAGATGTTTCTGTATCTAGAAATGTGGAGCTGCACCATCATAACGAGCAATGCATGATGAGGGCAAATCCATGTGTATGCTAGCTGCCAAAGTAGTGCAGCAAGTTATGAGCTTGATGTAGGCCTTTGGTTTAGCCTGCAGGCCACAAGTCTGAACACGGGTTTCACCCTTACGAGGATGGTACCTTACGCAGAGTTAAACTGGGTATTGCTAACACCTGTTGCGTACATAGCTTAAACGCTGCAATATTACACACTTTGAAAAAACGAAGTATTAATTATTTTAAAACAACTGGTTCAGAAATTATAAGGTTTACAGCCACGTGTACCAATAATTTCAGATGAACAGACATTTGAGAATGAATACTGGCTAACTCGTGAAGCGTCACTGGAATACGAGAGACATAGCATCAGATAATACTTGTACAGCACCTTTCAAATTGAAGTCCAGTTGCGATGTACTTCCCGATTTCCCCACATGGTGGCATTACAGCCTCAAATAATATTATGAGTACGCTGCGCGTAATATAAAATGCAGGAAGATGCATAAACGGAAACAGACTACAGGAGGTAGCCCATAAACCCTAAAGAGACCAGGGCAATAATCTGTAACAAACAACGTCTCAAGGGTATCTTTTCAAGGGGCAGGTATATACATATGTGTAATGACACAGTTACTTAGACAGGATTTAATCCAAAAAGTAAAGAAACCAGGGAAACAAATCAAATAAATGCAAAATATATTTCATGTAGTAAACATGTTGGACATATTAACTTCATATGTTCAAGCACGAGTCAGTAGCACTGCGTTACATTCAATGGCATGTAACCAACAAAATACTGCGCACAAGTACTCGTGAAGTATGGTGATGGCGCAAGTGACACATGACATGGTATGAACATTGAAAATGATGGGGGCAACAACAAGTGAGATAAAACCACAATTTACATGTTCAGGATACCGCGACAACAAATGACGAGAGGAATCAATTTTTAATGTGTAGGGTATCCGTAGGTGGGGGCGCCAAAAGTTCCACTGTGGGAGTCAACGGCGTTTCGGCCTGCAAAAGTCTTAGGCCATCATCAGGAACAGGTTACATTAGTTCAGTTGCAGTGCTGGGGAAAGAAGGATAAATATGGAGGGCTTGGTATACTCGGTGGACCAAGAGGGACAGGTAGTTTCCTAAAAAAGGAAAGAGGGGTAGAGGTGGAGCCCTGATAGAGTCATGGGTTAAAAAAAATGCTGCTAGAAAAACCGTGTGTCTAGGCTCCTGAAAGAAAGAAGGAAGTGAGAAAAGCGCTTAGGAGGAAATGAATTAGACTCACTCATTGTAGCCAGGAGTGAATAATCCAGGCAGTATTCCAGTCCTCGCAAAGTTCGGGACGTGAAGTAAGCTACTAAAGAGCTTCAAATTGTGAGAATATCTGTGGGAAAAGAAATTGACGCTCAGGCAGGCAGGTGAAAGGTAAACATGTGTGTGATGGATGTGATGGATAAATCTATCATGCGGTCATCTCTCCTGTGGTCTCGTTGAGAATGGATCAGGGGGCGACGGTGATTAGGAGTGAGATATTCACCGACTGGGCGATAAGTTCCATGTTACTGTCCTGTGTTTGTCGGGTTATGGGACAATAGCAGGTGTCTGGTAAGGAGGGGAACTGGGAAAGGAAGACCGAACGTGTGCTGGAAGGGGGTGCAGTGGAGCTGGCAGGCACTAATGGCGCTTAATGGTATTGGAAAGTCCAAAGTGAAGGAATCTTACAGGAAATGGTAAGGGCATTAAAGAGAACCAACGCGGTGGCGGGAATCGTTTGGGATGCCTACTGCAAGGTATCAGTCAAGTGGCAGGTTATACGTGAAAGCGGGAAACCCTGAGGCAGACGGGCGCTAATGACGTCCTGAGCTGAACGGAAAGACACTTAAAGAAAAAGTGCGGTGGTTGTAGGCGTTCCGGAATGCCTACCGCAGGGTACCGGTCAAGGGGAGGGTGCACATCAATGCGGGACAAATGGGGCTGCCAGTCGGCCGTGAATAGAAAGCGTGCAGCGGAGTACTTACTCATAAATTGCCGGAAGTAGGACAACGGGCAGCCTATGGGTCTGTCAGTGTGTCTGGAATCAATCGTAGAATGCCGGTAGAAGTCAGGCTGTGTTTACGTGAACGCAAAGGAGGACGCGTTAAGAGCGTTTGGCCGGTCACGTGATGGGGGCGGGGTTGTAACGCTAGAGCATGCACTGAGATAGTAGAAGGGATTAGTGAAGACAGACTGAGGCAGAAAGGAAAAAAGGATTACAACGTAGGTGGGAGCTCCATAAGTTGACATGATTTTAAAGAGTTGTAATTAGGGAAATGAAATAACAGTAATTAACAGTCACTGTGGGTGAAGGACAAAAGCATCATACATGTTAATTGATAATAATTGACAATATACGTCAATGTGGTCCATTCCTAAATCAAGAGGAATTAGTTTGGTTGGTCTTTGGGTACCCACATAAGAAGCAGTGACACGAGGAGCACACAATTGTAATAGCCGATTACATGAGCAGCATTGGCAATTTACACAGAAACAAGACAGTTAGTGATGATAGTACTTAGGATCTCAACATTGTAATGGATCGAGCTAGCGCAGTTGATCATGTAAAACATTAGTACAGCTAGCGAAACCATAGAGTGGGAGGAAGCTAGTCAACCACACTGCCTATATTGGGAACTATCAGGGGTGGAGGGATAGAGGGAGTGCCCGCAATGTGTGTATTCTCTCAGGCTGCGGAAGAAGGGAGTTCAGACAAAGGACAGAACGAGATGGGTCAGGACAAGGTTAAGAGAGTGTGGTATTCCGTTCATCCGAAGTGTTCAGGCCCTGTTCAATTGTGTTAAGACAGGCTATCCAACGGCATTCACATTGGTTTAGGAGTCTCTGGATGTCACACCCTCTTCTGGGGATGGAAGGTTGGTCGATCACCATCCAGGCAATGTCATTCTCATTGTGGTTGTGTTCCCGATATTGTGTAACCAATGGTGCAGTAGTCACCTCGCACCGGATGCGGCTGCGGTGTTGTAGAACTCGGTCCTTGACCATCTGAGTAGTCTGTCCAATGTATAAGAGATTGACCGTACAGCGGATTGAGTAATAGACATTCTGTGATCTACAGTTAGTAAATGATTTCAGATCATATTTTTGTCCGTTATGTTCGAAGCATTTCGTGTTCAATGTTAGTGGGCATTACGGACGATGCATAAATGCACACAGAAAAAGTTCGAGAACTATAAAACATTGTCACCCCCAAATGTAACCATCATAGAAAAGCAGCTGCAAAAACGTTTGCCAAATACTATTTTCAGTACAGGTGAATACAAGATATGATAGTACCGTTATTCGTTGTCAAAGAGAGCACAGTGCACAAACGTCACAGCATTAAAAATGGTTTCTGAAAGGTGCATATCCAAGTAACCAGAACAAAATTGGCCTACCCAAGATCTGAGAACTCAAGGCTTAAAATGGCACAATCTTGGCGTGCGTAGCTGCTTTATAGCTACATGGTCTACCCCCTCAACCCCCTCCTCCCCACAATCCCATCCCTCCCCTCTGCAAGCATGAGAATCCAGAGGATCCTGCCATAACAGTGCTCCTTTTCACTAGGTACATAAGTAGTTCATATCAATGAGTACTTGGTAAACAATACAACCAAAAGCCCTTTGGGTGGGTTAGAACTGTGGCCCATTAAACCATCCTGCACCACTACACCGAGTTTCAAGCTTGCATTGCCAAAGGCCCTAGCTATGAGTTTAATGTGCTTAGGCATGCAGCATTAGAGCAACAAACATGGGAAGGGGCCAGCCGCAGCGGGCAGAGAAGTCTGTAGTTAAAAAGCCCCTCGTGCAGTTCAGTGCAAGCACTTCACTAGAGGCAGAAGGATAACCCAAAAGCCAACAGTATTAGGGTAGAGATGAATACTCCACTGGGGTGAACCAAGACTTGACTAACACAGTCTAAAGCCAATGGTTGAAAGGAGATGACCCAGAGCCCACTCTGTACATTATTAGCGAAAGGCATTTCTGGCAGCTGCTGAGTCAAAACCCAGGACTAAAATGTGTTTGGGGCTAGAAGGATTAGATGGCTGTACATAGGTATGTGATTTTAGTTCCTCAATACATACAAAGCTGAATATCGTACACTCCTCTACAAGAATGTAACATCATCCTCAGTAGGGCACCATCACCCTCACAGGATACTCTTCGCTGCCCATCTCCCATTCCCCTTTTTGTTACTCCTCATCCTTCACTTGGCACCCCCTCTTCCATTACTCCTTGTCCTCTCTTCCCTTTCCCAATTCTTCAATTCTCCTTCTTTAATCCACAACACTATCATTAATCCCCCACTTTTGATTCATCACTCCTCACTCTTGTGTCACAATCATTCCAAACCCCAATTCACTTCCACCCAGGCCATTCCTCGTCACTTACTCCCCACTCTTCATCCCTCACTCCCCACCCCGTGTCCCTTCCCATTCGTCGGCCTTCACTCCTCACCTCTCTTTACTTCTCAAGTGAGGAGTAAGATACATGAATGAGATCTCTCCCCCATCCTTTTTCAGGGCATGCTCATCCCTCACTCCTCAATCCCTGCTGCCCCGCATTCATAGTCCTTCTCTTTCCTCATGCATCCTTTAGTTGAAAGAGTTAGTTGAGGGGAGTAAAGAAAAGCATTCAGTGCAGCACAGGGCATGCATAAAAGCCGCAGTGAAAGACTTGCTTTCCATGCACAGCCAGGCTCGTCTACGGCTTTGGAGTAAACGCAAGCAGGACCTGTGCACAGGATGTTTGCTTACCCACAATCCTTTTCACGATAAGTCACTTCTGTTTTAAATCCCATATGAATAAACATATACCTAGAGCTTTGGTGTTCTACATCACACATACAGTGCATTATGGAGGTCTTCTAATGTTCGGGGAACACTTCCAGCTCCACTTTGATAGGTCACTGTCCTGGGCTTCCTCATCTCTTAATTAAATTCGAAAGGGAAATATTAATGCTTTAGAATCAAAGTGCAGATATGGGAACGTGTAGGGCTGTTGACTCGATTCTCAATCATTTGTTGATTTGTGTTTGATCAGTTTGTTTTGCAATATTTGAAAAAAAGCTTGTATTTACTAGCTAAATGCATGTCTCGAAACCACTGAATCTTAATGAGTAAGACTACATTGGGCATATCGAGCACTCATACTCGTTATATGAGGTTGGAAATGGGGGGGTACGGTGGAGTCATAAGGTGGGGTGAGGTATAGGGAGCTATGAATGATAACAGCGGCAGCTCCTTCCCCAAGGCGGAGAAGCGTCGCCCCAGTTCTCTCTGAGCAATGCAAAGGGAAAATAAAATGATAACAGAACATTCTTATCATTTTATTTTTAGAATGAAGCCAGGTGAGGGAGGGGTGGGGCTTGGGATCGCGTCAGAGGGAGGAGGAGCAGTTGGTGCACCATATATGTGCATGGCGGTTTGGCTGGCTGTCTTGGCTGGCCAAACATTCATGCGCACTTCGCTTGTTCTCCACCCGACTGTATTGCACAGCCTGGGTGGAGAACATGCACAGGCTCCCACTCCCTGTCTGAGCGCCGAACCAGGCCGCTCAGACAATCATGAAGCTGCTGTCATGCTCGTGATAGCAGCGTTGTTATTGGCTAGGGGAGTCTGGGAGCCTGCGTGCTGCATGGAGCCAGGAAATCAAAGAGGACAGAGGAGAGACGGTGGCTAGCAACCGGAAACCAGCAGGCAAGCCTTTTATTTTCTTCTCCCTGCCCAGACCACCATTCCCTACCAGCCGCCACTGAATGATAAGCAAGGTACGGTGAGTAAGGAGCAAGGATTCAGATATGCGGCCTAATGGATAAGGAGAAGGGCTGAAGAGATTCAATAGGAGTAAAGGGTAAAGAGGAGTCGTAAGGAATGGTGGATAAGAAGTGAGAGAGCGCGAGACAAGAAATATGATGGGAGGGTTCAAAGAAAGAGAGGCAGACAAATGAAGGCTGAGGAGTGAGGAATGTGGTGAAAGGAATGGGCAGTAAAGGACACTGAGAAGAAGTTTAAGAGGGATGGTGCATGGAGGCATTAGAGATAAAGAGGATGAGAAGGTAGACATCGGCCTAAATGGATTCATGTTTATATTTAACTGAAACATGAATTTCATATTCAACAGTCAGTTCCAATGTGCTCATTATCTGAGAGAAGAGGGAAAGTTACGAAGGTGGGATGGATGGGAGCGAGGAACGAGAAGTGAGGGGCTTCAATGAAGGGCGGTCAGTGAGGGAAGGGGTGAAGAATGATGCTTGAGGGATGAAGAGCAAGGAATACACGTGAGGGATCAAGAAATATGGATAAAAGTGAGAGCCGATGAACTAGAGGGGATGGTGGGTAAGGTCTGGCTTGAGGGATACGCAGGGAGAAGAGGAGACACAGGGAAAAGGGGATATAAAGGGAAATATGAACAGGGAATGATGAGGGAAAAGGTAAATGGCTTGAGGGATCTAAAGTGATGGGTGATGTGAAAGGAAGATAAAATACTAAAATGGGAATGCCATGGAGATGTATACTTTTTTAGCTGAAACCTGACATTCAGATTTACTAAAGAGTTCAGATATGCCAATTTTGTACATCCCTCCAATTCAAAGTGAAAAGCACATAGAAGACTACAGAACCAACAAGGTCATTCCACTCTTAATAGTACACAGCCTAGAGTAAATCGACATTGGCGCACTGTGCTAGTCAGCTGCCCCTTTACATAGGCTAAAAAGATAACATCATCTCATGCAGAAGTCATTATGATTCAGGGAAGGGTGGGTACAGTCGAGGTTCCTCACATTGCTGGAATACAGCCAGTGCCAAAAATGGAAAGTTTCACACCGTGCCCAGCCCATGACGGAAGGGGCACTCAGGAAAACTTGAGCACATATAACTGGATTCAAGTGAATGTCATCTTGAAATCACAATTTTTGAATTGCTTAGATGGATGAACAAGCAGCAGCGTTAACGTCTGTGAGTAATCACAGGGCCATGTTTTATCCTAACATCTTTGGTACTGGACTGTACACTTTTTTTGGTAAGAAAAACTGGTCTAAGCCTGCTTACCGCATTTCAATGCCCACTGGTCAGCATAAACAAATGTAGACAGACTGACTGTATTAACTGCTGGCTCAGACTGTCAGATAAACACAAAACAATATAAAGAAATGTTGACTTTGATTATTTTCCTGTCAAACCCATCTAACCTGCTATTGCTCCATTCCTCTCACCCGCTCTCCAGGACGCCTTTGTTTTCCCTTCGCTGCTATTAACGAGCCGGAAGGCACTTCCGGTGGACTTCTGACTAGCCAAAGTAAACAAGTAACAAGCATTTGCAATGCAATAGGTCTCGCATTTACGCGAGTTTAAGATATTGGCATTGTAAATGACAATGTCTTTTATTTATGTTTTAAAAAACTATACATAAATAAAAGGCATTATCGTTTACAATGCCAATAGCTCAAACTCGCGTAAATGCGAGACCTATTGCATTGCAAATGCTTGTTGTGTTCTGTAATTGGTTGTGGTGTTCCAGCCTGCTGTCAGTGTCCCACGCCAGGGACACCACAGAGGTGTGTGTTATGCCCCTGTAGGAAGTGCACGGCTCTTGTGTACAGACCACTTCTTCCTTAAACGTTAATCTGTCAGCATCCAGGCAGCGAGTGATGTACGACGTGGAGGGGAAAGGTTGGCAGCCATAGCAGGGGCACTGAGGGGAGCCGAGCCATGGACACGCGCAGGAAACGCAAAGGGACCCGGCGGGTGACTTCTGTCTGCAGTGTTTGCAAACAGAGGCGAGAGCTTCATTTCCGCTTCTGAAAGCAGCCGCTCCCCAGGGAGCAAGCATGGCTTCGGGGTGCAGGCACTTCATAAACCGCGCCTCTTTCAGATCTTTACTGCTCTCTGCCTGCGCTGCAAAAAGGATTCGGAGCTTATAGGATGACAATAACAAGATGGAGAACGGATAGCACATGCCCTAACTGCCTCCGTCGCCTGCTGCTTTCCAGGGTCGGCTGCCCACCCTCCCCAGACCATAAACCGGATCTCGGTATGTTTGCTATTTATTCACCAAATTTAAAAAAAGAGTCCTCTGTATACCCAACTAATGCCAGTTTATTTGAGAACTCACTTACAGCAAGTAGGGATTCTTGGGATAGGAAGATGATCTCTGCGTGAAGAGATATCCTCTCAACAAGAACCATTCTAGAAGATAAAAAGTTATAGGCATGATCAAGTCACAAATAACCAATCTGCTAATCAAGGACGGTGCCCAGCAAAAATGAAAGCACAAAAGACCATTGCGACTTCACAATGACAGCCTACCAGATTCCTCTGGGCAGAAGAGTGTGAGGGGTGGCCAGCAAAAGGAGAAGGCTGTACCAGTTCTGCTCCAAAAAACAACACTGATCCACGTCTTTTGACACCACAGCAGACACTAATCAATGAAAGACGATTATTAATTATACTTGGCTTTTTGTCCAGGCAGCAAAAATTGTCACCTTTCAAATAATTAGAGCATTTGTTTCACTTCAGCTGATGAAACAAGGCAATGGCAGAGATGTGTTTTTAGTGAATTGTTTACAGGAATGGGGTCCTTAGTTAAATACGAGCTGATCTGTCTTCAATGAGCGTGAGCTCAAGCACATGGGAAACAGGCACCCAAACTAAAAGCTACAGTACCAACTGTTGAGGAATGTTCTTGTTTTGGAATCTTTAAGCCCGAAGTTCACTTTACACATCTTTTTACCTATGCTTGTTCATGAATTGAATGTAGAGGCTCAGCATTTTCCAGCATTACATACATGAGATGACAGATGTTTTGGTGAAACTACAAAAGAGATCTCAAGTTGCCCAATGCCAGGTATAAGTAGCTAATCTGGCCTGAATTATGAATTGAAAAAGCAGGTCTACAAACAGCACAGTGGACACTAAAAATAGGACACACACACACAGAAACTGAAATCTATGCTGTAGCAGAAAATGGTAAATTGAAATTAATACTTCCTTTGAAAAAATCCAAACAGTGTCATCATAAACATCACTTTAAAAAACAGAATCCTATTGTAACTGGATACCGCCGTAATATGAGGGTGGTTATCACTCTGCTCTGGGTAGGTCTTGCCTAGACAACGCATCTGCGGCCTCTTCGAGACATGCTGTAATTACTCTATGGGCTTCCATCAAGCCCATCCATTTTCATTCATGTGCCTTTCTAAATTCCTTTCTTTTCATTGGTGAAACGTTGCTATGTGTCCTGCCTTTGGGTGTGTTTTGAATTTTATGGCTACTGCCCTTGTTACATTTCCCCCTACACTTGTGCTTATTTACAGTTTGTTCAGCGCACTCTTTTTCTTTGATGTGGGCTTTTCTTCCAGTGTGCATTCCTTCAAAGGCAGTTCAACCATTGCCAGTACAGCTTAGCATTTACAGATCAGTATTTGTAATTTCTTTTTGATGAGGGCTTTTCTTCCTGTATGCAATCACCGAAGGGATTTCAACCATTGCTAGTACCCATCGGTATTTGTAACTTTGTTTCCGTTCTGTATTTTGTTTAGATTGCTATTGTTTAATTTTATTTGTTGCGATCTGTATATTTTTAGGTCTCGCCTGACCCAGCGCATGCGCTGGTCTGTCGAGACTTTTGTGAGGGCTCAAAAAAGTGCTATCACTGTAGCCTAGAGCTACAGTGCATGTGCGCGGGTGCCTCACTTTCGTGGCGGCACGGCCACTTTGATGTTTGATCGCGATTGCGATCACTTTCACGGCCGCTTTAATGTTCTCCGTGAGCCAGTTTTTTTTTCTCCTGTTTATTACTTCTGTGTAGTAATGGTGGCACCCGTGCGCCGCCATTACTACTGAGCAGTAATAAACAGAAACAAGCATTGGCATAGCCAATAGGTCTCGCTTTTGGGACCTTATAAGTATTTAGTTATGCAACTGTTGCATGGCTAAACACTTATAAGGTCCCAAAAGCGAGACCTATTGGCTATGCCAATGCTTGTTTTTTAGATACTGGGAGAACCAACGCGGAGACTCGAACCCAGTTCTCCAGTCCCAAATGCAGCAGCTCAGTATGTTACACCACATCCTCTCAGGCCACTAACTTGTTTAGCTTTCATAGTGTTTATACACTACAGTGGCATATGCAGACTTGACAGCCAATAGGCATGTCCCAATTCTGTTCAGTGCACCTGAATTGGCTGTGGTAATACGATCTCATAACACAGTAGCTCTTTATTATATATTTATGCTTCGACCTGGAAGAGCGCAGCTTTATTCTTCTTTTACCTATTAAAACTACCACAAGCAGTTTCCTATCTAAGATGGCTACTGCACTGGTAGCTCTCTCTTTTGTTTGCATTCTAAGCGCGTAATGCACCAGCTTCCGGTTCACAGCTTCAGCTTGTCTCTGGTTTATTTTGTTCTGCTCATATGTTTGAAATGTCAGCTAAATGCGTTCACCAGTCCGATTTCCAGTATAGCTAATAAACTTAAGGCATTTGTTTACAGCTTTCGCCATTCTTTTATTACATTTTTTAAATGGGCTTATCACTGCATTCGTTTTTTAGTAAACACGGGGCCAATGCCTAAGCTAACCCAGTTCACAGACCCATGTGGTGAAATAATTTGTGCCCCTAAGACCACTGCATTGGTCAGGGGAGAGAGTTCTACACAATGAGCCATGCTGTTATTTACTGTGTTTTATAAAGCAATAACTTGCAGCATCAATCACTTTACCAGCATTATCTTAAAGCCCAGGATGGCTTAATGATAAAACAAGTATATAATTAGAAGCATTATACAGCGCAGGCTTTATAGAGGTGTCAGCGAGCTGAATACATGAACAATATATTGCTCATTTGTATCAATTCATGACATAAACGGTCTTTCTGCCCTTAAATAGCACGCAGTTTGCGCTTGCTGCCCAATCCAGTGTTACTGATTTTATTGACCCCAGAAATACGAAGGACTAGCCTCCCTCTCTCACACACCTAGCCTAACAGTGTATGCATTAACCTCCTGAGCTATCACGCGGTTTCACTGAGTCCGATGCAGCATCTCTGACTAAGGAGGGCACGGCCTCGATGCTGGTTGGGTGGTCCTCAATAGCGGATGGTGACAGCATGTCTTGAGGTGGCTATTTCTAAATAAGTTCTGGTTCCCCGATGGCTTTCAGGCTACACCCCAGGGGTTCCTAAATGTGACCTGCAGTTGCTATCAAGTCACTTAATCTCGTATATGGTACCTTCAGCCAGCTCTGCCTGTTTGGTCAAAAGCACCCAGCACTCTCCATAAGAGTGCATGTGCTTTCCCACTTCTCTTAGCACATTTATTTACACAACATTGTAAAAGTTATACTTACAATGCGTTTTCCCTTCAAGCTGCTCACAGTGCGTTTGCAGTTTTGTCCTTCCACTTGCTCTCCTGTGCACTATATCTAAACCATTTCATCTAAGGCCTTTCCTATACTTTTACGTTCTCACATCATTTTGTAGGTGCACATGCCTACAAGCCACGTAGGCTTGTCTTGTTTTTATTAGGCACAGAGAGATGAAGAGATTTGCCCCCAGAATGACAGGATGTTGAGTCAACGCGGAGACTCAATCCTGGTTCTCCAGCTCCATGGTCGGTAGTTCTGGCCCTTACACCACTTCCTCTCCTTCTGCTCCCACTGGAATTCAGGTACCATTTATGCGCCATGATGTGGCCTACACTGTGTCTTAGCACTTAAATAGCTTCCTTTTAAAGTTATCCTTACGCTCTCTCATGGTTTCTTCTCATCACATCCCGAATATTGTTTTTGCAGCTTTGAGCATTCCTCGAAGTTGACTGAACTTTTGTTTATTTTTATGTTCACCACAATTGCAAGGGTTCCCCAACACCATTCATCTTACACGACCTGGGAAGGTACATTTGTATACCTGAAGCAAAAATTGGCCGGCCGCACCTTCTGTTATTCTGCTAATGATTTTAATTTGATAATAAAATATATTTTTTTTAATTGCTGTTTTATGTGCATATGACAGTTATTTGCTGCTCCAGTACTTTGGGGAAACCTCAAGAGTTATTCTAACCAATGAAGTCTTACAAGTTTTCTTCTGGAGGTAGGCTCTGTATCACATGTCTTGAGATGTCACTGCTGAGATGCCACTGCTTTGATTGTCACATGCGGTTAAAAGGGCTGGTGATGCGTTACTTCACTTTGGCAAACTTAACTCGTTTTGTGATGTAATGCCTGTGATGAACCCTGCACCTATCATTTTTTTTTCTTTTTTTATGTAGCACAAACTGAACCTGAAGGTATTGGAACTCTTTACATGAACAGCAGTTACATTACAAAAGGGACAACATATATATATATATATATTTTTTTGGGTACGGGGCGATTATGTGTTTGCACAGAATCACAGGCTATTGAGGCGAAGGCAAGACTCGGACCCGTTTCTCCAGTTTCCACGCCGACAGCTCTGGCAATTACGCAACATTCTCTGACCAATGCAGCAGTAGTGTAAGCATTACTAGGCTCTGGCATTTTTGTTTAGTATGGGAAAAATGCATGCTTCTTTATTAAGGGCAAGCAAACCTTCCTGTAGGAGGACTAAAGCACCACAACAGCAGTATGTTGCTTTTGCTATGGAGAAGCTAGCCATGGTAAGCTGCTTGTAGGCAAACTGCAGCCTTCCTCACCTTTAAGAAAGGCAGTTGTCTTTTAGAAATGGTAGGCCCTAGTTTACCCCTGAATTGTAAGGCATGTTGTCAAGTTTAAGAGACAATTTTTCTGAGAACATTAAGCTCTATTAATAGTCTGAATTTCCAGTGCTGCCGTGACTGGCATTTCAAGGGCTCCCGTGCACTGTGTTCTTGGTATGCTGCTTGTATGCCGATTGCTGATGTTTTGATTTTCAAGAACTTCTACCTTTGGTAAAGCTCTGGACGAATGACTCTGGATCACCACTGCAGAGTCTGAGGTAGAATTGCCGTTGCCGGAACATCATATATTGGGCTTGTAGGACATTTGCAGCTTTCTTCCACTGGTGCATTTGTTGCCTGATCAAATGGACCCTCAACACAGCCAGCAAACGTATACAAGCTTCCAGCATGCGTCGAACTTAAAGTTCCCCCCTTTATGCTGCGTGATGCACTGCTTTCAAGGGTAATGTCTTTGAAGAAAAAAAAAGAGTACAGCTTTCTTTAGAGCTCTGTAATTGTTCTGCCCTTGCCTCATCCTTTCATTAGCCTGGATTCTCATAATGACTCGCTTTAAATTTTGTAACTTTATTCCTGGTTATATAGTCACGATAAAAGGCATAAACTGTTACTACAGATTCGTACATACATGCTTTTTTCTTGGCGCGCATATTTCTTTAAGCAGTTTGCAACGCGACAACAGCAGAATATAATCTGTTGTAAACCAACACAGCTCGTTTTGTAGCAATATGCCCTCTGTATCGCCCTTGGATCACACTGGAAGCATTTCTACATTTTGTGTACCTACGCTCGCCATTTCCTCACATGGGCTTGTAATGAGATGTTGAAGATTTTCACACTTAAGAAGTGTTGCCTCTCCCGCCTCATTTGCCAAAAGCAGTATGAAGATGTAGAACTATGGTGCATTTATCAAATACTCCTGTTTTTCAAACTTCCCTTACAGGTATGTTTTGCTTTACAGTTGGGGCACAATTATGTGCCCCTTTTTAGGCTGAGCCTGCGAAAGTGTGCACTCGCTAGCAAGACTTTTGTGTGTAATAATGGGCTTGGAACCTACCCATAGCCTACCATTCGTTGGTGGACTATCTATAAACCAGGCCACATAATTCAACTACACAAATCCACTCCACCACACACAATTCCAAAACAATTCCAATCCAACCCACATAATTCCATTCCACACCATATACATCCACTCAAAACCAAAACACATGGGTGAAAGACATTGTCATTTACAACACTAATAGCTCTAACTCTCGCAAATGCGAGAGCTATTGGCATTGCCAATGCTTGTTTTTCAGCTAAAAGCACTGATCACCGACTTGGAGTTTCATAACATGCCTATTGACCTAGGGGAGCGTGCAGAGTGCTGTTGACTAAAAACCTAGGCCTCGCTGGAACTCAGTCTTGTGACAGGAGTCTGGTGACAGCAAGACAACAGAGCTGTTTAAAAGCAATACACATTCAGGGCAAAACCACGTTGTTCACATAAGTTTTCTAAGGAGCTATAACAATGAAATCAACAAAATTGGGTCTTTATTCCGTTATATGAGGTAACAAAATGTTTGGCATTTTAAAGTTTTACAGTGTAAAAATTCAGTCTATCAATCTACGGTGGCCGCGGTGCTGCCGCCAAGGTGTTATGGCAAAGCAGGAGCTTTTCAATATTTCCAGGCAACACATGCACCAAAGCACAAATGGCTAAGCCCATCACAGAAGATGTCTGTATCTCTATACGTATCTAGAAAAGGGAGGCAAAGACGAATTAAATCGTAAGCTTTATAAGTACCCCCAAATAAGTTTAAATGCTCCGTTACTATATATCAAAAACAGACTGATCTCGAAATGTAAATGTTAAATGTATATCGTGCTTTTTTACTATAGTAAAAAAAAATCTAAGTGTAATTCAGAGGTATATGCAATAGACAATGGAACAACAATATTAACATTTACTTTCTGCCATGAAAAAGTTTAATTAGCACGACTATTCAGAAATGACATAACTAAAATTGATGGACGTGAACTTTTAGCTTATCATGGATGAAAAAACTGTTAATCTTCTTTAAAAACACGTTACCAAGTGTATACATAGGTGTGTCCAGGAGTTCCTATTTCATTCAACAAAACTAAAAATAATAACATGAAGAGAGAGAAGTAAGATTCTCCATTAAGAGAAGGTCGCGGCACGCATAACAAATGACAGACGCTCACTTATACAAACGGATGTACAGTGCAGAAAACGTTCCTTATTGGGCTTTCCATGTGAGGGGGACTTGTCTGAAAATCGGCAAGTGCGGAGCAGCTACCCTCTGCATGGCGTCAGCGCGGCTAAAACAGGAGCATTCGTCTCATGTCACGTTAAATAGTTTAATCCGAGCAGCGATTCCGGCCAGCATGTATACAGAACGTAGAATACTATCTGGAGAAGGTAATCTTCTCTGAAACTTATTTGGAGAGTATAAGTATTTTTGCGGTTTTCATCGAGCGAGCGCTGAAAGGCCCAACTTGTACCCGGGTTTGTTGCAAGGTTTGTTTTTCGACACGCCTTGTTTTACAACATAATGTGAAGCTCGTTTGATTCAAATTCCGCACTCTTACATTATTCTGAGCTCGCGCAGATTAACAACGGGGTGGGAGAGAGGGGTGTCGGTTATACTTACAAGAGAGACCAGACCTGATAAACACCAATAAAAAAAATATTCCAATGAATGACATTTCATTGCACTTGTAGCACAATGCCCGCTAATGAATGAGATACTAGTCTAAAAGGCACTGATAAGGCCTTTGCACGCTTTAAAAAAATGTCACACGACGAAAACACGCGGGAATTACACATGGAGGCAAACTGTAAAGGTATATTAGCAATACCAACCATCAGCATAAAAGCATGGGTCCCCTGAAAACGGAAGACGGGCAAGCAAGCATTAGATGCCCACTCACTGCCCAGGCAGGTGCATTAGAAGCATTGTGCCGCACTTATGCATGCCAGCACTGAAACCAACCACAATGACACAACGCTATACTTGCAAATCACTATGCTCGTGTCGGACTCCATTCTATGATGCTACCACTTATGCTCAACTGCACAAGTGACATCACTTGATACCCCACCGAATACATGCAGTTCACTACTACAGACATGGATACCGCCACTGACACGTACATGAACACATGCACGCATCAATCTGATGCAGTAATTAGAGGCGCCAATAAAAGGCAACCCACTCCCTTATTTCCGGAGCGGCGCGGGTTTTAGCACTGGAAACTCACCAGTATGAAGTGAATCTTCTTGACACTTCGGTTGCCCATTGACAAAGAGGAGAGCAGAGAGCCGCTAGCACTGGTAGCCACTGGCGATCGCTGTGTAGCGAGAGCAGCAATGCGGGCTAATGAGCTGCACAGCACCTGCCTCCCACAGAAACACATGGCATACCCCGGAGGGGCAGAGCTCCGAAATACCCAGCCCGGCATAACTGCGCCATGCTGCTGGAGGGCTGCTGCAACACGTGGGCAATGATGACTCAGCCAACACAGAAAATAAATACACAAAGAGAGTTGAAATGATCCACGCAGTGCGCTCTAATTACACTGCTTGTAAAGTGTTTTCAAGTTAACAAACGACACACAAACTCAAGAAGTATCTCCACACAAAATTGGCAACGCTTGTTTTCGTAGCTCAGTGTGTTGTCGTGAAATACAAGACCTTACTCTCACCCAAACGTATTCAAATATCAGAAAATCGCCCTTGAAATGTGTCATTTTTTTACAAGTCCAAATCTCAGCGTTTTTTTATTTTTTTTTAACGTACAAAATATACTTTTTTTTATAATGGAAGATTTGTGTTATTGGCCTATTCAGCCTACCTAACGAATTCTCAAACCATTTCACAAACATGAAGGGGAAAGAATAAGATAATGTGCTGTAGTACGCTGAGCTGGCTTCAATGCGCCCTGAGTAGCACAGCGTTCCTCAGATAGGGCGCTCGCGCGCAGCTGATGAACTCGACTGAAGTAATGCTTCCGGCAGGCCCTGGTCTGAGCATGGCGGCCATTAGGAGGAAGCAGCCTGGCTTCAGGCACACTGAATGAATGATTCCCTAAGCTGTGCATCAGAGGGCAAACTATGATGAGCATTTCGTGTTGAGCAATGGGTAATTCTCAGCCACTGAACTAATGCAGCAGACAGTTGCCCAGTCTTAGCAGCAGGAATGTGTCGCGTCAGCAAATTCCCACCACAACATTAAACACAGAGACCAGAAACATCTCTGGAATGCTTCAGGGAAGAAGAAACACATGCACCCGGACACACAGCTGGTTTCGGAAGGCGGAGCTGTATTCCACGTCACAGTTACACGATAAAGCAGCTACAGCGGTACGACTGTGGAACAAATGCCTATTCACATACCATTAACTTTAAATGCCAGCTATTTATTTTGCCTACAGTTGTGTGCTCTGTTAGATGGTGATTTATTCTCCACCTCCCTTTGAAAGATGCTGTAATAAAAGGGTATAAGTAACACTGTAACACTGCAGCTACCTGCTATTTGAGGGCGTGATGTATTCTGGTCTACTTGGCAAATAATAATTGCAGTGCATGGTAAAACTGAAAGGATTGTCATCTAAAAACATCAATAGTAAAGTGCCCGCCTTAGTGAATGCTTTTTGAAAATTATTATTGCAAGCAAATAGCAGCAACACTTAGGTGGTTGCATATTTGTGTTCATTGTATTTTGTGATATATGCTATAACCATCGCACCCTGGCAATGAATTGCATTTATTTTTAGGTATACATGCAGATGTGATTAGGCATGCCACATGGGGCAGTGGGTTTCTCAGCCAGATCTGAAAAAATGCACATTGCAAAGGTGTCAAATAGGCCCAGGGCATTTTGATAACCTGTTATGGATTTTCAACATCAGCATAAAGGATGCTGGGGCCTTTAGACCAAAGGGTGTAATGTGCAGAGTGAAATAATATGTCTCATTAGACAAATCTGGATGAAAAACCAGGACTAGATGAGTTATGGTTACCAGATGACTGTTTCAGCAGGGACGCCATCTTTCTTTTGCAAACCACTGTTTTTGGGGTGGGTTAGTCCAATTGGCTCGGTTGAAATGAACCACGATTGTAACTCCTAAAGCACGTTGGACTGTTAAAGAAACACCAAGAACTGGAACATGGTGTCCCGATGACCTTATTGAGAGTCACCGTCATGACAAGGTCCAGCTGACGACTTCGATCAGTGACAGAATGAAAAGTGTTTTAACCTGCAGCACCAGTGGCTGTTTGCAAGTTTAAAGGGAAGAGTTTTGTGTAGGTTAATCAATGTAGGGGCCTCACAGAAGTGAGAGTTCCCCAAAATTAGATGCCGGAACAAGACTAGTGGGCAAGGCAATAACATTGAGAGGCGTTTCTCCCTACTCCCAGTCAGAAAACAACCAATACGAAAAGTCACTACTGATGTATTTTGTTCATACTGTACACATCTCAGACCAATTCTATAAGGAGAACTATACCTATACAAAAGGGAATGATGAAGAAGAAACAATCTTTTGCCTATTTGAGGTAGAATGTTATATATCCCAAAATAATAAGCACACATCAGAGATCCACCATGCAACCTTATTTCAAGGGATTTAACTCCAGAATCAAGACCCAAGTAGAACCTGTTGGAGAGGTTGAGTTTTTCTTAGCTCCACACATTTTAGTGAAAGGATAAAATCATGCCATGGGATATCGGCAAGGTCACTTAACGTTGGAAGCCAAAGACACACATCGCTCATAGCTGTTCAAAAAGCAAAGAACCTTATCACAAAGCATGTATAACATACTATGAGATGAATAAAGTAACAGGAAAACAAATATCACAGAACTGTAGGGTACAGACAGTAAAGCAATAGAAAAAAGCCACCAGCTGCAATGTGCAACAAAATATTCCCCTTCGCAGTCTAGCCACACACAGTCGCCACCTGATACTCTTTACAAAGGGATTTTGCCTCAGGGTAAAGCCACAAGCAGAAGCCGTCGGTATGCAATTCCCACCAGGAAATGGCCACCTATAGTTTTAAAATTCCAAACTCAAGAACCCCATAATCTGCATATACTACCTTAAAAACATTAACCATCAAACTAAAAAAGGGACAGGTGCCCATATCCCCTTTCGTGCTTAAACCAACACTCATTCCTTTCTTTTTGAACTCGTCCGAACCAAAGCCTATCCACTGACCATATATGTTTTTCTCATGCCACTTCTAAGCACATTTTATCTTTTGGGGGAGGGGGAGAGATTTGTGTACAAGGGAAGTGGAGGTTGCTCAAACCAACCCTAAAAATAACTTTTTAAAGCATCTGTTCAGACTGAGCACTTTTTAGGTTGAGCCTGGGCAGAGCATGCGCTGCTCTGCGTAGCATGCTGTATTAGAGTATGGCTTTGAAGCCCCGTCTACTCTCCGCCTATATTTGTCATTGGTTTGTGTCATTGTCCTTTGTAAAAGCTGGCTTCTGATTAGTTAATAGGCTTGTTAGTACCTCCTTAGTACCACCTTGTCTTCATTTGTAACCACCAGGGGAGTCCCGGGCTTCCAGGATTACATCTAAAAGCACTGCCCTAGCGCCAAGTTGCCCCGGAACCAGCCTGGTAAGGGTAGGACAGCAGAGGCCTACCCAGAAACCGCTGCGGCTGGTGGTGGATGCCAACAACTGCCTGCACTGGCTCTACGGCAGCTTCTACACCGACTGGGTGAGCATCGGCCAATGGAGCCACATGCTGGGCTACCTGGCAGCGCTAGCCCACGCCTGCTTCCGGGGTAACATCGAGCTCTTCGTTCTCTTAAATGGCGCCCTGGAGAAGGGGCGGCTACACAAGTGGGGCAAGCGGCAGGGCAACGGGCGCCACATGGCACAGCAAATACACAGCCAACTGCAAAACAAGGGCAGGCCGCCGCCCAAGGCCGGAGTTTATCTTTTTTTAAATAATAGAAACAAATAAACAGGGCATGGCACACTGAATCAGCCTGTCATTGCTTTGCTTCCACAGCAAGGTAAACGGAGCCACGGCCTGCCTGTTCTCCAAGCCCGGTTTATCCTTCTTCCGGCGCGCATCCTAGTGTTTTCACTGGCACCCCATTTTCCACCATCAAATCCAGGACTCCAACAATGTACTCATCCCACTGCTGCTCTCTGCTGTACAATCTGTCTACCTGCCCTCTCCACTATACCATCTCCTCACAGAACTACCCCTTCCGTGTCCGCCACTGCTCCCACAGGCTCTGCCTGTCAGGGCCGCCCTGGCCATGATTAGTGCCGAAATGCTGGCACCAACCACCTCCTTCCTGCTGACAGGACTGTCTGCAGTGACGGCCTGTGCTGCAGCCTGTTCGGTGATAGTAAACATAGGAAGTTAATGAGCAAGGGGCCTCTTAGGAGGGCAAAGGCTACAGCTCAG
Source organism: Triturus cristatus (assembly GCF_964204655.1). Taxonomy (NCBI): domain Eukaryota; kingdom Metazoa; phylum Chordata; class Amphibia; order Caudata; family Salamandridae; genus Triturus; species Triturus cristatus. Next base: position 536,064,677 of record NC_140582.1, read on the forward strand.
CCTTTCACACAGACTCACCCATCTCTGCCTGTCGAACCAGGACCTCACGCCCCTCCCGACCCTCTCATCTCACTTTGTCTGCCACCGGTTGATAGCTGGTCAACCCCCTTAGGCACAACCAGTTTTGTTTCTATGGGATTATCACGTCCTTAAACTCCACCCACCAGCGACAGCTTGTCACACCGCCTACATGTCACCCCTTTAGCCTGCTAACTTTCCCATTTTCATGTTCCGCCAGTAAAAACAAAAAAAAGTCTTGTATAGATATAACTCATCACTCATTTGGTACACTACTAGCCATGCATCTCAACGCCAAGCTTTCCTCCCTTCAGCACGTCCGTTGTCCTTCAAAAAAGCTACCTAATTATTATGAGCACCCTCATGTCTTCTGCTAGGCAGTGTATTAACTTACATCATACTCGCTGTAAAAGTTCAACTACCTAAATGATGTGTGTAAATATTGTATATTTGTAATGTACAAAGTGCTCTGATCTAGTCGGTTAGTGACGTGCCCACAATTCATTATTATTTTTTTGGTGTGTTAATCGAATTGATGTAATCGAGGTAAAACAATACTGCAACACCTAGAATGTGTTTAGTTAACACACGGAGGTCCACAGCTTGAAACGGCATCCTTGACGACCTGGATGGAGGTGATCACCCTATGGATACTGGCCTGCTCTATACTACACTCCAAAATACAGTTGACCTTCTCAATTTTTCATTTAACTTTGCTTGTTTTAAGGTATATCTTGCTGTAATGAGGATCTAATCTACCTTTTTACACAAACAGAAAGGATGATAATTGACAGCTAAATCGAAAACAAATGCCTGAACCAGTCATTTACAGTGTTTTTGCCAAACTGTATTGCAAATCAATTGAAAAATAAATAAAAAGCACTTCACAGAACCCCACTCCCTCGATTCTCCTTCAGGTCATTTGCATACTGTCCTCACAACTTTGTAGAAATCTTAGCAATCCTGATCTACCACCATTTTTTAATCACTCAACATAGCAACATTACCCCTATGTTTCTTCCAACCTAACTGGTTAACTCTTTTATCTTATAGAAAGCTGCTGTTGTAATTTTTTTCTTTTTAGTCCAATCAAATGACAATGGATTTTATTTATATGCACTTTGTACTTATAGTCGCTGCATTGCAGGTTTTCATAACATAAATAGAAGTCATTGTCATTTACAATGCCAGTAGCTCGAAATCTCGAAAATGCTAGACCTTTTGCATTGCAAATGCTGGTTCAATTCTGTACTAAAGGTGCTCCAATTTCACATCAAGGGTATACCACATGTGATTAATGTTATGATAGCATTACACATATTTAGAAAGGCTCTTCAACAATAATGTTAAGGCTAATACCCCCGTGAGCCGTGCTTAGTCCCAAATCTGTTCAGAAAATGCAATCTTAAAGAGACAACTTCTGACCCTGAGTCAATACACATAATCTACGTAACTAGTTTTCAAAGAATAGCTATGTTTTATGCTATATATTAATTGGTGCAGTTCTTCGAAAGCAAAGCAAAGGATAATCACTTTAAAATTAAAACATAATGGCTGAAATTAGCCTATGTTATCTATCACCCCTGTTTTAACATTAAGCAGCACGTTAGGTACTCAATATATACCAATATATAATATTTGGGATAATGACAATGTTTCTTTTCTTCACAATAAAAAAAATGACAGAATGGCATAAAAAAATGTAGTCAAAGCAGCGATGCCGGCGTATGAATGTTTACGAGCCGTCACTCTTCCATCATTCTACATTTACAAGTTAGTTTTTGTTTTACAACAGTAAGTAGGATCCTAGATTAAAAACCTCGCGCATTTTTATGGAATTGGTTGTAAGTTGTTTTCTTCGATGTTTGTAAGTGAAGAATATTATCTTGGTTCTATCGGATGGAGACACACGTGCTTCCTCCTCCTCCATACTCTACAAACTATGTTTCCTCACTTACACCTTGCTTCCTTATTTTAATCTCCCTTTAGTGTCCCCTTTCATAATCTCTCAGTTGGGAATCATGTTCCCCCTACAGCAAGCACCTCGCGCGTATTCCCTCGTTAGCCAGTCATACCCACCTACACTTACTGTTTTTTCAGTTTAATCTACCATCATGATTATTTAATGGCCCCTAAAGGTTGTTCTGCTACTATGCAGTCTACAAAGAATTATTTCCTGTCCCTTTTCTCTCTCTTGTTCATTTTCACTTCCTCAAGGTCATTACACAGACCACCCATTCTGCTCATTTTGGAAGGCTTTCTTAACTGGTGGCAATTGAAGACTCTGATCTCATAAGGCCTCCACCCCGCCACAGTAGATGAGTGGGTGTCATTTACCCAACCTCTGCCGGTGCTCTATACTTGTGCTATGTAGTTCTACAAAAGTCTGTTTGCAAAGGCAGAAGTTGATTCCCTGCAACTAAGCACGGCTCCACCATAATGATTTCTGCCAAGTGCGGACATAGGTAGTCACATATCTTCTATACCATTGATTCCATGGTTTTGACCTTACATTCTTACTCACTCCTTGTGCAAAAATATACCAATAATTAACGTGGTGGTCATGTGTAGTGATTTTCAAAAGCCTGGACTTTTGAAGGGTGCAATGGGTACTGCTTAGCTTTGTAGACAACCTTGGGTGAAAAGGACTGAGGGGTGCTTTGATGATAACAGCACTAATAGTGGGCTCTAGTGATTGAACTTACTTTTCCCCCGTTAACACATAGACCTTAATTAAGAAATACAAAGTGTTGTACCTGCTAAAGGGAATTTAGCTTAACTGCACTGAAAATACATCATCTTTACCTTATTAACTCACTAAAGGTGCAGTGGACTTCCTATACAGGGTGTAATGACTACCTACCAAAGGCTCAAAAATCTAATATTATAGCCTTATAGCCCGCCGTAGCGGGCTATACCGGCTTTTAAAGGCCCGCTGCAGCGTTAAAGGCCCGAGCCGAAGGCGAGGGACTTTAACTAACGCAGCGGGACTTTAATAGCGGTATAGCCCTGCTACGAAGGGCTATAAGGCTATTAGAACATTCTGCCACTAGAGGGCAGAATGTTCTTACAAAACGAAGCCTTCAGGGAGCGCGAGGGGATTCAAATCCCCTCAGGCTCCCTGAAGTCTTTGTTCACAGCCAGAGCTGTGAACAAAGACACATTGGAATGTTGGTGCTCCAGGCTTATACCAGCCATTATAAGCCCGGAGCACTCCATTGTTTTCAATGGAGCTCCCAACATTCCAATGTTCTAATATAGCCTTATAGCCCGCCGTAGCGGGCTATACCGGCTATTAAAGGCCCGCTGCAGCGTTAAAGGCCCGAGCCGAAGGCGAGGGACTTTAACTAACGCAGCGGGACTTTAATAGCGGTATAGCCCTGCTACGAAGGGCTATAAGGCTATTAGAACATTCTGCCACTAGAGGGCAGAATGTTCTTACAAAACGAAGCCTTCAGGGAGCGCGAGGGGATTCAAATCCCCTCAGACTCCCTGAAGTCTTTGTTCACAGCCAGAGCTGTGAACAAAGACACATTGGAATGTTGGTGCTCCAGGCTTATACCAGCCATTATAAGCCCGGAGCACTCCATTGTTTTCAATGGAGCTCCCAACATTCCAATGTTCTAATATTGGATAAGGTGAACTCACCCACATAATGTGGCATGCTTCATCGCTGGTCATCTCACCCCATCCTGGTAAAATGGTACTACCAGGACAGACCCAAGTTTACCTATGAGAGAGTTCTAAAATATAATCAAATCCTCGTTATTACAGGGATCCAGATAAAAGAGATAAAAAATACCTTAGGGTTAACCACAAGAAATTTCCTTTAATGAGTGGTACCTTCAGTACGATTAAAAGCTAGATGTTGTGGATGGTCTTTGGGCATAATGGCCCAATCAGCTTTAAAAGTGTCAACATGTTTCTGCCCACTCCACTGCCAAAAACCTGGCCGGGCATTCTTCAGGGCTATGTGTGTATCCCTAATTCATATCATTATTTGTGTACAAGCATACACCAGGTGAGACAGGGATTTTCTACCTTCACCTTGGGTTTTTGGATGCCAACACAGAAACATTCAGAAACAATGTGTGTCATAATATCCCTAAAGCACTCTCAGTGCAAAATGTGAGACACATACACCCTTGACAGCAAATGTTGTAATGACATGACAGTGTACGAGACCCAGACAATATTGGTGCAGAATGAGGCCATGCTCATGCAGTCCCACACAATATTGCTATGCTTAACAAGAATAGAATTGTAAAGTGCTGTATTGCCTGCTCAGGGTTGGTAACTCCTTTAGTCACACACTTGTTTATAAAAAAGAAATATACAAATCATACACACATCATGTGTTATCTGGGCATTCCTTATTTTAGGATTATGGTCTTGCTTTTTTCGATAGACCCTATCCAACCCAATTCTAAATGGATGCTAGGCCAATTCCTCATCATAATAAGTCCATGACCAGCTTAAAAAGGTGCTGCACTTCTCAGTAACGGCACTCTACAATTCATAATGTATCATCCGTTTGGGAAAAGCATATCTTATAGGACTGCCCTCACAATTTAAAAGCTAGAATCAGCTCTCTGTAGTACACATGCCCACCCGCTTACTCACCTCAAGGTGGTGTGCCTGGTGCTTCCACCTACTGCCTCCCAATAGTCAGCCGAACTGTGTGTTCAGAACTTACTACGGCTGCGCTTAAGAGCCTGCAAAGCGCTCGTGTTGGATGTGAATTGCATAACAAAATGTAAATGTAAAAATGTAAATTTGATACTTGTATAGCGCACTACTCACCCGTAAGGGTCTCAAGGCGCTTGTACGAATACCGCTGTGGAACCCATCCTGGCTTTCCCTGTGAGGTGTCCACTCCTGGGCACCCCCAAGGTGGAGGCCAGGCATCCTTAGCGTTGTGGGGGCCGTTGTGGAGATTAAGCAAGCTATTGCCCAGAGTTGCAGAGTGGGACTCCATGATTGGAATAGGCACCGAGGCAAGAATTATCAGGTCCGTGGAATTTTTGAGGCCAAGACCCGCCGAGGCGGGGAATTGAACCCTGGTCCCGGGCTAGACCTCTGCATCAGGGTCTGCCGCTCTAATCATTGAGCCACACTTCTCCACCAAGAAATCCCCATTTGATATTTGAACGTGTGGCGCATCCAGTCAGTAGTTCATACGATGAGTGAGAAGTAGATCTCGCCTTTTTCCAATCGTGGCACTTAGCTCCCCCCATAGGTGTCCCAATTGTACCCGCTGTATCAACTGTTTATTTTGCCGATATTTGTGGAAAAAGGGGCACAGAGTCCCCGTTTTGTTGCATGTAAATAAAGGCACAAGCTGATATTGTTAGATGCTTCATAGCGAGGTGCAATTATACATTTTCAATCCATGCAGACTTTGCTCTAGTATCACCAGTGTGATTCACTCAGGATAAATTATCAGGGTAAGGCATACAAACAAGTAAATAGGCCGGGCTTATTTTTTGTGGATAGATTCCTGCTCATAGTGATGTACAATCTGTGACTTACTATGCGTGCCTATTCAGCTGTACCAATGGAATATCATCATTAAGTCCTTGTGAGTTTGTCTTCATCCTCTACAACCAGCAGTGCTCATACCTTAACAATGCCATTCTCATATCAGTGTGAAATGGTTTGATTTTTTCAATGTTAAACACTCAATGTCGTCCTCAGTGTGACCCGTCTCAAGATAGTGTCTGGTTAGGTTGGTATTGTCCTTTTTGCACCGAATGGTGATTTTGTGCTCTCCAATCCTAACACATAAGTTACGCACAGTCATACAACAATGAGCAGGGACACTGCAGTACACAAATTACATTTTCTGAGTTACAGTTGGCCAGATTATTTAGTTGCCACCATGCCCTCAACCCCAAGTCTAAGTCTCTAGTTTTCCTCGTAAAACAACATACTCCACACCCTCCGTAAGGATAATGTCCTTTTGCTGGCGGTAAATTCCACAGGGTAGACACAGTTTTTGCAGAATCAATCTTTTTTGGGCGTGTGTATACCAACATATCACGCAAACTGTGTCCCCTCATAAAGGAGAAGATAGGCCTCTCAGCCGGAGATCAAGATCTTCCAGTGCTCTTCACTAGCTTCTTTACTCTTTGTGAGCAGGGACAAAATGTTGCAACACAAATTGGTCTTGTGATCTCCGACTTTCGTTTAGTAGTTAGTGATGTGTCCCTATTGTTGTAAGTGCCACTTTTTTTCGCCTAATTATCTTCTCAGGGTAACGTCTTTCTCTCAATTTATCAGTTAATTTATTTGCATGTTTCCTCAATGTACTTATGTCTGTACAATTACACCTTAGCTGGAAATACTGACCCACTGGTAGACCTTCCCTCAGGGAGAAAGGAGGGTAACTCTCAAACCAGATTAGGCTGTCTGTATCAGTAGGTTATAATAAACCTCAGTTTTGAGAGTCCCCTCCTCCGCCAAGATTCTCAGATCTAGAAATGCTATTTCAATTCTGCTCATAGTCAAATTAAATTTCGGATAGGTGTTGAAAGAGTTTAATCAAAATGCAAAAGATTCAGCAGCTTTCTCTGTACCTGTCCAAATTAAAAGGATGTCGATTATATATCTCTTCTATAGACTAACCTGCTGTTTGCAGTGAGTTTCATGTATCTGACCGACATTAGTTAGGATACAGGAGAGTCTACCGTACAGACAATGGGCCAAGGAGACTGCATTCACGCTTTCAGTACCAGGGACATATCTCCTTGCCAGGACCTCAAACTAAAGCAAAGGTGCTACAGCTGGGTGTGTGCTCATTTGGAGGCGAGGGAGTTTCTCCATGACAAGCCCAAACCAGAGGTGCCAGTTCACCCTGCTTGCCTCTACAAGGTAGATGTAAATATGTCCTTTCCTCTTTGAATTTTGGAATGCACTGGTGACTTGAGTTGAAATGCTGTACTGTCCCACTTTACGAGTGGCAGTTGTCAGGAATGTTTCAAAGTTACACTCTGACCCTACCTGGGGGGCAAATACCCAATGATTCAAAAGTATCATTCACCTCAAAAAAGAACATAAGAATATTCTAAGAGGAATCACACTAGCATACACAAGTGCACCAAAGACGGCACCTAGATGCACCGGTGGACTTTTCTGTGCAGTCCTCATATTGACTTAACATGGGCCTTCCAATGCAACAGTGTCAGCAGGCAGAACAGCCTTAGCGGCACATTCCGCGCAGTGGCTGGGAAACATTTCCGGCGCATGGGAGTGCTGCGGTCAGTGGTATACAACCAAGCATGAGGTTTATTATTAGCATTCAGCAGCTTATACCCCATTCCAGACCACGTAAAAAGGAATTGAGTTTCAACTTCAACATTATCTGCTGACTTAACAAAACTAATTCCCTGAAGAATCATGGGGCTATGGATAGTGCATGGCTGCTACGTCGCAAAGAAAATGCTGCTTGCGCCCAGGAGACAATCCATCTTTACCGTAGACAGGGCAAGTCTGGGAAACGCACATGAATTTTACAGCTTTTGGTTCAATCTTCAATTTCTCTCCTGCTTCTTTACTTAAACCTGCAAGAGTCGCCCTGTGCAGTGCTAAATATAGCAACACAGAGCACGAAGGCTTGGGGGAAGGATACGGTTACACATGCCAACAGAGAATGGAAGAGGTTTGGCCTTCCCTGACCTTGTTATTTGCTCTGGCTTTGTAAGCCTGCTGAGGTTATCACGACCCGGATAAAGGGGTTTGCTAAGCAGGTAAGGTTTTGAAGGGCCAGTGGTTCACGTACTAATTTGGAAGCAGGGCGTGAAATATATGTATGCAAATTATACACATACATCTCATGGGTTTTTGTAACGTGATGCATACCACCTTCTAGTAGTAATAACCCCTGCAAAGATGTACATTGAACTTGATGGTCGTTTTCATGGGACAGAAGCAGATGCTCTGTGGTGCTAGTTGCTCTAAGCGCGTAGAAAATGCAGCACAATATTTAGAACTGGAAACAAGCCAACAGAGCCAACACAAAGATACGGATCATGGACCTTGACTAAGAAGTGGCCGTGCTCTTTCACCACCGATGCAGTCTCAGAAGAACTAGAGTCCAATAGTGAAACTCGGCAATCTAGGAGGGACATTGGACCATTGCATCTGCTCCATGGACCTCAACACTGCTTGTTAGCAAAATAAAAAAGAGCCCTATGTTTTGTAACACTCTTAAAATAGGATAGACTGTGTATCAAGATTAGAACATAATGCTACAGTCACTATCCTGAGCACATTCTTAGTTGAGTCAGACAAAAAGGAGTACAGAACACTGAATCTTACTACTTTTGGTTTTCAAAGCACAAAATATATTAAGGCATCTTTAAGAATCCTCTACTGATTCACGGTTCCAACGCTTGATATGAATGACTGGGTAATAGGCATCATGTTCATCAGGGGAAGGCCTGGCCCTAAGGTTTACCTGAAACTTTTGTTCCAGTCGATCCTTGGCCTTCAAAAGGTGCAGCTTCACAAAACAGGGTTAGGGTGAGTGCATTTCACATTGCAGTGTGTTCAATAAGGGAACGACCTACATCTCTTCTATGGCAAAGAAAACTGAGAGTCTGACTTTGAAATGAAAAGAAAAAAAATCATAGCCAAGTAAACCCATTTTAGGTTTTCACTAAATAAGTAACTCCTTGGTTAGCACCGACAGAGTGTGGCTAGAGGCAGCCGTACCCTTAAAATTGGCACTATAAATCAGCTGGGTACCATAGAAGAATAAGGTGCAAACAGCTGCAAGAACAAGAGCAACTGTTAATGCTGAATTCAGTCCAGAGAAGTGCTAGCCCTGTTTTAGGGAGTAAAGCAAGACATTACTCTCTTCAGAGAAGATTTGAGGAGTAACCACTTTCTTTTTAGGACAACAGAATGGCATATGTTTTATACAAAACCATATTTTTCCCCATAAAATTAAATTAACTAATTGCGACGGCCTTAGGAGCTGGGTGTACATCTTCACTGCTGGCAGGCATTAAGGACATGTTCGGGCCGCCCTCATTTAAAAATAAAACCAAACGACAGCACTGACAGTTATGTGGGGATCGCCAGCCCTATCCCTCTCCAATTTGCTTCTCATCTGCGTGAGCTTCATGGCATTTGGATGCAGGACATGCCACAGTCAGCGCAGGACACAGATAGACTGGTCAGGATCAGTTTCATCTTCTAGACCGCGTGAGCATGCACGTCTTTGGTCATAAACTATCCATGAAGATATTCCGATGTGAAAATCCCAAGAATTCAAGAAAGCTGGTAAATGCTCCTCATTATGAAAAGGCTGTATGCATCAGTGACTAAGAAAACAATTTAAACTCTGCCCTGACACAAAGAATACAAATTCTGCAAAATATTGCTGTGTAGTTTATAAACAGGCTTTGTGGGTAATTTGACATGCAAAAAACGATCTGTAGGATAATGAATCTAAAAATGCTTCAGAATTGCTCCATTGCGAAATTGAACGCTCACAGATAAAAAAAAAAAATACAGAAAATCATGTTATGCAACAATGCGCACACATTTTCTTCTGCATAGTTCAAAAGTTTTACTGTCCTTGATGCTTCAACAGAGTCGTTCTGTTCTAAGAAACAATCTGTTTACTTGACAATTCAAGTGTATAATTAGGGTAATACAGTAGCACAAATCCTTTCTTCGATATATGGCCAATATTAATTTCACTCTTAAAAAAAAAGTAAATCTTTAATAAAATAACAAAACAAAAGCATTGAAAGTTCTTTACATCTTCAAACATTTTCACACAAAAAGCTAACAGGAAAATGCAAATAAAAATGTAGCTCTCAAAATGCAATGGGGGAGCAAAAAAGAGCTCAAGAGAACTAAAAGCAAGACTACGCTATGCGCTCAAGGACTCTTACTTAAAGACTCCATCGAGGTGGACAACTTCCTGTACAACTGCCAATCAGACTTCAGCCTACTTAGAGGCACCATTATTTACCTTGGAAGATATCTGGCAGGTCTTTCTGCTTAGGTGGCAGGAGAACCAGAATCCTTATCCTCCTCGATATCTCTGTTACACACAACATTGTGGACCATGGAAATTATCCTTGAATGGCAGCATAGCTCAGAATAAACACATAACTCTACTTCATCAGAAAGCACAAACAGCAGTTTAAAGTGTTTGCCAGCAACAGTGAGCCCTACACACCAGACATATGTTTTAAGATCATATATTCCCGGATGTAAAAGAAGTCAATGAGCCCAATGATAAAAGCTGACATATTGGATATCTAGAGACTGAACAAAGCTGCTCTCTGCTCGTCTTGGTGCCAAGCTGGAAGACTACACCACTCCACCCTGCAGCAAAGAAAATCACAAGCCTATGGGTACCGTTCATAAAAATCACACATCAGATGAATCCTCCTGGAGTTCAACATCCGATTCAAGTTCACTAGAGCCGTGGTACTTTCAAACTGGACTAGTTCATCACAATGTATCCAAGGCTAGAACAAATTCTTTCAAAAGCACCAGAGAACAAAGGAATGCTAGTCCCGAGCTTAAACAACTTCGAGCACACCCCTCCGGCCTTGGAAAAGCCCCATCAATTCCCTGCGCAGCAACGAAGCAGATTCAAAATATCCTCATGCAGCATCTTGGAGACAAAGCCCAGAACGGTTGCAGACCCCTGCGTTGCTGCCCACCCTTCCCTGAAGCCGTAGATCAGATCCCACAATGCTGAATAAGCAAAGTTGACAGAAACATAGAACAAAAGGAAGGCTAAGCCATCGAAGTACTGAGCCCATGGCTTTGAAAAATCACGAGAACACAATTGATGAACCGTTTCAGCCTCTCATCATTCAAGAGAGGCCTGACGATGGTATTGCCATGGCAGTGATAATAAATGTGGCCAAACATCATTCATTCTTTAGAGCAACTGTACGAATAAACGCAAACTCACACATTTATAACTACAGTGCAAAGATCAAATTCAAGTTTATTCCCAGAGTACAGCAAAATATTAAAAATGATAAAAAAAACATTTTCCAGCATTACAGATCACAAATAACCAAAGCTTTTTAGAAGGAAAACAGCTCAGTATTCAAAAGGTCTTCTCAATCTGATTGTACCATAATGACACATGTTATATCTTGCATCTTTCTATCAGTTAAATACCTTTTGTTAAAACAAGTAGGCATGAACAAATAGCATGGCACAAACCATATATGCAGATATGAAGAATCTAATATTATATTTAGCACAATTGTTGAGGGAGGGGAGGGAAATCATGACATACTCGCGGCTGCGCCCATCATGAGTCATGGCCACTCCACATTCAAAAGTGGCAATAAATTGCCCATGCACTCAGCACATAGATGATATATTCACTGGAAAGAACAGTTCAAAGGCGAGCTATGCTTGAGGCTCAAGCGCTCAAAACTACTGAAACTGGCCAATTAACTTTTAAAACACAGACAACTCATAACAGCTTTTTCAGTGAATGTCATTGTTTTTTTATGATTTACTTCATTTCCCACTCTGCTACGCATGCCCTTTAGTGTTGACCTGCCATAACTTACCTCAACCGCAATGTTTTTTTCTTTTTATTTTGGATTGTTTGCAAATTGGCATTTGCTTGTGGTGTGTGTTGCGAACAATAACTGGCAAACTTCAGTGGTTTCTCGTGTTTGAGTAAAAACCATAACACTGTTTTTCCAGTGAATTTCATATTTGTTTTAATTGATTTCCAACCACTGCACAGCAGGGATTGGCTGCAGGGCCACTGATTGCTGAGGCTAACCTTTGACCAGGCCCTGCATCTAATGTACTATGAGCGGCCCAACCCCACAGCTTGCATCCTTCAACTAAGCTCAGCAGGGGCTGGGAGCTAGGCCTGGCCTATATGGAGGTCCACTACCCAACCCACTAAAGCCTGCCAATCCCTGCAGCAACCAGCCCTTGGCTATGCACATCAAGAGTTAGGAAGACAGCCTTCCTGTGGCCAGGCCCTCAGCTCAACCCACTGCCTTCAGCCAACGACCACGGTTAATGGCCATGGCATAAGGAGCTGGGTGGAGGGCCCTGAGGGGGTGTGCACTGAGCATGGCCTGTAACCATTCCCTGTACCATATCCACTGCCGTCTGCTTACACCCAGGGTGCACAGCTTTAGGTCAAGGGCAAGACGGGTTGGGCATAAGGGCTTAATCTTTGCTTGTTAAAGTGTTTGCCATTGCATTTTTTTTACCAGTATGTAACTCTTCAGTCAGAAGTGATTCGAAAGTCAAAAACAAAATGGTACTCCGACACCTAAAATGGCCACTTGCTTGACTCAAATCATTAGTGACTCAAGAGTGTTTCGATTTTGGTGTTTTTTCCTGATAAGGTACTTGAATTTCTGATGCCCATAGGTACCACTTAGCAGTCAAGAAAAGAAGAAAGGTCTGTCCCTAGAGGAAGAAACCTGTATATCCCTACTGCCAACCACGATTGTCAGGACCAAATGCTTCTTTCACTCGCTAGTGATGTGGCATGCTTTATCATCTAGTCCACACACCCAGCTCAAACTCACTTTTGGAGGGAGCACTCACATATTCTAAAATCATGTATTTTAGCCTATAGTGACGGCTGGGTACACTAAGTGAGAATCTCAAGAAAGAAAGTTATATTTGCCTCTGGGTAATATCTCACAAAAAATACATTCGAGGGACCACTGGCTAGATTAAAAACAAACTTGATGTACTAGAAGCATTAACTCTGCTTTCTCCATTTAGTTGATCAATATGTTTCATTCGGTATAAAAGATTTGATTTTCTTCAGGACATATAGGATCCCGCTATTATGCCCTAGATTTCAGGGTCCAGTGTTTCTTGAAAAGTGCGTCAGTATAATTTACACCACGCACACTAACTCATTACCACTCCCACAATTCGGGTCGTGTATCTCATCTGGCGCTTATAAATTATCCTGCGCTCTTCAACTTTCAGAAATAGGAAAGAGGTAACACATTCTCAATATTACTCAACGTTACTTATTTTGTGAGTATTAAGGTGAGTCACTGCAAACATTAGTGACTTTAAGTGTGTTTTTCCACCAGTATCCACTGTTTTAGGTATTCCTATCCCCAACCGGGAAATCAAGTTTTCTTCCCTTCCAAATGTTGCTCAGCATCGTTGTGAAAGTCAGAGATAAACTTCATATGTATATTAACCCTATATATCCGACTTCTCGTGCACCCTGGAATGCCAATATTGTATCGGATTTATGTTTCACACGCAAAAATGTGACAATCACTCTTGTCTGCATATGTACATAAAATTGGGGTTATCATCACTCACTCCTAATGTAATAACTGGCAGGTTGGGTTCCCGTGTCACACGCTACAAACAAGGAACAGATTATGTTAGTTAGGGGGAACCTTGTGGTAAGAATCAATGGTGCAACACAAAGGTAGGTATTAAACAAATACTTCATTCCGAAGAATGGAAACCCACGATGCAGCACATCCAGCCAGAACAGATCCCAACGGCATACTGACAGCTGTCAGGAATCCTCCCTGACCGTTTGTGTAGCACGTGTGCCTGGTCAAATAATAATGCATGCATACCCACGCATATAGCCAATACCATGGTAACGCGCCTAACAATGCATTATATTACATCACCTCCCCCCCCCTATAAAAATGAAAAAGAAAACTAACCTTCAAGGGTAAAATGAAACTTATAAACTTCATATTTAAAGAAAGTCACAGTGTGCAACAATAGAACATATTCGGCGCAAATACAGTCAATATAGCAATTACGAAAGCATAGAATCATCAAACCTCTTGGGAACCCTTCTATTGCGGGAACCCACAGAACTCATCCCCGACCGGTAACTTGGCTCATCAATACTTCCAGAAGAACCCTCCTCAGAATGTACATGGTTACCTTCCACTCCGTTGCAAGAGTCTAGCTGAGCACTTGTGGGATATAACCATTGTGCCTAGTCACCATTTTGAACAGGGCCTTTCCTTTTGCACATAACACTCACTTGCTCTGGTGTAAGCTTCACTAGCTGCCTCTTGTTCCAACCTTTTCCCATTACAAGTGAAGCACCTTTACTGACTTTGTCCACTTGTACAGGTACGGAGAACTCCGACTCACCCTTCCTAGTTCTGATGGGATTTTTCATTATAACCCAGTCACATACCTCTAAATCTACCACTCCTTGACCATGTTTTTGTAGAAATGTTGCTTTTGTTTCATGCTAACTTGTTGTACTGACACCTTTGAGGCTATGTTATCTCTGTCCAGGCCTAAACTCCTGCCTGTGTGGGTTCTTCTTCTCAACCACAAGGAAAACAGGGTGTGCACTTTCATGCCCCTCAGCAATGAAAAAGGGGTCACGCCTGTGGTACAGTTGCACATTATAACTCAAGACTTTCATGGTGACAAGAATTCTACTAATGCGGTTGAACACATAGTGTGTACCATTGTCCATACTTACAATTTTACGTTCGCCCTCCAAAACAAACATTTGTTCCATATTTTTATAACAGTTTCAGGGCCTGGTGACTCTACAAATGAGCGATACATCCATTCAGAGAATGAATCTACGAGAAGAATGATATACTTCATTTAGAAGAACCTGAAAAATCTAAACCTACTTTTTCCCAAGCACTCTCATGAAAAGGTGTCGGGTACAAGAGTGTCTGCATACTCCTCCAGTGCTGGTCAGTTAGAAGATACTCAGGAAACCTGTCAATCAAAAGCTTAACTTGACTAGCAAAAGCAGGCCACCAGTAGTGCTGTTTGATCTTAATGCATGTGTCTTTGTGGTACATAAATAGCATAAATGTGCCTCAGAAATTATAACATTGCAAGTTTGTTGGTGGAACAAAACAATCTCTTCTGAGTATAACTCCACCAGCCACAGAAAAATCTTCAGCAACCTGAAAAAAGGATTTCAAATCTCCATCTAAGACATCCCCTCTGGCCAAACATGCACAATGTTCTCAATACCCTTTCTAAAAGTTTGATCTTCAGTATAGGCACTTGTTCATTCATAACCGAGTGATACTGAGCCCCTGCATCTAACAGTGCCACACACTCCACATCACCCAGTGAAACATCATCATCCTTATTAGCATCATCGTCTAAGCCATTCAGGACGAACATACTATGCGAAAATTCAAGCCTGGAATATGTTTGATAGTGAAATTGTATTGTAATTTAGAGACAAGTCTGGTGAGCCTGGCAGACATGTTACCTACGAGGACAACTAGTTAAGATGTGCATGTGCGGTTTGTGGTCTGTGTTCAACTCAAACCTGGTACACATTTATGTCCAGAAGTTATGTATAGCCCATACACATGCTAGAGGTTCCCGCTCTATGGTGCTATACTGACATTCATATTGCCTTAGTGTCCTGGACACAAATACAACAGTTTGTTCATTACCTGCAACCTTTTGACTCAACACAACCCCTAAACCATGAGTGTTAGCATCCACAGTGATAACAGAAGACTGATTCTAACAGAAAGCACTTAAGGCTGGAGCTGTTAAAATTAATGATTTGACATTCACAATGGCTATCTCCAGTTCAATTGATCATATGAACTTCTACCCCTTCCTAAGTAACACTCTGATATGCTCAACAGCCTGTGCATACCCAGGGACAAAGCGTGCATAGTATTCGCCAATTCCCAGGAATTATCATAATTCATCTTTGTCCACCGGTGCTTTTGCTTCCTCAATTGCATTGTTAAGAGACATTTTAGGTTTTATACTATTACGTGATTCATTATGCCCAAGATACTCTAGTTTGTTAGTGACAAACGTACACTTCTCCAGTCTGATCGTCATACCTCTTTGCATCAAAATAGATAAAACCTTTCTCAGAATCTTGCTGTATTTACTCACATCCTTAGCAAAAATCAAAATGTGGTCTTGGTACGCCTGCAAGGCAACGATGTCTCCAAACAAATTGGCCATGTGTTTTTGGAATATGCTGGCAGCAGACACCAGGCTGAAGAGCAATCTAAGAATTCTGAAAGCAAAATAAGGCGTCATGAATGTTAAGTCCAGTGAGGCGGTGCTCAGGGCGACCTGATGGCAAGTGGACCTTAAGTTGATTGTGGAAAACCACGTTGTCCCACCCAAACTGGATAATAGATCATGGAACTTGGGGAGTGGGTAGTAATCCACTACGTTGTTTTAACTGAGAGCATGCAAGTTGGCGCAAAATCTGATCGCGCCAGAATTTTTGGTTGTCACCACAATGGATGACACCCACTGAAAAGAATTTGTGGCTTGACTGATACCTTGAGACAACTCATCAAGTGTATTCTTTATCTCTTCCCTTATTCAGAGGCACTGAGAGTATCTTGTGAGCTATTGGTTGCGCATTAGGGACTAACTTAATTTGGTGTCCAAACCCTTTAACCATGCCCACATGCTTACCAAACAGTGATTTTAACTCACACATTTTATCCTGTACATCACCAACAAATGAAACTGGAAAATCAACAACCACTACAAGGTTGTAAGTCCCAGGGCCTAGGCGTAAACCCATTTTAGCAAGGTCCTGCCACCCTATAATATTTTTGCCCTACACAGCAACATACACTTTGATGTTAGTCTCTCTACTAAGACAAGACGCTATGGAATTGAAATAGCCTAGCATTTCAATGTCCTTTCCCCCAAACACCTTGGGATTTACATTTGTGGGAGACGAGACTAAATTAGTGCCCCAAAATTCGTAAAATGTGGTATCCCTCAGAATAGTGAACACATTACCTATGAAAGCCTCACAAATATGGGCTTTAACAGGCATGGGATGACTGGTACACTCTAAGGTGAGAACAACATTTTTAACGGATTCCGCACACAAAACCAGTTCACCGTTCGCCATTGGCTGTTTAGCACTCTTACACATAATTTGAAAGTGACCCATTTTTTTTCCTTTTACACAAAAGACACCTTTTGCCCACTGTGGGACAACAGGGAAAGTTGTTGAAGTGACTTTTTGAACCATATCTGTAGCAAAAGCCAAAAGTCTTCTTGCCGGTGTTCCTGAATGACTTTCCGTTCGTCTTCACAGCACAAAGATTCTGAAAAATCTTCGGTGGGGACTATGGCAATGACACCAGAATCATGATGCAGCATTTTTTAGGAACTCAGCACCCTCTGATGCTCTTGGCTAGGTCAACGTCACCCAACGTTGGATTCCTGCAACTTAAAGGTCTCTCCTGCACCTTCCGTGAAAAACAATTAAACACAAATTGGTCACGAATGTAAATGTCAAGATTGGGACCAAACACACATTTTGTAGCCAACACTCTAAGGACTGACACATATGCTTCCACGTTCCACTCTGGCTCTTGTTTACACTTGTAGAAGCTATGGCGTTCAAGCATAACGTTAGGCTCATCAGAGAATTGTTTACACAGCCTAGCAATAGCCCCCAGATAAACATTCCACAGGCCATCCCCAGGTAGTGCGTGTAAATGCGGTAGACTGTCAAAAATGTGTTGAGCTGCAAGACCAAGGCTACAATATAATATGGAAAACCTGCAAGTAGGGCTGTAACAATTAGCACAATGAGTTTCAATTAACCTAAACCGCTGAATCCATTTTATAGGTGGTTTATCAGGTTGGCCTAAAAATGGAGGTGGTTGTGTAATTATCTGCTGAGTGGCCATAATAGTATGTGGAGTAATTGAAGAGCAATAATAACAAGCATTGGCATAGCCAATAGGTCTCGCCTTTGGGACCTTATAAGTGTTTAGCCATGCAACAGTTACATAACTGAATACTTATAAGGTCCCAAAAGCTAGACCTATTGGCTATGCAAAGCGGCAGTGCGGCCGCGAAAGCAAAAGTGATTGCGGTCACGATCAAACATCAAAGCGGCCGCGCGGCCGCTAAAGTGAAAGTATTGCGGTAAAGCGCACCGCGCGCCTGCGCACATGCACTGTAGCGCCAGGCTGGCCTGGTAGCACTTTTTGGAGCCCTCTCAATAAGTCTCGCCAGACCAGCGCATGCGCTGGGTCAGGCGAGACCTAAAAACAATGAACTCTATAATCCAAACTAAAAAGTAATATTCTTTAACAGCCCTCACCACCAAGAAGTCATAACACTAGCAAATGCTGCTACTCAGCTAAAAGTGCAGCTTTTATTACTGTGATAACGCAGCCTGTCAGCTTCCCACACAATGGGTTCTCAGCCCAATCCAAATTAACCATAACCCATACGCCTCCGTCAGCTGCGTTAACAGACTACTCCTTTTTGGCTTACAGCACTGGGCGAAGGGCACATGGTTTCTGCTATCGCAGTGCCAATAAGGAGAGCTACAAGAAGAACAGGACCGGTATTTTGAGGAGAAGAGGGTCTCTTTCCTTCATTTGTTAAATCCTATTTATCATTGAAATTGCACTGTCTGCCACTTCTCCACTCAATTTCGAAACACTATGAAAGAAGCCACAGGCAGTGGAAAAGACCAGCATTGAAAGAGTGTCTCGACTCAAAATGTATCACTGCTGCTCAGTACTAAGGCATGGGTGCTGCTTAAGTTGGAAAAAAATGAAGTGGAGTTGCCCAAAGATTTTCGTAGGATCTTACCAGCAGGACAACCCATATGTTGGGGTTGCTGAATATGCCTGGTTTTGATTTCAATATCATGCCTTACTTTCCACCACACTGAATTTGGTATCTCTCTTACTCTTGCAGGTAATTTATTCACCTCCACTTTCTTCCTATAATTCTCTCAGTCTTTCACACCCTTTTGCTCTGGGTCAAACCCTGATGATTAAAAATAAGTCTGGGTCTCTAAAAATGGATGGCGCTGCATAACCCCTCCAACCACACACATAAATTAGGCACTGCAAGGTTCCAGAACAATGGCTCGGGGGCTGCCTGGCTAGTCGATTCTTCACTGATTAGAGGAAGTGCGCTCATCAAAACTGTCAGTTGCTGAGATGGGTCTTCTCTCCCAACATCGTATACCTGCCATGTCTACATGTCCTGCCGAACGTTCCATTGGGGTCTCAACTGCAGCACGCTGGTATATCCACTGCAGTGCTCAGTGAAAGTGGGCCAACGGCTGTGTACTCATGACTAAGAGTCAATGTATACAGAGCTACCATTAAAACCCATTCAAGTATCAATGGTTCCCAGTAAGACGTGGCCAGAAGATGCAGTATTTGCCACAATTTTTACGAAAGGTGTCTTGACGGATAATACACAAGACTTTGTATAGCTGTATGTGTGCGCTCTTCAGTTTTCAACAATTTTTACAGGCGCTTTCAAAACATCACTGGACACATTTCTTTAATATTCTCAATATTAATTTCTTAATGTGCTTTAAAAAAAACACAGTTTCATAGCAATTATCGCAAACAGTTTTAAAGGTAAGATAATATTAATAGGAATCAAAATTCCTGCACATATAGCTTGCTCTTTAAAATCTCACTATTTTGTACCATTATTAGGTCGAGGCTGGGCAGCACATGCGCTGCTCTGCGAGCCATGCTGTATCGGAGTATGAACTTGAAACTCTCTGCCAATATTTGTCATTGGCTTGTGTCATTGTCCTTCATAAATGCCGGCTTCTAATTTGTTAATAGGCTTTAGTCCCTCCTTAGTACTGTCTTGTCTTCATTTGTAATCTCCCAAGAGGACAGGCCCTTTTACTTGGGTGGTTACACAGTAGTCTTATTTATTCTGAAACCACTATTTTCTTTCATGGTTTCTCTTACTGCAGGCACTAAATGCTTTCTGCAACATTCAGCGTGCCATGAGCCCTTTTACCAGGCGCTTACATTAAAAAAAAGCATTTGTTTGTCATGTTCACAAATAAATGCTTTTTTTGGTAAAAACAGCCAATGCCGCGTTTTCACTTTAATAGCAGCCGTGGACCTTTCTTTAGAAAAGGCTTGTCTAAAGAAAGGGGCGTGGCCTCTATCAACGTAAAAGCGCAGAAGGGGGCACTTGTAAACAACAAGCATTTGCAATCCAATAAGTCTTGCATTTTAGAACTTTGACCTGTGTTGTACTTTATTATTGCACTTTTGCAGTTCAAAATTACGCAATTGCGAGACCTATTGCATTGCAAATGCTTCTTAAAAGATACTGTGGAGCACAACCCTGCCCAGCCCCGAGCCCGTCAGCTGGACATCTGGGGAAAAGTGCGGGGTTAATGGACAAAAAGAGAACGGGAAAAAAAAGAAAGTTCCTTAATAGGGCTGGAAAATAGTGTACTGGGAGTAAAGAGAAAACAGATATGGGGATGTAAAAAAAAGTAAATAAAAAGGAATCTAAAAGCAAAAACATGAGATTCATAATAGAGATAACGTAACTTTAAATAGTAAAAGTAAGAGTAGAACGGTGTGAAAAAGGATCGTTTCTATTACTCACAAAAGAGAGCTAAGTGAATCAATCATCTCTCGATAAAGTGTTACTTGAATTATCACACATATTATACCGAGGAGCATTCATTATAAACTCCAAACAAAAGAACGACAAACATAAGCAAATGAAAACTTAGCATACTGGTCCATTGGGGGCGCCCACGCACGCCCGCCAGCCAAACTGCGCACTGTCACTACAGAACACTACATAGAAAAGCCTACAACACTGGTCAGTGCTGTGCACCGGAATAATCAGTTAGCCGATACTGGAGTTCTGAGCCTATCCTGCAGGAACAACAATCACTGGTAAACTCTGCCCCTCCCGTATCATACACCTCAACCTGAACATCCGTGTGTACTCTACACCAATCCCGCCCCACCATGGCATCACAAAGCTAAAACATGTAAAGAAAAACATCACTTACATGGCGAGGTCCCGTCCCTTTCTCTTATAGAAATCAAGGACTCTTGTACCCTCAATGCTTTGCTCCTCTCTTACATAACTGTTTTTTTCTCTTTTCCTTTCAGGGCCTCCTCTTCCAGTGAGCGTGTCCTTCTTCCTCAAAGTGACCACATTCCAACAATTTATACAGACTCTGTTATTAATCTTTTTAAAGCAGAGCGATATTTCTCAGCAAATTCAGTAATTCCGGGTCGCATGGAAGCCAATCCCATGGCTGCGCATATTCCGAGGGTCGTCCTGTATCTGGAGGAACTGGTAATGTGTAAGTAGAATGGGGATTGGAGCATTGCCGTTTCTTCCTATAATCCTAATAAGCTTCGTAGAACTTCGATGTGCCCATTGGCTGTGGAGTCCTCGTCTGCTTCGTTGGTATGTAAACACTGACCTAGACAGTGTGTGTGTGCCCGAATTTCACACTGTTCAGTGCGGGCATAACGGACCTGGCAGTAAAATCTGTGCAGGGCGTTGACAGCTGGTAGCGTCCCGGGAGGCCCTGCGGTTGCCACTGGGCTCTTAGTGGGCTAAGGAGGGAGATGAGAAGAGGAGGGCGGTGCCGGGAGAATAAAAACAAGATAACACGACCAGCTGCGTATTCTCAAACAGCTGAAATTAAACAAGCCCGGCGGAGCGTGGCGCGCGCGCGCTTGGGGGCGGGGGAGCGGACCCTTTGAAGTGCTCCCAAAGAGCGGAGTATATGGCGGCACCAAGCGCGTGATTGTGCGTGTGCTAGCAATGCAATCCGCTTTTTGGGAGCACTTTTAAAAGCCCCTATAGTCTCGCTTTGCGATCGCTTACGCGATAGCAAGGCGAGACCTAAAAATGAAGAACAGTACCAAGAGAAGAAACCAAAAACCCCTACTGTCAACAGTACTTCAAAATAGAGAAAATAGCAGTCAAAAAATCAGGCCATAACACTGCCTGAAATGTATCTTAAATGAACAACAGAATCTGGTTTAGCACTCCAGACAATCAGTACAATAGCCAGCAAACTATGGCCACCGCATAAAAATGAGGTGGCGTCACTTCCTCACACTGTAATTCAGTGCACAAGTCTAATTCAAGATGGCCGCCGGCTGACGTAAGTAGAATCTATTAGGCGATGGGGCTCAGTAAGCACATATCTTCAACCAGCAATTGAAATACCTTCTAAAAGGCCCAAAAGAAATCAAAGATTTGGACCTGTGTAGAAGGCTAGATGCAGTGATGCTCCTCCAGGCAGCAGCGATACCCCCGCACAGTGGTACATCCGATAGTGATGATGAACGATGAACAGCAGCACAAACACCCAAAATTGGCAAATCCAAGCGTCTGTGGGCGAATATCTAGGTCGTCGCCAAATGTGTTAAGAATCAATGGTGCCACACAAAGATAGGACATTGAACAAAAACTTTATTCTGAAGAATGGAAACCCACGATGCGGCATGTCCAGCTAGAATGGATCCCGACGACACACTGACCACTGTCAGGAATCCTCCCTGAACGTTTGTGTAACGTGTGTGTCTGGTAAAATAATAACAATGCACGCGTACCTACACGTATAAACAATATCATGGTAACGGGCTTAACAGTGCACCATATCACAAACCTGTCTGTCAATAGCGGTATCTTAAGATGTCCGTACTCGCAACCGACTTGCTGTAAGCAATATTTATGGAAAAAAATAAACTGAGATTTTAATCACTACTTCATGGAATCACTGACAGAGAACCTATCTGTCAGTGCCTGTAATTCATGTATTGTCAAGGGCAGGTCCTGGAGCCAGTGTTTATATAAGGCGGCGTCCTCCTCCCTTTGCAATGCTGAGTGAACACCGTGCCATGATCATGTTGTCACGTTTCCAATAACCTCATACTGTAGTGAGTCTGTTCTGATCACCATCTTCAACTACATGAACTCATATCAATATAAGCAGGGGTGAACACCCAATAAAGGAATGCAGTAGTGTTTGCATCACATCAGTCCAAATATGAAATTTATGAAACTGTGTGTGAAGAATAAACAAAATATACTTCTTTGACAACACATCTGTAATAAAAATACATAAATACACACATGTACTAGGTTTTTTTTATGGTCATTTCCCGACCCCTGACCTACAGTGTGATGCAGAATTAATTACGAATGGTGGGTCATCCAACATTTAACCATTGGATATCATCACTGAGGCCTACCTTGTATTCGCCTATAGGAATATCTGCAGAACTACAGAAAACGTAGATGACCCGCCTGAGGCATTGAGGCATTAAGGAGAGAGATCAACATGCTGGTTGAAGAGACCTAGACTAATAGGTGGATTTTTAAAAAACACAGGCACAAGTTCTAGAGGCAGAGAACCCGATTATTCCAAGTTTTTACACTCTTTCGAAGATCCACAAAACAGAACACCAACACCCGGCCTCCCCATATTTTTGTGGATAAATTCGATGTTGGAGTTGCTGTAAGTTCAGTGGCCACAAGTACACAGTAATGGCTGCCACTGTGTATCACCACTATGTGGTATATATACACACACAAATTAATTTTAGAAGGGAGGTATTCAGGACTTAGCCGGGGATAAAAGGATCAGCTGTAGGCCATACCGGATGCTAAATAACCTTTACTCACAACAATATAAAACCCATCAAGACAACATGTCCACACAAAAAAAAATAGAATTGTGGATTATTTAGCCTTACTTTTTTAAGTTCTCCCTATTCCTATATTTATTTCACTTCCATACAAGTATACACTACCACTTTGTGTACTTACGCTCCTGTCAAGGCAGTAAAGTATTACAGCACTCTCACTCATAAATATCACACTCAAGGGATGTTCAGGGCAGAGACGCACACTATGGCCTCGGTGATCAGATTGCAGTTAAATCGAGTAAAGAAACCAGTGAGTTAAAGCTTTCAATCAAAGCTGACAGCAATAGCAATAGGAAAAGTGCCAATGGCCGCCTTCACAATCCTCTGCAAAGGGTGTAGCAGGCACTCGTGCAAATGTGACCCCCTAGTGGCTATAGAGTGCATTGCGCACACTTTTCAAGTGCATTTACTGACTTTGTGCTCTCCCTTCGAAGCTCTGAAAGCAGAGGGCTTCGTGTTCTTATTTGTCTATTGCGGCTTCTGGACCCGAGGACAGCATCATGTGAATATAAATGAATGTTCTGCTCGGGAATTTACGTTGTCCGTACAATAAGTGAGGTGTCTATATTACTTACACGTTTCTCAGCTTAGGTCTATTTGATAACTCTGAGCCAGTCCATGCTTACTTAAAACCAACCTCCTCTTTAGGAAAAAGCCAGCACAGATTAACAATAACTTGTTTTTAAAAAAGAGCGGTCTCTGGCTGCTTCTGCCATCTCAAAGCACAGCAAAAATAAGTTCTTGATTAATGATGAATAATAATTACAGCCAAAAATCCTCTATTTCTCTGTGTTTTATTTTTAACCAAGGGAAAATATTTTAGCACTTCTTCTTTTTATTAATCCACTATGCTGTCATTGAGGACTGCTGGGCCAATAGCAGCACAGAGTGAAATGCAAGGTGGTTAAAAACTGCGGCAAGCTGAAGCTTTAAGCCGTTTCCTTGAGTGGTCTGCACGTGAGTGGAGCATTATATATCGATTCCTAAAGCACTGAAGACCACGGGGGCCTCCACCTGCAAGTGTACCAAGAATGGTCAAACAAATGGGGAAATGCACTAACCTCCGCTTACAGTTTTAATGAAATAATCACTAAATACGGAAAACACAGATGAAACAGCAACAAACTAATATAGATAATTACAGATGCAAATATCTAAAACAAAAAATATCATAACATCTGGAGCCCGATTTATAAGCAACCTTAATGCTTTTGAACTCTCAAGGTCTAGAACCAGTGACCTGCCCTGCCAGTTACCACAGAACTCAGTAGAAGACCCTTTCCACACTGGGATACTTTACACAGTATTTCATCGATATGTTATCCCAATCTAAAGTAAAACATTTCTTAACCCAATGCCTAGTTAAGCGTTAATGCTATTGGGATAAACCAATGAAACCAACAAGCAGTGATTCTAGACAGTATTTATAATGTAAAATGGAAATATGATGTATGAAAATAGTAGTGTCCCAGACCTGAGCCATTTCTACAGATGGGCAGGTTTTTGAAATAATTTTAATTGCTTTCTTCAGAATATGATAATCAGACAACGTGCTCTCAGTTTTACAGGATGTCTCTCTATAGAAGCGTGTGTGTGTCTCTTAGCCCTACCCACTTTAAGCAGGATCAACCTACATCAGCCAACTATTCTTAGTGCAGGTTACGCCTGTAGTTCACAATACTTGGATTGATTTCCGTAATTTTAAGGTAAAGTGCAGTCACTTTTCCAACAATAAAACTGATTTCATTAAAATTAGTTTACATATTTTTTTGTATCTATTTCTTTATTGTTCAAGAACACGTGCTGAATATATAACCCCTTAGCAAGTGCATAGTGAACAATGACACACAGCTTCACTGTAGACAGTAGACATTATACACTATTGAACACGCAGCGCATCTTTGCCGGGGGACAGACCTGCTACAGCAACCCTGCCTACAAGCCCCAGGAGCCTGAGGGGCAGTGCCGGACAGGCGATCCCGCCCTTTGCTCACCGGGCGTTCCTTCAAAGCACCTCGCGTCTCCCGCTCCGCGGGAGACGCAGCGCATCTTTGCTGGGGGACAGACCTGCTACAGAAACCCTGCCTACAAGCCCCAGGAGCCTGAGGGGCAGTGCCGGACAGGCGATCCCGCCCTTTGCTCACCGGGCGTTCCTTCAAAGCACCTCGCGTCTCCCACTCTGCGGGAGACGCAGCGCATCTTTGCTGGGGGACAGACCTGCTACAGCAACCCTGCCTACAAGCCCCAGGAGCCTGAGGGGCAGTGCCGGACAGGCGATCCCGCCCTTTGCTCACCGAGGGAGTTATTAACAAGCAAGGGGGACGCGCTTTACTTACTCTCAGCTTCTAAGCCCAGAAAGCCTGCCGTGAGGGAAACGGCCCTGTGGGGAGTATCGCCCTGCCAGCCGACCACCGAGACTCCTCCCGCACCGCCGTGAGGTGAACGGCCCAAAGACCACAAGACCCAGCAGTCTATGCTCCGGGCGCCTGCCGCTGACGGCATCAGGCAGCGCCCGGGCTCCTCTTAAGTCCCGCAGGCTCCACGCAGCGCGGGACGCGCGCGGGCAGCGCCCGGGCAAAGCCCGGGCCAAGGGCAGGCCCGTCCTTGCCCGTCACTGACCGGAGAGGACTGGGCTGGACTAACTCCCTAACATCTGTGGTGGGGCTGCGCTCTCGCCATTGCACCATTTGTCGCTGCTGTGACTGGAAAGCACTCAGGAGGCTACAGATCCGGAACTGTGAGTTGGTTGAGTGGTGAATGGTTGCTGGTGATTTATCCAACCCTTCTCCCAGTTCTAGCCTTGGTTTGGTGTATTACCCTAGGCAATTGTGTTACTACTGTGGAAGGTTGGTCTCCCTCTGCTTTGCAATATGTCTAAAAAGAGGGTGGGTGACAAGGGGACGGGGGGAACCCTAGATGACTATTTAATACGAGCTGAGTCAGCATTGAACCTTGAAATTTTAGCGGTGGAACGTAGACTCTCTCTGGACCCTGTTTCTTCTTCCCTCCCTTGTGCAGAGTTACAGATGGCTTCGCCTGGCTCGGGTCATCTTAGTATAGTTGACGGGTCTATCATCCCCCCTATGTCTACCTCAGCCACTCTCTCTGTTCAGAAGTCATTGGTCACTGATCAGGCATATGATGATAACCAGAGTCCTGCTAGGGTCATCACGAGAGGGAGGTTGGCTCATAAAGGAAAAAAAAAAGTAACTACTTGTAACACCCAAAAAGGACAAGGATCCAGCAAGTCTGCTGCAGAGTCATCTTATCCTGAGCCTAGTGGGTCCTTGGTTGATGGACGTAATCCTGTTCACAATAACACTCCCTTGAACCAGGACCAGTTCCAGCCACTTTTGGATTTTCTCCTCGTAGGTCTTAAGGACCATTTTGCAGGTCTTTTAGCCCCCGTACTCCATAAATTGGATTTGGTAGCCGATAGATTGGATATTTTGGAAACTAGACTTATCGGCGACAAGCCCCCAGCTGTAGGGCCTCTTATACGAACACATGGGGCGCCAGTTTTAGGAGTGTCCAATAAGGCCAATAGTGTCTGTTCAACACGGCCAGTAGGAGCCTTGCCACCTTTACCATCTATGGGGGTAGAGAGGGGCTCCGATTTAGGCCTGGAAGTGGCTATTGCTAGGGGTTCCACCTTTAATTGTGATGAGCATAGATGCCCTCCCCAGAGTAATAGGGCCGGTATTGAGGGAGGAGTAGTTGGGGTTTCTACATTTCCCCCTAATTTACATCTTCCTCCCCAAGCCACCCAGTATTCTGTAGTTTTGGCTAATGTTCCACCACTTTTGGAAGGAACATACGAACATTGGTCAAACCTTAAGAACAAATCCCTGCACTATTTGAGCTCTAAAATTGGTAATTGTAGGGCCTTGTTTGATGATTTTAACATGGTCAGGCGTATCAACTGGATTGGCCAGTCTAATAAGTTCCTTTCTGGGGATTGCGTGGTGTTGAGCTTTAAGTCCCCAGCTTTGGTAAGATACATACTGGATATCTCTCAACACTTACCTTTAGTACCGAACTCGATTAAAATCCTACCTCTGGGCTTCTTTTATAGGCCAGGTTCTTTACAGCCAACGCGGGTTAATCATGCTTTTCCAACTTTTCCTGCAAGGTCCAATCTGCCCATAGTGACTTCCAATCGTTTTGATATCCTCTCAACACTGGAGGATAATGATTGACGTATGGTTGGTGTCTCATGTTCTTCATCGTCCGCTCTTGGGTCCTTGGGTCCTACCTGCCAACAGAACCAGGATATCACTACTGGGTCTCTTTTTCCTATAGGTATTTCTTCTACGTTTAATGTAGATGGTACCAATCATCCATCCCCTGTTGTAACAATCACCCCCCAGGTTGTTCCAGGACCAGCTGTGGGCTCAGGGGGTTGTTAACTCTTTTTTAAAAATTGGTTCCTGGAACATCGCAGGATTGGGGTCTAGACTTGAGATTCCAGACTGGGCTGATTTTATTGATGAGTCTGAGATATGGGCTTTTCAAGAGACCTGGGCAGTGTTTCCCCATTACTGCGCAGGTTTCTTGAATTTCTTCAAGCCTTGTGTCAAGGGTCCTAGGGGCAGACCCATGGGTGGTTTAACCACTTGGGTCCGCCAATGTGAAGGTGTCACGGTGTCAGAGGTCCCAATTGATAGTCCGGACATTTTAATT
Source organism: Triturus cristatus (assembly GCF_964204655.1). NCBI lineage: Eukaryota > Metazoa > Chordata > Amphibia > Caudata > Salamandridae > Triturus > Triturus cristatus. Next base: position 536,092,843 of record NC_140582.1, read on the forward strand.
AATCAGGCTTCAATCTCGTAATGGCCTTAACTTTCTTTTAATAAATATCTATGTAAGGGGCCTACCGGGAGGCAAATGTTCCCCCACTTGTCTTCTCTTGGAAAACTTCCTAGGGTCTGAACCCAAATTTAATAACAAGGTTGTGGCTGGTGACTTTAACGTTTGTTTTGAGCCCTTGGGGGTTGACAGTGGGGACTTTACTGAGGATGAAGACTCCACTTGGGGTGTTCCCTTACTGGAATTGGAACCTATAAGCAAATGGTCCCAAGCTGCCCTGTTTATGAAAGGCCTGTGTTTAAATCAGGGCATGAGAGCTGCTAATGGGCGAACTGAATCAGACAGGTTGGGGAGGATGACCTTTGATAACGGCAGAACAGGGAGCCGAATTGACTATATTTTAGTCAATTTGGAATTATGGTCACTCATTCACGATATGGTGGTAGTAGGTAGAGTCGAGAGCGATCACAATCCTCTTGTGTTGTGTATTAATGATAACAGCTTTGCAATCCCTCAAACTACTCTTGAGGGTAGAATCCCTATGGATGTTATCCCCACAAATGATCTAAGAAGGGTGAGATGGCCGAAAATTGCCACTTGTGAAATGTCACGGGTCGCTATTAGGAAAGCAATATCTAAGACTATGGCCACACTTAATCAAATGAAGTCTCACTGTTTGAGCATGAATAACATTCGGGATATTCACAACACGCTCTTTGCTGAACTGAAAACATTCTTTGCTAAGCCCCATCCATCTTCCGGTAAAGGTAATGTACCGAGACCACGTACTTGGTTTAATAAGGATTGTAGGCAGGCCCGTAGTGCCCTGTTACAGGCCATTAAAACTGGTTCTCCCCTTACCATACGTAACTGTAGATTTGTATATAAAACTGCCCAACTCAAGGCCAAACAAATCTGGGATGAGGAACGCTGGAGGGACCTATATCAGGCTTGTTATGACCGTAACATGGTCCAATTCTGGCACCTTCTCAAATAGGGTAACAGCCCATCGGACATTCGCCCCACTAACCAAGTGGAGCCTCAACAGTGGGTTGCGTACTTTGAGGAGCAATTTAAGGTTGGTGATAGGATGGCTAACCAATTCTCCTGTCCATCTGGAGAGGGTAATCTTTTAGAATTTTCCCCTGGTGAAGTGAAGTTAGTATTAAGATCTATCAAGAGTGGTAAGGCCCCGGGTCCAGATTGTATCCCTGCTGACCTATTTATTCAGGAGCAGGATGTTTGGATCCCGTACCTAACCCTGTTGGCTAATGCTTTGGCGGGTGGTGCTGCTGTCCCAGACTCGTGGCTCGGGGCAGAGATATTGCCGATCTATAAGAAAGGCGATCGCTCTGCCCCGGGCAACTATAGACCCATTAGTCTCATCGACGCAGTACAAAAAATAATAGCCCGCCTTCTACTGGGTCGCATTCAAACCTGGATGTCTGACTTTGATGTACTGTCTCCCCTTCAGGCGGGGTTTCGTGCACATATAGGGACCATGGACCAAGTTTTCAGGGTTGTACTCCTCTATTGGAAGGAAGTCGTTTTGGGGGGAGGTAAGCTTTATGCGGCCTTCGTGTATCTAAGGTCCGCGTTTGACCTTGTGCCGAGGGACAAGTTATGGGAAGCGCTTTTGGGGATGGGCTTCTTTTATAGGCCAGGTTCTTTACAGCCAACGCGGGTTAATCATGCTTTTCCAACTTTTCCTGCAAGGTCCAATCTGCCCATAGTGACTTCCAATCGTTTTGATATCCTCTCAACACTGGAGGATAATGATTGACGTATGGTTGGTGTCTCATGTTCTTCATCGTCAGCTCTTGGGTCCTTGGGTCCTACCTGCCAACAGAACCAGGATATCACTACTGGGTCTCTTTTTCCTATAGGTATTTCTTCTACGTTTAATGTAGATGGTACCAATCATCCATCCCCTGTTGTAACAATCACCCCCCAGGTTGTTCCAGGACCAGCTGTGGGCTCAGGGGGTTGTTAACTCTTTTTTAAAAATTGGTTCCTGGAACATCGCAGGATTGGGGTCTAGACTTGAGATTCCAGACTGGGCTGATTTTATTGATGAGTCTGAGATATGGGCTTTTCAAGAGACCTGGGCAGTGTTTCCCCATTACTGCGCAGGTTTCTTGAATTTCTTCAAGCCTGCTGTCAAGGGTCCTAGGGGCAGACCCATGGGTGGTTTAACCACTTGGGTCCGCCAATGTGAAGGTGTCACGGTGTCAGAGGTCCCAATTGATAGTCCGGACATTTTAATTAATCAGGCTTCAATCTCGTAATGGCCTTAACTTTCTTTTAATAAATATCTATGTAAGGGGCCTACCGGGAGGCAAATGTTCCCCCACTTGTCTTCTCTTGGAAAACTTCCTAGGGTCTGAACCCAAATTTAATAACAAGGTTGTGGCTGGTGACTTTAACGTTTGTTTTGAGCCCTTGGGGGTTGACAGTGGGGACTTTACTGAGGATGAAGACTCCACTTGGGGTGTTCCCTTACTGGAATTGGAACCTATAAGCAAATGGTCCCAAGCTGCCCTGTTTATGAAAGGCCTGTGTTTAAATCAGGGCATGAGAGCTGCTAATGGGCGAACTGAATCAGACAGGTTGGGGAGGATGACCTTTGATAACGGCAGAACAGGGAGCCGAATTGACTATATTTTAGTCAATTTGGAATTATGGTCACTCATTCACGATATGGTGGTAGTAGGTAGAGTCGAGAGCGATCACAATCCTCTTGTGTTGTGTATTAATGATAACAGCTTTGCAATCCCTCAAACTACTCTTGAGGGTAGCATCCCTATGGATGTTATCCCCACAAATGATCTAAGAAGGGTGAGATGGCCGAAAATTGCCACTTGTGAAATGTCACGGGTCGCTATTAGGAAAGCAATATCTAAGACTATGGCCACACTTAATCAAATGAAGTTGAAGTCTCACTGTTTGAGCATGAATAACATTCGGGATATTCACAACACGCTCTTTGCTGAACTGAAAACATTCTTTGCTAAGCCCCATCCATCTTCCGGTAAAGGTAATGTACCGAGACCACGTACTTGGTTTAATAAGGATTGTAGGCAGGCCCGTAGTGCCCTGTTACAGGCCATTAAAACTGGTTCTCCCTTTACCATACGTAACTGTAGATTTGTATATAAAACTGCCCAACTCAAGGCCAAACAAATCTGGGATGAGGAACGCTGGAGGGACCTATATCAGGCTTGTTATGACCGTAACATGGTCCAATTCTGGCACCTTCTCAAATGGGGTAGCAGCCCATCGGACATTCGCCCCACTAACCAAGTGGAGCCTCAACAGTGGGTTGCGTACTTTGAGGAGCAATTTAAGGTTGGTGATAGGATGGCTAACCAATTCTCCTGTCCATCTGGAGAGGGTAATCTTTTAGAATTTTCCCCTGGTGAAGTGAAGTTAGTATTAAGATCAATCAAGAGTGGTAAGGCCCCGGGTCCAGATTGTATCCCTGCTGACCTATTTATTCAGGAGCAGGATGTTTGGATCCCGTACCTAACCCTGTTGGCTAATGCTTTGGCGGGTGGTGCTGCTGTCCCAGACTCGTGGCTCGGGGCAGAGATATTGCCGATCTATAAGAAAGGCGATCGCTCTGCCCCGGGCAACTATAGACCCATTAGTCTCATCGACGCAGTACAAAAAATATTAGCCCGCCTTCTACTGGGTCGCATTCAAACCTGGATGTCTGACTTTGATGTACTGTCTCCCCTTCAGGCGGGGTTTCATGCACATATAGGGACCATGGACCAAGTTTTCAGGGTTGTACTCCTCTATTGGAAGGAAGTCGTTTTGGGGGGAGGTAAGCTTTATGCGGCCTTCGTGTATCTAAGGTCCGCGTTTGACCTTGTGCCGAGGGACAAGTTATGGGAAGCGCTTTTGGGGATGGGCCTGCCTAAAGAGTTGGTTTCCCTCCTGGTCACTATTCACGAAAATACGTATGCCCGTGTTCGCTGGGGCAAACCAGGGGAGGTGACGGACACATTTAATGTGTCTAAAGGTGTCCGCCAGGAGTGCGTGCTCGCTCCAACATTGTTTTCTTTATTCATTAACAGGGTTATTAATTATTTTGCTAATACCCCTACTGATGCCCCTTCCTTGGCTGGTGTGAAGATCCCCCTTCTCATGTTCGCTGACGAGATACCCTTCTGATCTCGAAGACGAGACAGGGCTTGCAGTTAGCCCTGTCTCGCTTTGAGATCTTTTGTCGCGAACATGAGTTGGAAATTAACGTTGGGAAAACCAAGTTTATGGTTTTCCGAGGATCTCGACATATCAAGGCGCAGGTGTGTCTGGATGGAGTCAGTCTGGATCAAACGGCCGTGTTTTCTTATTTGGGGGTTACTTTTAGCGAGACATGCAGCTGGTCTCATCAGCTGGATCTTCTCGCACTTAAACATGCCCAACTAGGTGGAGCCCTGCTGAAAGAGCTTAAACATTCACTCACTAAACCCATGGCTCCCCTAATGAAGATCTATGGCTCTAAGATTCTGCCTGCCATTTTATATGGCGCTGAGATTTGGGGTTTCAGTAACCTATCTAGGCTGACGACAGCCCAGAACAAATTTCTCCGGTCAGCCATTGGTCTTCCACAATCCACTCCGCGGATCCCCCTACTATATGATCTGGGAATCCAGCCTATTGAGGACTTGGCAGGGTACAGACCCTTGGCGTTTTGGCGCCGCTTGTGGACCACACCCGAATTATCAACCTATGCTAATGCCCTTTTGGAGGTTAAAGGGCTGGTGGGTTCGCATAGGATACCTTGGTTGTCTGGTATTAAATCCCTGTTGATAGATCTTGGGTTTGGTGATTTATGGACCCACTGCGGCATTTCCATCGAAAAATGCCCTAAAGGAAGCCTATTGGGATTTTATTAAGAATAAGAGATATGTTTCCTCTATAGGGTCTTCAATGACTGTTTCATTTTTATTTCTAAAGGATGAGTCTGTCTATGAAAGCTACTGGGATACCATTTTGAAGCACTTTGATCGCAAATTGTATCACCAGTTTAGAGTGGGTGCCCTACCACTGCGAGGCCTCACCAAAAGCTGGAGTCCTCTTGGTAGTGACAAGTGCCCCTTTTGTGTAGATATGACTGAATCCTTGGATCATTTTCTCTTTTGTTGCCCAATCTACTTACTCCCTCGACGTGTTTGGCTTCGACCCGTTTGCAGATTAATGAGCACTCGTTCTGCACAGGTCGCTGGAAGGATCCTGAAAACCGACACATCAAAACCCATAGTAATAGGCGTTGCCAAATTTATTAGTTGGGCATGGGTTCTCAGGGCACGGAAACTTAAATCTTGATTTGTGTCTTAAGACCTTGCCGCTACCAATAAGTATTTTATCTGGACTATGATACCATATGGCGTGTCTCACATTATGTTTTATCATGTTGTGATTACCTTTTTTATCAAATTTACATTTTTATGTCCCAAGATTTTAGAAGTTTTATTGTGTATTGTAATTTGCAGTCTTTTATATATGAATTGTCTTTTTAATATGTGTACTATGTCTTTTATGATGTGAATCGAATAAAGACTAATTGACTGACTGACTGACTGACTGAACAAGCACTCGCTCCCGCCTCGCGGGACGCGTGCGGGTGGCCGCCGGGCTAAGCCCGGGCAAAGGGCGGGCCGTCTGTCGCCGTCAGGGGCCGAGGGAGGCCGGGCTGGGCCACCCATCTAACATCGCCAAATGGGTAAGCGCAAGCAGGGTAATCCTGCAGAGGGGGGAAAAGACGTCAAAGTTCCCAGGAAATCGGAGTCCATTATATCGTACCTGTCGTCTGCAGTGGGGGTTCTGACGAAGGAAATAGCAAATGCGGAGTTGGAACTTGGCCTACAATCAACCCCCTCACTCTGTAATCCGCTTGCATCCCCGACCAATAAGGGGCCCAGCGTCCCCTTGGAGCCAGTGGTGTCTGTGGCTAAGCCCCCTGTTATCGGTGATCTGCTTGCACCCTCGATAGCGAGTAACATCAGCCAGGAACCCACTGTCACGAACATACGGGGATCAGTAAAGGGTCCTAAGAAAACACCCAAGAAGACTAAAGCCCAAGTATCGCTAATGCCTGGTACTGCCGTACCTTCGATACCCTGGGGGACGTGATAGAGTCATTGGTCATCTCATGACTGGAGCCAATCCTCACAGACCTGGCTAAAGACATTGTGGGCACCCTGAACACTTGCGTTGCTGGACTCTTAAAAAAATGTGCCCGAATCGATGACTTTATGAGAAAGTTTAGGGCACAGAACACATTGGGCGCGACTGTAGTTAGCAAATCAGGGGATATTGCTGAAGCACATAAGTCCAAACCCCTGCTAAGTTGTACCAGTATATATAGCCCAGACCAAGGTAAGGACGCTGCCTCTCACCATGCAGTTAGGCCCCAACATTACCGGGGGGTTCCCATGGTAAAGGGCAAAGTAGTTCGAGCAGTTTTTCAGCTCGTCAACCCCATGGTTTGGTTAATTTGGCCCCTGATTGCCCTGCTAGACTCGACCTACCCCCAGAGGCGGCGCCCCTGGTGGCAATTCTTGTAGGAGTCCCGCAACTTCGGGCTGGGGAGTCTGAATCAACTGGAGCACTGATGAGGAAGGTTAGCTCCTGGTCCGCGAACTATTGTAGTGGATGGAAAGATATCGCCACAAGTATAATCATGGCCAGAAGGGTGGGGTGGTTAGGGCATCGGCCGAAGACAATTAAGGGGGATTGTATTGTAATTAATTTTAATAATCCCAATATGGCACACAAAATGTTTTGGGATGGATCAAAACCTGCACAGGAGGGGATGCGTCCAGTCTCTCTAGAGTTTTTTTACCCGTCCTCATTACTCCCCCAGGGTATTTTTAGCCCCCCCATTAACAACTTTGCCCGTCATAAGGCCCTGTTACCTTGCGGCTCCCACTCAGTACAACAAAATGACCCACGACATGAGACAAAGGGGGCCCAAATCTTGGATGGCACAGGCAGCACAGCCCCCCAACTACACACAAATGAGGCACAGGCACCACCTCTACTGCTAGGCAATCGCTTCAGTCCCCTATCAAATCTAGATTCTAACGATTGACGGACGGCCATAGTCAGCCCCCAAGAAGTTTACCCCACCACAGGAGTCGGTCCGGCTGGCTGCAAAATCATTAGTTGGAACATCGCTGGCATCAGACAAAAGAGGTCTGATCCCATTTGGATTGACTTCATAAAAAATCACGACATTATAGCGGTACAAGAAACATGGGACACCTCATTAAGTTTTCACTTAGATGGTTACACTAGTTTCTTGGTCCCAGCTACGGCGGGTATAGTGGGTAGACCAAAGGTGGGCTTATTTTCCTGTTTTCCGTAAATCTTGTGGGCTCTCTTAGGCAGCTGGATTCTGGTTCTTGCAACTTTTTAATAGTAGAATGGGTTATACCCAATTTTAGAAATGTTCTTTTGATTAATTTCTATAATCTCAGGGAGAAGGAAAATTTAAATTCACATATAGCCGCCCTGGGATCTTTTATTTCTGAACACAGTATTAATCAAAGCACAGCCTATGAGCTTATCTTAATGGGCGATTTTAATATTCACCCTTGTGAGGAGGGTTGCTATGAGGGGGCGTTTGAAGGACCACCTGGAGCTGCGATACCACACTTTGAGCACACCAGGCAGGGGGAGGCACTTGAAGAACTTCTAGCCAATTGTAACGTTTTCGAATCCGACCACACAGAAGGGGCGGTCAGGAGTCCCACCTTTAAGGGACCAAGTTCGGGAACTGTGATAGACTATCTTTTCATCTCAATGGGCCTTTTGCACTTGGTCAGGACATACGGGGCAGTTCCCTCGATCTTTAGTGACCATAATCCAGTATCTCTTGAGCTGAACTTGGGGGCCATATCCTCCACCGAGAGTTGGACACATGGAGTGGGGGTTTCCCTAGCTACAAAAGATCAAGGTAGGAGAATAAAGTGGAAGCGAGTGGTGCCTGACACTTTTTTGGAAACCCTAACTTCTAAGGTAGAAAGACAGCTGTCTATCTGTTTGGATAGCGAGCGAGCAGATAAAGAAATTATAAGTGCTTTTGAGGATATTTGCTCCCAGATCGCAGTGGACCTCACTAACACGAAAAATTATAGTGGCAACTCCGACCCTAGGTGGTTTGACAGTAGTTGCTCCAAGGCACACTGGGCATTACTCCAAGCATTAAAGAAGAGCCCTAAAGATAGGGCGAGCATAGCTAATCTACGTAAGGCCTATAAATGAGCTATTCAAGGGCGTAAGGATTACATCAAAAGGGAGGCCTGGGAAAAGCTACTGTCATTAGATGTCCTGCGGGATAGTGGCAAGTTCTGGGCTACCATTAATGACCCTTTTTTTTCTGGCCTAGAGAACTCCAATACGGATTGCGTCATTCAAGACGATGCTTGGCTTCATCATTTTGAGGAGATCTATGGAGCTGGTGGTATGAGCAACCAGGGTCTTCCGGTAGTAAATTATCCCATGTCCCCGATAAACTTTAATCTGGGGGAGGTTGAGAGAGCAATTAGAGAAACACTAAAGAATAAGGCACCGGGTCCTGATGGGGTCCCGGCAGATTTATATCTAAATGCTCCCGCTTTCTGGGCCAAAATTTTAACTAATGTTTTTAATACTTCTGCCTCCAATGCATTCCCAGCTTCTTGGTCTACCTCGGTTATAGTCCCGATCTTCAAGAAAGGCCAGCGTAGGGATCCCGCTTGTTACAGGCCTATTTCCCTGCTAGACTCTGCCGTTAAAATCTTGGGCAGAGTCCTTCTATATAAACTCAGGGAAAATGTGGAGAGACTAGGGGTGCTGTCCAACCTACAATATGGCTTTCGAGAAAAGAGGGGCACAATGGACCAATGCTTCAATTTACATCTCTTAATAAGCAAATATACGGTGGCCAAGGATGGGTCCCTATTCATGGCGTTTATGGACCTATCCTCGGCCTTTGACTTGGTGAACAGGGCTAAGCTATGGAGGATTCTAGATGACATTGGCATTGATCCCCCACTAATTAACTTCTTAGCTGCTTTACATGAAAAACTTTTCGCCTCCATCAGGGTAAACCAAGAGGGCAGATGCACACACCAATTCAGATCAGGGAGGGGGGTTAGACAAGGTTGCGTTCTGGCCCCCCTCCTGTTTACTATCTACATTAATGCCCAGGAAAGCTTTTTGGGCACCACTAAGGCAGACGTTCCGCGTGTAGGAGATCTATCAATCCCGGTGCTCCTATACGCGGACGACGCAGTTCTACTGGCCCGCACAGGGGTGGGATTGCAAAGGTTGTTGGACTCCTTTGCCTCCCTTATGGATCATTTGGATCTGAAGGTGAATATAACCAAATCTCATGTCATGGTTATGGGCAAAAACAGTTGCAGACACAAGACTAAAACCTTTTACTGTAAGGGGGTAGAGGTTTCAAGGGTTCGCACTTTTCCATACCTAGGCGTCCTTTTTGATAATAAAGGATCCTGGGCACCCCAAATAAAGTTAAAAAGTATTACCATGGCAAGGTCCACTAATGCCCTTATGGGCTTTTCGAAAAGGCTGGGGGCGAGGCCAATGGATGCCCTGCTAAAGGTATATAATGCAAAATGCATGGCCATCGCCCTCTATGGTGCCCCGCTGTGGGGCTACGTAGCCCAAGTTCAGATGCAAAGAGTAGAAAATAGGTTCTTGCGATCCCTTCTGTCGGTCCCTCAATCCACCCCCACTTTTTCCATTCATACAGAGGTAGGGATTGAATATGTCACTGATAAGCTGAGGTTGGCCCCCCTGGTTTGTTGGGCGAAAACATGGCTAAACAAGGAAATTAGGCTGAATCATGTCATACTAACAGACATTGTTGCCATGGAAAATGTCAAGAGGATTCCCTGGGTAGAGTATGTGAGAAAGTCCTTTGTTGACCTAGGACGCCCAGAGCTCTTCACATCCCCAGAGAACATCTGTGAGAAGGACATCCCGTGGATTAGGTCTAATTTTTTAGAAGGGGCAAGGCTGACCAGGGAGGAGATGGAGCTTAAAAAACCAGCAGTGAGACTGCATTACGCCCTAGTCACCTCGCCCTCCCTGGAACCATATTTGCATCTTGTAACTAAACCTTTTCATATATTTTTATTGATTAGGTTCAGATTTAACCTAATCCATTTTTCCTTGGGAAGTTATCCTGTGTGGGCAAAACCAGAACATAGCATGGCCTGCAGGTGTGATAATTTCTCAACTCAGGACACCTTACATTTTATCATGTTTTGTAGTTTTTATTCTGACATAAGGAAAAAATATTTGCTACCCCTATTAAGAGAGAAAGGGTTTATTCAAGTCAGACCTGCCCTAATTTACCTACAGATGCTGAGTTGCACTCGCGATATTTTACACATTGCTAGTTTTTTGGTGGCAGCTATGAGGTTAAAGAACAAAAAATTGTCCTCCCTCGATGACCCTGATTGAGGTTCCCTTTTTACAAGATATTAGTTAATGCTGATTTGCACATACGATCGTTTGTTCCTAGATTTGTATTCAATGACCTTCATATGAACTTGCTTTTATATATAGAGTGATTTAGTTCCACTTCTGTTTTAACGAACATGTTTAATTGAACTTTTTTATAAATTGTATAGCCAGGATCGCAAATTGTTGGGACTTTTTTGTGTGTTTGGACCCTGCTTTTATGATTTTTAAGTAATCGAATAAAGTGCTTTGACTGACTGACTATTGAACACACAGTAAAATTAACTGAGGCCAGGTTTTCTTTGTTACAAAGGTAAGAAATTCTTACAATGATTGTAAAGTCACTAGTCCACTTCACGATGGCCTTAAGAAGGTGCCCTCATCACCGGCTTTGCAAAATCAACCATCGCTTCCTCATAAGGTGTTTAATGCGGTGGCCAGAGCAGCTGTACGCCTAAAAGATTTCCCCTATCAAACCCAAACTTCAAGAGCTCAACTGACTCCCTGTCCGGCCGAAAGACAGTTGTGCTGAAACCAATGGTGCAGTGGTGGTGCAGCACCCCCACAAAACTTTAAAGAGTTTAATGGAGAATGAACAATAAAGGCACATTTGTAGTGTGTTTCTTTGGCAGCATTAGTTGCGTTTTCAAAAACAGACTGCTATATCAACCATACCTTTAGTGAGGCAACATTATTGGCTTGCACCCCACTCAAAAAGGTGTTCCACCACCACTAATGAAAGAGTTCTCTTTACTTGAATTATCCTCGTAAAAGAGCAAGCAAACTGTCAAAAAACAACCAATAACACACAACTCCAAACAGTAAAATCTCAAACTCAAAAACCACTCACAGAAAAAGTAAAGACGCAAGTCAAACAGTTTTTACAAAGGCACCCCTAAAGCTTACCCTACCAAATTCCGATTGTCACTTATCGAATCATGTACTTGAGAATTTCTCACAGTTATGTCTGTTTGTGGTCTCAAATGTAGCCATATTTATAAAGTGTAATGAGATGGAACAAAAAAGTCTGGCAGGCACACACGGAGAGAAAGGAGTGCTGATACAGCTTTTGTACAGAGTCTTGCATGGCTCGGTGACAGAAATAGAGGGCCTTGAAAAGGCAACATTTGCTTACAGGTAACTAATGAAGAGCGCAAGAGTGGACAGAAATACTCGTGCATATGTTAAGACATAAAATAAGATGAGTAGCCGCACTTTTAACCGTTGCAGCCTACAGAAAAGATGTCTGGAAAGTCCAATAAAGAGTTGGAGTTGTCTAACCTATTGGTGATGAGCGACTACACTAATATTTTACTGGATGAATCAGAGGGATAATTTTCTTCAAAATAAAAAAAGCAGGTAGCCTTAAGTTTATTGATACATGCTTCAAATTAAAGTTTAATATAAGAAAATGTCCCTAAATTATGCACATTGGAACATCGAGTGAGATAGACATCTGAAGACTTAGGCCACCAATTCTAAGTCTAGATGGAAAACAATTCCTAACATAATTCATCCAGTTGGCCACTGATCAAAGACAGCTTCTAAACTGGTCCTGAAGAAGTTCAGGTTCTCCATCCAAATGCAGAATATTTTGAGTAGCTTCCACGTAAGAATAGAAAAGAAAAACATAAGATGCTATATGGTCAGCAACAAAAGGCACAGAGATTGGATAGTGTGGGGGCTCAATGAGGAACCAATGGGAATCCCCACTGTTGACTATTTAAAACACAGAACCACCATAGTGGGCCATGGAGACTGCCCGAGTACATCCCTTCAGGAAAGAAGTGAACCAATGGAGTATGCGGTCATGTGAACCAACTTCAGATAATCTGTTCAAGAAATGGGCATGAGAAACCATGTTGAAAGCTGTTGATAGGTCAAGAAGAATAAAGGCAGAATAGCACACCGCATTCCTAATCATCCGGATGTTATTGTTGGCAGCAGTCAACATGGTTTCAGAACTGAGACTGGATCGGAAACCGGATTGGTAAGTGTTGAGAACAGAAGTATCCTATAGATATTTTGATAATTGTCTTAACACAGTCTTCTGTAATTTTAGCCATCAGAGGTAGTAAAGATATTCAGCAATAAGTGGACAGTATTGCTGAATTAAGTGTGTTTTTTTATTAGCAGTATAATAAGCAATGTTTTCCAAATAATATGCACCTTGCCAGAAGAAAGGGACGCATTGCAAGTTGATGTTATAATATAATCTTGTTTATATCTCTCAGTGTGCATGGTTATCCAAGAGTCCTCTGAAAGTAATCCATGTTTTTATTCTTTACATTACACAAGCACAGCCTGAACCAAGGGTATGCTCAAAGTGTTTACCCAAATACAGTAACAGGCGCCTTATGACCCTCACAATACATTGTGGAGACTGATAGTAGGTTGCAGTTGAGATTCCAGTGGAAGACAAATGTCTTGTTTCTAAAAAAAACTAGGAAAGGAGTATAATCACCAACTGGGCTTTTTAGCACTAACTGTAGACCTGCCCAGGAACAAGCCATTCCCTGCTTGAAGTGTCTTCTCCACCAAAGCTCAAATCGAAATCCTGTGCCCCCCTTCTCTTTAGCGTTGTGTTGGAAGTGACCTTGAAATCATCAAGATCAATTCAAGAAGTCAGCAATGCTCCACATGGACTATGCATTCCGTTGATATCTGGGTGCCTACTCTCAGCCATTCTTTATGGGAAAAGGCCAGGAAGCCGTGCCCTTTTCTAGTTGGCCAAGGTTATCGATTTTGAACATGGCACACCATTTGACTGTCAACCGGTATCCAGAGCATCAACCAGACAAGAACTGGTGCAGTTTCAAAACCAGTTACCTAAATGAATCTGGGCATCTGGAGAAGTTCTGCCGCCGCAGCACCTAAGGAAATAGGGCCATGAAGTACACTCTTAAATGTGTTGCTTTGGTACAGGATGCAATGTAAGAAGAGGCCAAGAGCTCTCGCAAATAACAGTATACTGACACCTATCCTGGAAGAAGAAAAAAAAAAGTTGCACTGTCCAATATATGGACATTAACTGACCCTTGACTAGGAGGTCAAAAGCACTGCCCAGCAACCTCAAGCCTGAGTGAAAGTTGTTTCTGTGGAATGGAATCACACGGGTGACACTAGAATGTTGCAGTTCAACCGGCCAGGAAGAAACCTAAGACATACGCTTTGCAATGGGGTCAAGAATGTGTAAGAAACATTTTAGGACTGTAGCAAACATACATGACCCTGGCACAACTCATACTGCCTGACTATGTGGGAGCCTGTCTGACTCCCCTTCAGCCAGATAGTGACATGGGTGATTTTCTGGTTTCACTTCAAACCTTAGGAAAGTGGTTATAACTAGGCGGTCCAGTTTTCAGCGGTTATGGTTTATGCATCTCAATGGTGTTTTCCAAACCTTTTGAAATCAGTGCTTATCAGTGTTTAATCCACTGTCTAGTCCCTAAATTAGACAAAAACTGTGTTTTGCCAGTCTTTACAAAACATATTTTTTTTCCAACAGAGTTTGTTGTAAAGCAAATATTTTAAAGGAGAAGTAATGCAGGGTAAATAGGGTCTCTCCATTGGCAATGTGTCCAATGGACTGTTTTAGGTATAGTCTGTGTATTGCACTCTCTCTCCCTTACACTCACGTCATTACCTTCACTCACATGTTGTTACCTTTTATTTACATCTCATTACACATTCACTCTTTTAGGACTCTTCCTGGTTTAGAGGACTAATAATGGGTTAGAAAAGAAAGAGTGCCGCCAAATTCGATGTTTAATAAACAAAATTCTGAATACAGCTGGGGGAGTCATTCATCTACTTCTTACTGAATATTATGACACTGAAAGAGTGAACATCCCTGCCATGTGAAACCTATAACATTATGAATTACACCACATTCATCTGTGGCCCTACATTCTAAAGCACCTGACATATAATACTTTAAGCATGCTTTCCACTGCTTTTCTGCACTCTTTGTCTGACGACATTAAGGTGGTTCTGCTGCTATGTCGCCATTTATAGCAGCTAAGTGTCTCCAAGGCAAATGTCTCACTTTAAGTCAGTCCCGACCTTTTAACAGACGTCGCATTGTATTTTGGGACTTGAAAGTTTGTGGTGAACATTGAGACTATGGGCTCAAAAGACCTAGCAATAAAGTGCATTTGGGTAAAAAGCCAGGCCAGGATTAGCTGAAGATATCACACATAACAATGAGATACCTGGTAGTTAAGGAAGTTGTTGGTATGTGGAAACTCTTCTGTGTGTGGTTGCTGTGTGTAGTTGGTGTGTGTGTGTTCCCCAATCAACAACATTTGATTGGAATAATCTCAGACAAGTCTTTCTTGCTGCTACTTTGTATAAAAAAATTACATAGTGTTGGCCTCTTCAGGAATAAATTAAAATACCACATGTTTTCTCTCTTTCCTTGCTTTGTATGGTATTTGTGTTTGTTGTTGCTCAGGTGTTTATCATTGCTCATATGATTAGAATGAGGCCGGTTTCCCTTTTAGTGGGGTTTTATCAATTACTATAGGTTTAAAGCTAAAAAAGTATAACCTAGTTATAGCTAGTCACACTGCTTCTGAACAGTTTGAACCATCGTTCTACCACATACCATTCCAGCAATGCCATAGTTTATAGGCATCTTGAACACAAACGGTAAATCCAAATTTATGGTCTATCGGCAAGAAACAGTAGTTATACTTTGGGTGCCCCTAGCAACCAAAAAAGTTGACCATGAGCAACTCTGCATGAGGTACGGGACCCTAAACTTTGATACACCAGGGGACCATCCTTGAGTACTGGCACAATCCTAGAACCTTTAATCGCCCATCTGTTATAAGAGACCTACTGGAGCGCTAACTGGTATTCCCCTGAACTGAATGTCCCCGTCACAAAACATTGTGGCTTTGATGACCTTGTTAACCTAACTTTGAAACTTTGACTTGAGACCCAGCAACTTGACATAGTAAAATAATAATTTTACTGTGGGTGGGAATCCAAATTCCCTCCTGGTTGTTTTCTTATAGGGTGAGTAAAATATGTTGGGGCTTTGTGACATTTTTGGCAGATTCTAAACAGGTAGGGCTCCGGGCTACTGCGTGTTCCTACTAGTAGCCAGGACTGCAGAGAAACTAGGATGAGGGTTGGACATTTCACATCATACATAAAATATTGTAATGTTCGGTCTTGGCACTTTGACTTCTTATCTGTGGTTTTTATCAAACAATATATTAAGAACTGAGATCCAATGTTTCTAATGATAGCAGACAACCTGTGAACATGTACCTATAGGCTAGGACTGTTGCTGGACCCCACTGTTATTTGAATTACACCTTATGGCATAAGAACAATACTACTATTTGGGTTTGTATCTCTACAACAGAAGGCGCTAAACCCTACTGGTTTGTTTTGTTGTTACTCAGTCAACTGCCCTACATGTCCAACATTTCAATAAGATCTATTATTTTTAAAGTCATAACTCTGACAGGACATTGATCTTATTTGGAGTAATTACTGTGTCGTGCTGGTTCTAGGCTCCAAACATATTACCGCTGTCTGGTGTTATCCTTGACTGCTCGCGCTATCAAGCGACAGAGGGCATACCCCTTGGATACTGAGGTGGTGTACTATAGTACTGTACTTTAGTACTGGAGGACCTGGGGCACAAGTGATAAATGACAGCTTCCCCACTGACTTTCCCATCAGCCAAGAAGAGCTGCATAGAAGCTACATTATCAGCCAAATTCTTAGAAGCATGCGTCGCTAGTACAAACAGGTGTAAGACGGAGTAGATGTCCTTGCGTTTTGCTGAATAGGTCTTTACTTTTGAGAGCATCACTTACTGTGGATGTCATCATTTCAAATTCAGCTATTTACACAGCTAAATCCTCTGATTAAGGTAAAGTCTGCAAGGCTAGAGAAATTAGGCGTTCTCAGCTTCTAAATGAAAAATATGGTTTAATATTTCCCCCGTAATAGTCCAGTTTTCACTTTATAAAATATGCCTATGAGATCCCCCCTACCTTAAATAGACTCCCAGCACCTGACCAATATGTGTCAGTTGCCACGATATTACTATGACTGCTCAACACCAATGAGACGCCCAAAGGAAGCAAAATACAACACTGCAGCTCTGCCAGATGCAGGACCGAGCCACCCAGAACCTCAAGGACGAGTACATGCTTACAGACTGCCTACTTTATACTACCCTTCCCCTGCCAAAATGCAGCAGGACACGGTTTACACAGCAAAAACAAATATATATATAAATATCACTCAGCATGGCACTTTAGCATGATGTCATCAAAAGATCTGAGGCACTTTGTAACTACCATTTTTATGTGTACCTTCCCTTTTATGGTGGGGCTTATATGGACATCCATTTCTGTTTCATCTCTTTTCTTACCTTATTATCAGAATAAATGGATCAAATAAATGCAGTCAATAAATTATGGGCTTGTGCTGATAGATCATCAAGGCCACCGAAATCAACTGCAAGTCCACAGAAAGAGCAATACATCGATTTTTCAGTTAATCTCAATATAGGGTTAATATTGTCATTAACACGGTTTCCTATCACTTCCCCTGTTGGCAAAGAATGGAACTTAAACACTAGGGGCAAGAGGGCACTACAGCACACCTTACCACCATCGTTTCAGAGCTGCCACCCAAAAATAACCTGCCTCAACTCTAGCAACCACTTCGTAAACAGCGTTTAACGTCAGCATGAAGAGCAAAACTAATAAAGAATGACCAGCACAATTAAAAAAAAAAACGTCTTCTAGAGTTGCAAAGACGTAACACAGACACACACTAGTAATAAAAAAATAACCACAGAAGCTTTGAAACTATTGAAGGGTAATAACTGTAAGCTAATTAGGCCATATTGCCACTTGATCTCTCAAGCAAGACCCCTTGCTTAGTCTGATTCTGGATTTGCGACTCCTCACCCCGGTTCTATCGACCAGATGTAATGAAGAATATACACTTTGCTGTGCAGGGATATATCCATATTCACCCCTGCACCACACATTAGTGTTGCAATGTGGCACGTTATTAGCATCAAAAGAAAATGAGCCTCTTGTGATAGTGCATGGTGGTGGTGGCTATATTTACAACCATATCAGAAAAACTTGGTAACTGGGTCAAAGGGTATGTGTAAAAGATGTATGTATGTATGTATGTATGTATGTATGTGCGGTCTTATATAGCGCTCAAATTACCCATGGGCATCTCGGCGCTTGCATTGGGAACCCGTCCTGGTTTTTCCCTGTGAGATAACCCGTACTGGGCATCCCCAAGGTGAAAGCCAGGCATCCCGCCGCGGGGGGCCGTTGTGGAGATTAAGCAAGCTTGTTGCTCAGAGCTGCATAGTGTGAACTCGTGCTTAGAGTAGGCACCGAAGCGAGAATTATCGAGTCCGTGGACAATTGGGCTCCAGACCCTGCCGCGTCGGGAATCGAACCCTGGTCCCGGGTCTGACCTCTGCTTCAGGGTATGCCTCCTCTAACCAGTGAGCTACACTTCTCCAAAGATGGCGTCACAATTTACTTTATTTCATTTTTGATGTATTTATTTATAGAGTGCTGCAATCCACTTTGCGTGTGCTCTAACGAAAATTGCAAATTTCGTCAAAGTGCAGCCTAGAAGCACTAACTGAGGTGAGCACACAATTCCACCATGCACTTAAACACTTTTACAGAGGAAGAGGTATACCTCTTTTGTGATATCACCTCATTGCGAACAATGTAGAAATCTGTTATATGGGAAGATAAATTAATAAAGCAGATTAAGAGAAGATGCACTTCACTGTCTTATGCCACTCTTACGTTTTGGAAAGAGTTGCTCTATTTCAAATGATATCCCTTCCATGTTTTTAATATCTGGCAAAACACCTAACATTGGGTGCTTCAAATCTAATTTTAAAAGTTTGGTGCTCTACTGAGAATCCTACTTTGGGGTACAAATACCCCCTGGATCTCTATGGTTACGCCAGTG
The DNA here is from genome assembly GCF_964204655.1 of Triturus cristatus. Lineage (NCBI taxonomy): Eukaryota > Metazoa > Chordata > Amphibia > Caudata > Salamandridae > Triturus > Triturus cristatus. The sequence continues at coordinate 536,111,326 of NC_140582.1, forward strand.
AATATTTCCTCAGCCCATCTAAAGGACTACTACTGTCCAGCACACTTGGGGATTCAGTATGGCTGGTCTCATTCCCATAAGAAAGAACCATCAATTCATTTTGAAAGGTTAGTTATGGAAAGCAAGACTCATCTGCATTTCCTTTGTGGTGGATAAAAAGAATGGGAACTACAGCAGGCTGGTTGCAGTGGTCAAGGCATGTAAAGCCGACGTGAAACTAGTGGCTACAAAGAAAACCCCTCGGTAACAACTTCCATGTTCAGAGATTTAGTGTGAAGAAATGAGATGAAATGTTTTGATGAGCTGTATGTGGGAGCTGATCTAGCAAAAACCTAACTCTACCAACACCACAGAGGTCGACATGTTATTTGAAGTTCTGACCTTAACTAGTGTGTTGTACTTGATTATTATGACAAAGAACATGGAGAAAGTGGCAGAGCAATTTCTAAAATACATAGAATTTATCTGCAACATGTCGGATACTTTATTAATCATAAAAATAAGATGGGCGGCAGACCAGGGCCTAGTTGAAGTCAATGAGTGGAATGAAGCCATATCTCGCCCCGGGCAGGCGGTCACTCAATCCAGCCTGGAGAATCATACAGCTTATAAATCTGTATACAATACATTTTAAAAGACCTACATGGCTTGCCGTGGATCTAATAGGACCTCTTGTGTCTGGTGTAAGAGTGAGGAGGACATCTGTGTCCACTGCTGTGGCAGTGTAAAAAAAATTCAAATGTTTTGGAATAACGTTAATACTGAATAGACATCAGTCAAGAAAAGCAAATGTTACTGACCCCTCAATTGACAATGCTGTGTATCACTGGGCAAAGTTTGATTTATTCTATGCAGCTGTAAAACCTGAGGAGATATAGCTAGATATTGAGATAACGCCAAGTTTTCAGACATTGTTATATGGAGGAAAGAATGGATAGGTGCAGGGCTGCACAAAAGACCGGGCAGAGGATGTACTGGGAAATAGGAAAAGTTTGAGTCCCACAGGAAGATACCCGATTGAGCTACGGTTTAGCGAAAGCAATTGTGAACTCAACTAAAATTTCGGAGGGGTTGACCAGTGCATGCTGTGTATTTATGAAACCACTCAATAGACTGTAGCCCTAAACTGCAGCTCGACTTACAAAGCTGTTGCATCCTAATGTTATTTTTTCTTTTTGGTTGCACAGTTTCTAACGTGAGTGTGTGATTTTGGTTGAAATGTGCTGTTAGGCCCATAATGGTGATCTCCTGTGTTGGGCACAAAACCGTTTCTTCTTCTTAAGCACCACAAGATATTTGTATGTAAAATATGAATTTTCACGTCAAATCCTACATGACACTTTAACCAAAATGGCCATTCATAGTATATGCACTTAATTCAAGTACAAATGGAGGTTACATGTGCGGTGCAATTTTGGCCTGAAATGCTTATCAAGTGATGTACTGACTACATTTTTTAATCTACACACTGTGGCTATTTAAAAAAGTTTTACTGAGGTTCTGTGTTGTAATTAAAAGATTCCCTCTTGGTAAGCAGGAGTCAGGTAGCCAGGTCATGTAGAATAGCAGGTTGTCGGTTTATTGACGAGGTTACAGATAGCACAGTTAAGTACCCCGCCTGGAGCAGCATCCTCTCTACCCCGTCCACTCTCTCCAACTGCCAAGCAACCTCCAGTGACTCACCAGCATTCCATGACATCACACACTACTGAGCAGCGCAGGGAACAATGGAGGCGTATGCAGAGTGTATCACAAGCACAGCAGATTATAACATTCCGCCATGTTTTATACCAAGATTAAATGTATTTCCAGCCCCGCCTGCCCAAACAAATATAAATTCCGCCCTAACAGTACTAAATGATTTAATCTTATTCTTTTGTTGATGTAAACATTTCAGACTCTAATTACTAGCTTGCACGGATTTCAAGTGTAACTTAAACATGTTCTCAATAAAATTCCAAATGCATTTACAGAAATAGTACTGCTTCCCATCAGGGAGTCATATGTAAATTAACAATATTTGGACTTCAATAAGAAAGTATTGCAATTACTTAGACATAGACAAACCAGACTAAATTTCTTTAAAATGGAATCTGTACAGGCTCCAAAGCCTTGGAAAGCCTCAACACCCGTAACCATCTTAATTAAAAAACCCATCTGCTAGCTGTTTGAGAGTACAAGCATCTATTTTATACGCAAATGCTTTAAAAAAATACATTCATGTTGATTCCACAGCTGGCCCTGGTGAATGCAGCTATCTACATGCTACAACATAAATGGCCTCTAAAGGTAGAATCATCCTGTCACATCTGATGTGCAGCAGCGATGCGCTAAAAAAATTATTTAATTTGTAATATTGGCCTTCAAAATAACTTCAACTGAAGTGAACTTAACTCATTACATAATAGCTAAGAGACGAATTCCACACAGATGCTTGTGGTAGAAAGTAGAAACACCCTTCAAACTTCCTGGATACAATTTTGATTACAGAAAAGACAACGCGCCGCCTGAGGGCGCCAGATCCCTACCAAAAGCATGCAACGTTTAAATCAACTTAAGAGATCTTCAAAAGATGAAGCAGCCAGAAGTGTTAGAAACTGACCAACTGTTATGCAGAGTGAAAACAGCTGTCAACTTCCGGGTAGGCGATAGACCGCTATAGATAAAGGAGAGATGCAATATACACCCATGCATGAGGATGGCAAATGGCTGCAATAGGCGGATTTAAAATACAGTCTCCTCGTCGGCCCTGGTCGAATAAACACGAGCAAGCCTATACCTGGGGTGATGTAATAATACAACATTAAAACAGAGAACATGGACGGGCCACGAGCTGGACTCAGCTCACTGAAGTCCAGCGCCTGTGAATGTGAGGAAGAACGCTGTGAGTGCATACATTGACACTTACCAACAGGTCGCTTCGCTTAGAGCATCACAGGTGAACGCATGTAGACAGGAAAGCGGATTTACCAGTGTATATAATTAGAAAGTTGACTCACCTTAGTCTTTGTGTAGAAAAGGGGTGATTGCTGGTGTATTGATAAGCCCATGATGGTTTTGGAATTTAAGAGGCAGTCTCCGTTTGTGTGTGCATCCTCCCTGCCACTGTCCTCCGAGGGATCAAAGTCATCACTGTCTTGGTCCATTTCCTCCTCTTTCTCCTCCTCAGCAGCACGTTCCTCGTCGTCGTCCGGGTCTCCTCGGTCCCCCGTGGATTGGTCATCTGGCGAAGTGACGCGGTTGTTGTTCTCTTCCTGCCGCTCGTGGCCAGGTGTCCCGGGCCCACCTCCATTCCTCACGATGTGTCCCGCCTCCTGCTGCCGCTGGTGCTGTGCCTGCTCCTCCACCACCCTGTTCATCTGCTCCTCATCTGCGTGGCTCGAGGACGCGTTCCCCCGGACAGCGCCTCCAGTGCGTCGTCTCTTGCTGCCCACAGAGAGCAGATCGTGATTCATTTCCAAAAGCCAGCTTGCCACTTCTTGGACCTTGGCTAGGCTGTCTGAAGAAGCGAAGGTTTTCACATTCTGGGGATACAAACAAATGCAGCATTAATGCCAACGCTTACTGCGCTTCACAAACCTTACCTACGGTAACTTGGCCTCTTCAAAATGAATGCATGCCTAAGGCAAAGTCAGAACCATTTGGTCACACGTGACAACTTGCACCTTAACAAAGGAAAGCAAACTGCAATGCGAGAAAAAAGGACGCAAAACTGCTGGATTTGCATACGATAAACAACGAAAGATTAGCAGTAAAACAAGCATTTAAGACTGCCAGTTCACCCAAAGGAATTGTCAACAATCGCTCAGTGGTTCTTAATATTTAATGACCTTCTCTGTGGCCCTACGTACACTGATTTCCCAATGACTACTTGGGATTATTTGCACAGGCTGCCATTTCTGTACTCAGGAGTGTTTTTCCCAGGTAGCCCCTTCACATTACACTATTTTATGGTTTATAGCCTAATACAGCAAACACAAGGAGATGATGGACGGAGCGCTGAAACTTTTGAGACACTCACCCCCAGTCACCAATCTGGGTTGAATCCATCATCGTTCTTTAGCTCACTTCGCCACACTAGTTTGGACTGAGCCAAATGCAAATCAGTCTTGACCCTGCACCTCACTGGAACAGTCCAGCCCGAACTGCCAAGCCAGGTCTTCCCTGGACCAGAAACCCAGACCTTATAGTGACTGGGGGTGAGAGTATGAAAAGTTTGAGCGCTCCGTCCATCATCTCCTTGTGTTTGCTTTATAGCCTAACACACCAACATCATTGACATTTCACATTATAAACAGATTACAATGGCTTCTCAGGAGAGATCTCAGAGGGTCCTGTGCAGTGGGACGGGCCACAACAGGAAATCAACTAGACCGATCAAGCTCACCCATTGCAAAGGAATCATTTATATTTGCTTATAACAAATTGAGAATATCTGAGAAACTAAGTAAAACCTCTACACTATAAAAACATCCCTAAGTGCCAATGCATTCCTTCATGCAAAACCAAGATCTGTTCTTTTGCTGCAAAAAATGCAATCCACTTCTTCAATAATTTTGGCTCTCCCACACTTACTGTTCACATTAAAGCCAAGCTCACAGAACAGCCTTCCACCAAGAAGCAAATACTGTCATCTTTTGAAAAAGGTATCACACCAATAAGCAATACTACGTATTGCCATATCCTCCCACCCAGCATTAACCACCAGGTGTGACTCCTTTGCAAAAGAATAAAAGCACCGAAGGTTTTTCTCAGTAGCCTGCAACCGGCGATGCCGAACATCAGCGTTGAGAAACACCTAGACTGCTTAGCCTTGAGGCCAATGCATGCCTCCTTCTGCCATCACCCGACAACCTCCTCTCTGTCTCACGCTTGGAGGTTCTTTCTCGCCCTTGCTCTCTTCCTTTGTCACTGTTTTACAATATTTGACAATATTATGCCTTTATCTCTCTTCCTCTGGGACGTAGTCCAATAATGAAAAATTATCCAGGTCCCAAAAAATGATCGCTGGTGCCAACCACCTGCAAGAAGATACTGGTACCTGCAAACAGGATTACAATAGCCCCGGCACCCCGTCTGTTCCATATGCCCATGGTCCTAAGAATACTACCCCAGTTTCACCCCCCAGTTCAATGTGGACATTGGTTACCGAAACGATTGTATTGAGTGCAAGATGGAAATCAATCCAGAGAAAAGATTGTAATGCCCAATGTCGATTATCACATGAAATGAAGCCAATTTCACATGTAATGCAATTAGTTTCTATTACAGAAATGTTAATAAAATATTTCAACAAAAAAAAGATACTGGTACCTGCAGTAACTCAAATGGAGGTACCCCAATTAAAACAATCCATTCAATTCTAGTAATTAATAAATGTATGGGCCTTCAATATACTGTTTGCAAACTTTGTATACACTTAAATGACTGAAAGGCTTAAGAGCTCTCAGAATCAGCTGGAACTCCTTGCAAAATAGTCAGCATTCAAAATACAATAATGGACAGTTTGAAACTCTGACATCAACCACGATACAGCATAATAACAATGTGTATTTGTAAAGCGCATGTTCACACAGAAGGATATCATGGCGCTGAATAACAGATGTTTATTGTTATCTAACTCAGTGGTACTCGTTTTATCGACCTCAGAACGATGAAAGGCTGAGTGGAGCCGCCTGGATTTGAAGCAGTGACCAACAGGTCAAACACTGGCCCCAACGGGGAACACAGTAGTCCACAAAGCCACCAGACCCTGTGTAATAGCTCATAAGGCACTCCTGAGGCACAATAAAGAGCATGGTTCTGAAACTGGGGCTACTGAACAGGCAGCAGATAGCAAGCACTGACAAAGCCAATCGGTCTTGGCAATGCGAGAGCTATTGGCTGTGTCAACGTTAATGTCTTTAAGCCAAGTAGCCCAAGAGCACACAATTTAAGCACAGACACTGTGATTTATTCTCGTTTGCTGGTCTTCCCCTTTATATTTGTCTATTTTCTGTTTTGTACAAAGCATGTTAAAGCAGCTGCAAAGACACAAGTAGACCTCACCAAAATGCTTATTAACATAATGTGGACTATGCACTACAGAAAAAGTAACACTGAAATTATTTCATAGACCTTGCCCCCCGTGCTCAGCCTGGTCTCTCTCGTTCCCCCAATCCTTTTCATAAAGTTTTGGAGGGCAGCCCAACTTCGAAATATTTTGCTTATGCGGGGGTTAAAAGCAAAAAAAGTTTGAAGACCCCTGCCATACCCCCACAGGCTATTATCATTGACTGAGGTAACCAAAAGGTGACTTAATCTCCGCCACTGGTAATAACCCTGGTTTTGCCCACTGCGCCGCTCCAGAGACAAGCCATCTGCATATCATGTTTGGGCCTGCTAGAAAAAAGGAACCATTTAGCTAAACTTCCAGGCCATGTTGCCTGAGAACAGTGAAACAAGCAACTGCAGGGTGGGTTCAAACTATTGGGCATCCCGAGGTGCAGCTATATTCCTAAATCTCAGGGAACACAAGATCCACATCTGGGCATAACTGCTGCACCGAGGAAAATAAACAAGCACTGGCATAGCCAATAGGTCTCGCCTTTTGGACCTTATAAGTGTTTAGCTATGCAACAATTGCATAACTAAATACTTATAAGGTCCCAAAAGCGAGACCTATTGGCTATGCAAAGCGGCCGTGCGGCTGCGAAAGTGAAAGTGATCGCGATCACGATCAAACATCAAAGCGGCCGTGAAAGTAATTGCGGTAAAGTGCGGCGCGCACGCCCGCGCACATGCACTGTAGCTCTAGGCTGGCCTGGTTGCACTTTTTGGAGCCCTCTCAATATGTCTCGCCAGACCAGCGCATGCGCTGGGTCAGGCGAGACCTAAAAAGCGTTAAGTTGAAGGCTTGAATCAAACTCAGTCACAGGTAAACATAAATAGTTTATTGTTTGATTACTTAAAATCTTTATAATACTGTGCAAATTAATGATTAAAAAAGCATTACAAATCCATTTTAAAAAGCATACATCTACAAGTTAGGTTGCTAACTCACTCTCGGTAGCAGGGCCCAATATTCTGTTCCTATGGTTGCACTGCCAAACCTTAAACGTTTATGGAGCTGCAGACTCCGTTTTCTTCCATTGGACTAACATAAATGATCAATGTCGCTGCCAGCCGTAGCTGTTATGCAGCTACTTGTGTGTGTGAGACATATTGGGTGAATTCTGGCTTTCGAGCCAACAGCATCTTGCAAGGTGGAATGTTTGTACAGTTAAAAAGCGATACTACAAACACATTCCAGAAAGCAAAATCTGAGTGTATGAAAGAGCCACAGCTAGCTGAAACATCACACAGGCACGATACCACTTGACTGCAATGAGAACTATAACAATCAAGAGATAGGCGACCCAGAAAAGAACCCAGACAAGGAGCTACATGTGTAACCCTCTGGATATAGAATAATCACATGGGTGAGGAGTGAAAATGTACGCGATATGCGGAAGCGTGCATCTGTAAATATGAAGATCTGCTGTTTCGAGTACCTTCCTTCCCTTCCTGTGGGTTCTCGGTGAGAGGAAGTTGGTGTACCTTTTGATTCCATGCCTAATTCAATATGACATATCAGATCCATGTAGCCTGGTAATGGATATTTATTTCTTATATAGTTACCAAACCATCCATAGTTTCAGCCAAAACTACTACCGGAAGAGGTTACTGAAACAGCGTAAAATGAAAGAAAACATACGGTTCAGTAGTGTGCTGATTCGACCTCTCTTTTGATGCTTGTGGTTAAAATAACACATTTGGCACCCTCTTGATCCGGATGTATGTCATATTCAATTTGATTTTGTATCTGCTTGTCTAAAGACGGTCAGCGTGCAGAACACATGAACATAACAAAGAAAACACACAAGCTTTCATCTGGAGCCCATGAAACCTAAGTTGACTGGCTTGATCCGACATGGGACCTAAAGAGAGCAGCGCCGACATGACGCACCAGCTACAGGGTTCAGCTGTACTGATACTGCAAGCTGCCGGGTACTAGTGCCCTCTTACAACTCAGACGTGAGGACAAATCTTCAACCAAATGCCAGCTGTGTGAGGGGCAAACATAAGCACTGCCCCAGATTTTGACATTCTTGGCTATTTGCAATTTTCTGAATACAAAAGGAAGCAAACTCGATAGCTTTAAGGCTTATGTACTGTACAGAATTGTAGTGTGCCACGGGTCACAGCGCTTACTACTCCCTATGTGGGGGTACTGAAGCGCTTACCTGCCCCAACAGCAAGCTACACCATGTAGGTAGTGTGAGCCTTTGCTTTGTGCCTATGTGGATTGTGATTTCAAGTCATGCCACCACGGTTCTTCTACAAAGCCTACGAGAACCCTTGATTTATAGAGTTGTGTTGCAGGCAGTACACACAGTATGTACAGTGTTCAGCAGATATTGAGTTAATACCACAAACTGGTAGTGAAGGTCATCAAAACACACCTAACAACTTGTTTTAAATAGGGCTTGCTAGCATAGCTTGTGACGTCTTTCAGCGACGCGAATGACAGATTTTTCTATTTACCACTTTATTTTATTTCACTCACATACCTTGCAACGATCAATGGCTGAGTTTTGGCCAAGCATGGATTTATCGTCCGCGAGTCTTTGACTCACTGAGGAATTTTGACACGTATATCTGAGACAGCACTCATTTATTTATTTATAAAGTTTTATATAGCGCGAACATGCCCCACGAAGGTATCAGAGCGCTTTACAGTCAAGAACATAAATGGATGAGGTGTTATGCACATATTCAAAAGTGTCAATATGAACATAAGAACTAGCAAAATATAAGAATAACATACATAGAGGACCATGGAACTGCAGGATGTTTTACAATAGACAGTTAGTGAAAATTAGGTGATTGTGCTAGCAAACATATATACATATTAAGACCACAGTCGATTCACAATCGAAATAAAGTGTATAGTAGACCAAGAGGGACCCACCACCAGCTATAGCGTTACATAACATACAGTTGATGAGCAGTATGAGCTGTGCTAATGGTCAGAAGATTCGACCAATCACATGAGATAGGTAAAGACATTCGGGTCATGAAGATAACTCCGTGACATCCTAGAGTTGAAAATTAAGGCAAGTATTTGTTCATTAGATGTATTTTTACTTCTTTTTTGAAGGCGGTAAGGGAAGTGATTCCACGCACTACTGGAGGTAGGGAGTTCCAAATCTTAGGTGCAATCCCTGAGAAGGCTCTACAGCCGGTTCTCTTCTTGAGGAAGGATTGAGGTTTCAGAAGGAAAGTGTTCGCACTTCGCAGTTGTCTACAACCTCCAGACCTTTCTAACTTTTGAGCCAAGTAGCTGGGTGAATTGTTGTGAATTGCATTGTGTGACATGCAAGCCACTTTAAGGTGTATTCTTGCCTCGTAAGGTAACCAATTCAGGGCTTTCAAGGTTGGCGAGATGTGAGTATTTCTTTTTGTTCCTGCTAACAGCCTGGCCGCGGCATTCAGTGCAGCTCTTAGCGGCGCCAGCTTGTATTTAGGAAGACCACAGAGGGTAGTGCTTCCGTAGTCTAATCTTGATAACACTAAGGCTTGAACTGCCATTTTTAGATCAGACTGAGGGAGGAAGGGTTTGAGTTTCCTTAATATACTCCACTTATGATTAGCACCCTTGGTGGCGATAGAGATGTGCGACTGCATATTCAAATGTTTGTCTATAGCGATTCCAAGCGATTTTGCTGAGTCAACGATGAGGGGGACACAATCGAAGGAGGTTAGGTGTTTTAACTATAGGTCTAGCTTTGGTGTGTGGCTCGGTGGCGAGATGAGGATGAATAGGCCAGCGCCAAGCATGACACCACATACAGAAGCACTTACTGCTTCTCTAGAATGTTCTGAATGGGTTGGAGATGGAAATGCCGCCATTAAATGATGCTGTTCTAAGGGTTCGCTGGGGCTTTACATTGCCTGGGTGGCGCTGCGGGAATGATTGTGACACATGGGCCACAGGATTGCAGTATTTAGTCAAAGAAGGTAGAGGAGGTAATGTTGGTGCAGTAAACTGGCCTTGAAGTAGAACACATCTTTAAACAGTGGGTGCAATACTTGATTATGGAACGGCAAGCTTTAGAATATATTCTATTTAATTTATTTTGTAACTGGAATTTTAACATTTTTATTGCGCTTTCAAACCACTTAACCAAAAGTGGTGAATTAGAGATTTTCTGTAGGTAGTAGCATATTTAATTTATCGGGTTTGAGTTTTAAAGGGTGGAAATACTGATGCGAAGCCGCTTTACGATATATAAAAAAGTGTGCAGGAGCATTGACGTATGACTTGTACAGTGATCCACTGTGGTAAACGTAATGGGGCAACCCAGTGTCCCTCAGAACCTGGGTATACGTATTAAAATAAAAAAATTGGTTCTGTCAGGGTTTTCAATTACTTAGGGCAAGTAGCAACAGCTTACTTATAACACATATCAACGATTTGCAAAGGAAGAATATAACACACACCAAAATTAGGATTCAATAATCTATTCAGAAAAAAATTAATGTATTCAGAAAAAAATCAGATAATTATGGCTGTCGCATTTTACAATTTCAATTGCAATGTGAAATACGTGACTGTGGTGAAAAAGTGACATGTGGTGGTTGGTGATAAAGACAGTACGCTATATACAGAAACAATTGAGCGTGCAATAAAAGGAGGGGAGAAAGATTTTTTTCGTATGTCATTATTTTAGCACATTTGCTTCAGGATCCAATGACAAATAAGACTGTGATCATGAGCGTTGTGTAGACATATGCAGTACGCCGACGTTTTGACCCTGTGAGTTGCGCAGAAGTGTAATGCGTCAAGGTGGGTCTTCTTCAAGGCAGGAGGGGGGGGGGGGAATTGGCAGCCAAAAAGTAGATTTCTTTGGTATATCTCTAAATTATCATTTGCCTCCTAGTCAAATATGAGTTTGAGATTAAACCACATGCATCTCCACCAGTTTCTGAATACATAATTGAATCCTAATTTTGGTGTGTGTTATATTCTTCCTTTGGAAATCATTGATATGTGTTATAAGTAAGCTGTTGCTACTTGCCCTAAGTAATTGAAAACCCCGATAGAACCAATTTTTTATTTTAATAGTGATCTACTGTGGGCACTAGTTATGACAACGTCCCAAAAAGGTTACAGTTTCTTCAGTTTACTTCCCTCAACTGAAGAGTCAGAGATCAGCAGGAGTCGAGGGCTTGATCATGGACAAAACTGATATTTTTTTCATATACTGCCATAGACTTCAGCTATGTTTCAAGGTGGCACAAAGATCAGCGATGTGACCGCGCCATCACCGTCCAAACTAATTCATGATCTGCTAAAGAACCATACGTCTAGGATTTCACAAGTTACTACTGTAAGTGAGGATGTAAAACTAAGGAACACCACAGCCATCCTTGAGCATTTGGGACTTTGGGTGAGGTAATCCTAGACCAGAATGGTCAGGTGAAGCAGGGGTCTGAAACTCCTGCTTCTGGACCCCTAAAATATTTGCTTGGGTCCAGGGCAACAAGATTTCGTGTTTATTTCTTCTTCTTAACAACACACAGCACCACGTTGTATTTATATTATATTTATGGGAAAGAGGATTGTTTCTACTAAAGCAAGGTAGGTGTCCTGGTGTAGGAGTTGTTCAATCTTCTACATAGGAGTCGTTAATGAAAAGTCTTTGCTATTAGGGTGAGCACTCGAAGGCTGTGAGCTCAGCTTACTTTACTTGACAGTAGTTCTAGTATTAAAACAAGGACACCACCGCACATTGTAACAATTTGAGGTTATTTATGTCACTAGAGAGCTCTCTAACTACATGCAAATACACGCATAAGCATTGGTGAGTGCTTTCAAAATAAAGGAAAACAAAAAACTGAAACTACGAAAAAAACACATTTTACAAACTTATTGTACAACGTTAAATATTTCTCTGAGGCATCATCTAGTAAAATATGTTTGAAGCATGCCTATATTAAAAAGATGATTATTAACTGGAAATAAGTATAAATCCATTAGGGGCAGCAAAAAAATAAATAAGGTGCTTGGTTCCTAAAGAAAGTCACAAAAGAACACCACTGGTATGGTGCTGGTGCAGATGTACACCTTTCATGAATTTACAAGAGTTTGCAGAAGTAGGCCTGGAAACCTTACTTCTAGCAAACTGTGTGAATGTCATTTTCACATGAGCTAATATACCCGAGTGTATGCTTATGTAAAACTCTGATGAGCAGTTACAAGTTCACTTTTCCCACACTTTTCCCCCTCCCTTTTGATAATTTTTTGTGACACTGTCGGGAGCAAAACGTTATCTTTTTCCAATGAGGAAAGAGACTGCATACACTAATATGTTCGCTTGTGGGTGTCTAGAGTCACATCACTTCCTGTTTACTTCCTGCCCTTGTGCAGGAAGTTGGCAAAATCACCGCCTAGGTAGAATCTAAACCCTGATATAACATGAGCTCTGGCATAATCAAATAAGCTACTATAGATGCGATATAATGAGAATGTTGCCATAGTTGGACCCATCACTGCATGGCACCAAAACAGAAAAGTGGATTTTTACCGTGGAACTCGATTGCTAAAGGAACCACACCCCGGTCAAGCTAAGAGCTACATCACTTTAAAATGAACTTAAGAAGAGATCCGATCAACCATCCCAGAGAGAGGCAAGCCAGTCACACAAGTATACTGCACCAGCCTAACTGCAACTACCCTTGAGAAAAAGATGAAAGGCAATGAACATTGAGATGAAGATAAAAGCCCCAGCACTTTACAAAGAGTGAGAAGCACAGTGGGGCCCTGCTGCCAAACAGAAGAGGGACAATATTGTACTTGGGGAGTTAATGACTACTGATGGAGCCACAACTGAACCACTCAACTAAAGCATGCAACTTCACTCACAGAGGGCTGCTGGCGCTAATCAGAATGGGGAACTTAGGAACCTGCACTCAAACAGACGTATCAGAAAAACACAGGCTCGCACCAGGGGCCATACTGCATAATAATCTTCTTCCAAGGTGTCATTCATGGGCTGGATCAACATAAAACCAGGCAACTTATTTTTCACTCCTATGCAAGAAAGTCTACCAGGAGAGGTTAGTTTCATCACCAACTCAAATGAACTGGAAAAATGCATCAACTAGGCAGCATAACCCCAAATGATCTGGCCATAGGAAAGGTACCTTACCTCAAACAAGGGTTCAGCAACAAATAGGGCACAGTGAAAGCGGAGAGAGCTTTGCTAAATTTCAATTAACCATTTCAAGGGGCTTCTGTCAATAATGAGTGCGACTGGAATGCAAAGCAGTGTGCACTTAAAATAAAACTGAAACATAAACCAATACAGTGTCAACCAGCTCTATAAATGAAAGAAGCAGAGCGTGACTAAGGCATTCTCTTTCAGAACTGGACTTATACAGACATCTGGCAAACATATTATAATGTTAAACCACTTAGAACAAAATACATTTTAAAAAATCCAATTTTAACGATGAATTTCAGCAAATCAGTGAAGTTGCATCCACTTTAGCAAGGCAATGGTTTTGCTATCCACTTCTCTTTGTAAGGGGGGAAGCTCCCGAAGGTTTAGCTTGAAGCGGTTTCTGTTATGCAGCACTAAGCATCTGGATTACTGCCCGGAACTGAATATTTTAGCCATGGGAAATTCTGAAGCAATATTCCATAAACATTCTGTAGCATTTACCAAGGGAAATAATCAAAGGGCGACAACCCAAAGGGAAACAGAGTGCTTTCGGTGGTACTGAAAACGTATTCAGCATTTCTTATAAATATGATATTTCCAAGTAATCCATTTTTCAAAGTTATGCTATATTTTTAAATTTTTTTAAATAAAGAAATGAAAATATGTCTAAATAAACGATCAAATATAGCAATGAGGTCAATAGAACAGCATATTATGAGATTAATATAAAAGGAATAGCTAGAGTAAGGTCTATTCAGCTCTCACCTTGGTTCATCACTGTCATTCTCTTGTATCACCAGTAGGTGGACATAAAGGTAACCCAAATCCAACGCCTCTAAATTTGGCGCACGGCAAATATCATGCACTTTTAATCAATCAATATTTATATAGCGTAGCTTATCACCCCAGAGGGTATCCAGGCGCTAAAGATTATGGAGAGCCTTAGTCGAACAGCCAAGTCTTGAGTCCCTTTCTGAAGTCGGTGAGTAAAGGGGAGGTTCGGAGGTGGAGTGGGAAGTCATTCCAGGACTTGGTGGCAAGGTAGGAGAAGGAATGACCTCCACTGCGGCTTCGCCGGATGCAGGGGAAGTATTCTAGGGCGAGGGAGGTAGATTGGAGTTGTCTGGTTGGCTGGTGGAAGGTCAGGCAGTGGCTGATGCAGGAGGATCTGGCATTGTGGAGGGCCTTTTAGACGCAAGTCATCAGCTTGAACTGGCATCTCTTCTGGACGGGGAGCCATAGAGTCTTCTGAGTTAAAGGTGATGCTGGTTCGTTTGGAGAGGTCCAGGATGAGTCACTACAGTGATCTATAGCCGTTTGAGGAGAAGGGTGGTGGTTCCAGTGTAGAGTGCATATCTGTAGTCCAGTCGGCTGGTGACGAGGGCTTGAGTCACCGTTTTATTTGTGCTGACGGGGATCCACCTGAAATTCTTACGAAGCATGCGGAGGGTGTGAAAACATGAGGAAGCTACTGCGTTGATGTGGCACTTCATAGAGAGATCGCTGTCCAGAATGATGTTGCGATTGGAGGCATGGTTGGTAGGGGTAGGTGAGAGTCCAAGTGTGGTGGGCCACCAGGTGTCATCCCATGAGGAGGTGTTCCTTCTGAAGATGAGCAGTTCTGTCTTGTCCATGTTCAGCTTTAGGCAGTTGGATCACATTCAGTCTGCGACGTAGGTCATGGCGATCAGGAAGTTGGACTTGGGAGTGGTGGTGTTTTCTGTGAGAGAGAGGAGTAGTTGGGTGTCATCAGTGTATGAGATGAGGTTTATTCTGTGGGTGCGGATGATGTTAGGCAATGGCATCATGCAGGCGTTGAAGAGGGTGGGGCTGAGGGACAATCCATGGGGGTCGCCGCAGATTATGCTCTTGGGTTCGGAGATGAAGGGTGGTAGGCGGATTCTCTCTGTGCGTCCTGTGAGGAAGGAGGAGATACACTTGAGGGTGTTTCCTCTGATGCCGATGTGGTGGGATATGGTGCTGAAAGGCACTGAGAGGTTACGGACGATCAGGTCTGCTGTCTTGCCGCAGTCAAGGATGGATCTGATGTCATCGGTTGCGGCTATTAGAGCCATCTCGGTGCTGGGGATGGAGCGGAAGGAGGACTGGGAGGTGTCAAGTAAATGGTTTCCTTCCAGGTGATCTGTAAGCGCGCAATTAATGGCTTTCTCCAAGACCTTGGCCGCAAAGGGGAAATGTGAGATGAGGTGGTAGATCTTGAGCTCACTGGGGTCGGCAGAGGGATTCTTTGGGAGGGGTTTAACCTTTGTGTGCTTCCAGGTGTCGGGGAAGGTGTTGATGGATTAGTTGAGGATGTTGTTGAGTGTGCTGCCAATTTCCAAGGTTGAAGGAGTGATGTGGGCAGGGGTCTGTTGGTGCTCCGGAGTGAACGGAGGTCAGGATTGTGTTGATTGGCATGGTGAGTGGAGTCCAATTGGTGAAGTGGCTGTTTGAGTTGTCGGTGTGTCTCAGGAGGTGGCCGAGGTCGGTTGTCTGCGGGTCGAAGTTGCTGTAGATGTCTACTATTTTGCTGTGGAAATTGTCTGCCAGGGAGTCGCAGAGGGCTTGGGAAGAGCGGACCATGGTCTAGGTGGCAGACGGGCAGGAAAATTCGCTGACAATGCTGAAACGTTCTTTAGTATGATTGGCACTAGCCTCAATGAGGATGGCTAGGGCTTCCTTGAGGTGGTGGTGGTATTTGCTGAGGGCAGATTGGAAGGTGGTGAGGCCTGAGGGGATCCTGCTGGAGCCCCATCATCTCTGCAGTTGCTTGCACACAAGTTTGAAGGCCCGGAGTTTGGGGGTGAGCTGGCATGTCCTTTGGGTCTGCTGAGCTGGCCGCTTGCATGGGGGCAATTCTGTTGGCGCAGTTGGAGATTCAATCAGAGAAGTTTTGGATGGCTAACTCAAGGTTGTTGGTGGTATCAGGTCTTGTAGTGAGGAGGGGGGCAGTCCATTGGGTCTCGGTGGTATTGCTTCATCTGCAGAGAGCAGGGGAGGGAGCATGTAGGTGGGTTGTGGTGAGCCTGCGATGGAGAAGTGGACAATGCTGTGGTGTGTCCAGGTGAGCTCGGTGGTGTGGCTGAATCGGATTCTGTCACTGGCTGTTAAGATGGGATCCAGGGTGTGTCCTGCGCAGTTTGTGGGGCTGGTGTCCAGCTGCGTGAGTCTGAGGTTGCTCAAGCTTTCCAGGAGGTTGCCAGAGTTGGTGTCATTGGAGTCGTCGAGGTGGAAGTTGAGGTCACCGAGAAAGATGTAGTGCTTGGTGTCGACTGCCATTGGGGCGATGAGTTCTCAGATCGCGTCACAGAAGCAAAGGCCCGGGTGTCTGTAGGCGAGGGTTCCTCTGATTGTGGTGTTTGTGTCAAATTGGATTTGAATATGAGGTGTTCCATGAGGTGTTGTGTTTAGTGGTGGTGCATTGGAGGGTCTTCTTGTGGATGATGGCGATGCCTCCTCTGTGTTTGTTGACGTGGTCTATGTGAATAAACTTGTATGTGTGCGGCATTGCGATCGCGATGTCAGGGGTTGTGGATGGTGTGAGCCACGTCTTGGAGAGGAAGATCACGTTGAGAGTGGACGAGAGGATGGTGTCCCGGATTTTTGTGGCGTGCTTGCACAGTAAGCGGGCGCCAAGCAGCTTGCACTGGAACTGTTCCGAAGCGTTGGAGGACAGCTGTGTAGGATCTGCAAGGGCTTCGGTGTTGCAGGTGAATTGGCATCCATGGCAGGCGAAGGGTCATTCTGTGTATCTCGGGAACGAGATGCAACAGTTTCGGCTTCGTATATGTGCGGACTTCATAACTTAGTATCATATTTTTGAAACATAAAATATCCAACTATGGAAGGCCCCACCTCCAATTCAATCCCAGGGACAATAGAACTCAAAATGATTGAACACTTGCATACAGGCTTGGAAGTATTTTCGTATGATTCTTTTACACAATATAAGAGAGAAAAGTCTTAATGGGAAAGATTGCTAAATATAATCATGACTTCATTCAAGTACTGCTAGAATCTGCATGACAAATGAGAACATATACCTTCTTTCAAAGCATTTTGCTATTGAACCAGAATTTAAGTGAAACTGAGTTAATGAATGAATGCATTCCAAGTGTTCAAGTTGGTGTCTGAGGTTTACCATCAAAGCTTGAGGATTTACAAAGCTGTAATCACAGAGTAACCCTAATTGGATTGCTAGATTTATTTTCTTACTTGCCTTTGCCAGTTTGATGTTATTTCTTCCTCTTGCGACATCTACGTATTCTCATTTATTTATTTATATTAACCGATTACACTCAGAAGCGTTAATAAATGAAACACCCCGTTTTTATTTTTGTTCTTCTGCTTTCTGGGGCAAAAACCACACAGTAGAAAAGTTTACTGATTGAAATTGGGCTTCACATAGCCTCCAAAACACATAAAAGTAAAACAACAATTACTACAGCACACAGCCAAAGTAAGGAGGAAAATTACCTCTTATAAAAATTGGTCCTTTAAGGCTGCTTTAAATTTGAGCTCTGCCACAGGTGTATCTCTCCTGGTCTTGACAGGATCTTTAAATTTGCCCTGAGTACTTGTTTACAATGTTTTAGCATACAAAGGCAATGATTTGTTTAATCAATGGGGAGAGGACGCGGCCTAATGGCTAGGGCAGTCGCCCTTAAATCTGGGGAACCGGGTACAAGTCCCGGCAACGACGCACAACATCCTGTGATTCTGGGCAAATCACTTAATCTCCCCGTGGCTATCAAAAATTAATGTCTCCTTGTGTAACGCAACTGGTGCCCATGTTTAAAGCGCTCGGATAGCGGATACCTTTGGGTCAAGTTTGCACTATATAAAAGTCTGAAGAAAAAAAATGCAGGACTGGGACTTGCATAGGTGTACCATGGTGGATGGCCTCTCTGTATTATGGTGTGATCGGCTGTGAGGGATGTGCGGTGCCAAAAAAGGTAGACATTCATTCATTTAATATTGGAACTGAACACAACTTATATGCAAAATATTTGCTCTTTGCTCGCGCTATCGAGGTTCAACTCCTCAAAGCAAATTGCACTTGGAGCTCAATTTGGGGCCATTATTTGTTTACCGTCTTACCAACGACATCTCTGAATGTTACAACACAAATTTGAACACGCGCAAGAGTTCAATCCTGGAAGAGTTTAGATCCAGACTGGATTTGTCAACGCTAAATAAAGCAATTACTTTGTAAAATTTACCACTGCTGGGTGAACTAGTGGCAATGCAAAAAAATCAAGGCAAGATTCTGATCAGAAGAATCTTACAGGTGTACAGCCGTGAAGAAGACCTGTCCTCGATTTTGTCGTATGAGTAATCGGATTTCCTCTCATTCTATTCCTCAGCAACCATACATTAACTCCAGCCTTGAAGCTGCAATAAGGAGGAAATACTTACCTTTTATACTGTTGTGTATTCCCTTGCAACAATTTGAAGGGTCGTGGAATATGTGCTTAACGGCCATGAAGGAATGCAAATTATGCAGCTATAAATCTGAAGCATTTGGTCATTTTGTTTGCCTTTGCCCTAAGATATTAGACCTTCAGAGGAAATACCTACCGGCGGCATTCAGAGAAGCTAAAATGCAGATAATTCACAAGGCAGTGAAATTTTGTTTCAACTCTCAATCTAATGCTTTTATCAGTAAACTTGTGACATTTTTACATCACGCCTACTATTATTTTAATCAAAGGCAAAAAGGCTATTAGATCTCCGGAAGAAATATTACAGCCAGTGCTTAGAGTTAAAATATAGACATTTAATGAGACAGTAAATCTTGTTTTTAACATGCTTTTGGTAAATTCATGGAACCCTTAGATGCTATTTGTATCAAACTGTATAACGATCTTTCCCTTTTAGAAAAGAACTCCCACATTGTTTTAAATGATGTGTTTTATTATCCGTATTATTATTGTAATCTTTGGATTTACATAATAAATGATTACCAATATTCATTTAGCCTGTCTTTGAGATGGTTTAGGCAAAATGTATTTTCCTAGAGATTTTCGCATTATTTTACCTACAGCAGTGCAAAGTAAACTACATAGGCAAATATTCACAAACGAGGTTTTTGCACATGGAAATTCATGAATGGTGTACTACAAAATTACAGAGCATTTCATAAATTGACACATGGAACCCAAACAAAAATTCACATTAATCAGAGACAGAACTCCTCAATAGGGTTAGTTAAATTAATACATGTTGCCTCCTCCCATAGTCCTGCATTCACTGTATCTCAAAACAGAAACTCTGCCCAGGGAGATATGCCAACGGGCTCGGTGGGCTGTGTAGGCAGCCGAGCGCGTTCCCGTGTGTGAGTTAGGCGTCACAGGCAGTGGAAGCAGTCTGAGAACGGATAGCAGCACTGGTCTGTAAAGCGCTGACTGAAAGACAGACACAAGGGAAGCGTGCCGCTGCCTTTTCCTCCGAGGACACCTCAGATTACAGTCCCGTCGTCATGCTTAGCACGGAGGGCGCAGTGGAGTAACGAAAGTTTAAGGGGGCCGGCCCCCTGCAATGTACACGAAGGGGCCACCGCTCCGAGCGCGCAGGCCTGAGTACTGTGCTGAGGGACCCCCCTGCAGCTGTATTACGCCCCTGGGAGAGCGCATGCGCATTGCTAAAAGGAGGGCCAGGTGACACTCGACCTTGACACTCCTCTAGTCACCGGGTGAGGTCAGTGTTTGCCACTGCCAGTCAGACCAACCCCGCCTCTCTCCACCTGTCCAACTACGAGTCTTGGTCCTGCACAAACCTTTGCAAAGCAGTTTTCTTTTGCGTCTCATTCGAAAGTAAACGACATTCGAAAGTAAACGACAATCGAAAAAGCGACCTAGGACACATGATGCGCGTTTTTACAGTGACCTCGACTGAGTGGCTGCCGCTAGGGATTAATCTGCTGACGGGACTGAATGCTCCGAAACGATGACGAAAATGACCGTGGGAAAAATGACCAACCTCCCCCATCCGGAGCGGAAGACGAACGCGTTAAAGGCACTGATCAGCTTTCTGGAATTCAACTAGCATCCTGGTGGAATCCGCATTACTGTGCTTGAAATAGAGCAGAAGGGCAGTTAATGCAGCATCAAAGACAATAAACAAAACGATGATTTTATGGTGGGAAAACTGCAGTTAAGGACCTGACCCTAAAAACGATGATGCTACAGATAAAAAGCTTTGAGTATAATGCAGTATCAAAGAATAGGTCAGCTTTGTTTTATAATAATGTTTAAGATCAGGAATTATAATTCATTTGAATCTGTACATGCGTCCTCCAAATCCCACTACATGACTTTTTCAGACACCTAAATAATTGGGTGGGTATAGGGTGGTAGGGTCGGACAATACCTCTACCTGTATTTTAAGAATATGTTAATATTGAAAGCACTTACTTATTAGTTCTCAGGCGAGCCTAGACTGAAGAAGACCTGACCTGCCAGGAGAGATGCTTGGATGGGAAGTGCAAGCTGCAGGCAGAGCATGTAATGCATGAATGACTGCCCACTGCATTACTCGTGTTGAAACAGGGGATTACTCAAGGGCACAACCCGTGAAAAAGCAATAGGGGTCTGTAGGCCTTTATGGACCACTCTCAGTCCATACCAATGGATGCCCCAGAACCTGGCCCTTCGTGTCTACAACCCTCTTGCAATCCAGGAGCCAACCAAGGTGAGTGTTCATCTGTTTCTTCTACAGCGTCTGGAGGGGCAGGCTCCAGGGTTTCATCCACAGTTGGGAGGCCTTATACCCGATTCCTGGGTCCTTCAAACAGTATGCAGTTTCCACAGTGTTTTACAGCTGCCCCTTCCAAGAGTAGCCCCCTATTCCTTTGGTCTTCTCATCTGCACATGCCGAGCTGGTGGTGGTGGATATAGAGGTGGCACAACTTCTGTGAAAAAGTGTGATAGTGCATACGCGTCCACACCCGAGGGCCTTTTAAGCAATCTCTTTATGGTGGACAAACGGGATGGAGGCCAGCGGCCTGTAATCAACCTGAAGGAGTTTGAGTGGTCGGTTTACCACCATTTCAAGAAGGAAGGTAGCCACATACTCAGGGATCTCCTCCAGCCCAAAGATTGGATGGTACGCCTCAATTTAATGGATGCCTATTTAACCATCCCAATCTTCTTTACTCACCGCTGCATCCTCCATTTTCAGGGGCCGGGGGACACGTTCGAATTCACCACACTCCCCTTTGGTCTGGTCTTCGGCCCCCTTGTGCTTCACCAAAATAATGCGCCCTTTGGTGGAATTTCTCAGAGACTGGGGCGTCCGACTACCTAGAAGACATCGTCTTCATGGATCAGTGTCCTCAGTCTCGGTCTATGGACCTTCAGACAGCGGGTTCTCTCCTGGAGTCACTGAGTTTCAACATCAATTAGAAAAGGTCGGTCCTTATTCCTTTTCAGTCCCTGGTGTTCCTGGGTTTTGTGGTGGACTATGACCAGGACACTCTCAGCCTCCCTGCCTGTAAATTGACCAAGATAAAACACGAGCTGCGTCGCCTAGTAGCGAGACCCTCCACCTCCCTGAGACAGATTGGGGGTGAAGGGGGCTGTTGTCATCCTCCATTCAGGCCATTTTCCCAGGACCCCTTCTTTATCTGGCCCTCAAACGCTTGAAAGCCTTTCACCTCAGGAAGGGCCTCATATATTCCAGAGTGGTTCCTCTCTCAGAAGAGGCTTGGGAGGAGATTCTGTGGTGGTTGGCTCTTATGGAGGCATGGAATGGCCTGGTGATTTTTGGTTCTCTTCCGGATCTGGTCATAGAGTCAGATGCAAGCAGCACGGCCTGGGGGCGAGATGTGATGACTTTTCCACAGAAGGAATATGGTCCTCGCAAGAAAGATCCATGCACATCAATTGCCTCGAACTCTTGGCAGGGTAATTCGCAGTCCAGTGCTGGACCAAGGGCCGGGTGCAATGCTGTGTCCTTCTCAAGATGGACAATGTGGTGGTAGTGCGTGACATAAATCACCTCAGGGGTATTCGCTCCAGGAACTTCTCAGACATGGCCTGCAGCTTCTGGGATTATTGCCTAGAGAATCAGGTCTCGGTGACAGCGGAACATCGCCCATGGGCGACCAATCAGGTGGCAGATTGGCATTCCAGAGGTGACCAATCAGGTGGGTGATTGCCACTCCTGTCACCTCCAGAACGCGAATCTTTGGCGTTTGCACCCCTCAGTGTTTCAGGACCTTCATGACAGATGGTGCCCAATCACAGTGGATCTCTTTGCCTCTCACTTGGCCCACCAACTCCTGAGGTATTACAGCTGGCGTCTGGACACGGAGGCAGAGGCCACAGATGCCTTCCGCAAGGACTGGCAATCCAAGCGGGGCTACGCCATCCCTCCATTTGTGATGATCATGCGCCTCTCGACTCAAGTATGGAGACAGGAGGCAGATATCGTTCTGGTGACTCGGACTTGGAAATCACAAGTCTGGTATCCGGTTCTAATGGAACTTTCTTGGGGTTTTCCCAATCTATTTAACCCCGTTTTAGGATATACTCAAGGATGCGAAAGGGAATCCAGGCCATCTGGTCCTTCAGGGGTCTCTGTCGCTTATAGCCTGGTGGATTACAGGTAACGCTGGAAAGGCCTTTTACGACAGGCGGCATCCCTTCTCTCCGGAGCATGGACAGACAGCACCATCAAGCGCTATTAATTGGTGATGTCTAGATGGCTTGCCTGGTGTCATCAACATCAGGATAACGTGGGGACAGAGATTGTCCGCATCTTGAATTTCCTCACCGCCTTGGCGTTAGAGGGACTTGCATATAGATCTATCAATCCCTTCAGGGCGGCAATTTCAGCAGGCCACTCGCCAGTTGGTGACCATCCGGTTGGGGAGCATCCCCTGGTGCGTAAACTTGAGGCATCTGCCTATCCCTTCCCCTGGAACCCATATATTTCATCCTGCGGGATGTAAATAATGTCCTTAACATGTTCTTGTCTTGGCAATCCAAGAAATACCTCTCAAGGAAGAAGCTCTCGGCAAAGCTAGCCACTCTTCTTTGTTTGGTCTTACGTCGGTGGGTCTCAGATGTACGAGCACTGGACCCAACAGTTAGAGTTTTTACCCTGGACGGGGTCACTTTCCACATTTCATGATGTACAAAATATAATTCTCATCTGGTTACTTATCTTTCCTTTCCACATTCCCAAAAAGAATGCATTTTGAGGTGCATAAAGAGGTAAGAGGCTATGACAGCAGACACCCGCCTACATGGGGAGAGACAGCTATTAATAGTCCTAAGGAAACCATTCTGGGCAGTCTCTTCGCCTACCAACAGCAGATGGATTCGATGGGCCATGCAAGAAGATGGCCTAGGAACCAAACTGTTTGGGGCTCACTCTGTCAGAGGAGCTATGGCGTGAAATGCATTCTCCCTCGGAGCCCGTTTAGAGGATATCCTCAACACAGCGCACTGGTTTTCGGACTACATTTAAGAGGTTCTATTTCAAACCAGTCTACCAAACCTACTATGGCTTCTCCGATTGTGGATAAGTTTTAAACCAGCGTAATCCTCGTCTCCGGTTCAGATATAGAATGAAAAAATTCATAGCCATTGTAACAGAAACTTTAAATTCTATTAAATACATGGACACAAGGATTAAACCTCCCAGTATTGCATATTCCCTCCCTATGAAGCAGAGCACTATGTATGGGCGGGTATGCATTAGGCAGTTTGATATTAAACTTATAAAGTTGACTTTCTTCCTTTATGATGATGCTGCATGCGGATGATTCCGTTCGGAAGTATATTCCTGATATAGGTTCATACATCTCCGTTCCTTTCCCCTTGGATCTGATGGGTCAAAACAGGATTAAGGATGCCACTGTCTGTCTGCAGTCGCAGGAAGAAAGAGGAGGTGGCAACAGAAACAAGGGACTATGGCGAGGTCATAGCTTCAGCTGATTCAACATTGTTAAAGTTTAAACTGTGACTTTTTCCCCAAGGATTGTGGGAAATTAAGTCTGTTGTTTCTCTAATGGCTGCTGTTAATAAAGTGAAGAAAGTACAGTATAATACACGCCTCCATGTCCTTAACAGAATTGAAACCTTCCGTACAGATAGCTAGGACATTTTTCATTATCATCGCTTCACCAGGGCATAAAAACCAGTACATTTGCAGTAACCTACAGTAATTATATACTGCATACATTACATCTAGTATTTTAACAGTTTTTGACATTTAATCGAAAAAATATATACATCAATTGAACAGATAAAGACTCTGCCCCTATTTGACCCCTACCAGTAAAAGACCACAGATAGCCTGAAATGCTTCCAATTCTGATTTAACATAAACGTGAATTGGCATTGTTTCACCAACTTCGTGGTCCTGGTGTTTCCAGTATACTCCAGGACCCTTTATTCCTATTCTCCCTTCACAGAACTCATATGCCATTTGTGGTGTTTTTGGGACAACCACTAGCTTTGTTTATTGGCATTTCACAGTGGAAACACACCTCCAGCTCAGCCTTCCATCTAGCAATTACTGGAAACGCACTGTTCTTCCAGTGTTGTGCAATTTCTTGCTTCATTACATCTCATTTTAGGTGGGACATCACACCCATTTCTGTACTGTATAGCAGTTCTTTGTATATTGCATTTATCCCCACTGGGCCTAGACAATGTTTTTTAAGTGCAGTCTGCACATAATGCCAGAAGTTCAGTATAGCAGCCTCACCTGCTGGACTGGAAGACTGTGGAGCAAGCATCCCTGGAGTAGGATCCTCTGGGCTTGGTAGGTGGAAAGTATCCAAGGTACTGCCTAGAACGTAAGGGGAACGGTCATACCCAAGGCCCCTCCATAAAGGACAAAGAAGGAAAAGAGGTGAAAGAGGTCAGGGGATGCAAAAAAAAAAAAAGAACAATATCACTGTTTTATTTACAAGAAAAATGTTGCTTGTATGCAAAACATTCCGGATGCACACTGGGAAACATTACATTTGAATAAAAATTAGGGCTACAAAAGATGCCTAAACCTGAGAAAAACATCTATTTTTTCTCTTCTATGCCGCCTTCCATCTTGGGTCTTTCTAGGAGAAGAATAATGGCTATAAGAATAGATCTTTTCAATGTGGGAGGCTCACTACGGAAGAAAAGTATACCATATCTCAGCCCAGAAACCCTAGGCATGCCCTTAACTAAACTAGACCTAACATGGAAATAAGCATTGGCATCACCAATAGGTCTCGCCTATGAAAGAGTTACTAGCTTTGCCAATGTGTTTTAGCCATGCTGTACACCAGTGTGACTGCTGTTCAGCATGGCTAAAAGTTAGTGGCGCACAGTGGAAATGCGTAAAGTAGTATGGTTATACATGGAGTGGTTGCACACTTCCATTAGTGACAACACGTTTTCAATTGAAATGACAATTTCATTTGCACATACAGTTTTACTGATAAATAAAACTATACAGCGCACAAACGATAATGTGAGGAAATGCCATCATCAAGTGTATTAATTTGTTTTGATCGTATTCAAATATTTGTTTCTACCACACTTCAGAATTACCAAAAAGTGTACTTGTTGGACCAGGCACTTTCCACAGGGCTATCCCCAACAATTTGCCTTCTTCCTCCTATTTTCTGACCCTCTTTTTTGTTGCCTTTAGGACAATTTACCACTGCTAATCAGAGCTAAAATGCATGTGCTCCCTCCTTTAAACATGGTATAATTGGTAAACACCCGCTTGGCATATTTAATTTACATGCAAGTCCCTTGTAAAAATGGTATCCCGTAAACCCAGGGCTGGTTAAATGCTACTAGTGGGGCTGCCGCACTGATTGCGGCAGCCATAAGAAGACGACTTTGAAACCGGTCTCAGGCCAGCCACTTCAGATCCTGCATGCGCAGTTTACTGCCACTTTGACTTGGCATGTACAACTACTTGCTAAGCCTTAAACTCCCCTTTTACAACATATAGGTCACTCCTAAAGTAGACCCTAGGTAGCCCTATGGGCAGGGTGCTGTGTAAGTAAAAGGTAGGATGTGCCTTTATTGTGTGGCATGTCATGGTAGAGATAGTCTATTTTGTTTCTCACTACTATGAGGCCTATTCCTCTCATAGATTAGCACTGGGAAGTCCTTTCTATGTGTTTAAGTGGTAATTCCTGATCTATCGGGAGTAACTTTGCCATGTATGTTAGGTATGGTGGTGAAAAACCCTGCTTAGTGGTGTAGTTCGATTTTACATTACTATTTTAGAAATGCCACTTTTAGAAAGTGGGCATTTCTCTGTGCTTATAACTATTTGCGCTTTGCAGCCTGACTTCAATCCACGTCTGTGTCTGGTTGACAGCTACACTTTGTGCATACTTTCCAGATAGCCATTACACAGGAAGGGTTGGGTGTGACAGGGTTAAATCTGCATACGGATACCCTTCCTAGGCTGGGAGAGAGGGAGGCAGGGCACACATATTTGTATAGGCCGTGTTCTGCCCTCACACAAAAGGCTGATTTACCCCCTACTGATGTCTGGAGCCAGGGCAGGGTCTGAAAGCGTTGTGCACTTCTAAGGTTGCTTTATGAAGTCACCCCTAGATCAACGACAATTTTGAGAATAAGTAAAAGGGGGGCTCTGACCTCATGTGGTCAGAGCCCTTTTGAAACTGGGACTGGACCTCTGTCAGAAGGACAGCTGTGCTGCACAAAGGACTTATCTGGACTGCTCTTCTGCTGTTGCCCTGCAACCTGCTATCTGCTGGGTGGCACAAAGAAACCACTGGATTGCTTTTCTACCTGTTTCTCTGCTGACAGCTGCTCCCTGACTCTGTTCTGAAGGGGCGCTGTGGTGCTGCAAGGAGAGATCGCCCATAAGACTGCGGGTCTGGAGGGGCTGGTCTGCCTGACCCTCAAAGTGCATCTCAAGGAGCCCAGCACAGGGGGAGCACTGTTTTCCTGCTCTTTAGCTCTTCCAACCCAGGCGAGCGCTTTGCATTCTCCCTTCACCAGTGCTTGGTGAGCGCTGATTGTGCTCCTGGCCTCTGCATTCACAGCGCATGGTGAGCGCTTCATTTTCCACTTACTGACAAAGCTAGCGCCTGATGAGCGCTTCAGTTTTGGTTACGTCTTCCCCATTGCCTCAACCAGTACATGTTCAGCGCTATGCAACATTTCCAGTGTGTGCCGAGAGAAGCCCCGCTTTAGAACCATGTTGCCCAGCAACCCTGAGCACCCAACCTTTCTGACATCTGCTGCGAGGATTTCCAGCTCCATGCTGAGGGACGCTTGTGGGGTTCGGACAGGGGATTCTGTGGGCGGCAGTTGCTGCTGAGGTGGATGGCTGACGGTCAATAAAGATACGTCCTACTTACCTTGACTTTCTGTGCTTCCTAAAAACAAAACCACTGTGGTTCGTGACAGTTTGGGTGGTTGCGATGATGTTGTGTTCAAGGATGGCGGGATGCAGCTATGTAAGCAATTTGACAATGATGCCACTGTTACTGGAGCTGGTTTGGGTGGTACAGCTGTTAAAGGGGCAGTCAGGAACAGGAAACTTCCAGCACGGTATAGCGATTATGTTACGCATTAACTCATTTTGATTTTGTTTTCTTCTGCACCCTGTTATTTCTGTGCTCCTCATTATTGCACCATTTGTGTTAGTATGGTTTTATTTTCCTGTTCATTGTTCTACTAGTTATCATTTGCATTCTATGTTTTATGGAAAGAAGGGATATATGTGGGGTCCGGAATAGAATAGGAACATTGGGGACAGGGGATTCTGTGGGCGGCAGTTGCTGCTGAGTTGGATGGCTGAAAGTCAATAAAGATACGTCCTACTTACCTTGACGACTCATGGACATCTTTTCAACACTGCGAGTTCCAAGCACCCTAGCCGCAGAGGAGAGGAAGAAAGACCACTGCTTCATCAGCCCTGACACCGGTAACTCGCCCCTCCCATGTTGGGAGACCCACAACAGGTACTGTGCCTGCAACCTGAACCACAAACTCATGGCCAAGTATTAGCAGGATCTCCTAGCTCCACAACTGGCATTTCCGCACTAGCGCAGGGGCATCCACTTACTTAGTGGGTACTAAAAAACCCTTTTGGGGGCCCTACTCTCCCTGCTCCGACACTAAGTATGTACATTCGCCACCCCTAACAGAGACCGCTGAAGTCACACAAGGATTACCACTCTGGCACTAAGAATGTACATTCAACACCTCTAACGGAGACCGCTGAAGTCAGACAAGGATTACTGTAAAGCCCCAAGTAGTCACGCAGGGATTCCTTTGGCCTACACCTTCTCGAAGGCAGGATGTGTATTTACACACTTCACCATGCCATAGCTTGAAAAGTACTCAACTGCGGTTCATCATTTTACCTTTTGATGGTTTAAGTGTGATACTCTGCCCCAGTCGCCCATGATGGTATTTGGGGATTTGTGGTTGCGATAAACCACATTGCATTATTTACCCAGTAAATGTGGTGACGCTATAATTTATGCAATTATGATGGTACTTGGGGATATATGTAATCCCTAACCAAACTGCTGCATGTTATGCCATGACTATTGCTAATGTATGTTGTTTTGGAACCTGCAAAGATCTGGACAACGAGTAGCACTTCACTATTTACATGATAAGCACAGAAGTTATGATTCATGTCGTTTTGGTCTATGTGATATGTACAATATACTATATATTTTTATATAATCCTGTGTGACGTCTCTTTTGTAGTGTGTTCATTGTGTTATTGGTGCGCTTTACACATTGCCTCTGATGATAAACTGGACTGCTCTGCGCCAAACTAACAGAGGGTGAGCACAGTCTATCTCTGGTGTGCAAGTTACTTGCTCTGACTAGAGTGGTGGGTTCTGCCTGACTTAGGTGCATAGTCTAGCCAACGAGAAACCCCATTTCTGACAGTGCTTTATTCTTGATTTCCTAATTCGTATATTTTCTGAAATATCTGCACATTTCATATATAGACATTTAAATTTGGTGTTGTGGTAGAAAAAAATATCATACAGCCGTCTTGGTAGCCGGAGTACCCAGCATGATTGACACATAAATCCTCTCACTTTGAAGTCAGAGAAAGAAAAGTAAACACCTAAGTTCCCTGAAAGACTGGGCTTGACATATGACCTCAGCAAATGTGACAAGATAAGAACAAAATGTAAATGCCTGTTGATAGAAAGCGAGCACACATGAAAGAAAACAAGGAGCCCTCGTAAACAGGCTATGCTCCATAAGAGGGACTAGCTCAAACTGGACCGCCTAAAAGAAATAAAACCAGCAAGCAACTGAGTTACAGAACACAAATTCAATGGGAAGCAATGAGCGGAATGTATTACTGGGGAAGCTTTCAGAATCTTCCCAAGAAATCTTTAGCAAACCAGACAGCTGTGTTGGCTGCTGTTTAGCATGGCTAAACGTATGTACAGACTAATTATTGGTTTAAGTTAAGTCTGGTAGCAACATGGCCAAAACATGGAAATACTCTGCTGTCTAAGTTGGCAGCTTCAGTGTAGCCAAGTTGAGTGTTTCCCTTTTGACTTCTGAAACTGTCAGGAGTTATTAAAAAGGTGACTTAGTATTGAGGCATTTGAATTATCCTCTGTGAGAAATTGGATTATTACTTGGGGTGGGTGACAACCCATCTCAAGAAACAATTACAACCCTTGTCAGGGTGAACCTGTAAGGTCAGTAAATTAACCCAAGCTCAGTCCCTTGAGCGCTATGGAACAGAGCAGAGAGAATTAACTCAGGGAAATGTGTAAAGTATTTATCAAGTGCCAAAACAGTAATAAAGTCGAAATGCAACAAAATAAAACTCCCAAAACAAGTTAGATAAATAAGAGTGAAACTTAAGAAACAAAATGACATAAAAATTTGAAAAATCCAATGAAAGGGAACTGAAATATGATTTTTTAAAACATTTTAATTAGGATTAGCCCCAAAAAGTATAAAGTTCCAATGATAGACAATCGTCTTGGTGGTCAGGGACCGAGGAATAATTTGAAAATGAATGCGATGTGGTACGGGTCGGATACACCAACCATGTTCGTGCTGGCCAAATATTTTACCTTCTGAATTAGTCCTTGAGTTCCAATCCACAACACGTGTAAATTTTTAAAGTCCCCCACAGGACCTACGGAAGACACTTAAGAGACTCTCTGGGCATCAGGCAAAGGCCGAAATCAGAGTTTAGTCCAGGTCCAGTTGTCACTGGTCAGCTGCAGGAAAGGCTACTTGAAGCCTTTTGCATCCCTGTAGCTTTAACAGACGGACACACTTATGACCCTTGCAGTCTACCTTTTTTTTGCTGGGTACAAGACGAAGAGCAGGTCAAGTCCTTCAGGGCTTTTCTGAGATCATAAACTGCACATCCAGGCCTCTTCTGCTCCTTCACAAGTCCGGGGGGAGCATTTTGAAGTGGGTGCCTGGAGGTGCCACATTTATGCCTGGTGCTAGCTATTGGGTGGGAATGACTTTGGTACACACCCTAACTAATGGGGTAAAAGTTCCCAGGGCTAACCCTACCCACGTTGGGAAATTTCAAGATGGCAAAAGTCTTCTGCAACACTAAACTTGGGCTTTGATTGCTGGGGTAATCCTAACATCCACCAATCACTAAAATTCAGTTTGGTGCAATCACTATACCCAAAATAAACCCAGAGACACAAGACTGATACAACAAAAGTAAAGTTTTCCAGCACCCAGAGAGTGGATACACAGGAATTGTTTAGACACCCATTTCCCCTTCCTTTCAAGTGCGCCCCTAGAGATATATGTAAAGCCAGCAGACCTGACAAGAAAGATTTATCTTTGAAGCAGGAATTGACTCTGTAAAGTCCAAAAAAGATCTTCTCAGCCCGACCCTGCATATTCTGTCATTTTCAGAAGAGTCATCTGTTCCCATTCAGGCAATCCATTGTTTGCTCCTGGGAGGCACTTCACACCTATTTGAATGTTAATTACTGGCTGGCAGAAGTCTGAGATCAAATGCAAATTTAGCATCTAGAAAAGTCAGGTTTGGAAAAGATAATGTTCTAAAAGTTACTTTTCCTTAGTTATTTTTTTTTCCACCACTAAATTGGATTTTTAATATTTTTCAAGCTAATCCCATTCAGGAGATACAATATTATGATTTTTAATTTGTACTCTGGTGTTCTACATAGGACAGCTACGCCTGCCACTGTGAAAAATAGCTTTGGGTGCTGGTCCCTGTAATGATATGTTACATTAAATTCCTAAATGCCCTACTTTTAAATACCATGCACCCTACCTTGTGGGCGACAAAGCCTTCTTAGGGGGGGTGACTTAATAATATTTAAAGAGGAGGTTTAGCCCTGTAAAAAGGGTTTACTTTGACAGGTCGAATAGCAGTTTTTACACTGCCACACTAAGGCTACACTAGTATGTTCCAGTGGGTGACAAATTAGGTGCTGCAGTCCACTAGTGACATTTCGCTTACAGGCCCTGGGTACTCTTTGTACCATAGATTAGGAACTTGTAGGTAAGTTTAATATACTAATTAGAATTATGGCAACTGGATCATGTTTACAGAGAAAGCATAGGCCCTTAACGGTTAGAAGAGGTAAGTTGCACAGAGTTATAAAAAGTGTAAAAATATAGATCCCAGCAAAAGGCAAAAAATACTGGATGGCCACAAAGAAAAAGGCGGGTTTTCCTGTAGTCACAAAATGTAACTCTTTAGGACACTTCTCGATAAATTATTTGATTGGTCAATATGTGGACAGATGTAGGATACAGTTACAGCCTGAGCTAAGCCCATGCTCTTTGAATGATAATTAAGTAGAAGGTTATTATAATTACTACTGGCCAGCATGTATTTTATTTAAAGCAGCCAATGTCTCTTTTAAATATGGGCATAGGATATGGAATCCCTCGAGATTTCTGGGTTATGGCTGGATCTTGACTCCACTGACAGCTACATAATACAGACAAGCAGCCCCACCACCAAGGTTCATCTGTGTAGTCTCAAGGATCCACCCAGTATCCTTAAGCTTTTTACATCTATGTGCATTCCAAGAGTACTCTGGTTTAAGGTGAAGAAAGGGTGGGGGCATTGATGGGGATATTAAGCAACTTCTAATCAGAAGGTCGTTGTTTCCGCCTTCAAGGCTTTAAGCTTTAAATACCTAAATAAACATGAATGAAAATTACATTTATTATCTGGTGCTTCCACGTAAAACCTCGATTACACTTCGACTTCCAACAACATTGAGTCTTTGGACACAGAGTATGTGATTCGCAATTTATTATCAACACCGTCATCACTGTCAGCTCTGGTAAGGGTAGGGCGAACAGTCTATCACAAATCAGGTTGGAAACCTTCACTTACCATTGTAGGTCCAGAGCCACCTGGTCCAACACATGGATAGTGTCTGAGAGGCACCCCCGAGTTGGGCCATTCAAGGCAGAAAATGCACTGCAGGGCCTACATGTGCCAGCAGACAAAAGACAACAGAAAAGTACATATGACAATACAAGAAAGCCTTAGACCTAGGCCTGGGCGAAATTTAAATCACACAAGAGTAATGTGCATAAATTTGGGAATTTCACATTACACGTGTTACGTGAAATTAGTAAAATTGCGCCCTAATGCCAATTCACATAATAAGCAATATTTGCTGCAAAATGTTACGCCAATAGGCGCCATTTGCAGTAAAAATATACCACAAACTCACAGGAACAACAGAACCAGAGCAATTTCGAGCTAACATATAGCACATATTAGCAGCTTTGTATTTTGCATAATTATGTGTAATTTTGCAAATATTTCGCATAATTACCTAAAAGCACATTTTCTGAATTTCACACAGTTCTGCTTAGAACCATCCACAATGAACACAGGACAGAGACCAAAACATCGAGATCATATCCTGAAAGTCCAGAACTCGCTGAGTGGGCAGAAACGCTTTCGACATCACCATGTCCAGAATGCCCCCCTATTCAAGGGAATCATCTGCATTGTCCTAAAGTGGAATTTCAGATAATTGTTTAAGAACCCTAGAGAAGACAGAAGCAAGCTGGTCGGCTGAAGATGGTCCCTGACTGACTGTAGAAAGCTCATCTTCAGAAGTCAGTCACTGAGGTACAGGAATATGTGCACTTGCAACCCGTGAAGGTGGGGCGACACACCAACATCATCTTTATAAACACCCTGGTGGCTTAAGTGTGACTGAAGAGCAGGATGGCAAACTGAAAGTGTTCTTTGCCAACAATGAAGTGCAGGACTCAGCTGAGGGACTGCAAGACAACTACATAAATACATGCTGGTCCAAGAACACCATTCAACTTTATGTCACGATGGAAGACTAGCATTATGCATATAACTTTTATTAGCCATCTCTGAGCAGCAACCATTAAAAGCTTTCATATAACTCAAACAGCATGAAATATGTTCAGTCCCATAAGTAAAGGGAGTTACACCAACTGTCCCTATTCTTTTCGGGGACTCCCCATTATGCCTTTATCCAGCTATGACTAAACTCCTTTGCTAAGCATGGAGGCATGTTCTGGCAAAGTTCTGAATCAAAACAGGATGAATTGTGGGGTGGGGGGAATTTGGCAGGGTGTGTTGTATAGAAAGTGAAGGGCGTAACCATGGCTGACAACCTTCAGTTCAGTTTCGAAACTGTTCAGAGAGGGCCAGAAAGATCTTGCTTGTCATATCCTAGGAGGGTTATAAGTGTAACTGCACAACAAGCAGACCACATGTAGAAATTACAAAACCAAACTGGCAAAGACCACTTGCCAACTTCAATTCTCTATCAGGTGGGGCGGTAGGGCAGGCATTCAAGTTGACTTTGCTGCAGGAAGCATGAACTACAAGGCTTTCTGGAGTCGGGTGCTCTGCCAAAAACACCATATCACATGGAGCAGGTCAAGGGCCTTAAGGATGGAGGCACCTATTGCTGGCATTAAACAAGTCTTTGACCATGCCACAATCAGTGTGTGTGTCAAGGCCTGACTAAATGGCAACAAAGTCTCTGAGGTTGAAGGGCTAAAGTGCAAAATTTCATTAAGATTAGCTTTGGTTTCTACTGTTGGCAAATGTAGTTCCAGCACCTCTGCTGCCCTGTGAACTACAACTATAATGAAAGAAAGGTGCTAAGAGGGGACCGAATGGAGAGTCCAATTCAGTCTCAGGTGAAGTGTCAGACCACTAGCACTGTGGAGGCCTAAATATAGTTCATCATCAGCAAGCAAGGGGGCAACACACTATCAGTCACCTATCATCATCCTCATATAAGAAATTCTGCAATTCTTGTTTGGGATCTGACTCTGAGCCAAATACGTCATCAAGGAGTCACATATATTGGCGCCAAGGCAGTACTGGAGAGCGCTCATACACCATTAAGGGTGACTTGGCAATTTCATAACAAGACACTGGTCAAGATCAAGCTGAACTTAGCTCCTTATCCGAAACTGGAATTCTTTAGGCCAGCGGAGGTAAAATTGGTGTCTCCTCAAATAAAGAAGTGGAGGTAAGACCCAGCTCCAGTAGGGGTCAAGTTGAAGTCAAACATGATGATCAGCGTTGGAGTATGTCCTGCTTGTGAGGCTTGAAGGCACTCCTGGGGGACACGGAAATTGTCAGCAAAAGCTGCAGCATTGCCTTCTTGAAGGCCTCTACTGTTACAAAGTCAAGGATGGACAAGGAAATACGGGGCACACCAGCGCCAGCGGTGGACTGAGTTTGACGTCAGAAGACACACGCAGAGTCAAGCCTTTAGACTGCTGACTGCACTCTTCTTGTTGCTGGGAAACAGAATGAGGACTCATGGCTGAACATTTTACGTTTGCACCAAGATGTGTCCTTAGTGTCACCTTAGACATAACATGGGATGGTGACCAGGACCTGGAGTGGGACATGAAGTGGGAATAGACTTATGACTTGGAGCATGACCATTTTTTGTCTCAGAAAACTTGGTCTCTTGTTCCCTGATGTCCTTCAGGTGCATCAGGGAGCATTTGTTGCATGACTTCAAAGACAGATGTCACACAGGTGAGTAGCCAGCATGTGCTTCTTGTAGATGAAGCACAGCCTGAAACCTTCAGTCTTCTGGGGACACCTCCCTATGACAAGGTCACTGAAAATAATTTGATGAGGAACAGAAAAAGTTCAGGAACGGAGCACCGGATCCTCGTCAGAGGACAAGGAAATATAAGGCTGAGGCACCAATGAGCCGGGGTAGCACCTATATATGGCTCTATGCCATCACTTCCAGAGGTGGATGAGGGGTCCAATGCTGCCACCTATTGGGGGTGGGACAAATTAGTTAAAAGAGTTTCCAGATCAAGTCTGACGCCTGGGGCAAATATCTATCACAAATTCTATAAGAAATTGCTTTAATTTTATCTTAGTTATTTTGTGTAGTTTATTTATTTGTTATTTTAAATAAATACTGCAAACCTATTACTTCATTAGGCAACATGAAGCATGTTTTCTCAAATTCAGAAACAAAACCATCACTCGGACTTTGATTACCCCCAAACTTGACTTCTGCAATTCCTTCTTGGGGGTCATTCAGTTCACAAAACTACACGTACATCAAAACTTTGCATCTATGCTCTGTGGCGTAGCTTGAGGAGGCATATTTGGGTGTTACACCCCACCAAACAAATGTAATTTGTGGTAAATATTTGGGTACTGGTGCTTTAAGTCGGGATGGTGCGGTCTGTCAGATTTCACCAGGAATCTTTACATATACACAGACAAAAACACCCTCACTCTCTCTGTTTTGAAATTCTTCAAAAAAGTTTATTTTACAAAATATTGGGGTTTCTGTCACTTAGGACCCCTACCAATCCGCATTCTTCTCCCTTTCCATTGCCCCTTACGCCCCTCTGATGCGCTCGGCTTCTTATAAAATTTATTTTAACATTATATGGCAGCGTGATTGTTGGAAAATCTGAAGCTCACCACCCTCCGCCCCGGTCTATGTTCATCAACAACGCCAGACCTCAGGATTACATTCAATTTGTTGTGAAAGTTGCTCACTGAATAATAGTTACGGAAAACTTTAGTGGCAGTAAACTAAACTCTATACAACAAGACCCCCAACGGCCTTTGAGATCTTATGGCCCATTGTCAGACTAAGG
The DNA here is from genome assembly GCF_964204655.1 of Triturus cristatus. Lineage (NCBI taxonomy): Eukaryota > Metazoa > Chordata > Amphibia > Caudata > Salamandridae > Triturus > Triturus cristatus. The sequence goes on from NC_140582.1 coordinate 536,147,693, forward strand.
CACTAATATTCAAAATATACCTCGACCCAACAAAACATTGATTGACACTCTCTTCCACTCACTTCCCTCTTCAGAATGAGCTCCAGTAGTGCGAGAAGATTTTCTGAGTCTGCAAAATCCCTTGATAATGCCATCTCTTAGGATCTCTACTCATTTTGAAAAGATCTAATAACATGGCTACTCAGACAAAGCACTGAACTTCTAGCATCCTCCTGATCTTGTGTCATTTCATCAAGCTTACTTACTAGTAAGATTCAGATGTTAATGGGGTAAACCGCTGCATGTCAAGGCATTTCTCTATGTATCCCCTTACTGTGATGCCTACACCATAAAGCAGGCCTGGTGAAATTTTAGAAAAGCAAGAAAACAGTCCTTTTTTTAAAAATACATACCCTGCGTCACAGCAAACCGTCTATGGCCTGCCTCAGGTTACCTTAACTATCAAGATTTATCAAGTAGCTGCCAGATCGCATATGCTATAGAAAAAAAACACAATAAATCATGTCACTACATATTTTTATGCACCATATTTTGTGTGTTTATTACATTATTAAACACTGTCATAAAATGCACCATTAGATTTTTCAGTCTCAATACAATAAATGAAACAGAGAAACCAAACTTTATAGTTTTGCTTGTAAGCTCATTGTAATATGGTTCACTGTGGGCAATTGTGAGGTAAACTTCGTTGCTGAGTATTTCAATTTAACAAGCTTGATGTACATACTTCAGCTGATATTCTTGAATGATTGCTAAAAAAAATTGTTACAAATGGTGGTGGGTCTGCGGAGTTTGATTGCAGTTCTAGGCTAGTTTTTGGGTATGTCCAAAAACGTAGAAAACATTTATATTTCTAGACAATTTCTTAATTATTATGAATACAAGTTTCCCAAACACCACTCCAGGCACAGCCAGTGTCCTATTGAAAAATCCTCCCTGTACCAAACAAAAGGTTTGCCTTGAATCAGAACGAGGGGAAAATACAAGACTGAGAGAGGAAATACTACATACAATAGAATATATTAACACTATTGTAATTTATCACCTGACCTAAAGCTTAATTTGTTTGGGAAGGATTCTATTTAGCAACAGTGGCTGGTAAGGCAATCAGGAAAACCACCTAGGGGCCAAAAGGTCAGTAGCAGATTTGGGAAGAGTAGCGGTTTCTTTGGGTGTCGGAGGTGGTGGCTAGGGACATCTGGCTACTAATGACTAATAAGTTAGTTCATGCTTTTCTCTCCAGCTCCTCACTATTACATTGCCCATCACCTCTGCCTTTTCTTCTGACCATGATTGTTTTTATTTTGAATAGTAAATGAATGGTACCAGACGTGAAAGGAGAGCTAATGAGGTATGTAACAACTAAATGAGTCAAACCAGAAAGAAGAGCGAAATATGCAGTCGAGCACATCAAATGCTCAAATTTCTTAAGGATCACTTGATCTTTCTTTAATGCTGCTCACACATCTGAAGTTCTAAATGAGCAGGAATCCAAATGGACTGTAATGTAATGTAATGTAATGTAATAGTGCATTTATAAAGCGCGAACTGTCACTCCGCGAGGAGCCTCCTGGCGCTGAGGGGACGAGGAAGGAGAAACTGGGAAAAGAAAAAAGAGGATGGGAAAGAAGTTAGGTTAGTGCAAGGCAACGGTCATCTGGGAAGTTGTAGATCCAGGTTTTTAATGCTTTCCTGAAGAGTAATTCCGATTCTTGCATCCGTAGGCCGATAGGGAGTGCGTTCCACGCTTTAGAACCAAGGTAGGCGACCGTTTTCCCTCCTTTGGTGGTGAGTTTAAAATGGGGTGGCTTTAGCAGATTAGCTGAGGAAGATCTAAGAGTCCTGGTGGTGGTGTAGGGAGAGAAACAAGCAGTGAGGTATCTGGGACCTGCCCGGCGGGTGGCTTTATGGGTGATCAGAAGGATTTTGAAGAGGATTCGTTTATGGATAGGGAGCCAGTGTAAGGTCTTAAGTGCCGAGGATGCCGAAGATCTACGTGGGAGCCTGAGAAGCACATTTACAGGCAACAAAGGTTTTGTTCATTCAAATTATGAGGAATAACTGGCCGTGATTTGTAGAGAGGGGCATGGATAAGGTATGTATTTTGGAGAAAAAAAAAGGATGACTAAAAAATAAGCTTCCACAAGAGTAGGAAGAGTTCATATGAATGAGCAGCTTTTGGTAGTGGTGGATTCATTCTCTGCTATAGCTTCTTCTGTGCATAAAGAGAAGATTTATCAACCTCTATTCTGGGGCTTCCCTTTCCTAGGGCTTGGTTAAATCCTGGTTGATATAGATGCACTTCAGTGGGGAAAGATGTGAAGGATCTAGATAGGGTAAATTCTTACGTCTTCACCAAAAGGTGAGCAAGGAAAATCTTCCTTTTTGTTTATTTACCCTCACACACCCTAGTGGTGTCATGCTTCATCATCGGGTCACCCCGACGCCTAAAAGTCGGGGTGGGCTCAACCACAGTGTTGGGAGCTCTTGATAGAAGTTGTTGACCTGGGGGGCTGAATAAGTTAAAATACCTCAGACAGATCCCCGGTATCCCTTTATTCTTGGGTCTGTCTGGGTAACTAAAAAACAAATATTGGGTCTTATTAGGAATCTTATGGTCCTAAGACCCTAGTGCCAACATGTTTCAGTCCTATAATGGCCGTAAAGGTCCTGGACTTTCATCAGGGCTAGGTTGGGCCTCCCTAGGAGACAGGACAGATGGGAATTCCCTATCCTGTACGTGGTGCAAGGGCAGAGTAGCTGCTCCTTGTTTGGGTGATTGATTATTTACCAATCATATATTATACTCCATCTGTAAAGAGAAAAACAGACAACAAAGAAAGACACAAAAACAAAAACAACATACATTTGTATAGTAATGTCATAGTGTCTCCGCAATATTGTGTCCCACATTGCGTGCTTTGGAAATAATTAAAGAACCACACGTGCCAAATTGTGTCTATGACATAGTGGTAATCAATTTCTTCCAAACTTGTGCCACTCACGTGCATATCTTCACATAATGCTATTACGTGACAGATGAATTGTGGGGTGGCAATTGCACTCAAAGACTTACCAAAATTCATGTCAGTACGTCTATATATTCACTAGTAACACACTCCATGCCTCACACTCACTCCACATTCATACCGTGTTTGTGAATAGAATAACGGTAATCTTAGTCATGTTCATTTATCATTATCCCTCCTCATCATGATTTTGTGCGTTAAAAATGAAACGAAACATTCCCTTACCCAATTCTTGAATGGTTTCTGTATCTCAGGGGACCGTAAAGCGTCTAGGGGTAGCTCTATAGTCAAACCCTAAAATTTTGACCCCAGGAGGTTAAGGGAAACGTAGGTAAACATAGTGAGAGGTTTTTTCTAAAAACCGCGTGTATAGACCCTCGTATTCCTCGTGTAGAGGAACACAAGATGAGAACGTTGGCAATGGAACTCAAAATGCCTATCCATAACTTACTTCTTCAAGAGTCCTGCCCCGCGTGCACACCTACTTGGCTTCGGTTCCCGGCTTTCGCGTTAGTAATGCGAAGGAGCCGCGTTTTTGTACCTCTGTGTTGTCATAGGTACTGATTGGTAGGCGACACTCGGCGCGGTCAGAAGTACGTAATGACGCCTATGACGTACAAGGAATCATGGGAATTGTAGTTCCTTGTAATAATCGTGAGACACTACGGAAAATGTATATCTTCTGATATATCGTCTTAATTTCTTTTCTCATTGTAAACAGACATAAAATCAAAATAACGTGCAATACTTAAGCGTTAGATGCAGTCTGTATCGTCATAGGTACTGATTGCTAGGCGACACTCGGCGCGGTCAGAAGTAACTGATGACGCCTATGACGTACAAGGAATCAAGGGAATTGTAGTTCCTTGTAATAATCGTGAGATACTACGGAAAATGTATATCTTCTGACATATCGTCTTAATTTATTGTCTCATTATAAACAGACACAACATCAAAATAACGCGCTAGACTTAAGCGTTAGATGCAATCTATAGTGTTGTATCAGTAAGAAATGTGAAGCACCATATGTTTTTCTGCTTCTCCGATTGATGACACGAATATGTTATGCAAAACTGTTTGTTTAATTAAATTATGCACGAGTCCCAAATTTTATTAAAAAGGGGGTCGGTATAAGTGATAATTAAATAGGCTCATGCTGTAGGTAAACCTAAGTAGGTTTCTCGAGCCGGGTAGAAAACCAACGTACTCTTACAGTGATCGTGGGGACTGTAATTGCCCAATTTGTGAAAAACCTTTTAATGCGTTAAAGTCATTAATACATATGAACAGTTCTCACTAATCCCCTAGTGATAGCCATTCGGGGAATTTTGATTTGAGTCTTGGTATCCAATGAGAAATATTTTCCTCGTATAGGGACTGATGCAATGTTGTAGAATATACGATGATCATATTCATTTACCCTTCATGAAAGGCAGATGTGCAAGCCATAAAATAATATGTTCAGGTACTGTTATTTTAAAAAAAAAATTGAATCAACGCTCCTATGGCCACCATATTAAGGTCCCTAAGTTGGATATACTTAAAAGTGTATATCCAACTTAGGGACCTTAATATGGTGGCCATAGGAGCGTTGATTCAAAAAAAAATTTAAAATAACAGTACCTGAACATATTATTTTATGGCTTGCACATCTGCCTTTCATGAAGGGAATATGAATATGATCATCGTATATTCTACAACATTGCATCAGTCCCTATACGAGGAAAATATTTCTCATTGGATACCAAGACTCAAATCAAAATTCCCCGAATGGCTATCACTAGGGGATTAGTGAGAACTGTTCATATGTATTAATGACTTTAACGCATTAAAAGGTTTTTCACAAATTGGGCAATTACAGTCCCCACGATCACTGTAAGAGTACGTTGGTTTTCTACCCGGCTCGAGAAACCTACTTAGGTTTACCTACAGCATGAGCCTATTTAATTATGACTTATACCGACCCCCTTTTTAATAAAATTTGGGACTTGTGCATAATTTAATTAAACAAACAGTTTTGCATAACATATTCGTGTCATCAATCGGAGAAGCAGAACAACATACGGTGCTTCACATTTCTTACTGATACAACACTATAGATTGCATCTAACGCTTAAGTCTAGCGCGTTATTTTGATGTTGTGTCTGTTTATAATGAGACAATAAATTAAGACGATATGTCAGAAGATATACATTTTCCGTAGTATCTCACGATTATTACAAGGAACTACAATTCCCTTGATTCCTTGTACGTCATAGGCGTCATCAGTTACTTCTGACTGCGCCGAGTGTCGCCTAGCAATCAGTACCTATGACGATACAGACTGCATCTAACGCTTAAGTATTGCACGTTATTTTGATTTTATGTCTGTTTACAATGAGAAAAGAAATTAAGACGATATATCAGAAGATATACATTTTCCGTAGTGTCTCACGATTATTACAAGGAACTACAATTCCCATGATTCCTTGTACGTCATAGGCGTCATTACGTACTTCTGACCGCGCCGAGTGTCGCCTACCAATCAGTACCTATGACAACACAGAGGTACAAAAACGCGGCTCCTTCGCATTACTAACGCGAAAGCCGGGAACCGAAGCCAAGTAGGTGTGCACGCGGGGCAGGACTCTTGAAGAAGTAAGTTATGGATAGGCATTTTGAGTTCCATTGCCAACGTTCTCATCTTGTGTTCCTCTACACGAGGAATACGAGGGTCTATACACGCGTTTTTTAGAAAAAACCTCTCACTATGTTTACCTACGTTTCCCTTAACCTCCTGGGGTCAAAATTTTAGGGTTTGACTATAGAGCTACCCCTAGACGCTTTACGGTCCCCTGAGATACAGAAACCATTCAAGAATTGGGTAAGGGAATGTTTCGTTTCATTTTTAACGCACAAAATCATGATGAGGAGGGATAATGATAAATGAACATGACTAAGATTACCGTTATTCTATTCACAAACACGGTATGAATGTGGAGTGAGTGTGAGGCATGGAGTGTGTTACTAGTGAATATATAGACTTACTGACATGAATTTTGGTCAGTCTTTGAGTGCAATTGCCACCCCACAATTCATCTGTCACGTAATAGCATTATGTGAAGATATGCACGTGAGTGGCACAAGTTTGGAAGAAATTGATTACCACTATGTCATAGACACAATTTGGCACGTGTGGTTCTTTAATTATTTCCAAAGCACGCAATGTGGGACACAATATTGCGGAGACACTATGACATTACTATACAAATGTATGTTGTTTTTGTTTTTGTGTCTTTCTTTGTTGTCTGTTTTTCTCTTTACAGATGGAGTATAATATATGATTGGTAAATAATCAATCACCCAAACAAGGAGCAGCTACTCTGCCCTTGCACCACGTACAGGATAGGGAATTCCCGTCTGTCCTGTCTCCTAGGGAGGCCCAACCTAGCCCTGATGAAAGTCCAGGACCTTTACGGCCATTATAGGACTGAAACATGTTGGCACTAGGGTCTTAGGACCATAAGATTCCTAATAAGACCCAATATTTGTTTTTTAGTTACCCAGACAGACCCAAGAATAAAGGGATACCGGGGATCTGTCTGAGGTATTTTAACTTATTCAGCCCCCCAGGTCAACAACTTCTATCAAGAGCTCCCAACACTGTGGTTGAGCCCACCCCGACTTTTAGGCGTCGGGGTGACCCGATGATGAAGCATGACACCACTAGGGTGTGTGAGGGTAAATAAACAAAAAGGAAGATTTTCCTTGCTCACCTTTTGGTGAAGACGTAAGAATTTACCCTATCTAGATCCTTCACATCTTTCCCCACTGAAGTGCATCTATATCAACCACGGTTGATCTGTTAGAGTAATTTAAGTGATTAAGTGACTATAACATAGGAGGAGTTACTCTGACTTTGTAACCTCTTTACCCTTCCAGGTATTGAAAAAAAGTTTTTTTCTACTTTACCTTTAATGTGAACACTTGGTTAAATCCTCCCTGCTCACGACTCCGGCTACCAAGAACCATTGTGGTTGGGTGGGGAGAAGTACCTGTGGAACTTTCTACTCAAAGACACCAATTTGCGCTCACTTGTGTTTCCACTTAGCAGGTAATGAGCTCAAACATCTGCCCAACTGCTTGTGTTCTCTGGACGGCTGGACAAAACTAGCTGGATATTGCTGGCAGATACTGAGGACGGGGAACCGTAAGGTAAAATGAAACACTAGGTCTTAGCTTTTTCAGAATTCACTTGGGAGTAGTACCACACCCAGTTTCCTGGAAAGGGTCAGGCCTTCTCATTCACTTCAATGTGTGAGGGTATGAACATTTTTGCAAGAACTGCTACAGAATCAGATGGGCCATTATTCTACTTTCAACAAACTCATGTCAAGCATAATATAAAAATAAACTGAGGAGGAATAAGAATTCAAAACAGACGCCTCGTACACAACAAACCCTGACACTTCAGTGACGCAAAGTTTCACATATGAAGCTACACTGAGAGGACAGCTTGGGAGACCGGTTTCACTCTGTTAAGAAAAAGTGGCTAGTGTAAGAATACAAGCTTTTTCTAACATGCGTTGCATACCGAATGCACCCAAAAATAACACGTCCACATCTGTAGAGCTGGAAGATGGTTCACCAGTAGAACACTGACAAAAATATGAAAAGGTGGCTTCTTGTAAGAGACACGCTTTCACTTTAAATATCCAGCAACTCTGCCCTGCAATCACAACATCCATTACAGTCTTCCCCGATTCCTAGCATGTGGTTGCCAGTAAATCACATGATCCGATTCCAAAATCAATTACTGCAGTACATCTCCACTGCCACAAACCTTGAGATGCCAAAGGGATATTGGGTAACTCGCTGCAAGGTCAACAATTTGCTAAAATCCTCGGCTCGGGGACTTTCAACGTGGCTCCAAAGGACACTGCAATGCATCGGCTTGAATCTGAAAAGAAACAAGTTACCTTTGGCTGGCTGGGGCACTCGATGGACAGACTCTGCAACCGGTCCGATGCATGGCTGCAGGACAGCACGTCGGAGCAGCAGGCCGCGCGGCCCAGCCTCTTCATTAAGGAAGAAATGATGCTGCCGCCGCAGCCGCACATTGGCTTGATCATTAAAGGTGGTTTTCCGGACGTTGACTGCAACTGGTGCTATGCCAAGTGCACTTGGACTGCTCCGGCTGCCTCATTCCGCAGCTCGCCGGGCTGGACCGAAGGGCGGCAAACAATACCAGCCCTGCAGCAAACACCAACCTATTTCTCATCAGCAATGAAATTCTCGGAATTAAAACAACGGAGTCGCCTGGACAAAACATTTAAAGGTAAGATGCTGTAGGGCTTCTAATCACCCTCTTGGCAATGAGAGCAGGAGAGGAAAGAAGAAATGACATTGAAGGAACTAACATCTCCAAAAAAGCACTTCCCTGGGCCACGACTGCTCTCCTCCATCAGCTCAGCTCCATTTCCCCACTTCAGTAGCTCAGCACATTCACCCTGCTCCCCCCCACTGCCGGTGCCCTCGGTTCCGGCAGCCAACGCGAATGAGCCACACCTCTCTCCTCGCCGTCCCCATGAACCCTGTGTGCTCAGGAACCGCTCGATACCCGGAGAGGAAGTGCTACTTGCTGCTGCAGCGATGCTCGGGGCAGTGAGCGCGGCTCACTGGGTGTATTCATTCCACCTGCCAATCAGAGGTGCTGACCTTTCAGGACTCGATGCTTAGTTGAAGCTGCTAATTACACAAGGATGCTGCTCTAACCTCATCATCCATTTGTCACAAGCGTTCAACAAGAAGCGGCAACAATCATCCTTCCTACGGTGATGTATGTAGATTGAGGTCTGCATAGAAATGCACACAAAATGCATGCATCTAATGTTCATCAGGAAGAAGCGGGAGCCCAGCATTTCTACGCAGAATGACTTAGTCGATGTTTGGTTGCACAATAAGAACTAGCAAGAGGTGAGCAGAAACCAGAGCAATTACTCTGCTATCTTGGACATGTTCCAAAATGCATAGACGTGACCCTTGAATAAAAGTTACATTTAGAGATGCTGAACAGACTATATCTCTACCCTGCGAGGAGCCTCTGCGGTGCCACGCGTGACTCCTTTGGAAATCAATGCACCAGCGGATTTCAGGATAATTGCAGATGAAATAATTGCCTCTCGCTAGCCCGTTTCTTGGGATACAAGCACTCGACTGCATTGACGGCATACTCATTGCAAGGTGTAAAAATAGCATGCTACAGAATTACACCGCTGAGCCTGACCAGAAATGAGACCTGTTCTCTAAGCTCACCTTGCTCCTGCGGTGATTCCTCTCTTTTACGCCAAGGTCGCTAACTGTGCCGCGACCTAAGCGTTCCTTTCTTATGGTCATTACACGGCCTCGGCTGTGAGGAAGGACTCCGCATGAGCATGAACCAAAACATAAACAACCCTTGCAGACGCAGGCTTCAGAGGCACAGAAGCGGAACGCAATAACCTTCTACGCGCCTGGTGGAGGTACCGTCTGCTGCTCAGAATGTTAAATCCAGGACTGCAGCTGGAACGGAGCTCGCGGGCTCTGCCGTTCCGCGAGCCGCTACCGGGCCCGACCGTGTGACGAGGGGGCCGCGCGCGCCGGATAGAAGGTGAAATACTCCGCTTCTGCGAGGAGCGCGCCAACTTCCACGGAGCTGCCCGCCTCTCAGCTCACGAGCACCTTTTGCAGGTGCGCCCAAGCGTGCCCGGGGAGGCGGCAGGGGGAGCGGAGGGTTACTTCACACGCAAGATTAGGATTTCACCTGCCCATCCTACCAACCACACAATGGGAGCCGCATACTTATGAAGAGTCCTAACTAGTTAAAGATGACTCCAGTCCCACCTCCAGCCCGCCGCTGACCGTGATGTGTACATGTGTTCAACTCTGACAGTACATGAACGATGGGACTATACAGAGGCACTCGTTTTTCAAATGCCTAAATCAAACTAAATTGCGAGCGACTCCTGCTTTTCCGGCAATAGGGACCCCTGAAGAATACGAGCGCCATTCGTTATTTATGGCTTGTTTTCCTAGTGTCAGCTGATTTAATGCGCTATCGATTTTCTGGCTCTAAATGCGACTAATGACAGTGCAGACAATATGGGGCTACAGTTCAGATGAGGGGGCGCTCAATATAGTTATTAAATGCACACGTTAAAGAGTGCTTGAAATTGAAAAATATAAGTGCTGGTACTCTGTGCCAGAGTACCTGCTTGTTTCTGAGAAGTGCCGATACTCTCCAATTAAAAGTACTACGTTGTCCTTGAGAAGTGCGGGTGCTCTCCCTTTCAAAATAAATTGAGTGGGGGATGGGGGGGTTGATTGCTGGTCCCTGCCTGCTGCCTACTGAACACTTCAGACGGTGCATTCGCTTAACTAGTGTTTTGATTTCTGTTACTGCTCACCTGCCGCTTCTGTTTTCAATTATTAACATATATACATATCTGTCATTGTAAACAAGAAGCAACAGAACACATGGCAAGCTAAGCATGACTAGGAGGCATAGGCACACATGTTTACACATGTTAGTGGAGCAACATAACAGATTAGCAGTGATAACAAGGAGCTCCCCAAGATAAGGGCACTGAGGCGGAATTAATCCCCCTGTAAAAAGGATATAATTTTTATATAATTATAGAAGGGTAGCTGTCCATGTTTAGTCAGTATCCAGGTGCCAAGTAACATCACATAGACAACGAGCGCAAAACAAAGTTCATGTCTAAAATGTCAATTGGAATCCAGAGGTGGAAATCACCACGTCAGTGTCAACTACCCAAGGATCATTTTACGTTGCGTATGTTCCCACCCTAAATTCCTTTCCACTGCCCAGCTGATCCCAAAGACCAGCTTTGGAGGGATAGAGCCTAGGAGTCCGAGGGGAGTCAGGTACAACAAGGCTTCAACCACCTTTCCCTCTAGTTGTAGTTCAAAAACTAGCAATAGCAAACCAACAGATCTCACCTTGTAGACCTATTGGCTTTACCAGTATTTAAGGCACAAGGGCATGGCTGCGTCATTCTGTAGGCGCACACAAGCATTATGAAGCATATGGATACCCTCAACACTCTCATGGAGTGCTTAACAAAAAAGAAAAAAGTAGTTCCCTAAATATGAGTAGCGGAAGGACACAAGTCAGTCAATCAAAAGGATGGTTCAGAGGTTAAGCTCCAGGGAAGCATAAGCAGAAGAAGAAGAATAAGAAGAAGAATAAGAAGAAGCGATTGAATAAGAAGCACACAAATGAGAGATACTGAGCCAAACAATGGTAAACAATGGGCGGGCTTAAAGCTCACTGGAAGTATTTGGTATAGTCCATATAACAGGTATTTACCTACAGACAGCTGACAGCTATCTAGTAGACAAGCCCTAATAACAAACATGCTATCCTACCAATCTAGTCTTCTGCCCCTTGTCCCTCCAGCCAAAATATTTTAAAAATAACAACTGGCATACTGTCAATCCCCTTCCCCACCAACCGTCCTTGGCAATACCCTTTCTTCTCTTCCCCCAAAACCCAAAATATTAGCCGACATCATTCTACAGTGAGTTACCACCTTCCATGTGAGCCCAAGTTGAAAAACAGTATGAAAGATGGGAACCCTCACCCATCCTCGTCGCCCCGCTCCAAGAGCTCCTCCTAGGCTTGTGGTAGTCAAAATAGTAATCTTCTGTGAGAAAGATGTGCTACTGTGGGCAGCAAGACACGTGGGCAGCTTGGCCTTTGAGGGTGCACACATCATATTATTTACAGATTACACAGTCACGGTGCAACAGCGCCAGGCTTCATTGATGGGAGTTAAACGCAAACTCAGAGACCTACACCACAAGTACTCTTTGCTTTTTCCAGTTACATTACAGATCATAGCTAATCGGCGCAACAACTGCTTTACAGCACCAGAAGAGGCATTGAACTGGGTGGAGCAGCAGGAGAAAGCACCTGCACCTGAATGCAGTTTTCTCTGTCCTCTGCAAAAGGTTACTGCCCTTGGCGTAGACCCACTCAACCGGGTCGGTGCACCCATCTCTACTGTCCTTTTCTCCCCAGACAACATTATATGCTCGCAAGCAGCCATTCACCCTGCTTTTTGTTCACATTACACTGCCCTGTCTAGTCCTGCGGTCTCCCCCTGGCAGTCCCACACTGCAGTGATAACATTGCTGAGTTCTTAGACAGGTTAATCTTCCCTGGGGTTCCTGCTATGCACATGGACGCTATGGAGTGTCCAATCACAGAGCAAGGGATTTGATGAAGTGTGTGACATATAAATCTCCAAGCTTAGATGGCCTTCCGATCGAATTTTACAGCACCTAAATGGATCTGTTGGTCCCAAGACTAGCAGAGTTATACAACTCTGTGCTACATTAAAGGGCATCAACTCTTTCTAAGAGGAAGGACTTCCTGGTTTCCATTTGCAAGACCCCTTAGATGTCTCTACCTAAAAGCCCCTAGTCAGTCTCAACAGGGACTACAAAATCCTGAGTTAAATTCTGGCGGCCGGATAATTTGGGAACATGCCTGGTATGGTCATTGTGACCAAAATTGCTTTATTTATGGTAGGCGCACGTCCCTCAACAGAGATCATCTCCATAGATTTCTAGATGAGGTGCACCAAGGTGGCCCTTTGCTGCCTGTCTAGTATTTAACTTGAACTAAAACCTTTGAAGAGATAGACTGGGAATACATGTTCACTGTACTATAGAAGGCCGGGCTAGGCCATAAGATGTTGCAAATTAATAAACTGTCGTATACCCACCTTTCTGCCAGAGTCCGAAGTGCCAGCTCACCTCTAATTTGTTTTCTAGGTGGGTCAAGCAGCAGGGATGCCAACTTCCACCCAGTTATCTGCATTAGCGATAGAGACTCTGTCCCTCAACTTTTGGCAACTGGGTCATGATTGCAGCACCCCCAATCATCATGAGACCCATATGGTGTCCTTGTACACCAATGACGTCTTGATAGATTTGAAAGACATTCACAGGGCGTATCAAGAGGGTGCAGGTGCCTCGGGCCCTCCAGGTTAACTTGTCGAATACTTGCTTGTTCCCCCTGAACCCCAATTGCCCTGCACACCACATAGTTGTGGGTGGGCACCTGGTCGCACTGGGAGCCCTCACCCTTCTAATAACTAGATATCCACATGTATCATGCTAACAAAGACTTACTTGATGGCAACCTGATGGGGGCAGTATCCTCGCTCAGGGCCCAGATTTCATTTTGGAGGTCTCTTTCCCTGATGGTCCAAGGCTGCATAGCCTTCGCCAAGATGATAACGTTGCCAAGCTTACTTTAATATTTCTTCAAACTCTCAATCCCTGTTCTGGACCTTAGATGGTCGATTTGATCTGGAATAATGGAAGACACATGGTTGCCTTAGCCAAGCTGAATCTTCCCACAGATCAGGGAAGGAAGTGATCCTAGGTGCTCCAGATTTGAGAACTATTACTTTGAGGCACAACTGTAATGACACGCCTGCTGCCTAGATGGCCATCATTTATTCGAGGTGGGAGACCTTGGCGGTCAGGACACATTAGACACAATAAGGGAGATCATCTTACCCAAATCTCCGTTGCCAAGGCACCCCAATAAGTTAAGCATAATCCACGATAGCTACGTTCGACCCTTGACTGTTCTCCAACTGCTCCAGGAATCTCCTTGAAAATTATCCATAGTTTTGAGAGAGTGTCACAGAGGGAGCTACTGAGGCATAGGAAAACTCAGTGATTACTCGTGTGGATGTTTTATTCCTGGAATAGGCTTTGATCCCATTTGACCCCCTGACTGAATAATTTGGTCTACCAACAGGCCAACTCCTCACTCTCAGACGCCTTACTGTAGTGTTGGGTTTCTTATTTGGCATTACCAATAACAAGCCTCCCACTCACCCACTAGCCCAAACATTGTTAACTTTTGGATTCAGTCAAAGACTAATCTCCTGGCTCATAAGAGTCAACCCAGACGAACTGGCAGATCCCTTAGCAAAGTTCCCTAATAAATGAGAACATGACGTAGCCCATCCTTTTACCGAAAAGGAGTGAGGGAAACTACTTTCCCACAAGGTTTCTCGTAATGCTGATTTTAATACATGCAACATAATATTTTTCGTTGTGCCTACTTAAAGCATGTCAAGGTAGGGAACATGCAAGAGTCCCTTATTTCAAGAGGTTAACGTTGCCACATTAAACACATGCTCAGGCACTGCCCCATTGTGAATGTATACTGTAATGAGTTCAGCGCTGAGTTGATAGCCACGACAAGCCAACATGAGCTATACAGCCTTAAATGCTGCGTTATTGGGTTTACACAAGTCACGCAAACAAGAGAGCAAAATTCTACACCGGACACTCCTCCTGGCCATACGCCTTACCACAATGAAATGGAAGGTCCTTCCCAGCCGGGAATATCCCGCTGGCATGACATAGTGTTTAGCTGGGACGAAGTAGTCACTTTCCTTAGACAGAAAAGAGGCAAGGGGATTATGCAAATTACCCACTGCAGCTTGATGGAATGAAAAGATACTTAGCTTTATAGAAGGTGAAAGAGGCTTTACAAGACCCCCTTGAGAGTCTCCCATTTTTTCTCGCACACTTGAAAGTTACACTTTGCTTCACTGAGTGAACGGTGCCTCTCGTGGACCTCTTGCCATTCTACTAGACCTCCCCAGGACTCCAGGTAATTATTTCTTTGGGGAGCCCTGCTAACTAGCAACATGGCGTCTTCTGTATGGTAAGTGGCAGGATTCCCTTTGCGACTGGCCCTCCGTTTCACATACTTATGTAACTTAACCAGGATTGTCACTGTTTGGTATTGCTGTACACGGTTTCTTTTATTTACACTGCAATATATCATATGCATTGTCACTATAGCTCTGATGGTGCTTCTCTACAACATGTTATGGTATCCGATTACAAACCAGACCACATCACCAACAACTGTAGGATAAAGACTCAAAGCACATCTCCTGAGTTGATATTATGCTCGTGCATTCTTCACTGTATAGCTTTTGTGTTTTTAAAACCAAAATTGTGTCAAAAAAATGGGAAATCTCCCAGATTCCTAAAAAATGGTAGCATATAGCCTAAATGATACAGAAACCTGCAAGGTTATTATCTTATTTGTGGCATGACAGAAAAATATAATGGCACCATGGGGAAAGCAAATGTAGCATTTAAAGAAAAATTGGGTCAGGTAGCCCGCCCCTCTAAGATTAAATTAATCTATAAAACAGGTAGGCGTGGGCTAGTGATACAGAGTTTTGAAACTCAAGGAGATGAGGCTGCCTCTTTAAGATAACATCAACTCATAAAGAGAACGAGTAAGCTACAAGACACACAGCTCAAATATATATATTTTTAAATGAAAGAGGCTTTCAGCATACCAGCGGGCTTTGAAGCGAGACACACACTTTAAAAATCTCTTCCTTATCAAGGCTTGGGGCAGACTGGACCGATGTCCTCTAGTCAAATCTGGGGCCACTACCTTCATTCAACATGACTGTTGATCCAAGAAAGCCATTGAGCAGACCGAGTCAACATCTCATGGTCCATTCCTCACTGGTTTGCTTCATGCAAACAATTATGCAGCAGAGATTCATTACAAACATGAATGTCTATGCTATGGGACACAAATGCCAAAACATCAACTCCTATCTATGACCTTCAATCATGTCAAAAGCGCAAGCGATTAACTCTCATCACTTATTAAATTCTTCATTGTCGACAAAACATCTTCTATGGTTTTGTAACTGTAAAGCTTGCAATGTCAACTATGTCCAGCAGGACAGCCTAATAACCAACATGAAACTTTGTACATAACATCACATGCATCCAACCCAGCACAGATTTCCATTTTATTTCATCAGGCACTATCGGCACTTAAAACCCACCAAAAATTCCACAGTACACATTAGGCTGACCAATAAATTTAAAAAAAACTACAACCCAGGACAGATCTGCTTTAAAGTTGGTTATCAAAGTGTTCACTTTAGGAAAAAGCCCTTTTTGGACTGTTACACCCCAACTATTGCTCCAAACGCTGAAGGTTATGACTCCGATAGTGCACTGGAGTCTGCTACCCAGATCCCAGTGCTTGTGCTCTGTCCCAAACTGTTATGTTCGACTTGGTAATCCCAAATTGGCATAGGCTTTACCCCCTTAAAAGTCCCTAGTATATGGTGCCAAGAGCATTGGTGGTAAAAGGAGTCCCCAGGGCTGCAGCACAGTTTTGTGCCACACTGGGTGACCCATGCAAATTATTGACAGCAGGCCTGCCATTGCAGACAGCAGGTGCAGTGCAAACTGATCAAACTACACTGGGCCCTCACCATGTGTGGACAGTCCCACACACTGCCTTTAATATATATACGGCACCCCTAAGGAAGATCTCCGCCAAATCTAGGATTTAAGGGACCCCCCCCTCCTCCCCCGACACCAAAACATTAAATCTGAACAACTTACTTCAAGAAAGGGCTAAGAGGAGACTTGTGTTGCTGACAACAGGACTTTGCCCACAGCACCAAAGCAAAAGAGGGACACCTTGTCTCTGGGGCAACAGACTTGGAACTTAGGAAATAACCCTCATCCTAGGCTAAAACTCGACACTCCCAAAGAGAGGGACCCTTGTGGAAGCCAAAAGCACACTCAATATCCCCTGGACTAGCGGCACTAGTCCCCTGCAAACTGCAGGTAAAAACACTCACCAGATCCCAAAAAATCACTGGCCATTGGGATTGCCTCAATCTAGGTGGTCCAGTGCATTGTGGGGGTTGTAATCTCGCCTGCCCTGAAGTTTCAACCCACTACGTTACTACCCTGGACCCAATGAAGTTCCAAAAAGCTTTTCATTGTGCTTACCGCTGCCAAGACTTGTTGGTCGCTTACCCGGTAACCAAACCCACACTCAACACTGCATCTACAGAGAACACTGTACAACCATCATCTGACATCGGCAGTTGAGTACCTGTTGTGTTTTTGCATTTTGTTTCTTGCAGTACTGTGTAAGCGGTAAAAACAGCACCACCTGTGACTCTCGTTCAGCAACAAGGACAGCCAGAAAAACTCTGCGCTAGGACTCCATGGGCTAGGTATACGTGATCTGACTGTTGTGGCCTGGTCCTGGGGCCCACATGACCATAACCCTTTAAGGATTCCAAGTAACTCTACCTGCAAGTGACCGATTGTCACAAGTGAATTTTGCCATTGACAAAGTTATTTTGTCTATGTATTTTACTGCACAGATTTAATATTGCTTCAAAAATCGATAAATCCGGTTATATGTATGTATTCCGTTCGCTTTGGTGTCTAAATTTAGATAAAATACACTATTTTATAAATTGGAGTAGGATTTCTCGAGTCGTGTCAATTACTTATCGTCCATGTTGCTACTCTGAAATGTTTAACACGCCTGACTTCTCTTTGCCACCCTACCAGGACTGAGCTAAAGATTTATTAGTGTGAATCAAAGGACCATCTTCGGGGTATTGTGATAAAAATTACATGGTAAGGCTACCCAGACATCCCACATAAAATTCCACTTTCCAAAACTCACAATAGTACTTTCCACTCAGAAACAACACATATGAAAACATCCAACAAAATCTATTGGAAAGAATCCCCTGTGCCCCTCCAACACAACACATCTACACTACGTAATTAAATATCTTATTTTCTCCAAATGGCAAATGACAACAGAACATGTTAAACAGACTCGTTACTTCCAGTCAGCTCAATCCAATTACTATAGCAGACGGATATCACAACTCGCCAACACCACTTCTACCTTCAGTGAAACTCTTAACATCCCGAGCTAAGGGACAAGCCAAAATAATCAAGACAACCCTTAAATGATTTGGCAGGCCTCTGGTTATACTCACTAAACTTAATACCCATCAGCCTATGAAATATTAATACACAGCTATCGTAGACAAGAGAACCAAACTACAAATACATTACTGATGTTAATGCACCCAAACCCAACCAGAATCAAGTTCTGGAGCAATGTGTATCCCAAATTACCTTGAGACACCAATACATTTCGCAGGACCTCTGGCAAATACCCATTCAACTTCTTTACCAATCGAAGTAGCAATCGAAGTAGCAATCATAAAAGTCTTACTATAAAGCTTACAGTAAACAACAACAAAACTAAACTACAAAAACGTTAGTGGCGTTACTGCTCATAAACCTAACCGGAGTGTGGTCTATGCAGGCCTGTGAGGGCTCAGGTTACACAGTTTCAAGGCCCCTCTCTCATATAACATTTAAAGATTTTAAAAACTACATTGTCCCATTTATGAATGATGAGTCAGATAAGGTGGTTAATATCATTAGATGGCACGAGATGCAGAACCTGCCATGTTTTCGCTTTTTTTGATACGTGTCCCTCATCCTGTCTAAGTCCCGCTTCAGTCTGTTAACCTGAGCCCTGCAAAACGCCTGACATGCCTTGATCTAAGTCAGAAACCTTGAAATGCATACTAGAAGGTACAAGACCATCAGAAAATTGCAAGGTCAGACTAAAGGCTCAATGCCGGTTATAAAAATACATCTAATGTAACATTTTATATAATGAACTAAGGACAACATTGTTGCTAACTTCATTTATGCCACTAGACAGCAACAAATAAAACAAGCATTTGCAATGCAATCAGTCTCGCCTTTGGGACCTTACATGTATTTTGCTATGCAGCACATTCGCATGTGTGCTGAAATATCTACTGTTCTTTAACATTGAGGGAAAGTAAGCACCAAACTGCGTGGCACGCCAGGTATGGGAACACATGGAGAGAAATATTGCCTTTCAGAGGGAAATGGTATAGTCCAAAGCTCTGTTTTTAATATAAAATCAGGGCATGCGGTGGTCATATCAATGAAAAAACAAGATTTGAAAAAAATATTGTCTCCGGGTGCTCGTCTTAGACAATTTCTATGGACTGGAATCTAGAGAATGCTAAAGTGATTCTGGTATTTTACTAACCTCTGCTGGTCGTTTTTTATCAAGACAGTTAAATAGAGGCATTTGAACAGAAAAAAAGTCCCCTAGTGGAAGCAGACAAGTCCTAGGCCTGATCTCCAGAGCCCACAAAGTACATACACATACAAGTATATACTAAAGTATATAAGTATATACTAAAGTATATACAAGAGGCCTTGAATGCTCGACCTAAAAAGGTGAGACTGAATTATTGAAACTGTCTGTTTATAATAAACGTTGTCCCGCCAAGCCCTTTTTTCTTTTCTATTCACCAGACAGGTAACTAAGGAGGGGTTGATGCATGACAGTGTGTAGTGGAGAAAGTAAACCATGAAGGGCATGGAGCAGAGACATATTAAACCTTTGCAGCAGTGGCGAGGTAATTGGTAGTGAATTGCTTTTGGTGTTAAGAACTGTACTTTTGAAAGAAATGTGAATTATTTATGGCTCATGCATTCATCTAATGCACTAGGTTAGGCGCAACAGAGGAGAGAATGGCATTTAGATGCTTCACGGTTTTTGTCTTTACCATATGACCTGGTGATCAATGCGGATAGCTGTTGGCCTTCTCAAACGTGCTTTTCTCTCTCAAATGTAGTATTGAAATACCAGTAATTCCATACTCGTCTGCGCTGCCAGTGCAGCGCTCGCACCACTTTGAAGTCTGTGTGTGGGTTTCTGAGGCTGGGCGCCAAAGATGGGCAGCACAAGCTGAAAACATCATAAGTGGGGGAAAGGAGAGCATGTGGCAAGTTCAAGGGCATGTTCTCGTCCCCTGCTGTTCTGAGGAAGTGAATGAGGTCACCTCGGCTGCCCTGTTAGTAAGTAAATGGTTTCCTCATTTTCTAATCTGGATTCCTTGTCAGCAGATCAATACAAGCAACGATAATCTTTTCATGTGCACGCTTTCTAAGAAGCACACACAAAATTCAGAGACATTTTGAAAACAGAGTATATTCTAATCTAGAGTGTAACATTTCTTGCTTAGTAGGAGAATAGCACAGGGAATAAACTATTCGTCTGATAAAGATAACATCTCAATTAAAGGGAACGGTTGAATCCATGGAACAATTACAGGAACAGAAAGTGTGACCCTAAAGAATAAGATAGATTTTTCAGATGCGAACAAATGACAGAATGATTGTAATAGAAAAAGCCAGGTAATCTATCAAACAAATCTACAGATATATGGTTTTCTCCCTCCCTGGACCAGTCTAGGGGGCTACGAAGACCAATCTAATAACTCAAGAAGAAAATAGATAGATTATCCCGTTGCATAAGGTGTGCTGTAGAAAGCTCAAATGAAATGTAAATGCCTGAAGAAGCTTAGCAGGTTCACCAAGAGCAAAGTAAAGTGTTAATTCAGAGAGGTCAAGAGTATAACAAATGTAAGCGAAGAGTCACATGGAACTAACAACATTTTGTTGAAGCATTTTGTGCAGAAAGCCGATTGGGTGGAAGTCAGCGAGGTATGCGAGAAGCAAGAGCTACCAAAAATGCCTCCATCAGACAAAAAAACAAGCAGCTGAAAATAATTTTCTACTTAGGTTGCCTGGGTCAAATGCCTGATCCAACTACTATGGAGCAGGCATAGTCGCCAAAGTTATACCTGACGCAATGTGCACCCAGCTATACTTAGCATCTGATAAAGAGGTTGGTTGCTAAGAATGTTAGCATATGAATCCAATCAGAATGCTTACACCAGTGTTTATTTAAGGGCCGAATCACCACCAGAGCCTGAAGTGGTTCTCCTTGCCTACAAAGGTAATCTCTGAGATTTCATGTAATACAATTCATGACTGCATGCAGCCTCTAACACAGTGAACGAACAATCCCCCTTAAACGCCTACTGAGTTTAACATATGCATTTTATAATAAATAAACGAGGCCCTTTGGCATACCGTTTCATAATAAATAAGTCCTACAGCCTTCATCATTGGCTTAAGACTGTAGCAAACACAGTCCGGGGTATGGAACATAAGCCTTTCTACAAGGCAACAAGAGCAATACAGACACTATTAGTGTAAGCGCACAACTTCTGCTCAACTAAGAGCTGTAATTGAGAAAAACCAAAATGTGGGGAAGCCCAAGCCCCTTTCCCAGTAATACATCTGGAAGCTTTTTATCCCTGTTGATCATATAAGGTATGTGACAGCCAGACCTAAAAATTGAGATTTTCGTTTCATTTCATCAGTTGCATAGGTTAGCTTTATGTTCCTGCTGTGGATTCTGAATTACAGTTTAGCAAATAGAATACTGTCAAGCCATTAGGAGCAGCATCTGTATGGTTACTCAAAGAATCATCTACATGGCATAGAGCTGTTATTGAGTAAGGTATATATTGGATAAAGTAACCCTTGCGTGCATGATAAGGCTAGTGCAAGTCACAGAGGAGGAGATTTCCAATATCCTTCTCATGTATGGCAGGGTTTTTTTTACTCCTTATAATACATAGTCACACAATCACCTTTCTCACAAGCCACTTTAATACCCGGCGAGTACCTCTTTCATATAAAAGAAAGCAGGTTTGCAAACATGAAGAATAAAAATAGAATCTCTAGTGTAGAATGAAACAGATCAAAAAAGTTGTTAGATATTTGTTGGACAAAATGTTAGAAGCAGTTTAATATGTTTTTTTTTTTAAATGGCACAATATAAACTTTTTTGTTGCAGTTTGATATAGTGCAAACTCAATTTGAAGGTATTCGAGTGCTTTACATGAGCATCAGTTATATTACACAAGGACAGATTAAAACATTTTTTAAATGGCAAACTATCTGTGGCAATTAAAAACTATTTGCTAGTCCCACTACCTACCAAGGCAAAAGACCCAAGATGGTTCGACTCCGCCTGTTCCATGGCAAACAGGGAACTGCGCAGGGTATTAACCACTAAGCCAAGGAATATAGTGGAGGTACAATCAGCTAGGAAACTTTATAAACAAAAAATAGCTGAAAGAAAAGCGGCACTCTTGATGGAACAATGGGAGTCCCTGGTTGTCAGCGCTAACATGAAGAGCAGTGGACCATTTTGGACCGCAGTTAGGAAAATGCGCGACACGGGTAAACACCTATCCCAAATTGGCTGCAATATAACCAGCAACACTTGGGAAGCTCACTTTTCCAATATATATGCTGCCCCTTTTGAAGAAACAAATACCCCAGACTTGGGACAGTTGCGAGACTTGCGGATCGATCATTCCGAGGTGATGACAGCCGTCAGAGAGAGCCTTGGCAACAAGGCTCCTGGACCAGACGGTCTTCCCATAGATATTATAAAGCACAGTCCAGATCTATGGGTACCAATTTTACATAATGTTTTCGACAGCCTGACAAGAGCGCCTATCCCTATGACGTGGTCCTCTAGTATTATTGTCCCAATTTATAAAAAGGGCGATAGGTCAGACCCAGCTAACTATCGCCCAATCTCGCTCTTGGACAATACTCTAAAAATACTTGGGCGAGTCATTTATAATAGGGTGGTAGAGTGGGCGGAAGATTCTGACCTACTGGATCCATGTCAGATGGGATTTAGGAGCGGGGTGGGCACGGTCGAGCAATGTTTGAATTTAAAACTAATAATTGATAAGTATACCGTTGCTCGATCGTCCCCTATATACCTCGCCTTTATGGATCTTTCATCTGCGTTTGATCTGGTAAACAGATCAAAACTGTGGCCCATGCTTCTCAACTATGGACTGGATGAGCCCTTAGTGCATTTTTTGGCGCATCTCCATACTGACCTTAGGGCTCAAGTTAGAATTGGGTCGGGGGGCGAAGTTTCCGGAGCCATAAAAATTGGTAGGGGGGGTTAGACAGGGGTGCGTTTTAGCACCCCTGCTGTTTATTATTTACATCAATGACATAGCAAAGGTTTTAAAACAAGTAACCAGAGATGTCCCAACTGTCCAGGGGCATCCCTTGCCAGTTCTGCTATACGCAGACGATGCGGTCCTTATGGCCCGCACCCCTAATGCCCTCCGTTTGCTTGTGGAAAACTTTGTCCATCATATGGAGGGATTAGACCTGCGTGTGAACTTTAAAAAATCTTTTGTCATGTCATGCGGACCTGGAAAACGGAAACTTAATGCCATCCATATCGGGTCCGACAAACTTGACTATGTAAATTCTTTTATATATCTTGGGGTGGCCTTCGCTGCGAACAACTCATGGAGTGGGCATTTTGCCCACGCCACGAGCAAGTTCTCGAAGGCCATCAACTCAATATTGAGTCTCCCACGCCCTAAAAAATTAGGGGCAACCAGTGCTATTTTAAAAATTTTTAGATTGCAGTGTATCCCTGTTGCCACTTATGGGGCGGAAGTTTGGGGCCCTGCTAAAAATCCCGGTATCCAACGAGAAGAGACACGTTTTTGCAGGAAAGTATTGGGTGCCCCAATTTCGTCCTCTGAATTTATTTGTCACAAAGAGTTGAACCTCCCTTATATTAGTGACTTTATCAGATGTAGACCAGCCCTATTTTGGCTGAGAATCTGGAGGAATAATGCTGCCTCCTTAACACAAGACATAATTAAAGATTGTCTTAAATGTGATCACGGCCTCTTAATTCCATGGCTTGCTGGGGTCCTAAAATTATTAAGCGCCGTGAACAAAGGAGCTCTCTTTTCAGATCCCTCCAGAATCGGATGTCAAGATAAGGCTGAGGTTAAACAAGCATTATACGCACTCTTTGAAACTGAAAGGATGGAAAGGGAAATATCCAAATCAACTGTTGTCAGATACATGGAGGATGACCTGTCCAGGCAACCCCTCCCACTCTATCTTACCTTGCCAATGTCCAGTTGGGAGAGGTCTCTGTTATTTCGATTAAGGGCAGGTTCTATAAAATTTTCGCTGGGCTTTCCTTTGGGGTATAATCACACTACAGAATGTAACCCCTGCCCCTGTGATGGTACCAGCAAACAGAATGATCTGCACTTTTTATTCTTTTGTAAATGTTATTTAAAATATATTAATTGGTTCTTAACACCCTATTTTAGAAAACAAAGACCCCTCTCCTTGGAGGAGTCCCGCTTGAAGTTACTCTCCCTGGACACAGAGGAACTGACCTTTCGTACCAGTACCTTTTTAAGATTAATAATTCGTGTACGCAATATGATGGAAAACCCTTGAAAGATTGCTGTCTTAGTTCCTTTTTAAATTTTTAAAAATATTGTATCTTGTATATTGTATTAATGAATTGTTTTTATGTCTGTACTTTTATGAATTCAAGTAATTCGAATAAAGGTCTTTTGATTGATTGATTGATTGAAATGGCACAGTGAGATTAAGTGGTTTGCCCAGAAACACAGGAGGTTGAGCCAGATTCGAATCTGGTTCCCCAGTTCCAATGTCAGCAGCTCTGGCTGCTATGCCACACCCTCTCCCTGTGCAGAACGTTTCTAACTTTTCTATAATTACCAAAGGATAGCAAAAATAAACTTGAGCAATAAATATCTCCCTTTCCTCTTGTCAATTTACAGGTAGAAAAACACAGCTGCTTTAATTACCTTTAGTCACCTGACCTGCCTTTCCCTTAGCTCCTGGCTTCGGAAGCAGGTATTATGATATCATACTTCAACTGTAATACCTTACTACAGTTGTGTTACAACGTCATTTTTTTTTATATTCGGCGACTAGGTGGTTTACCAGTTGCAGATTAGAAACTAGAGACAGGTTTTATACAGGGATTGATTAATCCCATGTATTATAACTTCCAAACAGTAATATCAACTCATGTCTAACAGCTTCAGCAAATAACTCGACTTAAACTAGTTGTGTTTTTTGGTAAAAGCAAGGACATCATATAAACTGGAAACAGCAGGCAGTGATCTGCACTGGAGCAAATGAAAGATCCAAATCCTACAGTCAATCTGAGACTTGTCAATCTGAGACATCCTCGAACAACGATTTCTTGCAAATCAACTACTCCTTGATCAACAATTTTGTACTGGAGAAAACTACAGCAGCATCCTTTTGTTAATGTTGCATTATCTGATCATGCACAAGCAATGCTTGATAAAAATCTACATAGGCGTTATTAAACATAAAAGAACAGCTTCTAAATTTCTAGGATAAAAACGCTGGAATGGTTAGTTACACTAACATAAAACGGGAACCGAGAAAAGCACAAACTGAATCTGAATGATGAGAGAGTTAAATGGGAAGTCATAAAAGATAGATTTAATATGAATGTATTATACAACAAAATCACAGAAAAAAAACTGGCATCAGCAAGATGTTGAGCAGCCTGGCCAAAAGAAAAAAGCAACAAAAAAAAAAAGAAAGTGTAATGATGCGGCCATGCCACTTTGCAGGTACATGCATGCGTGATGACATGTATGTGCACATGCCTCGTTACGCTGTGCTACCACAAAATGAGGCTGGCGCTATTTCTTTTATTTACCAATAAAAACTGGCAAATTAAAAAAAAAAATGTGGAATTTCTTTTTAAAAGGGAGATGGTGCGGCAGCCATGTGCTGTCAGGTCCTCCACCAAGAAACGACGAAATACAAATTCAAATATTACATTTTAAAATGCCAGTGAGTGTAGGGGAGGTTGATAATTTGAGGGGGGATAGCTGGATAACTCAATAAAACCACTGTAGGTAGGTCAAAAAAAAGTTTGAGAATCTCTTCTCAACCCCTGGTAGCTATGGGCAAGCCCAGTTAAGTGTGAGCTAAGTTCAAGCAGTACCAACAATTTTAAAGTAAAGTAGACAACACACTAGCATTTCCAAACCATTTAAAAACGTAGAGGGAAAGTGAATAAGCAAAAAGATTAAAAAAAAGATCGTCAAAACAGGTAAAGGGGAACCGAAGATATGAATTGCTAAAGTTTTAAGGCAAACCACCAACAAAAGTGAAGTACTCTGACAAATTAACGTTTTGCAGAGGACCAGGACCAAGGTGCAATTTCAGACAGACGTCAAGGACCGGCAGCCAGCTAACACAAGAAGGTGGTCCCAGTCAAAGCTTTTACCTAAAAACAATGGGTCTGATTCAGAGTTTGACAGATGGGTACTCTGTCACAAACGTGAATGATATTCCGTCTGCCTTATTACAAGCGCTATAGGATATAATGCACTTGTAATTAGACAGACTGAATATCAGTTATGTTTGTGACGGAGTAACATGCCCACCCAACCCTATACCAGGCCTTTAGTCCCCAACTGTTGGGAAAGCTTTCTCTCGGGAGTCCTGTAGCGCCCAGTTCTACAGGAAAAGCTTTTGGGCACCAGGTCTATCCCCACCCAGTCTGTTGCAGAGTCTAAACAGCTTGGCCTTTCTTTTTATGTCTCCGATGCAAAGCAAACTGAAGACTACCCAGTTGATCCTTGGCTAGCATTTCGAGTCACTGGATGCATCAGAATGCACAAGTCCTTGAGTCCTAGCATAATTCCTCATGAGTCAGAAGTCCGGATTCTTCTTCCAACAGGATCTTCTTCACATGGAGTCTTCCAAAATCGCAGAATGTTCTGAGGAGGAGGTGGTTAAGGTGCCATATTTATTTTGTGCACTAGCCAGTGATTGGAGAAATTCTAATACCCAATCCTAACTATTTTCTTTCAGTCCATAACCTCCTTTTGCAGCACTTCCTCTTTGTCTAACTGTAAAATTACCTGGGTTCCCCTGATTCAAAATAGCAGGGCTGCCATCAGGCAGGCCAATCTACAGTGTCTTGGCCACTACACTACCTGACATCTTCAAAACTTCTTTTCCTGCTTACTGTGACTGAAGACTGTGAGTCTGGGAGGGTCCTGGGAATGAATAAGAGAAGCCTTCCCTGGCACATACAAGTAAAAAGAGTTGGTGCTGAAGCTACCCTTTTGTTCTGCAAATTGCTCCTGTCCACTTCCAGGTAACTAATTCCTGCAACGTGGTCAGCAGTTAACTCAAAGTGGTATTTCCTGGACTCAGAGCCAGGCCATTTTTTGCTAAGCCGGAGTCTTTATCTCTCCCTGCCAAGGATGTGTATGCCAGCTCTGGAGGTATGATGAGGAGCAGAATCAGATTTAAGGCAATTCTGGCTCAGGCAGTCTAAAAAACAAGTCACTTAACTTCAGTAACACTATTTTTGGTAGATACCCTATATAACCACAGATTCCTCATCTTTTGAATAGTCCCCAGGCATCAGGCTTGATACGGAAACTTTGCAAGCAGTGCCACTGTGCATCATGCGGCTCCGCACTGACGTCATTTTGCTCACGAAGTCTCACATAGAACAGCATATAGGCTCCACTTGCGTGTGCTGACGCTAGTTGCATTCTAGCATGTCCGTGCCCCCCTATGTACAGAGGCCAGCAGCTAAGTGTTTTGACCAGATTTCTATACTTGGGGCTTGTTTAGGTGGAAAAAAGCCCAGTTCATCGAACGGACGGATGGGAATGTCGGTGTGGAATCTGTGGTTAGGTAGAGTATCTACCAGAAAGAGCGCTACCGAAGGTAAGTAACGTGTTCTTCTGATACATATTTCTAACCACAGCCCGCTCCTTTTTTGAATAAATGCCAAACCAGACCTCCCAGGTGATGAGTCAGTGAACTGGCTCAAACCAAAAAGTGCTGCAAGACAGAGTAGGCAATATGTACTTCTTGACAGACCTGGCTGTGTCCAGACAGTAGTGTCTAATGAACGTGTGGAGTGATGCCCTCCACTCTGCATGCCAAAACACTGGTAGCAGGCTTGGTCTAATGGAATGAGCCCACAAACACTCCAAGGGCTTCTTCTTGGCCAATGTGTAGCAGATTTAAATGCAGAGCAAGATCCACTGAGAGATGGTCCTCTTCTCCACTGCCATGCTATTTTTCAATCCAGAGAATCCCACAAAGATGATACCTGATATGATTGGTGGAAAAGCTAAAAGCTCTTTTAGGATCTAACTGATGGAGTTACTCCTCCTCCTTTGAGAAGTGTAGGGGGGAGAAAAACATCAGTAGGGTGATGTATTGCCTCACATGAAAGGGAGTCACAATTTTCAGAAAAAAGGAAGCTTGGGTTCTCAGAACCAACTGTAGAGTAAGGTGGGTTAACTGAGAAGGCATACAGTTCGCTCACCCACCACGCCAATGGCATGGTGATGAGGAACACTGTCTTGAGGGTAAGAAGCCGTAGTGGATAGCAGTGCAGTAGTTCAAAAGGAGTACACAGCAGGAAGGTGAGGACCAAGTTAAGGTGCCACTGGGGCATGATAAAGGGAAAGTGTGGAAACAAATGTTGGAAACCTTTAAAAAATGCATCACAATGGGTGATTTAAACAGAGTTGGTATGGCATCCGCCAAAAAAGCTGAAAGAGCAGACAGGTACCCTTAACGGTGCCCAAAGCAAATCCTTGCTGGACACAAACAGCAATACTTTAGATAACTTGGCTTGAAGTGGGTCAATGTGTCAAGTTGCACACCAAACCACAAACTTGTCACAACAGCAGATGTGTATGGATTTTGTCAAACGATAACCTCTATAACCTCTGGAGGGGGGTTAAATGCAGTCCTCTGTCGCCGTTCACTCTCAAAGCATGGCGGTGAAGATTGCACAGGCTAAAGTGCATGACCCTGTTCTGCTGCTGCGAACATCCTCCCAAGGTGGCAGCCTGATCAGAGGACAGATACTTATGCCGAAGAGTTCAGGAAACCATACTCTCCATGCCCAATCTGGTGCCACTAGGATGACTTGGGCCCAGTCATTCCTGATCTTGTTGCTGCATGAAGCAACAGAAGTGGTCAGTGGGGTAGGTGCAGTGGTGAGTAGATGAGGGGAGAAAAAAAGCAGCATACAAGGGCGAGCAACACAGACGGGAAAGAAGCACATGAGCAAAAAAGCAACCTGGTGTGTTGGAGATTCACAGAGTTTGTCAGGGGGAGAAGCACACAAGAGAGCTTGCAACATGAGGGAAACAGCAAAGCTGAGAGCATGGGAAGCACGAGACAGACAGCTAGAAAACACATACACTCTCATGGAGTGCTTAAGCAAAAAGACAAGAAGTAGTTCCCTAAAAGGGAGCAGTGGAGTGACAGAAGCCAGGCAATCAAAGAGATGGTTCAGGCTACGCTCCAGTAAAGGGGCAAACAAGAACAAGTTGGGAAAAGGAAAGCAGTTTAATTTGAAGCAAGCAAATGAGAGTGACAATTAAGTTAGGCCATGGTAAGCAATGGGAGGGCTGTAAACTCCCGTAAACTCTTGGTAAGGGAGGATATGAGTTTTGAGAAGTACACCCTCTGGTTTCCGGAAGTTCCAATAATTGATTGATGCTCTTATTCTGTAGAGGTTTAAGATTTCCATCGACTACAAGAGAGCAAAATTGACATTTTCAGAATACTCATTCGGATGCTCTGTAATCTACGTGTGTTAGGAGTTTTTTTTAAATGTAATTGCCTTAATTAAAAATGCAATAAAAAATACTTATGTAATAATTTTGTAGTTTAGTATTACTATGGATGGTGATTTATATTGATATTGTGTAAGCTGTCTTGTACCCTGTGATAATATTCAATCAAACGTACAAAAAACAACAGTTTATGATTAATTTCCAAATTACTTCGTTATTTTCAAGCAATTTAAACAGCTATTATGTTTTTTTTTGCAGAGATCTTACACTTACTGAATTAAAGTTTCCCAGCACTCAACTGGTAACATGCAAACAATAAGGTCCAACAAAAAGCAACCCTAAAAATCTTATAAGGATTGGGCAGGAGAAACTATGTGTTGTTATTGCATGAACATAATTATTCTATTCTAGGCACTAAGCTGGAATTGTGTAAAGTCATTAATATTTGTTTTAACAATCAAACATTGTTCTGGAGCTGTGCTGGCAATGTAAAGTTTTTTTTACTAATATTTTAATTATTAAGCATTCTTGTATAGCGCACGTGAATGAAGTGGTACTAAGGCAGTTCACATGTAACTCATTTATTAAGATTCATCAAGCCACAAAGACTAAAGCAGTAAAAAGAAGAGTAAAGGGTGGGGTTATGATCGGCAATTATAACATCATCAATAAGAGATATCTGCCTATTATATAGGATTAACTTAGGATAGAATTAGTTTAGGAACTGGCACAGGAGATGGTTGTTAAGCTGTTTTTTGAAGGTAAGAAGGATGGGCTTCATTCTGTTATCAAGGCACGCGTTATTAGCATAGAAAAGATAGAGACTGCCATTTCACTTTTAAAGCAATGTGCATAGCACATTGTACCAAACACACCCTAGACCACTATTCCTAAAGCACAAATGCCATGCCTACCCCACCATGCCATATCACTCTCATTTAGGTTAGTTTCGCTCTTGGTCATCCCTTCCTTCAAAATAGAAACTCTTTTTCAGTTTGATTGGCTATGGAATTTATACCCCTTGGAATAAGAATATTTCATACCCATTGTGAATTCCAGAGAGTTTTAAAAAGCTGGCTCTTCCGTGCACACAACGAAACTCCTTCCTGCCCAAAAGTGAAATAAAGTATTAACATGCAAGTTGGGGGAATGACTAGAACCCAAGAGCAGGACCACATCCTTGCCGTCTTCCTAGTAGAGCTAATTACCCCACTTCCAGACCTGAATTGTTTAAAAAAAAAAAAAAAAGAAAGAAATCCAAGCTATTTTGGGGTTCATATTGTAGGCAGAGGAAAATGGGAAATTGTCAGCATTTAACTTACAGTGGAGGCCGTACTATTTATCCGCTAGTGATAGCTGTCTCAAGACCCAATCTTAGCACTGAAAAAAGCTGATGAACTTACCCCCTTCTTTCGAGTTTGACAACCTTTGATCCCATAGCACAGCAACAGCCTTCACTCTATTTGCATCTCTATAGACCTTCTTTCTCACCAGAACGAATTTCACTGTCTCATATACAAATTACCTACCTGTTTATAGTCTTAACACAACCGTTCTTTTAACCTGGTGCTGGTTAGTACATTTTCTCTTTGCAGCACTGCTGAGAGTTCCTCTGCTATTTGGTTGAGCAAGAAGAGACATGGTCAACCTTTGCACACTATTTTGTTTGAACCCCCACTTGTATTACTTAGTTCTCATTGGCTCCTTAGCCTCCTGTGTAATTACCATGGTGAGCCACAGGTGTACTAAATGCTTTTGCCACTCTGTCCCGATTAAATCAACACCACGGCAAGATGACTCCCATGTTTTCCATCACCCATAAGTCTTAGCAGTTGGCCAGGTTATCATCGACATTCAACCCTAACTCAGGTTTCTCATATATAGTATAATTCTTGAACGTGCACTTGTACCTTGTGCATATCCAAGAAGAGATATTCCAGGTATCTATGACACTTGGTGCCCTTACCATCTCCTACCATGCACAGCTCCTTTTCATCCACAAACAGCAAATCAAAAGTGCTAGTTAAATGTTTGTTTATTTTTTGGCTAACCTACCTCTCTTGCCTACAAATCTAATTTCAGCAATGCCCAGAACAACAGTTACCAACTTGTGGGGATCCTGGAGTCAGCTGCACATGCAGATAGTGGGTGCCATCTAATGCACATCATCTGCAGAGGGTTGACGCCGCCTCGTTTGCATTAACAGCTTTCTATCTTTTGATCGCCTATGGCTGATTCTTCACCCCCTTTATTCCCTTAGTTTTCCCATTCAATAATAGTTCCCACACGGATCTGCAATGGTCAAAAAGCTCAAGAAGTAGCACGTTTCATGGCAGCTGCACATGTGGACAACCATCTGCAATCAGGCTAGCTCTGCTACTTCAGAAAACCTTTAACAAGACTAGAATTATGACCTGGCCTGCATCTCAAAACAACCCACAACAATATTTCTAAACTCCACCCCCACTCCACAAAATCATCAAAAAAGTAAGGTTTGTTTCCTATGTTTTTATTCGATATTCGCTCTGCTGCATCATAAGGCTTAGATCTATGTGCTACTATTGATGATTTTTCATGAGTCATTGAAATGTGAATTTCTGATACCTTGGGGTATGAATTTCTATAATAATTCCCAGTGGTTAAGCCATTCGTACCAACAGAATTCTAAATCATTCCCTGGACAAGGGCAAATTTCATTTTCACCACAGCACATCTCAAAATGAAGAGTAAGTAACTTAAAATTGTATATTTTGAAGGAGGAGATAAAGTTAATATACAGTCTATCTAATCATGAGCATACATCGACTACCTTTCCCACAATGATAATTATACTAACTAAATAGCCTGGGCTGGATTATTTTCGAATAACTCCGCAATTTTGTGGGTAACCCAGATATGCGCTGGTAGACACAGAGTGTGGATGCAGCTACTGAAAATATTGTTTTGCATATCTCTTTCAAAAAGCCAATAATATGCTCATATTACAACGTCCTACAGCATGTGCTGGAGTTGTACACCTGAGGCATGAATGTATTAATGGGCAAGTACAGGAATGTAAAAAAACATTCTGTTGATCATTATGAGCAAATTCGGGCTTAGCAAACTGGTGACGTGCTTTCAAATTGACCCTTCCAGCAAGTAGTCTTGATACAGCAGTTTTACTTAAAATAAGCAGGAATTGAGGTAACTATGTACATTTAGATGCATGAATTTTCCATTAACCTATTGTGAGGAGACAATGTCTTCCGTTACATTTACCTAGTTGCTTGGAGTAAGAATGTAATGCAGGATTCCCAGATGGAAAAACAGAAACTTGTAATAGCTTTCACTTGGACCCTATCGCCCAAGTTCCTCATCAATGAAGAACCTCACGTTTTAACACGGGGGTGACAGTGTAGAAATGTACCTTTTTAGGGGTACACTGGTGCAGGGTCACCCTCTCATCCACGAGTTCCAAAGACTAACAAAAAGAGATCGGCACTGGAGTTGAAATAAAATAACAAGTTTATTAATCACTCATGAGTGGGACCATGTCCATACAACACGCTCAAGTGCTGCAGGAGGTAGTACACTGAACTCACAAACCATCGACCTTATATACTGGTTTTCTGCAATGTAAGCATGTGGACAGAAATGGAGAGAACAAGTTTGGAAATAGCTATCAGCAAACATGGGCAGATAGATAACCACTTGGTCAGCAAATACGGAGGGGGAGCAGGAATGCTTATGGCAGCAGTAAACAGTCAACAGATAACATCTAAGAACAGGTGCACTAGCAGCTACAAACCCCCAGCACGTACATAGCTTAGCCATGTCAGGAGGTCAACTAAAATAGATGACACAAGCAGCGTGAAAAGGCAAACAGCAGAGTACGAAAGAATTACGAAGGAAACAAAATGGACACCACAGTCAAAATGGCTGCAGCTTATGCTAAGTAAAATATTACAGTCAAATATTACACGTTTCCACAACAGGAGAGCGAGGGGCCCGAAAATGACTAGATGTCAGAGGATCAAAGGATGTCGGAGTCACCAAATACCAATGCTTGGCTATTAATGAAATTTAAATAAAGCCAGTCGGTGCTCCACTTACTGTCTGCATAAAGGCATCATCTCCCTGGGTGACTAAGCATTATTAGGGTGGTAGTGGAATGAAAGACAATAAGACAAAGCCAAAAAAGATACCAAATTCAGCCATTTCAAAAGGCATTGGGGACAATGGCAATCCATTTTGAAAAAACAGGTAAGGCTCAAATAATGATAAGACGGGTGCTAAAGTGGAATAATTTTTATCAGCTGGTCAGAAAGGGTTTAAGACACTTCAAGGCAGCTCTCCCCAAAGCAAACCCTTTATTATTACGTGTGTTGAGAGATGTCGTGATTGAAGGCATTAAGCCATGTTTAAATATTTAACAGCATCAGCCCATTGGCATCGATGGGAGACATTTTCTTCCTAAGACTGTGGGCTGAAGGTATGGATCAAGTGAAACCAGGTTCGCATGTGTTAAGGAGATCGTTTCCCTTCAGGTTCACCCTGAGCTGCTCGGGATTTGCGAAGCATGGTAATGCTGTGGCAAGAATGATACTGAACATGGCAGTAATTGCTTGAGCCAGAAATGTCAAGCATAATTATTTTCAGCAAATGCACAATTAATATCAAAAAGTTTTCCAGGGCGGGGTTTTATGGGTAAGCCAGGGCAGTATGTCATATGTCCGAAGGAGTGGTTGGGCGGGTGTTGTTAAAGTGGGAAGGCATCCGGAGTTTGTTTTTTTACTCTGTCGTCCAGCTGTCCCCTCCTTCCTAATTGTTGAGAACCTGATTCTACAACCAAACAGCATGCAGAGGAGAAAATAGCACCTGACAATTAGGTCTCAAGCAGATACGTTGCGTGGAACTTCAGGAATGAAAGTTGTTTTTTTCTGGCTGATGCTTTTCAAAAGTCACAGCATTGGTTCAAGTTACCCTCCTTTTGAACATGTGTGCAGCCATTTCAAGAAATAAGATTGTTTCTTTAGTGAAACCATTAATCCTAATTATGTATGTAGCTGGAAATGTCCTCGAAGGGCTTAAAGACGGAGGTACAAAAAATGTCATGACCAATAAATGTTCCTTGGTAAATAATCCAAAAA
The DNA here is from genome assembly GCF_964204655.1 of Triturus cristatus. Classification (NCBI taxonomy): domain Eukaryota; kingdom Metazoa; phylum Chordata; class Amphibia; order Caudata; family Salamandridae; genus Triturus; species Triturus cristatus. Next base: position 536,182,160 of record NC_140582.1, read on the forward strand.
ATGTCTTTACAAGAAAAAATAGTACAATACTATATCAAATGGCTGCTAAAGCTCGTGTAATCTGAATGTTTTAAAATTATGATTATATGTATATAAAATGTTATTTATATTATTACATATGCTATGTTGAGAAGTATGCAGAAATCTAAATGGGAAATACATAAAGTGGGGTGCACTTGTGATACAAATTGTTTCAATCAGACCTACTCATTGTCAGGGTTTGTTTTCGGCTGCAAATAATTTGTTACGCAAACAAACTATGGACGGAATGCTGAATAAATCATACATTCACCCCCAGTCAAGAAATCTGGTTTAAATCCATCATTTTTCTGCTCACCATGCCACCCCAGTTTACACCTAGCCATATGCAAATCAGTCTAGACCCTGCTCCTCATGGGAACAGTCCAGCCCGAAGTGCCAAGCCAGGTGCTCCCTGGAGCGGAAACAAGCATCCTGGGACCGGTTTTGGGGAATTACCCCTCATCAGTCAGGTGAGCTTGAATCCAGTAGCACAATGAGAAAGAGACCCATGGCTAGACATACTCATCCCACTTAGGGCAAAAAGTGCTACGCAAACAAATGATAGAGGGAATGCTGAATAAATCATACATTCACAAGAGATCTGGGTTAAATCTATTGTTCTTTTGCTCACCTTGCCACCCCTGTTTAGACCCAGCCATATGCAAATCAGTCTTGACCTAGCTTCTCATGTAAACAGTCCAGCATGAACTTCCAAGCCAGATCCTCCCTAGACCGGAAGCAAGCATCCTGGGACTAGTTTTGGGGTATTACCCCATATCAGCCAGCGTGGCGTAGTGAGCAAAATAACAGTGGATTAAACCCAAAACTTTGTGACTGGGGAGAATGTTTGCATTGTTCAGCATTCCGTCCATCCTTTTTTCCATTTGTTACTTTTCCTGTCCCTCTTACAAATACTTTGTTAGGCACTTACAAGCAGTACACAGGGGTTTACCGTGGGTAACATGCAGTGCAAAAAGGTTACCACACTTTTTAGAGCACACCCTCAACTCCTAACCTTTGCGTATCTCTATGAATCTCAGAGACCTCTCTACTTATTTTGCAATAGAGCGATGACTTCATTTTGTGTTAGGTCATTAACAGCATAATGAAGGTTTGGTAATAGTGTTCAAAAGACGTTTCCACTCCAGAATCCTAGCACGTTTAAAAGTAAAGGGCAAGTATGAGCTAACGAATATATTACGTCTCAATTCCAGGCGAGTTCGAGGAAGGGGGGGGGGGGGGCAACGAGACCCCGACTTACAACATAAGAAAGGGCCTAAATTCCAGACTTTCAGCTAAAATGTGCCATTAGCGCAAAAACAACATTGCAGCAAGCATGCCAGTCTGCTTCACTTCAGACCGCGAGGCCCTGGCTCACTAAATATCCTCATGTTCAAACGTAAACTCTTCATCTGGTCCTTAGCCAAAGAAATGCCACCGCCTTTAAATCTTACAATTTCATTAAAAAGTCATATAATCTCGTGCCGTGTCATTACACTAGCCAACATTTCAGCGGATTCAAAACTCTTTCCCTTGTAGGTTGACTCATCTTCACAGAGACCTGCCTCTTTCTGGAAGCCTTGAACCTCACAACCTAGAAGGGCATGCTCACTTAACTCGGCTAACTGCTAAACGAAGAGAAGAAGGTTTAATTCGGCCAACAACAGGAATTGAAACGGCCACAGTATAAAACCGAGCAATGTTTGATAAGGATGGAGGGAAAAAGACACAAGCAAGAACACAAACTGAAAATGCTCAATGTATAGGTTAAAATAAACAATGCTCAACGATTCCGAAGCAGAGTGTGCCAAAAAGTGATTAATAATCCATGAAAGGGATAACTGCGGCAACGAAAGTGCTGAATACTAATGAAAGGCTGATCGGATATTGGCTCCATCCTCAGTTTAAACACTCCACTGTAGTGTCTGGAGACCAAGGTCATGACGAGACTTGTTCAACACTTCCACCCGCAGAACGGTACTACATATCAATTTGTTTAAATGTACCTGCTGTGTACGGTTCTCACAAAGAGCAAATAGTGTGAAGAATGGTTTTGAAATTCAGCTATGCATGTGCAGGCCATTGTGCCTGTGCTGGGAGTAGCTCTCTCAGAGCTGCTTTCAGCACAACCCTCTCTGTATCAACAGTGCCCTTAGAGTCACTGCCGTCATGCAGCCTGATCTATTTCCATTGAATGTGAAGAGCATGGTATACAGACAGGGATGCTTCCTGAGAGGATGGTGGGTCAGCGGCCAACGAAAAGTACGGTTATTAAAAATATTTGTGAAACATTTGGATAGGTTTAAGTGGTGAGGGAGAGTGTCAGAAAGCGATGTATTCTTTTTTTCCACACCACTTTTTATTTTTACAAGTTCGGCCCTGGGCAGGGCATGCGCTGCTCTGCGAGGGATGCTGTATTTGGCATATGGTCTATAGGGGAATTTGGACATGGACATCACTTTTAGTTGGTTAGTTGAGGTGCTTTTTAAAATGTATTTTCTCTGGTTGGTTAATATTGTGCATCTTTCCCGCCTTTCGGTGTTTGGTTCCCTCCCAGCAGACATCACCAATTAATTCTTTTGGTTGACCAGTTCTTGCCATTTCTTGACAGCTACTAATCAATACTTCTATATATCACTCAGGAAAGGGGGAACAGGGTACAGACATTAAGATTTCACCACATAGCTTAATTTGCTGCAACTATTCCAACTAAGAGCACTCTAGTAACTACAAGACAGATTTAACAGCCTCAAGCCCGCTTCTTCTATTTTGTCTCGGTTGTCCTCCCAACAAATCAAAGCGAAGAAGGTAAGAGGACAGTGGTGTGAAAAGTATAAATGCCACAATGTCTCCATATTACCCCTTAAAAAATGCTCCAAATACATGCCATTAACCACCCTATACAGCATAAAAGATTTCTCAGACCAGTACTCTTCATTTCAATTAAGGTCTCAAGTGAACCAATGATCAATTTCTCTTCACAAGACAGATCCACGTCGAAGTGCATGTCCATTTTAGAAATACATACCAATTGTGCTTTACACAATTAATAGAACTAAACAGAATTAAAAACGAAACAAAATGAATACAATTAAATCACTAACAAGTTCCATATCAAACAAAATAGTAACATCCCGAAAAAGCCCTTAGTGCAATGAACAACTGCCCCAACTGGTTTAAACAGAAGCAACAAAAAAGGCACAGTGCCACCCCCCCAACCCCAAGCACCTTTAAACATTTACCTTTTAGTCACTATGACGGACTGACAGTAATCCTTGCTTGACTCGTAGTATTTCCACTCTTAAAAGAATCAAGATAGGGTTCGGTAATCTAATTGCATTTACATAGTGCTTACTACCCCTGCCGAGCACTGAAGTGCTTTATTCCAGGCAGCACTCTGCCTGACTCTGAAGGTTAGTGGTTAATTCAGTGGTTATTGGCTATTGTTGGTAATTGGGACTAGGCCTGTGCTATGAAGGGGACTATTCCATGCATTTACTCCAGTGTCTCTGTGGTGAACTAAATTAGTTGGTGTAATTATTAGTGGGAGGAGGGGGTATGTGAGGTCAAGTAGATGGTTGGTGGGAATAGCAGATGTGCTAAAGACACTGTTTTTGTCAAGTTGCACAAAAATACTTTCAAAGGAGGACAGTCTCTGAATTTTGAGATGCGATGTGGGAAATTTGCAGAAATACAATAATAGACATTAAGGCAAACAAACATGCATGTGGTTTAGAGTAGGCAGTACTCAAGAAACAAAAGGCATGCAGAGGATGGAAAGTAAGGAGACAATCAGAAGTTTTAAGTTAAGGTCAATTTTTTCCTGAAGGGTTTGACGGAAAAGAGAAACGAGAGCATCCAATCTGTGTATGCAATCATTGTGGAAATGGAACATCATTATTACCAGCGAAACAGAGCTATATTTGGTACTACTGATAGGCCTCAGAATTAAGCTAACAGCCTGGCTTCTGCTACTGCGAATTCAGCAAGTGTAACCGATTAGCTCAAGTGTTGAAAGCGTAAAGTAACTACTGAAAGCATATAAAAGGAAATATCAAGAGCTTTAGGCTGCGCTTGAGAAAACAGTGTCCTCCTGATCATAACAGCCTGTCAATGCATAGAGAAAATAATGCAAACATCGAAAAGGAGATTTTTCAAATGCAGCAGCTGATGTCTTCCCTTAAAGATTGGCTCACATTACTAGTTATCGAAGCAAAGTGGGATCAATTTGGATGATCTATGGATTAGCATGGCAAAAGATGGGGGTGAGGACAGCCACCCCAGACAGTGGAAGTGTATTGCTAGCACTCCTGTGGCTGATCGGTGGAGACACAGACACTCAAGTGAGATGGGAGACACTGGGCTGCCTTTAGAAATGTTGCTGATCACTGCCTTTTGGTGGATGGAAGGGGTGAGGATGGAATTATGGTTTCTGTTTAAGGTGATCAAGTTCTTCAGACAGGCCTGCCATTTGTCATGTCCCCTTTAGCAAAGATTGCAGAATCTTGCGGGTTTGAGACAATCTCTTACGCAGACGACACCCAGTTAATTTTCAAAATCAACCCTAACGCATCTACTGAACCCCTACGTTTCGCATCCGGAATGATTACCATTTCCAACTGGATGACGGATAACTATCTCCAATTGAAACCCAGCAAATCGGAAATTCTGCTAATTGGGAAGGCTCCTCTCTTCTGGTCCGAGAAATGGTGGCCGCCTGAGCTGGGCACCGCACCAGCACCCAAACAAGTAGTGAAAAACCTGGGTTTTAAAATCGACCCGACCCTCTCCATGAAGGATCACGTAGCTGCTATCTCCAGCTCCTGTTTCTTTAGCCTTAGACTACTACGAAAGATCCTCCCCTTTCTCCCCATCAAGTATCGTAGAACTCTAGTCCAGGCCATGGTGATCAGCCGCCTCGATTATGGAAATGCTCTGCTGGCGGAACTTGGCCCGACACTGCTAAAAAAACTTCAGATTATTCAAAATACCGCTGCTCGCATGATCCTAAATCTCCCCTCTGGCACACCGTCAGCCCCGCTGCTTTTATATCTGCACTGGCTCCCTATTTCGAAACGAGCACACTCCAAGACCTGTTGCCTCACCTATAAGGCCTTAGACGGTAAAGGTCCTAAATACCTGGCAAATAAACTAACAAAAACTACCTCTACGCGTAATTTACGATCAAATGCGCAGGAGCTCCTGAAGACCCCCTTCATCCGTCTTACCCGCGCCGGGGGCAGGGCCTTCTCATATCTTGCACCGCGTTACTGGAACACACTTCCCATCGGCATTCGCACCTGCCCTTCCTTTACTATTTTTAGGAAACATCTCAAAACCTTCCTGTTCTGATTCTTAGAGTCTCTACCTATGCGGACGTGTCTTTCCCCCTCTTCTTTTCCCTTCTCAGCAGACCACTAGGTATAGCGCCGAGATGCCCCAGGGTGAGTCGCGCGCTCTAGAAGTGCCCATAACATAACATTAACTACTGCTTCAGAAAGTACTATGAAAGGCAGGCCATGAGATCTCAAGCCAGACCCAGTACCACCTGCAGTGAGAAACATCATTTTACACAAAGGCTGTGTCTCGAGGGAAGCCTGAGAAGGACACCAGAAAGAGAACCACCCCAAACCGATTCTGGGGGAATCTGCAAAACATCCACATTAATTTATAGAGTTGACATGCCACAGAGTCCCTGGATGAGGTACAGAAGAGAAGGGAGGGCAGCATGTCTACCGCTCAGAGATTGTGTTCACAACAGACATCTGCATCCAATCTCCCTTGAACAAAGTAAGGGAAGCCACAGAAAATCAGATTTCACTGTTTCCATCCATCAATCAAACACACATTCTTTTGATGCATTATAGCTGATAATACCTGGTTTCCCTGTATTATCAATTATCACTGTTTCTTCAATCAACCATCTAAAATGTGTCCCCCATACAATTTTAAAACAAGAACGGGTATCCTAGGAAAGAAACAAAAAACGCCTAGCTGAGGGGTTGTTCAGTCGTGGCTTAGTTGCAGGCCACAGCCAAAGAGACGTGCATATGAATGCTGGCTACTCTAAGGGGACAATCTGTGTGACTTTGTTCAGGTCCCAGTTCTGCTGGCTCTACAGTTACATTACCCAGCGGTGGTGCCCTCTTTAGGGTGGAGGAGCACCGCCTCGCCTGCTGCAGCAAAAGTAAATAAAATAAAATGGTCAATAGTCATTACCATTTTTGTGAAGTACACTGCGTCTCGAGTATTAGGGCGGGGCCATTCGTGCTACTCATTGGCAGCAAGAATGACTTGCCTAAAGCTTAAAGTGTGCATGTCGGATGGGGTGGCTGTCTTGCGATGTCCAGCCCGACATGCGCACTTCAGACCGCACCAATCTGAGCTGTATTAACAGCTAGGCGGACTGCAAACACAGGTTTCTAGTCTCAAAAGAAGCGCTGCGTTAGCCTGCCCAGACCAAACATGGTGTTACTCTCATACAAAAAACAGATGAGAGTAGCTACTGGATTGGTTAGGTTCTTTGGCTGTTTGCTCCTCTGTGGTTTCTGGGAACAGTGCCTTCTCCGAAGACACCAACCGGATGGTGGTCCTGCGTCTCCAAGAGATACTGAGTTCTCGAGATAATTGTGTGTGCCTGGCACGCCTGATGCCAAATACCAACCGAGATGGCCAAGTCTTCTAACTCCGATAACGAAAATGAAGGGGAGCACGAGGTTTGCTAAAAGAAAAATAAACGCATTATCTCTCTTCGGATTAATCCATTTGTTAAAGTTGGCCCTTTCCGCAGGGTCATCGCCAAACATTTTGCCTCTTTCCTCCTATTTTTCTGACCCTGTTTTCATTGGCTCTAGGATTCTGGGCACTTTACCACTGCTAATCAGCGCCAAAGTGCATATGCTCTCTGTTTAAATTATGACACGACTGGTTATCCATGATTGGCATATTTGATTTACTGGTGAGCCCCTAGTAAAGTGCACGGTGTGTGCCAGGGCCTAGTAAATCCGATGATACTAGTGGACTAGCAGCACTAGTTGTGCCACCCACAGGAGTAGCCCTGTAAATGTGTCGCACACCTACCACTGTAGTGCCTGGGCGCTCAGTTATAAACTGCCACGTTGCCGTGGCAAGTGGACCCACTTGCCAGACCCAAACTATCCCTTTCCTTGCATGTAAGGCACCCCTAAGATAGGCCCAAGGTACCTCCATGGGCAGGGTGTAGTGTATGTGAAAGGTAGGACATATACTGGTGTGTGTGACATGTCCTGATAGTGAAATACTGTTTATTTTGTTTTTCATATTGACAGGTTATCTGTCCCCATAGGCTTATCATTGGGGTTGCACTGTAACATTTTTACATGGGTAACTTTTAATAGGGACAAGATAGAAAAAGGAAGTTTAGGCTCTCTGAACTCCCGATTTCTTTTTTTTTTACGCACCTTTCGGTAAAGGTGGTTTTTAAATTGTGTGTTTGAAAATTCCACTTTTAGAAAGTGGGTATTTTCTTACTTTACCATTCTGTGTGCCTCTTGTCTGTTTGTGTATTCAGCGTCTGGTGCTTCAGTGACAGGAGCTAGGGATGTGCATTCGCTTTAGACAGTCACTAGGGGGCGTTGAGGTGTGCCCTGCGTTGCATGGGTGACTCATCACAGGGCTGAATAGGGCTGGCCAGTGGTGGGAGGAGAAGGCTTACACCTGAATAGGCTGTGTCCCCTTTTTCACAATGCTGTCTCCGCCCCCTGTCATGCTGCACCAGGGAGGAGAGGACTGGTTTGCACTGGGTTCATAGTCTGTTATAGCAAAGAGAGCAATGACATAATGGGGTATAAGTATTGCGCCTAAAACCCCAGGACTTTATATTACTTCAAGGACCAAGAGGACCTTGCCTAGAAGAAAAGCTGAAGGACTGTGTGAGGAGTGCTGCCTTTTTTGAGTAAGGGGTGAGTAGGTCTGCAGTTGCTGCTTCTGTCTGGGGTGGAGGAAAATGACTGACTCTTTTGCCCTGCTGTGGTAGCCTGCTTGTGAAGGACTCTCCAAGGATTTGTGTGTGCTGGCCTCTTGTTCTTGGAAATCTCAGGGACACAAAAAATTTCAAGAGAGATCCTTGCTGGATCTGAAGTGTCCTTCCTGGGAGGAGAGCCAGAGGAGCTGTGTGAGCAGAAGAGGGAAAGCGCACATGGCTGTTATGGTCAGCCCGAGAAGGCTGGCCGAACAGTCATTGCGCACTTGGGAGTGGCGGCAAACCACTCCTTGGCTGCTCTGTCAGCCTAGCTCGTCCCCTCTCGCCTTGCAAAGCTGCCTGGCAAAAACAAAAAAAATAACATGATAATATCAGAGTCATTATCATTTTATTGATTTCTTATACTGCAAAAAAAGTGAAAAAACAGTGGGACGATGCTCCTCTGGCTTAGCGGAGGAGCCCCCACTAAGGTTTTGCCTGGCTTAGGTGTATACCCTAGCCAACCAAAAACCCGATTTCTAACAGCATTCAACTGGCTTATCAAGTGATAAAGGGTGAGTTAGGCACCTGGCAAACTTTCTCACACATCCCTTGAGCCCCCAAATACTACTAATAGCCTAAACCCCTTCAGGGTCTTTCCCTTCACACGTAAAAATGGCATTAGTATGTACTTTTGTTATCACGTGGGTGTCGTTTTTTATAACTTATTTAAACAAAGTAAATTTTCCAACTGTTAGTCAAACTAATTTGACTGCGGTAGAGAGCTATAAAGTTGTTCCCGTTAGCCCTGAGCCCCAAGACCTGCTGCTGCTGATGATGATTCGTTGCATCTAGGTGAGGGGAAAAAGGTCCTCATCCCTTACTAGTCATGTAATAAGCATGTATCGTTCTTTGCTGTTTCTGGCCCAGAAACAGGGGAGAAACCCCTATCCCCCTAATTTGAAGTAGGATTTGTTCGGTGTGTCCAGGCGAGAGTATAAATTTTAAGTTGATTAGGATAAAATATCCAATTGGCCTAGGGCTTCCTCAGTTGTGTAATCCACAACCGCAGAAACCCATCGAGACCTGGCATTAGCCGAGACCAGAGAATCGTCGGGTTTACAAACCCTCCCGTTTCCTAAGATATCCCATTACCTGAAAACCCGCCCTGAGGAAGCCCTAGGCCTAATGGCCAGTTAGAGGGCGAAACACGTGTTGGCTGTGTCATCCATGTTCTTTTCTTGCAGACTAATAAAAGCACAAAAATTCTTATCATCATCATCGGATATACTTGCATCAATTGGATATTTTATCCTAATCAACTTAAAATTTATACTCTCGCCTGGACACACCGAACAAATGCTGATGATGATTCTCCTCACCACTTTAAAATGTCACTAGCCGCAACTGATATCACCTGCCAAAATGTAGTTGCACCAATTGAAATCTCAATAACGTGCAACACAACCAGTCTTCTGTTTGAGAGAGCGAGTGTGTGCAACTCCTCAAAACCAGACGTTTCTTCTCACCTGGCCCAAACGCTCACAAGCAAGAACACTGCTGCATTATCCACTGACCGGTGCAGTTTGGACACCAATCTCCTGTTCACCTTCATGCATTTAATTATTTTCGAGTTTCTATATGGCGCTAGCTAGACCCGAAGGTATCGGAGCACTTTACATGTTATGCATAAGTTTACAAGAGGTACATGTGAGGGTTTGTACAGGTCACAAAAAAGTCAGAGAGTCATGAAAAGTATGTAACAGTATGGCATTAACGTTATAAAATAGAGACTGCGAGAGTTAGGCAACCGTCTCAAAGGATCATATCAATGAGGGTTGGATCTGTAGGAAACGTAGTTCAGCCTGTGTGCGAATTGCAGTAGTTGTTAAGCAGTAGAGATTTGAGGTCCCTTTTGAGGCAATAAAGAGAGGAGCTGCAGCGGAGGTACTTAGGGATCGAGTTCCAGAGACTGGGGGCGTTTCCTGAGAACGCATGTGCCTGAGATGATTTCTTCTACAGGTAAGGAGGTATGAGAAGAGAGTTGGAGCGTCTCAGTACCCAGGACTCTTCCTGCTCTTTATAGTTTCGTTTCTAAGTATTTTGGCTTTTTTATGTGAAGTTATTTGTAGGTGATACAAACAGTTTTGAAGATGCATCTTCCTTCAATGGGAAGCCACTTGAGTCTATTGAGGGCAGGTGAGATGTGATCAAATAGTTGAAGTCCTGTGAGGAGCCTGGCAGCCACACTGAGAATTGCTCTTAGGGGCGCAAGTTGACTTTTCAGAGTTTCAGTTAGGATGGTGTTCCTGTAATCAAGTTTCGAATGAACTAGCGATTGCACAGTCATCTTCAGATCGTCAAGGGGAATAAACTTTTTGAAGATGTTTTAGTGCATAGGACGCTCCTTTGGCCGAGTTGTTGATGTGCTCTCTCATTGCCAATTTTTTGTCCAGGGTGATATCAAAGGACTTTAAGGAGTTAGAAAATGACAGAGAACAGTTTAGAGCATCCAAATTCTTGAGCCACTCTTGGATAGGTAAAAGGTAAAAAATTGTTTTTTGGGGAGAGGAGTAGTAGTTCAGTCTTGTTGGGGTTCAGCTTACGTGGGTGGTATTAAGCCAAGTGTGTACCGAAATGAGTGTGTCATTTAAGTGCTGGATGTCACTTGGTGATTTTATTTTGTAGTAGAGTTGTGTGGGCCGTCGGCATATAGGAGATATTTGATCCCTGCTTAGTACAAAATAACTCTATGGGGTTCCATGAAGACAATAAATAGGGCTGAGGGGAGGACTGAGCCTGTCCATTTAGCATTGATTTCAGTTGTAGGGGATTGCTATTGATGTTAGTTTTTCTTGTGTCACTCCGGTCCTTAGTTTAAGTGTTGGGGAGAAGTTTCCGTGTAGCCCTGTGTGTCGGGGGAGCAGGTGGTTTGGGATATCAGATTAGTGTCAAGGATGAGAGATTGTAACATTTTTGCAACTTTGTTAGTGAGAAAGTCGGCTATTTGTTCACAGCGTTCGTTTGTGGCTGTTTCATGCTGTGAGTTAAGGGTAGTTTGCTGTTTAATTATGTTGTAGAGCTCTCTTGGTCTGTTCTTTGCATGCTCAAGTTGGTCAAGAAAGAAAGTGGCTTTTTCTCTAAGATGTGTTTCTTGTAGTACAGTCCATTGGATCTTAGGAGTGAGAGGTTTTCTGGTAATGGGTTTTGTCTCCACAGCCTTTGGGTCTGTCTTAATTGTCTCCACTTATTGTCAAGGTCTAAGTTGAACCAGGATCTAGATTGGATACTTGTAGATCGCTGGTTGGTTAGGTCATCTACGTGTGAAAGAGAGGCTGCAAATGTAATTGGGCGCTGATCCTAGATTGAAGTTCCGTTAGAGGAATCTGTTTGATGTTCCCTGCGCAGTGTGTGGTTTTGTTGGAAGGGGCTGGGTAGGATATAGGGTGAGATTGAACAGTATTAGATGCTAGTCGGACCAGTCGATGGACATGATGGATAAAAGGTAGACAAGCTCACTCCTAGTAAATATTGCATTTAGGGTAAAGTCTTTATTGCGAGTCTATTTGCTGCAGAGTTTCTTGAAGTCATTGATTTCAAGCAGGTTTATTAGGTTACAGACTGCAGCATCTTCTGTGTCATTCCAGTGCAGGTCGAAGTCACCTACGAACACTTCGCTGGTGTCAGTTAGGGAGTACTGTGTAATTAGGCATTCAATAAAAGGTAGGGCTGTGTCATCGATTGGGGAAGTGTAGAGGGTTTGTTTGGGCTGGGTGGGTCCTACAAAGGGAGTTGGGGTACTGTTGAAGGAGGCTCAGTGGTGCAAGATCTTGAGTTGGGACTGGCACTATCATGGGCTATGTGTCAGTGTGGCCGTTTGCTTGGGTGGTTGCAGTGGAGGTCACACTGCTGCTTTCTTGACTAAGGAGTGTGTCAGAAGGTGTGACGATAGGGCAAAGTGTGGCAGTGGTGTCCTGGCGGCAAATGGGTTCACAGTTAATAGACAGGGTAGAAGAGGGGAGGGTGTTTTAATAGTATTACTATATTGTAATAAAATATCTTTTATGCTCTCAACCGTGAGTGAAATAATTAGGGCATGCAACAACATTAGCCCAACATTAAAAGAAGTCTTCAACTAAACATAAATAAAATTCCATCTATTCACACAAGCTTACAGGATACATCTTAAAATGACTGTAGGGCAATGCAGTACAGACACTCTGGTTCACTTTCAACTTTATAGCAACAGCAGAGGTGTAGTGATCTCTTATACAAAAGTAAGGTTGTTATTAATCACCATCACAAGGACAAGTTTGTTCTTTCAGTACCTGAATTAAGGGACTACTATACTGTAAACATGTTAAGGGCTTCTCCTAAATTTCTTAAACACAATAGAAAATTCAATTTCATCCACCCTTCCAACAGATTTGCAATGTTTCATAGTCAGTTAGGAAGTTGTAAGTTCCTTTAAATCCGGGAATACATTTAAAATATTCAAGAAGGTTTGGGAGTTTAAATGGCATAATTAATGTTTCAGGTCCAATTTGAACATAGTCAAATTGCATTTGCCCAACAACTCCAAGATATGGACTTGCTTGAAGCAAATTTATTTTTTAAAAAGCAGTTCTTGCATATATATGCAGACCGAATGAATGAATGGATGTTGTATTTATAAAGTGCAACTGTCGCTCCCAAAGGAGAACCCTGGCGCTGCACGGAGAAGACAGAGTTTATAACATTGTAAATGATCAGAACAAGAACTCATTGAATAATTGAATGACACAATACGTCAGGGGCCGCAAAGTCCCAGGTCTTTAGATGTTTTCTAAAGATGGGTTCAGATTCAATGAATCTCATAAAGCTAGGGAGTTGGTTCCATGCCTTTGTCGCCAAGACAGCAAAGGATTTGCCACCTCTGGTTTTGAGCAGATTTGTAAATGTGGATCTCAAGATCCTAGCAGTGATATAATGGGTGAATCTAGCAATTGGATATTGTGGCCCTACTGCTCTGTATGCTCTGAAAGTGAGAAGAATTTAAAAGAGGATCCTCTTGTGCACTGGTAACCAATGTAGGAGTTTAACTGCTGCTAAAGTTGATAATCGATGTGGCAATTTTAGTACCAGCCTAGCCATCGCATTTTGTACCACTTGCAGTATCTGAATTGTTTGTTTAGTGCCACCTGCATATAGACGATTGCAATAGTCCAATCTGGCCGTTATTAATGCAAAAGCCACTGTCTTTCTTGCTGCAAGTGGGAGGTAGTCAAATATTTTTTGCAGGGATTTTAATAAATTAAAGCACATCCCTGTCACTGCAAGGGCTTTAGGGCGAAAAGATAAAGAGGCATCAAATTTCACTCCAAGCTTTTTTTAGTATTTCCACTGTGGTAGGGGGCGGAGGTACAGAATTCGGCCACCATAGCTCAGGGTCAAAGGAGTTTGAGTTGCCCAGCAACATGATCTCCATCTTGTTGGTATTACATTTTAAGTGGTTAGATTGCATCCACTGGATAACTTCAGTTAGACAAAGTTTGAAGTTAAGTTCCAAGCCGATGGATGCTTTGTCCAAAGCCAAGATCAGCTGCGTATTGTCAGCATAGGATGTTGTTTTGATTCCAAAGGATGAGATCAACAAAATTAGGGGGGGGTCATATACAAGTTAAATAGCAGAGTGCTGAGAGACAAGCCCTGAGGAACTACTAAAGTAACAGTTTTTTCAGTTGAAAAAAAAGGTCCTGGAGTCACTGTTATGATCTGTAAGGAAGGATTTAAACCTTCTACCTATCAGGCAAAAGGTTCTGATTTTTATTTTTATTTATTCTTCTAAAATAATGGTTTCCAAAATGTCATGAGCACCGTATTTCATTAGGTCATCCGTGCCTGCTAAATTCCCAATCAGCAGTTCTTACATATATCCGCATCCAAATTATAACAATGAGGAATGAGGTCATCTTAGCTGAATGGGGCTTTAATTGAAGGGATTGGACTGCAAATAAGTAAGATTCTTTTACAAGACCACTGCAATAGCTGTTTACAGGAAAATCATTGTTGAATTTGGATGCGGATATATTAAGAACTGCTGATTGGGAATTTAGTAGGCACGGATGACTTAACAAAATACGGTGTTCATGACACTTTGGAAACCATTATTTTAGAAGAATAAATCAAAATCAAAATCAGAACCCTTTGCATGATAGGTAGAAGTTACACAGAAAGAACACTGAACTATAGCCCTGACGTCCTACGTTGGACGAAACGCGTTGGCTGAATTTATTAGGAACTTCTGTTGATGAACTGCTACAAGCTTGTCACTTAATATTGATGAACTGTCATAATCGTTGTAGAAACACTATCCTAAAGTGACGTGCAATAAATTGTGGATCTGTGGATTCAAGGAAATCTGTCTTTTTGATTAAATCAGTTGGGAACAAATTTGCATTTGCAAATACTGATTACTGAATACGGCGCTCCCTTCAATGTGGTATTTTTCATTGGAGGTGGTCCTGCAGCGGTGGGCTACAGAAGGTTGAGCGTGATTGATTGGATTAATAACATTGAATTGATATAGCAATAATTCTGTCCTGTGCGCACCAGTTGGAAGCCCTCACCACTAGGGATTATTATTGATTTTTTTTTACATACTAAATTATCTCCATCTGTTACTTGCTGATACAAATGACAACTTTGGCTATACAAGTTGACTTATACTGGCAGAAAAGCATTTATACACCCCATGACGCTGTAGTGATCAGGACTGCTTGCCGAGCACGGCAGCTTCTCATTGTTTCGATCTCCCTCAACACAGCTTTCAAATATTCCTTCCATTATGCACACAAACCTCCAGCTTGGACCTCTATTGTGTGACTGCAAAGACTGTCATTGTATAATCAGACACACCTGTGTATTGCTCTATGAAGGTTCCTAGAGAAGAGGGAGTTGTTCCTGTAATATACTTCTGTGCATATTTGTTGCATTATAAATAAAGTGGTCACTTATGTATTTTGCATGTTGTTGGTGCCACATCTTCTTCCATTTTACTCACCCCACACGTCACCCCGATTATCCACCAACACCCACCCAGCCCAGTTACCCACCCCTACCTGATTGTCAAAGACCGTAGCTCACCAATAGACCTAGACCTATTGGATTTGCTTGTTTACTTTGCCCTTATTGGACTCAAAAACGACATGTTTATACTGTGGTGGTAGCATGCCTTATTTCTACACTATGATGCACCTTCAAATTACGTTTTATGCAGCCGGGGTTTATGCTGCACAAAGATCATCCACATACATATTGGGTGAATGTATTTTTTAAAGTTCGGAGCATCAATCTTTGAAGGCACAGTAATTAAAAGAATTGGGGGGGGGGGGGTGCAGTGCATGCAGTTCTCTTTTCCTTCATAGAAAGGACTGACACTTGAAAAGAGGCACAAAGGGGTATTAATAAATGTGTTCTCCAAATGCTCACTCTTTAAAGCCACACTGGGCCCGGAATTGCTCCCCCAGCCAGTTTTACGTACTATAGAGGGAAAAGAGGGGAGCACGATTTTAATGAGGTTGCATAAAATTACTGAGCTGAGCACCAGCAGCCAGGGGCAGCTCTCCACCATGGCACACGCTGCCACACACACTTTAAGCAACTGTCAGTAAACCCCCCCCCCCCTCCAAACGACATCTAGCACTCCTCTCAACTACACGCCAAACCAAGGACAGCGAGAAAAAAAACAATGAACACAGAGCTCTGCTCCCACCAGCCTCAACATCTTTTATTGATTGCACAGCTGCACCAAAAAGCAGGTGCGAGAGCCAGAGCTGAGGCTCAGCACCTCCGTGTAGTATGCAGATGATAATACTGATCACGTGACACCGCCAGGACCAATCAGGGAATGAAGCTTTAAGTACTACCGTGAGTGGTGAGCAAATAATGGCGCGGGAGGAGGAGCGAGGGATGAAGTAAAAAAATGTTTTACCTCAATCTCAGCACAAACAGTGGAAGGATACTAATCAAAATAACAAGCAATCAGTAATTGGCCCAGGTTCCAAGGAAGGGAGAATCAAAGGAAGAGAAAATGAAACTGGAACACAATGACTAATCAGGAACAAGCAAATAAGAGTGACAATGAAGTTAACCAATGGTAAGTAATGGGCGGGTTCCAAACTATTCTTTTTTTACCTAAGTAACAAAATACCTCACAAGCGAGAGCACATGCACCGTCTCAGGCAAGACCTAAAAAGGAGAAAGGAGTACCCAATAGCATCTTTACCTGAAACAAAAATAAGAATAAGAAGCTGACAGATGTGGAGGTACTAAGATGCATGTATGCTTTGCAACACAAGGGGACATTTTTTGCTGGAAAGATGTTAATCTGGTAAAATACTTTTGTTTACTAAAACTGTTTTCAAAGGGCCCTGGTGCTCTGCCAACAGAGCAGCACCCTGAATAATAGGGAAGTATAGCAGAATACATCAGGTAAAAAGTGTCCCGATGGTAGAAAACCTTACAAAATGGGAGCACAAACACAGATTTCCCTAGCAATTTCCAATTTCATGGTCTAAAACCCACAACAGTGCAGCAAAACCACAATGGGTAGGGCTCAGGTCGAGGATAGACGCCGTCTGGTCTAGCTGCTGCAAAGCTGGCCACTTTCAGGGGAGTGCCAGGTTCCTTTCCTACTCCCTAATATACTGAACTCGTTCTGACACCGTAACACTTTCAGCAGCACATGCATGTTGTCTGCTTTTGTTCCGAGCAGCAACGTGTAGGCGGGGAAGGACTTATCAGATTCAAGCTGGGTCCTTAACAAAAGCTTGAGTTAAAAGGGCCATTAGGCCTCGTTTTGTTGGTGTATCCTGGCTGGGAGCTATGGGGAACCTCACACCTAGATGCAATGGAGGGCAAACGAAGGCTCACATCTTATCACTTCACAGGTAATTAAGAGAGAAATGCTTTTGACTTTGTTCAGTCCCATTATATAAGAGATATGCATACACTGTAAGAATGTCAGATGTGCTGGTTTGTCCCAGTATTTAAAGAAATAAAAATGTTGATACCACTACTTTTCGTTTATAGCGCTCTAACACTACAGTAAAGCACTATAAAAGAATTAAAACAAAATAGTGGTATTTAAATTGTTATTTGTGTACGTGTGGTGTTAACCCCTTCCATGCTGCGCAAATTCCGCCGCTGTGCTGACGGTTTCTTGCGCGGGCGTGGTCATGACGGAACGGTTCCGTCATGAGCACAGCTCAACCGTGGCTCATGACGGAACCGTTCCGTCATGAGCACCGAAGGGGTTAAGCGCTCTGACACCCTGCATTGGGAAGAGTAGTGCCACTACTCATCCCAATGCAGGGTGTTGAGCGCTTTACATCACAGGCACAGATTACACATTGACAATAAATCATGTGTGTGTACATCAATTGGAAAAGCGTGGTCTTTAGAAAAGTGCGCCATTAGGATTCAACGCCCCGGGATCCCGGCCACGCCCTCCCCCCTGACTTCAGGGTCATCCGATTGTTGGAGGTGAGGGAGGAATTCCTTCCGGGGCAGGACGTGACATCAATTCCTGCCGGGACCGGTGATGGGGGGGTGGAGGGGGAGGAGTGGGTGGGGGCCTATTTAGGGCACCTTGCCCGGGCCCTCATCCTCTCTTTCTTCAGCGCTGGCCCCGGTCACAGTGAACTCCGTCGCAATCGATCCACCCACCCGTCCCTTAGATTTAGAGTTTGGGAGGATGTTGGAAATCGATCTGTGAGTGGCAGTAAGGAAGCCAGAGAAATAGACTTACATTGTTTACGGGAGTCCTCCTGCATACTCCCCAGGCAAGCACTGAGGGGGAGAGACTGTAAGCTCAACCCAGAGAGAATGGGGACACCAGCTGGGGTCAAGGGCGCCAGGTTACAAACTAGGGCACGGGGCTGCGGCCCCTGGTTAGACACTACAAGCCCCCCCATTAAACAGCCTGGTGGTGGAGGGGTGAGTCCCTAGGGTAGCAGACAATGACTAGATGGCAGGGGCTCACATCTCAAGGGTGCAGGTGGGTTGCCCCTTGCGTGGTTCTCAGTTGGGGGACGCGAGCCAGAGGGCCCCTTAGTGCTGGAGCGATAGAGAAGTTTGTATATAATATTAAATCGGTCATTTTTCTTGCTGATGATTTATGATGCTAGGATCAAATGTAAATATTGCTTAGATATCTATTTAATAAATATGCATTTTAGGAAATGTGAATTTGATTAGATAAATATCGTCATGTTTATGTGCGATTGTTTGGATTAAACATGGCCTCTTTTTACCCACAACTCTGGTAATCAAGTCTTGATTGTAGGTTCCGTGGGGGCGGGACCGGGCCAACCTGGGGGGTCCAGGTCCTAATAAAGGATGTGTTACATAAGACGGTGAGGGGTACAAGGTGTGGGAGCCACATGTCCTTCATACCTCACTGTGCTATATTAGGATGACAATTTATAAACTGCAAGTAACAAAAGGATCTCTGTCTTAAAAGCAGTAGCCCACTTACACAATTACATCAAATAAAATAAAAAATTAGTCATTTGTGCGTTACATAATGTGCTTTTTAGAAGACATATTAACCCTCTATGCTACTTTGATTCAAAACTATGATTAGGCAAAACACAGATCTCTTCAGAAAATACATTATCCTCCAGAACTATCTTACCATTATTATTATTCCCTGAGATTTAGCTGGCACACAAAGATCATTGCAACCAATTAAGCAGAACAGATTTACTGCTGAATTTCTCCTTGTTTCTAATTTACTTGTGGCAGGGATTTAAAAAAAATAGGGGCCTCGTTTACAAAAATCTTGTCGTAGGGCAATGCAGCGAGGCTTCTTGCTGAACTGCCCTATGCCAATGTGAAAGGGCAGGAATGCACCTTATTTATGAAATATGGTGCATTCCTGTCCTTTTCCCATGTGCAGGCACACAATTTGCTGCCTAGCGCCAACGCAGGCACTCTTGCACCATGGTGCAAGAGTGTATGCATTGCATGCAGGATTGGACACATTTTTGCACAAAAACAATTCCTGAGAGGCTTTTTCTTTTTCTATGTGTGCTGTAGAATTCAGCATACATGGAAAGAGGAAAAAACGAGGAGAAATTAAAGCATTTCTCCTCGTTACGCCTGCTCTGGGGATGCGTAAGGTTTTGGCACTGCCCCACGTTTACATGATTCTGTAAATCTGGGGCAGCATCAAAATCCATAGGTGTTGCAATGGAACACCCACCACAACGCCCAGGGAACGTCTCCTTGACGCAGAGTAAGGCAACACAGCGCTTTAAGCTGCCTTGCCTTACTCCATATCTATAAAGCCATGCAAATCCACACAGGGAGGCTTTGTGTCACCTTAAAGATATGATTGAAAGGCTTGCTCAGCCAGAGCGTCAAAAAAGTGACGTTCCGGCAGCGCAGGCCTGTTGTAAATAAGCCACTAAATGTATAAATTGCGGCTCAGATTTTGCGTCTGGTTGCGTCAATATTTTGGTACAACCCCAAAGCAAAATCTACTTTGTTAAATATTGTAATGTACTCAAACGCACTCCAGAGAGACCAGACCTGCTAAACATATGTGGGGTTTTAGGATCTGATGTCACTTCTTGTGAGGTCATAGGTTGAGATGCCACATGCGATGTCACCCGCTGTGATGTCACTTCCTCATCACAGGAAGTGACGTCACTTCCGGTGATGTCACGCGCAGTGATACCACACACGGTGAAGTCACACCCATTCTGCCTAACTTGGTGAGTCCCACCACCATTTGTTTTAGGACTTTGTGCCCTCACAATGGGTAATTATCCTATCCTGCAGAAACTTCAGAGTGCGTTATTACCACAACGGTGTTCCAGGTGACCTCATAATGAGAGCCTTAGACAGACCCTTCAGTCTCTCTTTGACTACACTTTTTTTTACGTGATATTCTAAGTGACCTTGCAAAATAGGATTTCATACACAACGAAGAAGAGCAAAGAATGATGCAAGGTACAGTCATAAAATGTCTCTTACAACGAGCCGGTGTTGCTGCTTTCCATTAACAATAAACACCTTTCCTCCTAGAACTTAAGACGCAAGCAAATAAGCAATCTCTATAGCTCTCGCCTTCAAACAAACGACGTAATAAAAAAAAGCACATCATATTTGCTTGCACCGTGAACGACCACAATTTGTGGTGGCAGAAGAAACACAATAAATCTATTTCTTTATATGAAGCTAAGAGTATAATTGCCTCGAGGAGAGAGAGTCTGTACTCTCCGCCGGCTGCAGTGTCTGCACAGACGATAAGCAACAGTGATCGGTGGGTTATCACTAAACTAGGCCATGAGCAGGGAAGCCATCATGCCACCTCACAGCACACCTTTTCCTGTCTGGAGATGAAGCTACGCCAATCTCCTGTAACACGAGCACCGATGTTCCGAGCTGCAGCTCTGAACACAGCATCTGCGAGCTGCAATACAAAGGCACGGGCAAGGAAACCTACATTACTCCCTGGAACTTTACAGCCCTGAAGAGATCTTATCACGCTCGAACTTCGGCCTATTTAGTAAATACAAGCAAGAGCGCGTGTACAGCATTGCAACTCTACAACCCGCTTTAATCATTCGTAGGGCAACCACTTTCTCAAACGAGCCGAGGAAAATATTTGGAGATGTCTAAATTCCAGGCTGCTTCGCTTTGTCTCTGCTTATGCCATGGAACCAAATGCCAGAAGTGTGCCGAAAGTATCTCTCACTAAAATTGTGACTTCAATACTTTTATTAATATTGAATTTAAAAGTATGTTGAATAAATATATTATAAGGGAAACTGAGTTGTACATGTATTCATTGATGGAAAGGGGCGAGGTGAAATGCTATTACTATTCTATATTTAAATGTATCTACCATTTGTACAGCATGCAATCGCCACTATTTTAGCATCAAAGCGTTCAAGCTTTCCAGCGCACTCAGAGTCGAACTTGCGTGTCTGGTTGGGAAAATATGTGGTTGGAATAGGTCTAACCTATGTAACTATAAAAAATATAGCAGCAGTGTTTTGGCCCCACACGGACTAATTCAAGATAAAATGTAACCCAAAATCAACCCACAGAGTAATACAATATGGTTTATTAGGCATTCCAAGTCTTCTGATCCAGTAATACTCCAAACAAGAATTTTGAAATTTCACTGAAACAAGACAGAACACAAAAGTCTGATACCTTATTGTTTAAAAAAAAGAATAAACCGAATAGCCTGTATTCAATCCCCTTTTTAAAAGCATAATAATATGGAATAATTTCTAAGGAGATTTTGTTCCTCAATAAGAAATGTTCTTGTGGAACAGTCGGGAAAAGAGAAAGCAACTGCTATTTGCTAGCTCTACAATGCTATAAGTATCAGTATCACTTATTTGCAAGCGGCCATGTCAACTATTTCGCATAGATAAATTTGACCACTGTGATTGATACCTCTGTAGATGTTTTTTCAATCAGAGATGTCATATCTTAAATTAGTCTTTGTTAATACACACACTTAAATGTTAGAGTGAAGCAAGTCTTAAAAGGGGACAAACATTTTTCTCAAAGTAGTAGGTGTAGATTATATTCAGTATTATTATTATTATGCAAATGCTGAAAAGGCACAATTGATAACTAAAAGTTCAGCAGGCAAACACAATCTCAACCATTCCAGAGATACTCTCTTTCTGTTGGTTATTTTTGTTTCAGTTCTGCACTCTGTTATTTATTTTAGAAAATCTATTTATGTACAAGTTAAACGCCCCTCCAAATGGAAAAGCATCGTCCTACAACATCACCCAGTCACAAACTCAATCAGAAATTCCCTATGGCTTCAAATTATCTACCACCCCCTCACCTGCCTTTCATGGTGAAATTGACATCTCTATTTTTAAAACGGACAACATCCTCATCCAAGCCGCTGAATTCCACCTCACCACATTTGAACACCACTTCAGCACCTTAGCCCTCAAACTTTACAAATCAACTCCTAACCCTCCCTCCTCTCATCCACACAACGCCCTACCGGTTTTCCCCCTATATCTTACACCCCCTGCCCCCATTCATCCCCTATAGACTACACCATCCTCCAAGCATTAACCCCACTCTCCTCCTCCGCTGATATCTCACCTGCCAACACCACTCCTTCGCTGCCCTCCATTTTTCCACCCCCCGACCTCTCCTTTTCCTGATATGCCCACTACACATCCCTGCTCCCAATCCCCCACGCACTCTAACATCCCATCCTCTCCCTCCCCTAATACTCTGATTCCTTACCCCCTGCCTTCTCTCCTTTCTCCCTTCCTCTCCACCCTGTAACCCCTTCCATGCCACCTCCGGCCCCTTCATCTCCCCCTCCGAAAATTTGTTCTCACCCACAGAAATACTTATGCCCCTTACCCCGGAGAATATCCCTCTCCTTACCAGTCTCATCCTTCTAACATCACTTCCCCCGTCCCCTGAGGTCCCGTATCTCCTGTCCCCCTTCACAGATCCTTTCTCACCCTTAAACAGTAGCTCTCCTCCTACCCCCCCCACGGCCTCTCACTAATTCCAATTAACAAACCCCCTTCCAAAGCCAATACTGAACACCCCCACCCCCCTCCTCACTTCCAATAAAGTCCCACCTCACTCTTATAACCCAATCTCTACACAACATTGAACGTGAAATCCCCACATTGTCTAGAGATCTCTCTCGTCTTAGAATAGATTTCAATGCCCATAGAACCAGAACCCTCCCTTATCGGGTGAACGCCCCTTGGACTGGCCAAAAAAAACACCACCAACGACAAACCTTGGAGAACGACTCCTCTCCACTGCCGTTTGCATAGACCTCTCCGCACCTCCTGCCATCTCTCCCTGGCCGACAGCACTGACCTATGCAACTCCTACTGCCCCAACTCACCAATCAAGAATCTTCCATCCCCTTACTCCAACATCCCCGTTATATTGGGGACAAACAGAATTCCCCTCTCTCCTGGCTCTCCCAGACCCCCTCCTCAACTCACCACTATCCACTCTCGCCCTCCCCCAAATGTAATCCCAAACCTCTCGCATGCATGCTTGTGAATTGTCGTTCCACTGTCCGACATGCCTGAGAAATTTTTTAAACTATCCTTAGTGAATCCATTCACATTGCGTTCCTAACGGAAACCTGGCTTAACGACCATTCTACGAGCATTCTTGACCTACTCTCCCCTCCAGGATATTCTATTCTTAGAAAAGACAGACTTGACAGAATAGGTGGTGGATTAGCCATCATCTTCAAAGACGAAATTCAGATCTCACTTGTTAATAATTCCGAACACTCCACCTTCCAATACCTCGAAGCTGAACTTAAAGTTCAAGGTTCCCACCCAATTCGCCTACCTAATATCTACCACCCTCCTGGAGATCCTCTACCCTTCGTTGATGAGTTATCCAACCTTCTGACACAATCCTCAATATCGAACTCTAAAAATCTCTTCCTAGGAGATCTTAACCTCCACTGGAACGATACCGACGACCCCATTATCACCCTCCTCACCAATCTTCTCGAGAGCAATGACCTCATACAACTATGTCAGTCCCCTACCCACACCAAAGGAGCCATCCTAGACGCTATCATTAACAATAAGGACCTGGCCTTCTTGTCCAATATCGTACCCATCAACTGGTCTGACCATCATCTTGCATCCATCTCCCTCACATCTGCCTCTCCTCAGACTAGCCAGATCATCCTACAAGAAACACATTTTAAATGAAAAGTCATCCTTCTTCCGATCTCAACTCGATCGGGCAAAGAACAGGCCCAGAGAACTGTTCAACATTGTTCGTAACCAAACTTCTTCCGCACCGCCTATACCATAGGCTGCAACGCCCAGATGTGAAGAAATTGCTCTCTTCTTCTCGGATAAAATCGCGAAGATAGAACAATCCTTCCTCTCAAGTCTGATCCCTACCACCCCCAAATCACTCCTGACATCCCCTCTATAACTCTCTCGACACCCCCTGATCACACTAATCACACTTCTTCCCAGCTTACTCCTTTTCCCCACCCTCACCTTTCCTTACACACACTCACTATAATACCCCCCCATAATCTCTCCCCGCACTTACCCATAATCACTCCTCTTGAAACCAATCACCCTAATTAACAACTAAACAAGCATTGGCATAGCCAATAGGCCTCGCCTTTTGGACCTTATAAGTGTTTAGCCAAGCAGCACATTATCCTGTGTGCTGTGCCGCCAGGGATTGAAGAGCTATACAATTACTACACACTGGGTGTGAAAGAAAGCGTGAATAGTTTTATGGCTAAATATTGTCAGTATAGATGTTTTAAGTTTGACAATTGGCAGGACTACCTTATAATCTGTTTAACGTAGGTAAAGCCCCGAGGTACACCTAATGCTGGAAAAGGCGAATTTGGCGCGGAAAGATCTTGCATGCACATTACACCTAGCTAATTGCTGTAAATGCAGTTTGAACATGTACAGGCTCTTACTGGAAATAAAAAGAGGACTAACAGAATATCAATTGCACCACTAAATTATATACACTTAACTGCCTCAATTCGAAAGAGCGTTAGAATAAGGTGTGGCATCAAGGAAAAAAATAGAACAAGCTTCATGCAGCCAAAAGGATCGTGACCAAGAGGGCAGTATGCAGGGCTTTTGTGGGATGAAAAAACTGTGGGGTCTCTCGAAAGGGCGTGGCCAATGTAATTAAAGGCGTGCTTAAAAACACATACGTTAACAATCTGTGCTTAGCATTGTGTGCCGTCCGACTTGTATTTTGCGGTTTCTGTCATTGCATCCAGATATATGATACAACAAGTAACATCATACCTACAACAAGTCAGGGATATTGGCTTTGTCAATGGTTGTTAGTTGCATAAGATAAATAAGCAGCAACTATGACTTGTGTATAATATTGAAAGAGCTTTCACTTAAAACCCAAGTGACACCACAATGTTACTGCTCCCGAGTTTCAAAAGGAGAAGGAAAATCCATAGAGAAAATGACTCTCTTTAAAGGATTTCCCTTCCCCTACAAGGCTCACCTGGCATGACGTCATGCCGTAACTTCTCCACTAGTGCGAAGTGAGCAGTGTGAGCAGCGCAGATCGATGTGCCTGCTGCCACTGCTGTCCGGAAAAAAACAGACCGTCTGTGCCAGGGCACAAAACAGAGCCTGATAGAGACCCGTTTCGAGGCCCCCTTTAAAAAACTGCCGTGCTCAGCACCGGTGAGACCCGGCCCACTTATAGCCCTGGCAGTATGGTTCGGAAACTTGAAAAACTACTAATAGTAATACATAAACGAAATTTGCTGTTTTCTATGACACACATATATCAAACATATAAAATGATGATATGTTTATCAAAGATGGTAATTGTACATTAATTTAGACAAAAATATTGATGTGAAAGAGGTAACTGCTTCCATGTGATGAAGAGAACATTCTATGGGTGACCATTAACTAGAATTTACAAGTTAAACACAGTATTTTAACTTACGAGTCACAGCCAACAAACACAGCTACACTACGAGCACACAGGTGGTGTCAAAAAGTGGAAGGACCCCATCAGCTTGTATTCACGATTATTAGGAAGCAACGTATTGAGTGCTTAATTATCAAAACCTGCCTTGCTATGACCCTGGAAAACTGCAAAAAAAGTTTTACCGTTGTTTACTGTAAATATGTCACCATAATGGGGCCATTTGGTCCCTACTTAAGAGCGGCTGTATGCATGCCAACCAAACTTTCTAACGTTATGGGGTACTGGCGCCAAAACATGTTTAAGAGGAACATTTAACAACCTCTTGGGCAACTTCACTGGTGAAGCAAATTTAATTGCATCAATTACTGTATTTTCCGATCCCTGAAGGTAGCATTACCCGTGAACTTGTGGAGGCTGGGGCGTTTCAAGAGAGGTTAGTGGACTTTAGCGCCCGGGATAGTAGCGCTCCTCCTCTTTTCAACTGTGTACCGGACAAGACCGCATTTTTTACAGCAGAACTACTCCATGAACCATGCAAATATAGAGCATGCCTCCACATATAGTCCTCAGCCAACCCACTAGCGAGAATCAGATGATAGAAAAGGAACACATATCGCCCGTTCACTGTTCCTCCATTAGGACTATCTGTTCCCTATCTACTTAATGCAGTGTTTCAATAATGTTAATGCTGCATCTAAGTTCTTGTTAACTGGTGAGACACTGTCATAAGTTGCCAACAGTTAGAGTATACAAGCACACATGAAGGCTGTGTCACAGGACTGTATTAGGAAGCTTCCAATACCATGCATCAAAGGTAGGTGAAGGGAGAATTACATGCCTGCACAACCAGTCCGTAAACGTCCCACCCCAGTGAGAATGATTGGTGGCGCGGTCTGCAGTGTCAATGCGAGCATTCAATGTCCAAAAGGGAAAAAAACAGCATGCGCAACATGTACACGTTCTTACCAATCGCAAGATCGTGCATGCTGCTCCTTCGCCAAATGCTGCACCTCATTATCATCTCAGCCTGTGCGTAGAACCCCCCCGAGGGAGGGAGGGCAACTGGGACTGTACAAGGCCTCCAGACGTAAAACAAGGTTTTCATGAAAGCCAGGGCTGGCGCTAGCCCGCCTGAGACACGGGAGGACATATAATGTAAGACAAAAAAACGAGGTGAAACCAAGGTAAACGCCACTGCCACGCCAAGAAAAGAGGCAGACCTTATTAACGCAGCCAATTTCCAGAACTCTGCGACTGCTAGGCAGAATCTTTTTCGCAACATACCATTAGCGAAGGAACAAGGGGGGAGCCACTTAGAAGAGGATTCTTAATGCAATTGTTCGCCCACACTTATAAAAAGTAAAATACTGTGCAGTGCTGCAAAGGTTTAAACAAATGTTTAATAAAAACAAAACGAAACCCATTAAAAGAAAACATCTGTTTAAGCTCCCACCGTCGGGTTTCCCCAAAATAAACAAGCGCCATGAGGTTTCAGTAAACACTCGTGCTGGCATCCACGAGAGCGAGCAGCAGCGCGCGGACCATATGTTTTCAATTAGCGCGCACACCCCTGCTCACTCCCGCAAGGTGGATGCCAGCACAACCTCGAGTGCTGGAAAAGAGCTGACCAATTTCTAAAGGTCATCTCCTAGGGTTGCGCATGCGCGCTGCCCAGGCGAGACCTAAAAACAATGCCTCCTGCCATGATTTCCACCCTGTAACTGAACGTGATGGTTTTAACATCATTTCTAAACTTAAACCGTCCTCCCACACCAAAGACCCCCTCCCCTCTAACCTAGTCCAAGACCTAAAACATGTCATTACCCCATCTTGGACCTCTATCATCAATATCTCCCTTGCCTCGGGTTGTGTACCCACCTCCCTTCAACTTGGACAAATCACACCCATTCTTAAAAACCCTACGGCTGACCCCAATGACCGTAACAATCTCTGCCCCATCTCTAACCTCCCCCTGCTTTCTAAAGCCCTTGAAAAATGTGTCCTACTCCAATTAGATAAACAAATTGAAAAATTCAACTTTCTGGACCCCCTTCAATCTGGCTTTAGGAAAGGCTGCAGCACCGAAACTGCTATGCTCAACATTGTCGACGACATACACCACTCCCTTGACAATGGCGAGACCTGCCTACTAATCCTCCTTGATCTCTCCGCTGCAATCGATACTGTCAACCACGCAGCTCTGCTTAATGTTCTCAGAGATCATTTCGGCCTCAATGGCACGACACATAAATGGTTCGTCTCCTATCTCCAACACCGATCACAGCAAATTAAAATTCACAACTGCCTATCAAACCCCACTCCGGTCTCCCTTGGTGTTCCTCGAGGATCTATTCTCTCTCCCTCTCTTTTTAACCTTTTCATGGAACCCCTCACCCTCATTCTTAAACAAGCTGGGATCAACTACCACCTCTATGCCGATGATACCAAACTCTACCATAAGATCAAAACCCACGCTGACATCTTACACCTTAACAACACCCTCATCAAGATTCAATCCTGGTTCCAATTAAATCATCTCAAACTTATCCCCCAAAAAACTGAAAACATTCTCTTCTCCCCTAAAAACAACCACCTCCCCATTCAAACCTGGATCTCTGACCTCAATGCCCTAAACTGCTCCCTATCCCTTTCCAACTCAGTAAAATCCCTGGGAATCTCCCTCGATAATAGCCTAACCCTCAATGTACACATCAAAACCTCGCTAAAGGAGCCCTCTTCACTCTCCGTCATCTAAAGAAAATCAAGCCCTTTATCCCAACTGAAGATTTTAAACTAGTTGTCCAATCTCTTGTCCTGTCGCGTATTGATTACGGCAACGCCATCCTCACCAGAATCCCCAAAATCCACCTTGCTCCGCTTAAATCTGTGCTCAACCTTGCAGCAAGGCTCATCACCGACTGCAAACTCTTCGACCACATCTCCCCTGCCCTCAAAACCCTTAAATGGCTCCCCATCGTAGGCAGGTCTGCCTACAAAACCGCTTGCATTACACACAAAGTCCTCCACCAAAATACGCCGACATACCTCGCCAACAAAATCTGCATAGCGGGCAACACACAACCCTTAAGAAACACAAACGCTCTCCTCCTAGTCCCACCCCTACTAACAAAGAAATCCACTCAGTCTCGCTCCTTTTCCGGCAATGCCCAAATCATCTGGAATGCCCTCCCAAAAGACCTACGATGTAACCCCTCCTACTCCAGCTGAAAAAAAAACTCATAATGCACCTCCTCAATACATTTTGGGGTGTCTAACCTGCGACATGATCCAACGCCTAATAGACTTAAACTCACCCTTTTCCCCTTCCAGTCTCTCTGGGCCCCCTTCATTTCTAAGATTCTCTTTCCTCCCCGCCCCCCCCATCCCCTTGCCGCCACATTCTACTGGTGCTTATTTCACTCCCACCCACCTCCCTCTTCCTCTAACTCTCTCAGTACTCTTACACTACCGTCCCTTCCTACCTAAGTTTCCCCTTTGTCTCCCTCCTCCCGGTTTCTTGTCTAACCTCCCACCCCCCGCTGTCTACTTGCCTTTCCCCTTCTCACACCACCATTCAAAATCTGATCTCCCACTTCCTGGTTTTACTGATGTATATTGCCCTCGCTCTCGCTATAGGTGTTTTGTGATGTATGTTTACCTAAGCTGTTTTTAGTTTTTTAACATCTTGATTTTTTTCATGCTGTTGTTTTATTGTTCTATACTGTGACCTCCTTCCTACCCATGTAAAGCGCTCCGATACCTCTGGGTCCAGCCAGCGCTATATAAAACTTCTAAAATAAAAATAAATAAATACAAGTTACCGCATAATCCTACTTCAAGCTCTTTCCTGACCGCACCAACCTACAAGGAAAAACAAGCAAAAACTATTATGATTAAGCATTACAATCTTAATATTAGGTGAGTGGGTAACATACCCCATACCTAATTAGAGATCAAAGGGGGCTTTGGTCAATCACAGTGCAATTCTGCTAACAAACATAATGAAGGTCTTGGGAATCGTAAATTGAATTTTCAGCAGCTATATAGTCCTTACATTTGGTTCACTGAGCAGACGACGCCTTGAATAGACCAGTAACATTTAGGAATCATGTACAACTTTACTAAATAATGAAGTAAAATCCTGGGCACTGTTAAGCAATATGGAACATGAGCCTCCTGTGAAGTTTGCCTCATTCACAACTAATCATTACAAAGAAACAGTAATTAACACGACTGACACAAGTCTAAAATCTATATCCACATGATGCAAATTAAACCAGATTGCAAATACATCTTTTAACACTGATACAGTGACAATGAACAAAGAACGTCATCACATGAATGCTAACTTACCCAACAGTGGCTTAACCTTCAAGTCCATATCGTCTTCAAGACCTGCAACATCGCCTACAAAGCCATGACCACACGTTATCCAACAAAACTCGCTGGAGGCTAACCAATTTAAGCATTTATCACAACACTAGAAACAAAACCCTCACCAGAGAAGAGCTCCAAATATGCAACAAAAAAACAAAGACGCAAAACCCTGTCAGTGTAGTCTGACACTATTAAACATCTTCAGGTACTTCAGACTTTCACATCTTTACTGCCATTCAAATTATAAGGTGGCTTTCCAATGAGCCGACCATGGCGGAAAGACCGCCTGCTTCGAGTCTGCAGAATCGAAGGATTTGGGGTGCATACTCACCCACTTCCTTTTCTTCCCTTCAGTCTCCCACGTGGATCCCTTCCTCCAGGTCCACCTTTTACAGCAACATCTTGACTCTCAAGAAAACAACCCTGTTGAAGCCGAAATCCAGGTAAGTCCGTTTTGTACTATTTACATATTGACTGGGCACATATGGTCCAGACTCCAGCAATGGGAAAGTACTCATAGTAGGTATTTTCTTCACGTCATGAATGTGTGTACATTCAACACTTGTGCAGTCAAAATATACACACATGCATCGACACATGCATGTGGGTGGGTGGGTGGGAGACTCCCGCCGCCAGGGTACGGCAGTAAGTCCGCCAAACTCGTAATCAATCTTTACTTAACAAATCATTCAGTCTCAGAACCCTCGGGGGGCGGGGGGTGAAGGAATCACGTATGCTGGGGAATCCAGAGTCCGATCACGTTTATCCCCAATTCTTCTTGTTGAAGTCAGACCATTAAAGACTCCCCTGTCTTAAAAACATATCTTTCCTCTTGTGAGCCTCCCTTTAAAAGCAAGGTTACCCCAAGAAGTCAATTTTATGACCGGTGTAACCTCCAGGAGAAATATCAGGCTTGCTGAAGTACTTTCTTTTCACAGAGTAAATACTGCAGATTTTCTGGAAAAGGTACACCATGCACTTGAATCTAGAAGCATTCAATTCTCTTTAGTACCAATAAGCATTGTGTAAGATGGAAACGGCTTGCGCAAACACCAAATTAGAGGTTGTAAACCTTTTATTTAGTCAGATTTGTATTGCGCATAGCTGCCCCAGCAACGGGGCGTCCCAGCGCCACCAAAGACTGAGGCCATGAGCCTAGGAGGAGACAAAGTTAGGCAGAGAAGAGCCAGGTCTTTATGGCTTTACAGAAAGCAAGGTGGTTCTGGATCGCTCTGATGGAAGCAGGGAGCAAATTCCAGAGTTTCGCAGCAAGAGTGCGGAAAGAGCGGCCACCAGCTCTAGCTTTCAGAACTCAAGGAATGCTGACCAGTGCTTGGTCAGCAGATCTAAGGGAACGCCGCGGCACATAGAACTCTAGCAAATTAGCCAGCCCTAAAGGTGCCTGTAGGGTCAAAATCCTATGCGACATGCAAAGCGACTTGAACTGAATGCGCTTTTCCACAGGCAACCAGTGAAATTTGGGAAGCACATGAGCAACCGAGCAAGATTTCGGAAGTGCCACCAAGATGCGGGCCGCTGCATTCTGCATTCTCTGCAGACGCTTGATGCTGGACTTATTGGCACCCAAATAGACGGAATTGCCATAGTCCAGCCTTGAAAGAATAGTCGCCTGGACGATGGTCTGACGCACCTTGGGAGGAAAGAAACCCAACAGAGGTTTCAAACCTCGCAAAAGCCCAAAACAAACCCCTGCCACAGCCTTCGACTGAATGTCAAATGTCAGGCCACTGTCAAACCACACGCCCAAATTCTTTACAGCCTCCTTAGGCAGGGGGGCGGGTTTAAGACGATCCGGCGAACACTGCTCGGACCACATCTCCTGATCCTTCCCGAACAAAAGGACCTCCGACTTACTTGGCGTTCAACTGCAAGCAGTTTGCTGCCATCCAGTTCGCAACCACTAAAAGGTTCTCTTTAAACTTGTCTAGATTGGCGCTGCATTTCTGAGAGAAGGCGATCACCAATTGGGTGTCATCGGCATACGACACCAGAGACAATCCCCTACCTTTGGCTACCGAGGCCAGGGGTCGGACATAGATGTTGAACAATAAGGGGCTCAAAATTGAGCCATGCGGCACCCCCTGTTGCAAAGCAAACTCCTGCGAGTGAAAGGGTGGCACAGAGAACTGAAACGACCTACCCTCCAGAAAGGACCGGAACCAATCCAAGGCCACACCTCTGATACCGATCTCCTGAAGGCGCTTTAAAAGTATCACGTGAGAGACAGTATCGAACGCGGCACTTAAGTCCAAAAGGACTAAGGCCGCTGAATCATCGACATCCAGACTGCCCCCGGATCACTTCCGTCACTGCCAGCAGGGCAGACTCGGTACTGTGACGTGCTCGGAAGCCGTTCTGTGACGGGACCAGGATGGCATTCTGCTCGATAAACTCAGAGAGTGGAATTCACATGAGATTCCACCAGCTTCGCCAGAAAAGGCAGCTGGGAAATGGGGCGATAATTGCCCAAATCGGCAGGATCCAAGGAAAGTTTCTTTAGCAGTGGAATAACTTTGGCGGGTTTCCACGCCCCGGGTACGGATGCTAAAGACAATGAGAGGTTAACCAGATCAATGTCCACAGGAGAGATAAGATTATGAAACTGGCGGAAAAGGGCAGGTGACAAAGGGTCAGCCGGCGAGCCCGATTTGATTTTCGAACAAAGGGACTCAAATTCCATGGGGGAAAGGAGAGGAAAAGATGACAGTGTATTCCCCACCGAGAGACTGATAGCCCAACCACCTCAGCAGACGGGGCCACGGAAGGCAGTCCAAGATAAATCTTCTCTACTTTGTTCACGAAGTGCCTAGCCAGCTCATTGCACTGACGGTGCGAGGCAATCGGGGAGACCCCAGAAGAGCCCGCGCTCTTCATGCCTTTAAGCAGAGAGGGCGGGATTCGAACTAACCGAAATTTTATCGGCCACGTACTCCGCTCGAGCTCTCCGGATAAGTTTGTGGTACTGCTTGATGGCCGCTCTGTATTTACTTTTTGCAGCCACATCATAAGAACGTCTCCAGGCGCGCTCAAGCTGTTTACAACCCTTTTTGGCTGTAGTTAGCGAGTCATTAAACCACGGATTAGACGGCCCACGGTTCTTCCCCCCCAATTTGACCGGGATACAATTATCCAGACCTAGCGTCAGCCACTCATGAAAGCACGAGTTAGCCAGCTCTACGTCCAATGGCAACTGAGGCCTGTGGCTGGACAGGAAAGCATAAAAACAACCGATGTCCAGTTTATGCCAGGGACGTTTAAAGACTGGAACAGGACGGGTCTGCCTTTCCCTGCAGCCGCAACGAAAATGGGACCAGGAAATGGTCTGTCCAGGCCTGCGGAACCGGCGGCAATACCTTTAGCATGCTTAGTTTAGA
Source organism: Triturus cristatus (assembly GCF_964204655.1). Classification (NCBI taxonomy): domain Eukaryota; kingdom Metazoa; phylum Chordata; class Amphibia; order Caudata; family Salamandridae; genus Triturus; species Triturus cristatus. The sequence continues at coordinate 536,215,385 of NC_140582.1, forward strand.
GAATAAGGGGTCCAGTAGGTGACCGGCCACGTGCGTGCATTCAAGGACCCGCTGGAGCAGTTGGTAAGCCTCAAGGTCAGCCAAAAAGCTGGTAATCTCAGCCTTCCCACAATTCTCGAGATGGAGATTAAGGTCGCCTAAGATGGTGCACTGCTAGCGTGTAGCATGACTTTGTTCAGTAAATCTTCCCTGAACAGGCTAGAGGGGCCAGGGGGACAGTAAATGAGGAGACCAGATACAGTGAAGTTATGATTCAGCCTGATTTGAAACAGTGCACTTTCACAATCCACTATATTCTCCTTACTGAAACTACAGATGTAAACATCCTTGACAATAATTGCGATACCGCCCCCTCTACCAACTCCTCTGTTTACACAATTCGTCACAAAACCTTGGGGAAGGGCCAACCAGGGCTCTGCAACCGAATCTTGAGTGAGCCATGTCTCCGTTAAGAATAGCACATCCGGTGACTCATCAACTAGAAGATCAAGGACCTCGGCATGATGTTTCACCAATGACTGGCAATTCAGACTTAAACATTTATAATCCGTGTGGTCAGGAGGGCATGGGAAAGACTCCTCCAAAGGGAGTTGAAATGTGCAAAAGTTGCATTTAAAAGGGCCGTCTTGATGTACCCATGCTGACGAAGGACATTTGAACTCCAAGGACAGGAGCTCATCGCGCGAGTATCTGAGATGATCGGCGGAAAAATGGGCATGGGTTCTGGCGCTTGGCGACGTTCCGGTGTGGACGGGCGCAGACGGGCTTGCCTTTGGTGCGCCTTCCGTGCGGACAGGCACAGACGGTGCTTGCCTTTGGCGCGCCCGCTGAGCGCGTCCGCTGCGCGTTGGCAGCTGTGCCTCCATTTCAAGAGTCAGGGGAGCAAACACCGCTTGATGCATTTGACTCTGAAACCAAATGTACTTTCTCTATGACAGAACTTCTGCACCCACTACCAAAATGGTCTCTGCTCCTGCACATACGAGTGTTGTCAACTGCTGGGCAATTTTAATATTTCCTATATGATTACACATCCTACATCTGTAATATGAGATCTCTTGGAAAATCAAGTTTCTTATGCACTGCATTAATCCCAGACAAAGTATACTATTAAGAAGTACTCTATCGCCAGAACACATTTTTCAGAATGTTCTACAAACTTGGCAATGCCGGTTGCAGCTTTCAGAATGAGCTCAGTGCCAGCCCAAAGCCACTTTTGAGTTTTTCTGCTATTGCTTTTTATTAATATTTGGTCTCTGAGGACTTGACTGTATGAGATATGTTCAAAGTCCCATGCCACAGTAAGAGACCAGCGTGTGGTAACAAAAACTTAAATGGTTTCTCTTTCACCCTGTTTTCTCTAACAGAATTCGTATCTTTCCAAGGCAGGGCTGGTAATTTTCCCATATCGTAGGTCCACTTGTTTAACTGCTACCTCAAATACATCAAGCCTCTGACTTGGTTCAGTGCCTTAATAGGAGTAGATTCTTGAATCCTTTAATGTAATACCCCCCAAACAAGATTTTGAAAGATCAAGCTTTTCTCTAAAACGTCAATGTGGGACAAAAAAAGAGGGTACCACAGTTCCCATTGATTGGGAGGCTTGCCCGGAGACTGAAGCAATGGCCATGTGGAGAGTAATATACAGCTAATAATAAAGGGACAGTCCCATATAGAGAAAAAAAGAAAAACCCACTACTGCTTATGCAGACATTAGCAATGGTACCACTCTTGAGCTATGCAGATCGATAGAAGACATTTCCATTACATTCCTGTAGATTAACAACTTAGCCCAGTTATTCAGCTGCTGTGCATTTAAGTATCTTGGGTGTCCGCATCACTAACAGCAGACACACTTCAAGGTGCTTGCATCACCGAAGAAACATGCGTATCATGCTGCCGGAAGTCATTATGCACATAACGTTCTGAAAATCAGTGCCCAAGTCTAGCACTTCACTCAGGCTCTGCTGAACTCGTTATCAGAATGTAAAGGTGGAGCCTTGTGCTATCTTCGCTCAAACACAATAAAGGACGGCAGGCGCTGATCAGTAAATTATCTGTAGGTGGCAGCAAGATGGAAATGCATCAGATCTGCTCCTGTAACTAGAATCGATTACTTATGATCTTCCCACCGGCTTCCTGCAAACCAATCTCTTGCAAAATATGTTACAAATCCTGCCCGCCATTCTTATTCCAAATTATCCTTTGCATTCGGAATTTCATCCCTCGGGCAACCAGAATACATTCACACTGCCTACTCATGCAGACATGTGCACGCTCCATAACACAACTACCTCATGAGTTTATCTAGTTTACAATAACAGCGATTGCTATGGGATGGGAGTGCTTATGAATTACAGACAATATTGCGCAACTGCGCAATTTTTCACTACCAAAACATGTCACTACTTAAATCGAAACTGCTGAAACTACGGTATGTCTTTTCATAATCATCACTAGGCTTTTCAGATTTGTATAAGCCCCCGAACCTAGAGAGCGACATTGGCTGTGGAAGTATTTCGAGTGATGGGCCAAGGAGGATGGAAACCCCCATGATTACTCATTGCCCTTCCACCTAGAAGCCTTAGCACATTGACAGAAAGTACAAAGAGCCACTAAATGGGTGCTTACGAATAATGCTTATGCTACAAATGCACCTGACAGATTTCTTGCTACCATCTAGGAAAACACGCATGTTTTGTGTGGACCGAATTATAAACTCCTCTAGCAGCAACATCAGCACCCTTATTAAGGCTGAGTTATAACGCCCACGCTCTAGCAAAAGGAAGTTAGTTTCCATCCATATATAGAAGCAAACATACTTTATTATAATTTGCTTGTGTGAAAGCAGAACCAACAATCACTAAAATCGTTTTTTTCCTCTTTCCTCAACTCGTGCCCTTTCATCCTCTTCCACTCAGCCAAATTTCCCAACTCACTGTGATCCACAACATGTTCTTCCCTATCTCGCTTCCATTTAGCAATGCAAACCATGTGCCGCACTTTACTATCACTCAGAACTGCATTGAATAACACTTTCCTAACTTTCAAAAGTTGGGAGAATCCACACTCACTTTTCCTAACTCCAATCTAGCAGCAAGTTTAATTTCACAACCTTCGCCTCATGCTCCACTTCATAACTTGTCCTGTATGCCAACTAAGTACTGGCAATACTCTTCCTCACTTTCTCCACAGACCACTCGAAGTCTTGATTTAGGCATCCACCCTAGATTATCCTTAACAAATGGCACCCTGACTTTCATCATTACAAGCGGACTGCGACCCATTACCTCAAAAGGTGTAATCCTGTGCATGCTAAACATTTGCATCACCTCCTTCTCCCACTTCTGTCTATAGTTTATTGTCGACTAGATAAAACCCTTAACCACTCTACTGAAGTATTGCACACTTCCAATGCCTTCAGGGTGTTAAATAGAAGCCAATTTGTGCTCTTTGCCAATCCTATTTAATTAGAGTTGGAAACACAGACATGATATGTGAGGCATTCTCACTCACTATGCTGAAAAAAAATCTTGCCCAAGAACTTTAAATAGTATCACAATCTGCCTTTCGAGCTATTGGAATTTCAAAACACCAAGTGAAATGGTCTCACACTACAATAATATTTCTAAACTCACCATGCCCTCCTGGATCGACCCAAAGACATCCATTCTTAGCCTTTGCCATTGCATGTTGGGACTGCTAATGGGACATACTGTAAGTCTAAACAAGACTTATGATTTATTTGAATTGTTATATGCAACACAATCCCCGACCTTCCCCTTAAAATCTTTATCTAAACCTGGCCTTAAACATAAACTCTTCATCCTACTATTCATTTATATTCTTCCCAGATGACCTTCAAGACATATCAAGATCTCTCTCCCTCACACGCTACAGTGGAAACAACTGTGCAACCCTCACTAACAGATCATTTTTCACAGCCAACTTGTTTCTACCTCCTAAAAGGCTTTCAACTCTTAGTTCACATCCTTCTTCAATGGCCATCTTTCGCCCACAAACCTATTCACAATCAAAAAGGTCGTATCGTACAAAGCTTCCCCCATTATTCCTTACTTATTCCATGTTCTTCTTTGACCTATAGTCCGACCTCACAAAATTCACCACATTCACCAGTAATGGCATGCAGCCTTAAAAATATGGCACATTGTACTTTACCCAAGGCATGTATTGCACTTAACTGTAAACTAGTAATCTTAAAGACATTTGAGTCAATTGGGGTGGCGAAGAACTTAGTAACCTCTTCATGGCAAGAACCGTAGTAAGTTATTTATGGTCACAACATACTATTACCGGTGACAAGCACACATATTGCCAGAAATGTTCCATATTAAATGCATGTTAACATCTCCCTGTCAATCACAGAATACTCCTCTTAGATTGTTGTTAATGAGTGAGAGAAGATATCGATCACTACTTCTTTTCCATCACACTTTATTTGTTAGCACAGCTCTCAACCCTTTCCCACTAGCCACAACAGTTACCAACGTTTTACAATCAGGTTTAAATCCTTGAGAGATGAGGCACAGAAGATGTACTCCTCAAGCTTGCTTCTACTCAAACGTTGTATCTTTTTTCAATAACTGCCCAGGGTGGTATTTTTTTTTCTACATAGTTATCCACAATTTTACATTAAAATTCGACGAATGCATATGGTCCTAGGCCGCGCAAATGTAGGGATAATTGCTCCCATTAATCCGTGGTACTTACGTGACCCCGACATACGTAAGAAGATAGCTCGATCCACGGATCATTATTTCCTAGAAAATATGGGAACAGTGCAGTCAGTCTAAACGTTGTGGGAAGCCTATAAATCGGGTATTCATGGGGAGGCTATCTCCCTCATAGCGGGTAGGAAAAAGGACACGCAAAAAGACTTGGTAATAGCATTAGACAAAGTGCTTAAACTGGAGGAAGAATTGGAACATGTGGTGACGCCTGAGAAGGTGCACCTACTAAGCTTAAAGCAAGACAAATTTAAAGGTATAGCAACGGATAGAGCTAGGGCATTAGGGAAGGAAACGCAGAGTAGACTCTATAAACATGGAGACAAAGCAGGGAAATTGATAGCATGGTTGGATAGGAAGGAATGGACGGTCCGTCTGGTGCCCGAGCTGAATGGGGAAGGATCCGATCACGGACCCACAATGCATAGCCGATCGGTTTGCAAACCATTACCAGAAAGTCTACAGAACGGAGGGGCGCTACACGGAGGGGGACAATTTTGCCCTGCTTCGTGATATTGTGCTCCCCACCCTGACAGACGAGAACCGTGAGTACCTTGAGTCCGATCTCCCGACTGATGAGGTGGCGCAGGCGATACGGGCGATCAAATCCGGGAAAGCTTCGGGCCCCAATGGTATTCCGATCGAGCTTTACAAGCTGCGACCGGACAAAAAAGCTCCCCACATTCGTTGAATGTTTATAGACAGCAGAGAGAGAGGAACACTTCCTATAGATCAGAGAATCGCCAACATTGTGGTTATACATAAAGAAGGTAAACCTAAAACCTGTTGCATGTCGTATAGACAAATATCAATACTGAATGCAGAGCTCAAGATCCTAGCTAAAGTATTTGCTAAGCACCTCGAAAAAGTGATAAGCACCCTGGTTCATCCTGACCAATCTGGCTTTCTGCCACAACGAAACACTGCCTTGAATCTGCGCAGGCTGTACGGAGTGTTGGGTAGAGCTGCAACCATTTTAGAGCCCGCAGTCCTGGTATTGCTGGACGCCACCATGGCATTTGACATGGTGGAGTGGCCGTATCTCTTTGCAGTATTGGACAAGATGGGATTTGGGCACCAATTTGTGAGTTGGGTCCAACTGCTATATTCAAAGCCCATGGCCCAAGTCGTTGTGAACAATCGTAAGTCAGCAACGTTCTAATTCAGCCGTGGTACGCGTCAAGGATGTCCCTTATCGCCGCTCCTTTTTTGCCTTGGCGTTGGAGCCCTTGACAGCGTGGATTCGTAGAGATCCAATGATCCGTGGTATGCGATGGTTCCCTGTTTGGGAAGACAGGATATCGTTATATGCAGACGATGTCCTGCTGTATCTCACTTCCCCGAGGGCCTCTTTGATATGCCTATTAGACATCCTCGCAATCTTTGGCAGATACTCCGGATTTACCATAAACTGGTCTAAATCTGCGATTTATGTCCTGCAGGGAAAACCGCCTGTTATTCCCAAAGGCTCCCCGATACAGATAGCATCAGATGGCTTTCGTTACCTCTGAATATTTATCACATTGGACCCTACACTCCACTTTACTCAAAATCTCCTACCACCAATTCAGAGGTTAAAGTGTGATGTCAACCACTGGAAGTCCTTGCCTCTCTTTATTGGGCAAAGCTGCCCTGCTTCCTCTATGCCCTTCAAAACTCCATGGACCCAGTTCCCAAATCATATTTTAAAGAGGTAGAAACCCTGCAAAGAACTCTTTTATGGGAAGGTAAACCCCGGATTGCCCTAGCTAAACTCGCCCTCAATTGGTACGATGGTGGCATCAGTCTCCCAGACATTAGGAAATATTATTGGACGGCCCATCTGACCGCGATAAACCAGGGGATATATGGTCATCCGGATGATCCAGGCTACGCCATGGATAGATGGCTCCTCCCTGGTGGGGACTATCTTAGAGCACTCTATTCTAAAGCTCGTAAATACCCCCCCACGGGCCCGACTGCACACTCAGTCCAAGTATGGCACGAGGTTAACAAGCACCTGGGATGGGACCGCAGGCTCACATTGGCAACTCCCCTATGGCAGTCCGAACAGCTGGGGAGCCTCTGGCGAACTAAAGGGTTTGACAAATCGGATTTAATTGGCATTTACCCGGTCAAAGACCTCTGGGTCAAGGACGATGTTCTCTCCTTCACCTCCCTTCAGCAGCAATTTCGCCTGGCAGACACCGAGTACTATAGAAATTTGCATGTCCGGCATGAACTTCATGCCCATATAACTAGTAAGTCCTCCCTCCCCGATGCATCCCCCCTCGAAGATAGCCTTCTCGGGAAGATGACCATCGAGTATTCTATCTCACTGACCTACAAAAAATTAATAAATAATATGGAACACCCACTCCAGTCCCTTAGGGACAAATGGGTTAACGGCGGCCTAGAACTGGACAACAAAGACTGGCGGTCTCCTCCCCTAGGGAAGTAGCGATCCAAACAAGGTTGCGTTTAGTGCAATTAAAAATTCTACATAGAATTTATATCACCTGGCCGGGCTTGGTCCGTCAGGGTAGAATGGATTGTGGAGAGTGTAGACGTGGTTGTGGGGAGATAGGTACGTTAATTCACATTATATGGGAATGCGAACACATACAAACATACTGGCGTGCTTTGCACCCTATTCTCTGGGAAGTACTAACTGTAGACTTGCAGCCCGAGGCACGTAGGTGCCTCCTAAACATTTGGGAGCCTACAGACCTTACGTCTTACATGAAGCAATGGGTAACTCTGGCTGTTATGGTGGCTAAAATGAATATAGCACAGACTTGGGGGGCTCAAAAACCCTCAGAGCTGGTGAAATGGAAGGAGGATTTAGACTGGTGCATGTTCCGGGAAAAATCTGTCTATGTTGCCAGGGGGTGCCCCGGGATATGGAGCAACGTTTGGGGGCCCTGGAACACCTATAGAGGAGATATTTGTACCCCGCCAATTTCCATAACTGATGATGAGACTCTTGAAACCCCTTAATGATCATGTATTGCTTACAGTGATTTGCACCTCTGTAACCCTCGGTCTGAACATTGAAAGATGCATGGTCTCCTGCTCATGTTGAAAAATGATCTGTAATGTCAATTGTTTAACAATAAAAAGGTCAACAACAAAAGAAAAAATTCAACGAGCTCAGAGAAGCCCTAACATAGTCTAATTTTTAAGGAAGGGGCGCACTTGATGCCTTCTATTAACTTCTTTCTTGCTTCTGATCTTGTGACCTAATTATGTTACACTTTTTCTTGCAAACTTGTATTGAAATATTCTGACACAAGACCAATCCTTAACAAAGCTTCTCAGGAACTCCATCAACTTTGCATCATGATCAGATCTTCACCTTCCCATTACAAAGATATCATCTTGGAAGAAAACGATGTCCGCCACCCCCTTGAGCAGTTCATATATCAGTCTCCGTAACCTAGCCTCTGCTGAAGCCCAGACGAAAGGAATTCTTAAGAATCAATAGCATAATACGGGCGCGATGACGGCAGTTAATGTTGCGTTTTCTGGGTGTAAAAGAACTGTATGGTAAGCAGCTATTAAGTCAAGAGATGAAAACCATTTTATTCCTGTGGTCATTAATAGCAACTCCTTGATCTTTGATAGTGGAAACAAATCTACAATTTTTTTTTTGTTGAGGTCTCTCAAATCAATGCTTCGTCTCATTTTTTTCCGGTGGGACACTGTCACAACAAAAGGCTCTACCCTTTCTGATTATTCCATATGCTCTACCACTCCAGCCTCTTAATTTCTGTACAACATCTTCTCTAGAAGACAAGGATATATCATAAAACACTAATGCAGGTTCTGTAATGTTAAAATTCAGGTTCATACCTAGATCACCTTGGTCTCGCCAGCCAAGCACTGATTGTCTGTTTTCTGCTACATACAGCTTACACTCAGTCTTTCTGTCTTTAATCTGAAATACCAATCTGCCAATTGGTAACTCACAGCCAGTCTGTCGTAGGTAATACAATCTCACATGAGGTACCAGCCCTACCCATGAAAGTTGTATAAATCTGCGTGCTACATGTTTTACACTTTTTATCTTGAGAGGTTAGTCTCACCAATAATTAGTCTTAAAAGGAAGTGCACCAAAAGTTCAGCTGCTGTGCTTTAAACAATACATATGGTTCTCATATTGTGCAGTGATCTAGATAATAATTATTTTGTATCATCAATAAGCCTTGTGGTGCTCCAATGAGCTTCCCTACTTGTTCTCGAATGCCGTACTTATTCCACCACAGGATCGAAACAATGTTTGCAATTTTCCTCAATACGTGCCGCCTAAAGTCATATAAGTGTGACCTTACATGATGATGTGGTTGCTCTACTGAATGCGCAGACATCACTGTGTAAAACGAGATGCTGCCTGCCCCCAAAACTTGATCGACACAGAGATTTACGAGCCCATAAGACACCCTTTACACTATCCTCTTCTGTTCATAAAAAAGTCCTTTACCATGTTGCATTTCAGACGGTCCCTTCCAAGGCTTGTTGTGTGGCTGGATAGCCCAATGAATACCTGATACAGCACGTACATAAATTGTTCTGCTGCCCTCAAATTCACCAGGGTCATGTGGATCTGTCATGTCAGCGCTGGTACTGCATTCGATTGCTACTTTTTGCCAGATTCTTAAACCAAAAAGTAAGTAGAGAGGTGTTAAGCAATTCCGTTACTGCAGCCCTGGCAGGCATCAGGTAAAGGTGTTGGACCCATGCTGTGCTCCCACAACTGCCTTAAAAAGAAGCCCCACACAAACAATGCGGCATAGAGTACAGAATTTAGAACATGCTATGGTGGGTCAGGCGGGTAAACCAGGAGCAATGCACGGCATGACACATATTCAAATGTATTCAACACCCTACAACACTCATGACTTGATTTTACCACATACAAAATACTCATCAGTAGCCTTATCAACTAGAGGTAAGAAATCCATGCTGACGGGTAGAAATGCAAATATAAGTGGTAGTGAAATTCACAATTAAACACGTACTGCAAATGTATAAATGTAGCAGACCACAATCGATAAAGCTGTCAAATCGTTAAAGCATTTCTATGTATTTCCTACACATTCTACAACAGTCCTACACTTTCTACAGTAGGTTTTAAAAGAACAATCGTGTTTTTGGTAAGGTGTAAGATCCTTCCCTGGAGAGCTTTTTAATTGCAATGATATACTTGCTTTTTAACCAAAGGTCTACAAGTATGGCACAAGCCTCATGTAAAAAAAAAAATGCCCTACATTGGTATCGGAAAGTGAAAACTGGCAAACTCAGTGATAAAGACAACCATTGGTGTGCAATGGAATTTGTAATTCTATTCAGTCATTTACTCCGTGTCTCGAACAAAAAATGTAATCATAAGCAGAACAGACACTTAGCGCGGATTGGTGACAAGAGCAGTATTTATGGCAGATGGTAGAGAGTAAAACAAGGAAAAATACAGCTGCTACATTGAATACTACAGAGCGAGAAGAGACCTATTATAATGTACGCTAGGCACGTGATGTCACCATGAGATACTGTAGAAGGGGAGGCTGCAAGTTAAAAAACAGGGGGGTTAAGTGGTATTTTGAAAGGGCTCAACAAGATGGATCGTTACTGAGTTGGAGGAGGGGTGCAGGTTTCTGTCATTTGAAGCCAGGAGTTACAGTGGTCTAAATTTCGAGAAGTAGCAGGTGAGATGGTGATGGGAGTGCTGGATATTTAACCAAAAGAAGCAGTCAGTAAAGGGACACAATATGTGTGAGGTATTGGAAAAAATCAAGACATAAATAAATGTCAGTCAGTCAGTCAAAAACTTTATTTCGGCCACTCGAGCCATAAAAGTACATTAATAGATAAAAATCTTCACACATTTACACAAACTGATAAATATTTACATCCCATACATTTGTGCAAGATTAAAAAGACTGACAGCTACACAAGAATTTAAAGTTCATAAAAACAGTCATTAAAATACAATGAACAGAATTTACATGAGTTGTGATTTATTTTGGAAGCACACAGAATATAACTTGTAATGGATTTTTCCAAATGATCCTCCCCTATAATTACTTAAAAAACCCTCTCCTAATGTGCCACATGGCATTTAAAAAACAAGATACGGCAAATACAATTGGAGGATCAGTATCATATTTTAGCACTCTGTGGGCCTCTAGACAACGAACAATCCCTACGTTTTTGCATAGTTGGATTATCCAACGTTTACGGGGCAGAACATATGCAGGGCAGAAGAACAGTACATGAATTTCAGACTCGGCCGTTAAATTACATGCAGGACACACACTCGAGTTCCCTGGAGCCCATAAGCTAGTGTGCGCTGCCAGTGGTAGATTCCCCAATCTGAACTGCAGATACAATTTCCTAGCCATAGTAGGGTAGATTCCATCCAGAAACAGTTCTTTTTTGTATACCTCTTTAATTTGTAGGAACTCCATCGTCAGCCTGCCCTCTTTGGCACTTTCTTGGAGGGACAGTAGGTTGCATTGCCTATAATGTTTTAAAAGGTCCGACCTAGATATCAAAGCACAGGAAAACTCTGGGGATGACCATAGCTCTGGCCTGCCCAGCCTAGCTGAGAGATTCCTTATGTGGGCCAGCCACGGTATTTTACTGTGATTTAATCTTGGGAGGAGCTCCTTTAGCTCGACTTTGCAGGAGGACAGCGCTAGAGTTACCCATACCCGGTGCCAAAAGGTCAGAGGCCAAAGGGCAATCTCTTCATCAATTGGCCTCATGCCCAGATCCAAACAAAGGGGAACTGGTGGGGTGCTGCGTGAAAGGCCTATAAGCCGTCTCAAAGTTGTTTACAGGCTTGACAAGATCAGAGGTAGAACAGTGCCCCCAAAGCTCCGCCCCATATAGTGTAGCCCCCTTTGCTTGGGCCTTGAATATCTCCACTACAGGAGCTGCTGGCTTATATACAGATGTTCTAAACAATTTCATGATCCCGCCCACTGTCTGGGTTAGCCTGAGTCTTGCTTTAGCCATCGGGGGCCCCACCCAAGTTGTCAGATAATGTAATACCAAGGTAATCGAATATCCTCACTTTTTCAAGGAGGATACCGTTGAGAGAGGGGTTTGGGCGCGTACTCATCGGAGGATTAAAGACCATAAATTTGGTCTTGGATGAGTTAATCTCCAGACCTCTCATATAGTAAAACTGTGCAAATCCATCCAGGATGTGTTGGATACCTAGAGGTGACTTGGACAATAGCAGGGTATCGTCTGCGAACATCAACGCGGGTATCTTCCCCGTGGCTAACTTAGGGGCATCAGTGTCTTTTATGTTGTTGAGAAAATCAATAAGCCCATTAATGTAGAGACAAAATAGGGTGGGGGCTAGTACGCATCCTTGTCTCACCCCCTTTTTGACAGGAAAGCGTGTAGAGAGGTCCCCATATTTTCCACATCTTACCTGTGCATAGTTGCCAGTATGTAACCTCACTAACACATTAAGGAGGTAAGGAAGAATCCCAAGGTCGCTAAGCACTTCCCAGAGCTTCTTCCTGGGTTCGAGATCAAAGGCCAACTTCAGATCAACAAATATAAGATAGAGGCTGCCACCCTCCATCTTCACCGTTTTCCAGAAAAGTAAATGTGCATTCTACACATACCTGGTTTTAAACCTCTACATAGTTGGTTTTAAACCTGTGCATACCCGGTTTTGAACCTGTACATACCCGGTTTTAAACCTTCAGCATTTTTATATGCAGTTGAGAATATATAACCACATAGTGTGTGTACCCAAACTCTGAATATCTCTTTCATGTACTGCTGTTGTTTCTGGGAGTTTCAAAGTGCTATGCTCAGCATGTTTACACACTTGCAGTTTACACTTTGGATAAGCTCCGTGCAGCGTGTGAGGCCACTGTCAGAGCTCTGGGATCTCATGGTGAGAAAGTTCCCTCTACAAGCTTCTTATACATACCTACACAACACTGGGCCTTCCTACCTTAGCAGTGACTAACACTTATATGTTCCTTCCAGCCAACTTTACTCCTCAGCCCTGCTGGCTTTGCAGCCTCGTCTGGACGGATAGAGAAGGAGGGCGCTCCTTTTCCTACCTGGCTCCCAGCCCTTAGAATAAACTTCTCCACTTTATACGTACCGCTGGATCGCTCTCAGAATTTAGAAAGAAACTTAAAACCTGGCAGTTGAAACTCCAAGCAATAACTTTCTGATCCTCATAAGGATTCCCTTATAGGTGAGAGGTATGTGTTACAGATACAAATAATAAAACAAATAAGATATATCAGCCCTTGCTTCCTGGTGCAGTACATTATAGATGTGTTGGCAGTGTGGATCACTGTGGACTCCGTGCAGATCACCGGTCTGCAACAGAACATGAATGGTCTGAAGAGACAGAGTTGACACAAGGTTTGGATTTTTTCTTTGAGTAAAGGTTAGAGAAAAGGCAAAGATACTAAGAAAATGCTGTGCTTCGAATCTTGTGTTAATAAGTAGCAATTGATAGATGCTACACTGGTCTAGGAGAAGATGGTACACCACCTCAAATGCATTGCAGACATTAAGATTAGGTAACACTGGATGAGTGGTGCCAAAACACTAATTGGAAGCAAAGAATTGGCATTTTGAAACTAAGACTTGTTTCCCAACTTGATCAAAATAATACCTTTATATAGAACCAGTGCTTAATTTGTGCCGGTGCTTACTAATGCTCAGTGCTGTCACTTAATTCTTAACACAGGCACTTTTTGTGACAGTCCACCACATGGTGATGCTGTTTGCCTACTTTCAGCAGAGCACATCAGTTTAGCAGTGCAACATGCACTAAAAATAGTAATCACAGTGTCTTCACAGGCCGTGGTTACTGGCATTTTGCAGCAGTTGCAGAGGGTGACGCAAGCTACTGTTGCATCCTTGGCAATACCTTGGGACCAGGCACTTATTATTGTTATTATTTATTTATTTTTAAATTAGGCACTGTATAGAACTATCCAAAAATACATATAGTGCACCTGTCGCCCCTCCTGAATACTACTGCTCCAAGCCGATTGGTAGCAGGTGAAAACGTGGCGGCACTGCCTGAAAAAAAATCAACTACTGCTCTGTTTATTTAGGAATAGTATTTCCTCAAGCAGTGGATTTGTGACTCCAGTTTCAAACACCTGCCTCATCAATTCAAGAAGTGCCACCCCTTCCAGGCTGCCCTGACTGTCCATCTTCAGACTCTCCCAACCCATTTCTCAATGCGGTTCCAGAGTGCTATATCGATTGTAGGAGGCTGTGTAGGCAATACCAGTGATGCCAGGAGACTTCTAACACGGGCTGTCCATGCCTGTCAGGCATCTTTGTGGCGCAAGTCAGGCGATTACAAAGATGGGTGCAGTAACAGGGACATAAGGTTACCGAGAGGAGTTAGCACAATGGTTTAATGACTGTACGTGCATAGAATGAGGGAAAGCAGAAGATGTACATGTGCTCGAGCAGATTGTGATCCCAGCCAATCAGTTCAGTTGGTGTGGCGTGGCGTAGGTGGGATGCTGTCTAGAAGCAAAGAGGGGGGCTTTGAGGGATTTTCTTAACTGCAACAGAGACATTGCAAGTCCAAGGAGAGAACTGTTAATTGCTTTTGAAACATTATATATATGCGGATATAACATAGTGCGTCTTACTTAAGTGTTGATGTCTCTAAAAACTTAAGAAGGTGTGGCTATTACCTAACTTGATGCCCAATTTACGGACCTTTGAAAATGGAAGGTAGTTTTGGTGTTGCATGTCACAGCAGGGGTAAAGTGCGAACCTAAAACTCACCAATTCATCATACCGGTCTCGCCTCCTCGCGTCAGATTGCGAATTAAAATGGCTAGCTTTTGGTACCTGTTTTTCTTAGGCTCGAGTCTAACAATGCTTTCTATTAACTAGAGGCAACAATCTTAATGTAGAAAGAAAAGGGTCATTATAAAAAAAAAAAAGGAAAAGGTATATTTGGAATGCCTTTTCTACTTACGTCCATAAAATGCTTCTCTGCGCCATGTGTAAAAGAGTAAAACCCGAGCAGGCCTGTGTCGTCAGTCAGAGCAGGCACGCGTCTGTGCGCAGCTCGAGCCCCCCTGCTCTGGGTGGACGTGCACTGGCGGTCCTGGAAGAGGAGGCAGCAGTGACTGTGGCAGAGGACATGCTGCTGCGTGACGCGCCCCCAGAGCAGTCTCGCGCATCTCGGGGCACTTCGGAAAGGATCGTTAACATGATGCAAGACTCATATTTTCCAGTCGACGGAGGCGAAATGAAAACGCCAATTAAGAGCATTTAATAAGAGCAGCCTTTCCTCGCTGTTACGGCGCAGCAATCCGAGACGGCCCCGGCGTGACCTCTCCGCGATGCTGTGCGGCGTGTGGATGTCATGCTGAAGGAGCCGAAGAACAGTCCGTACATATTCAACATGCGTGCCAGCCAGCGCGACGCGAGGCTGGCATATTCTCTCTTTCACACGCCGACAGTTCGCACAACAAGGGTGCTCGCGAGCTTCAGTATCGCCTTCTCCCGCCCACGGGCCGTGCGGGCCGCACTGAGCCAGGAGGCCTCGCGACGAGGCGTGTCGGGCTCATATTCTCCAGAAGGACCGCGCGGGCTCCTCCACCAGGCCGTGTGTAGACGGGCACATCTGTAAGTGATTGCCGCTGCAGTCATTCAGAAGAGCTACTGTGGAGTTTAACATGCTTCTCGCAGACGGAAGAGGCACTCCAGAGGAGACAGACTCACCCGGCCCCCTTCCACTGCACCCCGGCCGCTCCGACCTGAGCTGCTGCTTCCCTCCCTTCCGAGCCTCAAGTGAACATGGCTAAGTTTCGTCTTCGGGACAGCAGGATTGCCAGCATTATGCTAACAGTTTTGCTCGCGCTATTTTTTTGTTTATATAATGTGCCACAGATGCCACCAGGGTGGCTTCGAATTGGTCATGCCGGGTCGGCCGGCTGCATTCAAAGCTTTCAGGGACACTCCGCAGAAGGCAGGGGCGGCCTTAGGCATGTGCAAGCTGTGCACCGGCACAGGGCCACCAGACCCCAGGGGCCACCATGAGGAATCGGATACAATACATATTCGTGGCGGCCCCTGGCAGGGATTTGGCGCATGAACGACTGAGGCGTTCTAAATCCAATGTGATGCATGCTGAATGGTTGTTCTTGTACTCTTTTCCTTTCTAACCCAGTCTCGTCTTTGTGTGGGGTCGGCCTTGTTTCGGGCTCTTCTGGTAGGTCTTGTGCTTGTTTAGAACTTTTTTTCCAGGAGAATCGAGCTTGTTTTAATAGTCCAGATCAGGCACCTCCGGAGGCTCGCATGCGCGCGCATGCGCAGTGCCCGCGAGTCCTGCAGCGAAGGGGTTACAGAAGCACCACGCATCACTGGCGGCAGGAGGGGTGGCAGCACCCATGCCCGGCATGCAGCGAGCAGCACCGAGACCAGCCGAGGCCATGCACCGGCGCGCCTAGAGACCCTGGGCAAGAAAGGCCGCTTTGCAGAGGATAGCATGCCAGTGTGCAACCTTTGGTGCCAGCTGCGAGGTGAGCAGCCCGAGGGTCAGGGCATGGGGAGTAGGAGTGAGGAGGTCAGCGTGTGCCACTGCAGAGTGAACCCGAGGGAAGGTGAGCCATTGGACGAGGGTGTGGGGAGCCCTGGGGAGGAGGGCAGATCAGGCGTAGGAATGAATCCCAGCCCGTGGGGGGGAGGAGCCAGGGGCGTGGGGAAGGTTGGGTGAGGATGCTATTGTAGATGGTGTGTGCTTTGGGTCTGGGTGGAGGTAAGCCATGTGAGGTGGCGAGCTGGAGGTATTCTGGTGGTCATGGGAAGGGAGGGCATGATGAATCGTGAGAGAGAGCCTCTCTCTCACGATTCATCTCTGAGAGGGCGCGGGTCGGAGAGGTGGTCACCGTGCGCCAGGGGTAGGGAGTGGTACAGATCGGCGCTGTATGTTGAGGGAAGAGTGAGTCAGGAGTGCATGGGCGGTGTTTACTTGTGGCTGAGGGGAGGCATGGTGACTTTTGGAGGTGTAACTTGGGCGGCACGGTCGTATTGGGGGGAAGAGGAGAGCAGGGTACGAGGTGTTAGACGTAATGTTAAGGATTCATTAAAATGATTACAATTACTTATCAACAATCCTGAAAACAGAGTATGAAGCTGAGACTTGTGATCTAATGAGTGGATCTGCCTGCACAAATCTTTTAAAACATCGAGTGTTCGAATGTACTTGGCATTTGGTTATGCCTGTTTATATGGTGTTGAGGCAGACATGAAATGCAAGCACCTATGGATGGACTCCTGGAATAGGATGGCAGTGCCTACCCATGTTAACTCAATCTAATGCCCTTTTGCAGAGACCTTGGTAGGAGACTGGCTTCTTGATCATTTCTTTAATTACATTCCAGTGCTTGTCATGTGACTAGCAGAGAAAACTAGTTTAACTAGTCCTCAGTTTGCAATTGGTGAAGCAGCCTTCTCTGTCCATACTAGGGGCATAGTTACCATTGGTTCAGCAAGTACAGTGGTACTGAGACCCAAAACCCTCAGGGGCCCATTGAACCCTGATAATTGCTATATTTTACTTCCTGAGCAGCAGCCAAAGGGGGCGATTTCCTTGCTTATGCCACGGCCCATGGGGTCGTTGGTACGCTGTGCTAGTGATTCGTACGTCTGCTTGAAAGTTGTCTCCTGACTGGATGTTCCTTGCACATTAATTTTGCTTCAGTGAACCTCTAGTGCCTTTTCATAGCCTTAGGACTCACTGTAATTAATCCTTGTTTAATAGGTGCTCTGAAAGCGAGCAAAACTGGTTGCTGGAATATGGCACTACACAAGAAACCTTAATTAAATATATTGTATTTTGTCTTTTGACAATGTGGTAAAGTGGACGAGTCTTTGGTTACCTGTAGGCTGTCTTCAGGATCAGTTAGTGACGTACTGAGACAGGTCTCTGTGTGCCATGATTTCAAGGTAGCTTACTCTCTTCCTGCTAAGGTCACTTCCCAAATAGATCATGAACTATTCTCCAGGCTCTACTGTTCTCAGTGGACTGAGAAAACAGACCTTGTATGACAAGTCACATGATCTACCCTATAGTTTTATAACACTCTTCAAATAAACCTTCCATATGTGGCTAGTCCTCATAATGTGTCATACATGTAGTGGGAAGGGTAATTACTATCAATCAGTCAGGGTTTGTAAAGCTCAGCTGCTTCACACATAAGGCTCTCGGGGCGGTGTGGGATTCATGCTGCTGGATCATGCTGCTTGTTGGTTGAACAGCGAGGTCTTGTGGTCCTTCCTGAACTGCTGGAGTGATGGTGAGGCTCTGAGGTGCAGGGGGAGGGTTTTCAGGTCTTCACTGCCAGGTGGGAGAAGTAGCGGCCTCCACTGTTTTATCAGCGGCTGCATTGGGTGGCTGCTAGGGAGATGGTTCTGGAACATATTTTCGTGGTAGGTTGGTGGAAATTCACTCATTCATTAAGGTATGCTGGTCCTTCATTGTGTAGTCCAGGGAAGACATAGCTTGGCAGTTCGGGCTGGACTGTTCCCATGAGGCACAGGGTCAAGGCTGATTTGCATATGGCCATGTCTGAACTGGGGTGGTGTTGTGAGCAAAAAAACAATGGATTTAGGCCCAGATCTCTGTACTGGGGTGAATGTATGACATTGTTCTGCATTCTGTCCATCAACTGTTGTTTTTGCAAGAAAATAAAAATGACACATCAAAATCTTTCAGCAGCCGCCACTGCTGATTGTCTTCTTTTTTTCCCTACCCACTGCTAGCCTCGCCCGCTGCATTGCAAGCAAAATGAAGAGAATTCGAGTACACAAATCTGGATATTCGAAACGAAAGAGAAAAGTGGCTCAGCAGGCTTTCGTAGTGTCACAGGAAGGAGCAATCCTGAACTTTGTCACCCAAGGGAAACCTAAAGATGGAGAATCCTGTGGCCAGAGTACTGCTGATGCACTAGGTAAAACAGGCGCTGACGACCATAAAGAAGAACAAAAAAATGATGATATCCATGAGCAGAATGATACTCATGAGCAGACCAATGAAAATGAACAAGGTGACTCTGAAATTGATACAAACATGCAGCAATTACCAACTCAGGATGAGGATTATTACAAAAGACCCTCAGACAGAGAAACTGAAACATCATTCATCGGTCCATCAACATCTGGCATTCTGAAGGAGGTTCAGAGTTTACAGACGGATGATGCTGGTATTGAAAAGGAAGCCAAAGAGCAAGACCATGTTACAGACCCGTGTTCTGAATATGATTTATGTGATTGGAGGGATCCTACTTTGTGGCCGAACTCTCTTACGGACGCGCAACGTGTTTTTCTTGTTGAAAGGGGTCCCTCCAGAGACCCAGATTCTAAAACAAAGTATCCAAGTGATGAGCACTCAAAAAGTAAACGTCGTTTTTCTGTTACCATGTTACTGGTCATCTAACGCCTTTTCGGGACATTTTATTAAAACACCTTCCTGAGCTCCACCCCACCCGGACCCCCTCTTCCGGGGCCCCCTACCTGCACTCCCTGCACAGGGCCACCATGAGCCTAGAGCCACCCCTGCAGAAGGTGATGACAATCCTGCTTAGTGCCCTCTCAGGTCGCCTGTGCTGCTGCTCCTCTCTCTTAGTCACACTGACAGGCTCTTCGGCACAGCTTGTGTTCAAAGTACAAAACTGTGAGACAGACATGCAGTTACGGAGCTCGAGTAATGCCAGTTCACCCCTCCAAGATGCAACTGATCCGGGTGAATAATGTGGGCAGTTGTTTGTTTGGTCCTCCAATATTTTTATTCAACAAAGAAAGTAAATAACTAAATGAGTTACTTGGTGGGTGAGTTGCTGAGCTTATTACTAAGTAAATTGAGTAGGCTGAGTGAGCTGGCCAACAAGTAAGGTTGCTCCCGTTCCCAACCTTCCTCGTCTATACCCCTTTTAAGCTTTGTTGCACCTCATCAGGATTTTCTATTGCATTTCGCCATGCTATATCATATATCTCTAAATTCTAAATTTAAAGTAATTTCGCACAGTTTATGGTTATCTCGGTTACCAACTGTATTCTCACCCACTATCACCAAAGACTCACCTTCTAACATGCAACACTCATGTGCAACCCAGTTCCAACGTCATAGACTCACAAATAGCCATTTTATTATTTGACATCTCACTTTGATGACAAAACTTATGTCATGTCATGAATACACCCCTAGCCATCTTTGCTATACTGACAACTTACTGTGAACACAACATAACCTGTTGCAACCACTAATTTTGACCAACAGCATCTGCAATTCCCCTGTGGATATACCATACTCACTCATACTCTCGAAACAAAGTACTCAAAGGGCGCAGACCACAGCACCTTGATTCTAGGCTCGACCTCTCATGACCTCCACCGCCCATTCCCTGAATACATTCCTCTTGGTACCACCTCAGGATACCTAACCATATGTTACCTACAATGCTATCTATTCACTTTTCTCAGTTTGTTCTCTCTTTATCTTCCTTCTCTCAAGCTCCTTCTTTGCCCTTTCCTCTTTCAACCCCTACCACCCACCCACCCCTCGCCTCACCCCCCACACGTCCCACCTACCGCTGTCCTCACCATTCCCAACCCACAGACCCAACCCTCCTACCCTCTCGCCACTGCAAATTACATGGGACAACTCTGACATAGCCCACACCCCCTCTCTATGCATAGCTTAAAGATTCTCTACCTCAATGTTAAGGAATTAAACCACCCAACGAAACTGCAAAAAAATCTTAGCCTTCACCCCATAAGCTCAAGGGTGACCTAGTACTCCTACAAGAGACTTAGGCCGCCTTGAAAAACACTTTTCTTCTAAAGAAGTCCTGGGTGGGTGACATATCCTGTGCCCCAACCATCAACAAGAAAAATGGCCCAATCACCCTCATTTTCATCCCCTTTGGGACACACTATTACTGCAACAGAAGCAGACCCTGAAAGCAGATGGCGGCTCATTACCAAACTTCAAAAAGATAATATTGACCTTATAGTTGTGAATATCTACGCTCCAAACAGCGATAGCCTACATTTTGGTCAAACTTCAACAAAAACTTGTCGCTCTTACCCGCGCTCTGCAGACTTGTCGTGGGTGGGGACTTTAACCTCCCTTGGGATGGTATACTAAATCGAAACTCCACTTTCTCTTTTAAACCCAACAAGCCTCACAAACGCGAAACCTCTGTAAAACCCATAAGCTCAAAGATGTTTGGAGACTATTCAATCCCACAGGCAAGGACTACTCATTCTTCTCCCACCCCCACAATTTTTAGGTCTCGCCTGACCCAGCGCATGCGCTGGTCTGGCGAGACTTATTGAGAGGGCTCCAAAAAGTGCTACCAGGCCAGCCTAGAGCTACAGTGCATGTGCGCGGGCACACGCGCTGCGCTTTACCGCAATTACTTTCACTTTGATGTTTGATCGTGATCGCGATCACTTTCGCGGCCGCACGGCCGCTTTGCATAGCCAATAGGTCTCGCTTTTGGGACATTATAAGTATTTAATTATGCAACTGTTGCATAGCTAAACACTTATAAGGTCCCAAAGGCGAGACCTATTGGCTATGCCAATGCTTGTTTCTCCTGTATTGACTATATTTTAGTTGATGAAGCACATGTCCCAGCTACATCAAACCCCACCATCGATCCAATCTTAGTATCTAACCACGCCTGCATTTCCATGCTCTACATTTCAAGCACTGCTCCTAAATCCAAAACATGGAGAATGAATGACCCCCTCACAGAAGACCCTACTTTTCAAGAAACAATCAGGAAAGAAATTGATCAATACATAGAAATAAACAGAAATTAAGTCCCTAATTCCGAAAGTGTGTGGGGCCGCTCGGAAAACCACCATTAGAGAACACATGATCTAACTAATGACAAGGAAAAACAAGCAAGACAGCCTTGCATTAGACCGACGGGAAAGCCAAATAAAAGCATTCGAAAACACCCTTTAGCCCTCCAGCGATAAGTCACAACTAAGCCAACTGACCAAACTAAAATACAACAACATCTTAAGCAACAAAGCCCATCTACTGGTTTAAAGATACAAAGGCATCAATGTATGCAGACATAATAAAGCGGGTACAATACTAGCTTATTATCTTAAACAAAACTATTGAACACCTAGGATAACCTCCATAACGGAAGAACACAGCATACCCGGCAAAAAAGATAAATACATTCTTGCTGCCTTTGAAAACTTTTATTGAACACTTTACACAAAAAATAATGACACTCTCTATGAATCCTGCTTAGAATAACTTAAAAAATGAACTTCCACAAAATAGATGAGGCTACCAAGCTCTTGACTCAAAATCCTATACACAATTAAAAAACTAAAAGCTAGGAAAGCTCAGGGCCCGGATGGCTTCCCAGCCTCCTTCTACCAAACATGATCCTCATCCCTGATCTCTCCGTTAGAGGACCTTTTTGCAAACATCGTCTCCACAAGCTCTACTAAACGAACAGCTGTGGAAGCAACAATAATAGTCATTCCCAAAGAAGGGAAAGAGCCATCTACTCCCGAAAATTACCATCCCACCTCCCTAATAAATATCGACCGTACAATCTACACAAAACAACCTGGAACCCATACTTAGCAAAATCATACATCCCTTCCAAACGGGATTCATCAGAGGCAGATGTAGCACGGATAACATTAGACTATTCAGCCACGCAACAGAGAAAGCCCCGCACCTAGATCACCCAGCCTGCATTATAGGAATAACGCTTGTTTGGGGACATCCTTGTCTCAACCAGCCATAAAGCCATTCTGTCTGAATGGAAAGACATATCCAAACTGTACCCCCACACTTGGCGGGAATGGGTACAATTCAACAAAAGGGAGGATAACTCACTAAACACATACCTAAAGACTACATCCAGGAATAAAGATAAAATCTGGTTCAAGCTAGACAACTTTATGCTTATCAAATCCCCATAACTGCTTACACTCCACCCCCTCCCTTCCCTACCCTCCTACCCTCCAACCCCTCCCACCTCCTCTCCTCATACCTCTCCTCCGACTGCTCTTACTTTTCTCTTGCTTGTCCTAACTCCTCTCTATTCTTAGCTCTCTTTTTCAATCCTCATAACGTAAACACTTGGGGTGATCCACACCAGAAATTCACAATTCAACCCCTCAATTCCCCCCATACAAACAATAACAGTACCCAGACGATCAGATCAGATCCATAGGACTATACAAACCCAACGTTTTTATTTTTCACCTCTCTCAACAAAACCGAGAATACTGTACTCCACTTCATTTATGTCTCCCCAACGGGAAACTGTTGATTCGTTATAGAGCAACCATATCTGTACTCTTATGCTCTTATAAAATCTCAATAAAAATGACTTGAATAAACAAAAAACGCATTTGAGTTCTCAAGAAGACTTAACCAACTCCCAAGGTTACAAGAAGTATCCATAACTGATGACATTCCTTGTATTCAAAATGCTCTTACTATGCAACTGCTTACGTCAAACAAGTCACAATCCTCTTAATGTTGGTACTATCAAAGTTTTAAATGAAATGGTCAGCGTAGTTAGCTCTGCTCTCGCAGTTACTTTGAACTTCTCATTTTCTACAGGTAAAGTCCCGAAGAACTGGAAGAAATGTTGTGAAGCCACTACCCGAAGAAGGCTAATGTGGATTCCGAGCTTAACTCTAGTTATAGGCTCATTACCCTGATCCTTTCATGGCGAAAACGGAGAAAAATACTTGGCCAACTGTCTGTCCAATCACATTGAGCATTACAATCTACTGGACACAGTTCAAACTGATTTTCGTCCTGGTATGGGCACGAGACAGCCATAGCAGCAGTACTCAATTATCACAGAATAAGCCTTGATGATGAACACCCTCCAAGGTTCATTCTACCTGATCTTTCTACAGCTGCTGACACAAACATTTCATCCTGGTCGACGGACTGGATGCTCGTCACTGGCCTGGTTCTTCTGTTTCTTAAATGGCCAACGTCACTCTACTGGATGACCCTTCATATCTAAATCTAGTGAGGTGAGCTATGTAGTCCGCAGGATCTCCTACATAATTTAATGTTCGTATTCGGCCATTTGTTAGGATCATTTAGATCCTTCGGTATTGACTATATGTCCTATGTGGATGATACCGAACTTCTTTTTGGAATGCATCGTCCTAGGGAGGAAATGCAACACCTTTTATAACCCTGCCTTTCAACCCTTCAATCCTGGATGTGAAATATGCTCAAACTCAATGCTGATAGAACAGAGGTGCTCATTTGTAGGCAAGTTCACTTTATGGAATGTTACCCCTTTGGCCTAGAAAACTACAGGTTCTCCCCTCCCAGTTAGCTTGGTCAAAAATCTTGTATTTAAGACTAGATAAAGAACTCTCAATTGAAGGGCAAATAAACAATGTTTTATCAACTGGTTTCCATCAATTGAAGCTTTTGAGGAATTGCTGAACAGTGATTCCTAGAAATATCAAGCTATGATGGTACTGCAGTTAATCTCTCCACACTGATTTGGGCCAATCACCTGAACATTGGCTTCCCCGAAACACTGCTCACTAAATTTCAATTGGTTCAAAGCATGGCAGAGAGATTTGTTTTTGGTTTCTGCAAATGTTATCATCTTACCGAAGCCTGGAATATTCTGGACTGGTTACCAGTGGTGTAAAGAATCCTCATTAAGTCCTTGAATCTGGACCATTGAGCCTTATAAGACACTTTGGCCCCAGCGATCAGGACTCGTATAGCTGAATATATGCAGACTCACCCCTTCGTTCTGTGTTTCAAGACTTATTCCTTATTTCAAGTGTTCTTCCTTAGAAGGAAAATCCTTTTCTGCCCTGGCATCCAAGGCCTAGAATCAACTTCCTGCACCTCCCCCCTCACCACTTCTGACCATGTGATATTTTGTAAAACTTTCTGATCTCTTTCAGTGGAAAGTTTCTTTCTCTTCAGGCCAAATAGTGTGTTGGCGCTCTATTTTCTTATCTGTCATGTGTTCCATTTCTTTTTTTATTAGCACCAATGTGCCTTCTGGTGTATGTCTTGGTTACAAATACCTTACTCGTTCTTTCATTCAACTGTATTTCTTTCTGTTTCAGGTCACTGCACATTCCCTTTCCTCTGTCCTCAAAACCTATATATGAAATATAGCCCAGCCCGAAGAATAACTGTTGGAAAATCCTAATACTGTTGACTAGGTTGGCCAGCAAAACCATGTTTAATATATGTATTTATTTATGGTAATTTATAGAGTGCAAACAAGACCCGGCAGGTCTAGGGTACTGCACAGCCTGAATAAAACCTAGAACATAAAAACCAAGCATTTGCAATGCAATAGGTCTCGCAATTGCGAGATTTTGAGCTATTGGCATTGTAAATGACAATGCCTTTTTCTTTAAGTGTTTAAAAAACAACCATAAATAAAAGGCATTGACATTTACAATACCATTAGGTCAAAGCTTCTGAAATGCGAGACCTATCGCATTGCAAATGCTTGTTGTTTACAAGCTTCCCATGCTGCACTTTGATGTTAATAGAGGCCACGCCCCTTTCTTTAAACGAGCCGTGTCTAAAAAAAAGGTCTGCGGCCGCTATAAAAGTTGAAGTGTGGTATGGGCGCTTTTACGAAAAAAAGCATTTGTCGAGTTGAGAAACAAATGCTTTTTTAAATTTAAAATAACCCAGTGAAAGCACGCATGGTGCGCTGAATGCCCTGAATGTTGTAGGATGTTGCAGGAAAGCATGTAGTACCTGCAGTAGGAGAATCACATTAAAGAAAATAGTGCTTACAGACTAAGATATACTGTGTAATAACCGAAGAAAAAAGGCTAATCCTCATGGGAGGTTACAAGTGTCGACAAGGCGGTACTAAGGAGGGACTAACAAGCCTATTAACAAATCTGAATCCAGATTTTACGAAGGACAATGACACAAGCCAATGACAAATATGGACAGAGAGTGGGCGGAGCTTCCATACTCTAATACAGCATGCCTTGCAGAGCAGCACATGTGCTGCCCAGGCTCGACCTAAAAATACACACAGTAGAGTTGAGGTACACAGTAAAGGCATTGGAGTACAAGACAGCCTGACAAACCATCTTAAAGTTGATTTCAGTCTTAAAGCAAATTAAGAGCAGAAACTAATATACTTTATGAGACAATAAAATCCACATTATGACAACAATAGAGAAAGACAGCTTGAACACCCTAGAACGGTGAGAGATATTGTGATTAAACAGCCGATGCTCGAGGAGGAAACTTTAAGTTAGATGATGCCATGGTATCAGCGTGTATTAAAGCGCAACAATGAGATAGGGAACTTAACATATTTGTGTAAGAGCAAGTTTTTAGTGACTTTTTGAAAATATGAATAGAAAGGGATATTCTGATTTTCGAAAATGTAGGGCATTTCCCTAGAAATATCTGCTAAGTGTGCTGTTTTTAGGTCTCGCCTAGCTATTGCGTTTACGCAATCGCTAGGCGAGACTCTAGTGAGAGGGGCATTTCAAAGTGCTCCCAAAAGTGGATTGCATGGCGAGCACGCGCACAATCACGTGCATCGTGCCGCCATGCAATCCATTTGGGGAAGCGCTTCAGCCCACTGGCGCGTGCACGTGTAGCCACAGCCTCGGCATCATACTTCAAAGGGTCCGCTCCCCCGCCTGGAATGCGCTCCCCCGCCCCCGCCACAGCATGCCGAGAGATTGTTTCCTCATGGCGCCTCTCACAACTGTCCCTCACCCACCACAGGGCTAATCTCACAGACGCCTTGCCATCCCTCGATTTCACTTTCATGCCCGTGTTCTCTTTGCCTTTCATCACACAGCCCGCCCCCCCCTCCGTGTTTTCTTGCAGCTTTGCCCAGATCTGAGTCTCAAACAACCAAAATTATAAGTTTGTCCTGCACGCTTTCTGCGCTTACAAAGTTAACATATGCCGCGCTCATTCCCTTTTCATCCTTCTAAGGTCGATAACATTAGCTCCATTAATTCTGCGTCTAAGGATTTAAATAACCATATGTTTTCTTGCAACTTTAGGCACTTCACACACACAGCCCCACTGCTCACACACACAGGCATCAAGGCAGCAACAGAATGCTCTGAGCCCCACCAGTGTTTGCCACACACACATGCCTCTCGCATCTCGTGTTTTCTTCCAGCTTTGGCCCGTGTTCTCTTTGCCTTTCAGCACTCAGCTTCCCTGTAACCACCATTTAACGACCATCCTGCCACACTCATTCCATTTTCATCCTCGCTTTCACTTTCATGCCCGTGTTCTCTTTGCCTTTCAGCACACAGCTTCTCCGTAGCCACCATTTAACGACCATCCTGCCACACTCATTCCATTTTCATCCTCGCTTTCACTTTCATGCCCGTGTTCTCTTTGCCTTTCAGCACACAGCTTCTCCGTAGCCACCATTTAACGACCATCCTGCCGTAAACACCATTTAACTACCATCCTTTTAGTTAAAATAAAATAATTGCCTCTAAGGGTTTAAGGAACCATAGAAATACAAGGCAAGGCAGCAACAGAATGCTCTGAGCCCCACCAGTGTTTGCCACACACACATGCCTCTCGCATCTCGTGTTTTCTTCCAGCTTTGGCCCGTGTTCTCTTTGCCTTTCAGCACTCAGCTTCCCCGTAACCACCATATAAATAACATCCTGCCACACTCATTCCATTTTCATCCTCGCTTTCACTTTTATGCCCGTGTTCTCTTTGCCTTTCAGCACACAGCTTCTCCGTAGCCACCATTTAACGACCATCCTGCCACACTCATTCCATTTTCATCCTCGCTTTCACTTTCATGCCCGTGTTCTCTTTGCCTTTCAGCACACAGCTTCTCCGTAGCCAACATTTAACGACCATCCTGCCGTAAACACCATCCTTTTAGTTCAAATAAAAGAATTGCCTCTAAGGGTTTAAGGAACCATAGAAATACAAGGCAAGGCAACATACACTCCGAATGCCACTCAGAGCCACATAATTACATGCCACATAACTACAATGGACTCAATACAACAGACACTCCAAAAACCAATCAGTGCCACATAGCTACACACCACATAATTACACATCGCTCAATGCCACATACACTTCAAATACCACTCAGCGCCACATAATTACACACCACATAATTACACTACACTCAATGCCACATGCATTCCAAATAACACTCAGTGCCAATTAATTACAATGCAAGATACACTCAAAATAACACTCAATGCCACATAATTACACGCCACTAAAATCAACATACACTCCACACAAAACCACTCAGTGCCACATAATTATATTCTACATAATTACACTATCTATTGCCCTCACTCTCTATCTATCCTATCTATCCCATCCATCCATCCATCCATCCATCCATCCATCCATCCATCCATCAATCTATCCATCAATCTATCCATCAATCTATCCATCAATCTATCCATCAATCCATCCATCCATCAATCCATCCATCCATCAATCTATCCATCAATCTATCCATCAATCTATCCATCAATCTATCCATCAATCCATCCATCCATCAATCCATCCATCCATCAATCTATCCATCAATCTATCCATCAATCTATCCATCAATCTATCCATCCATCTATCCATCAATCTATCATCTATCCATCAATCTATCCATCAATCTATCCATCAATCTATCCATCAATCTATCCATCAATCTATCCATCAATCCATCCATCCATCCATCCATCCATCCATCCATCCATCCATCCATCCATCCATCCATCCATCCATCCATCCATCCATCGGACTATTGCACTCTATCTATCTATCTATCGCATCACCACAACATCACTTAGCACCACCACAGCATCACTCAAGGGCACCACTACATCACTATGCGCTACCACAGCATCAATTGACGCCACAGCATCACTCGACACCACCATAACATCACTCACTGCCACCACAGTATCAATCTGTACAACCATTCAACAACAAATGGCTCTAATATCTTCTCTCAATATTTAGGCTTTATTAAAATGGCACAAAAAAAATGATAATATTTAACTTCTGTTCTTGGATTTTAGGCGCAATTAAATACACTAAACATAATCTTCACAAGAGTTATAAACATACAGAGTCATGATGCTGATGATTTAGATGATACATGTTCTTGTATCTCTTCTTTCTTTATGATATTTTATGTTGATGGATGATACCAGTGTCATGTTACTCTCTAATAAAATATTTAAAAAAAAAAAAAAAACAAGAGTTATAAACAAAAGTTTAAACGATTGCCATTATAATTTTCATTAACTTTTATTTAAGTATTAATTATTTGCAAAGATTAAAAGCCATTGTTCTTTGTAATATCAATACATCTAAGTCACGTAAATACAACACATATTGCAATACAAATGCTATAGGTGTCACATTTGCAACAGTTAAAACTATTGACATTGTACATGAGAAATCTAGTAATTTCAATATTTTCAATACCAACACATAAATAAATAATTAGTCAATTTACAATACAAAAAGCTCAAATTTTCCTAATGCGAGACCTATTGCATTGCAAATGCTTGTATAAGCATTGCTATTTCACTGGGTGAAGTCGTTTGAGCTTCTGATGCTGCAGGAGCCACCAGAATGATTGCACTTTTGAGCGAAGTACTATGGGTGTTAATGGCTTTATATACACGAGGCATACTACTAAAAGACATGCAAGTATCATTGCTCGATCACTTAAGGGATGATAGGCGTGAGATGTTCTTCTTTCTTTTAATAAGGAGCAGAGCGTTAGAGTGAAACACCACTTTTTAAATCAACCAGAAGAGAATCTAGTGAAACTGTAAGCAGAAAAATACCAACCCCGGATGCCTTCTTGGGATCAAATCAGATGGAAGGTGTTCGAGTTTTCTGAGAGGGCTAACAAGAAATCCGGCCGATTTTATTCATTTTCAGAATATAGGTATTTAGGTGGGAATGTTCAGCATTGGTGAAACTAAGGGATTTGGCCAATATTATATTTGGTAGTCATGGCTGTGCTTTCAATTAAATGTATCCATGTTTGACTTCTCAGATTGTTTTTACTACACATCTCAAAAGCCAGCAAACTATAATAATATAGTAATACAATATTTTGTGAGTTCTATTTAATATCTCTGGGACATCCATTTTTGAATGCCTTTTAAACTTGCTTTACTATGTTAACTAATGCTGGGAGTCAATCTTAAAACATACATGAATCTCAACGACCCGTTAGTGGAATGGCAACCCAATATCCGTAAATTAAGTCTACAAACGTATGATTCAAAGTGCTGTATACGCATCTCATTCTCATCTCCTAACCCCTTGTAGGGCCAGTTGTACAAAGAAGGTTAAGATGGCGATAGTGCCCAGCCCGTACTGAGGGGATGGGTCCATTTAAGTCTATGATGCAAGTCAGCACAAGGTGTGCACTACTTGAACTGTAGAATACTAAAATCTGTGTTGAGCCCTGTGTGTATGTCTTGTCACTTGAGTAAACTCATATTCCATATATACGTAGTTTAATAAAGTGTTCACTTTAGAAACTCAGCTGTGCAACTTTGAAGATTTAGCCAGCTATCCGAGCAATCCTAGAATGAATTAGTCTGCATATAATGACTGACTGTGCTTCTCTGGACTAAATAATGTAACTGCTCATCTTTGGAAGAATGAAGCGGAAATAAATACAACAGTGATCTTCCTGACATGAAAATGAGACAACCCTTGGAAGAAAACCAGGTATTATTCTCAATATAACAAGAGTTTTAGCAAAGGCTGTAAAAGGCAAAGAAGAAGAAAGAACAACAACCCACTAATCCTTCAAGATGAAATATCAGCCAATAAAAAGGCTGCCTTCTGAGGCAAAAACTAGAATGAAGGGGCTCAAAGGGAGAAGCCATCGGAAATCTGATAACTACATCAAAATCCCATGCTGGAACGAAAGGATTGGGTGGATATTTATTTTGCAAACGTTTAAGAACCTGACAATTACTTGTAATTTAAACAAACAGCCTTGAACAATTTTTTTTAAAAGCGCAGGACGAAAAAGCTACTAAATAATTCTTAAATGTGCCAGTGATAGAGCCTTTGCAGGGCAATGAAACTGCAAATTCATTAAATAATGCACAATCTCTCTAGACAATGGATCAATATAATAAAAAACACAGCTTGGAAAACCTTGCATTTGACTTGAAATAAACAATGTTATTTTATTTCCGGGGTATTTAATAAAGCAACTTATTCACTCAGAATGGGTCTCTTGGCACTACGGAAGGAATAACAGGAGTCATTTAATCATCAAAACATCTAGATGGTGAAAAGGTAAGTTCTAAGTCTCTTACAAAACTTAAGTTGAATAGGTTCAGTACGAATATATTCTGGGATCAAATTCCATAGCAATGCTCTCTAACAGTGCAAAGCTCAGAGGTATTTTGAATAAATTGTTTTCAAAGTAGCTCTGCAGGAATTATATTTAACATCTATTTAGACCTCCATAATATCACTAGGAAGCAGAATGGGCTAACCTATCAAGTTTCATATTTTAAAACGTAACGCTACCTGGTTAGGCTGTGACATCTATCCCCACTCTCCCACCCAACACCCAGCTATGATGGGAGAAACTCCCTCAAAGTAAGCTGATAAGAAGGGAACAGACCGAGATGTAAACTATTGATATAACATGATATTTTGGTAAAATCCTGTGTACTACCAAAACCAACAAAGAGGGGGTGAACAAAATGTATGAGGATGAGTGCCTCAGGTCACGGGGGATCAATGGAAAATTCCAAATGGGAGGGAGTCTTCCATTCTGTCTTATCTCCTACTTCGAGGTGACTACTCCTATTTTTTTGACAGACCCTCACCCACATTTTTAAATGTGTCATGCGTCATCCTGGGGTCCTCGCCTGGTATGATTGACAGTACCGGGTGGGCTCAACCACGTTTGGGGAGAAAATGGATGTTGTGGAGGATCACAATATTGGGACCATGGAGAAAAAGAATAAAATTGCCTGCAAGTGTCCTCTTCGTTATTTAGGGAATTTATTTCAGGGGATTTATTTCTAGGCCAGCTTATGGTAGAACACATTGAAAAATATGGGTGAGGGCCAATCAAAAACAGGAGTATTCCCTTTAAATTAGAATAAAAGATAGCATAGGAGGTTCCATCCCTTTTGGTATTTACTGTCGAATGCTGTGTAGTCAACAACATGTGAGCCTGCAAAAGCAAATCAAAATCATATGTATAATTATTTTGATTAAGTGGGTATATCAACATCACTTGTATTTTGAAAGTTTATCTGCACAAAGGAATTAGTGAGTTTTTTATTTAAGTTATAATCATCCTCCTCACCGGCCAAAAGGGGAAGAGGAAAATGCAGGGCATCAGAAAAAGGGGAAACAGGTAATCTGTCCCCTGAAAATACTCCTGTCCAGGATATATTGCTGAGGAAACTAGACTCCTTTAAAAATGCCTCAGCATTTTGTTTTACTATCCTAATGATTAACTATGAAAACGCCTAGGAGGACCACGCTGACGCCCGGACCAATGTTTCTAAAGCTAATGGCATCACACACTACGAAACTGGGGGTGACTAGGCTGGAACAGGTACTGGACCTAAAAACAGATTCTGAACACAGCACAGTCTATTGTGCAGCTACAGCTAAATATGCAGTCCCAACTCCAAAGGGAAGCTGCCCAATACCAATGACTCAGACATCAGGGAGACTCCTGAAGGAAGTCAACCAAGTGGAGGGCTGGAAATAACCATCAAAGCAAAGCCTCAACAAGATGGGCAGACACCATTAAGAAGGGAAGCTTATATGCAGGATCTCCTGCAGAGTAGAAACAGGATCAAGACATAAGAGGATTCCTTTAACCACTTGTGCCTTGAAAAAGAAGAGAGATCCTTATCTTTTTTATGATGCCTAATAATGCGGCTCCTGCAATGTTCTTGTGACCTCTGAACTTTAAAGGAGACTTTGTCTCATCTGAATCAGTAGATGCATCAATTCTCAGCAATGATTGAGGAAACAACTACAGAAACAGTCAGTGCTTCAGATCTGCACACCTGGAGGCCTAGGAAAACGAAACTGAAATCACTAACACCAGAACACGTAAGTAGCTGCAATAACGTTCGACTAAGATAAACCGAGCTCAACCTATGATGCTAGAGATGCCAGCACTGGAGCCACAGCGGCTGAAAACCTTCCAAAATAGAACCTGCCACTGGTGACGGCCCTCACAAGAAAACCATGGGTGCTAGCGTCCATCACAGGCTCTTTTTTTGTAGTAGGGCACTGAACCCTTGAACCAGCACGTGGAAATGCTAAACGTGCGGGAGAACTGAAAATGTACTGTATCCCTTGGTGTAATATTGGAATCCGAGGATGTACTCAGTCATGCTGTAAGATGATTTGAGATGTTTCCTACCACTGAGGTGTTTGGCAGTAGGTGGATAGGAGTCATTGCTTTTATGCTTTGGGGGTGTTTGGGGAGCTTCCCACCATCACAGTTTAAAGATACTGTTGGCCCATGAGAACCTCTTTTGGCCTCTACATCTTCTGTTGATTGAAAAGCTGATGAACGAAATGTGAACTCCTTGTTATTCTCTCATGAGAAAGAAAAAGGTTGCCTCTACGAAGCATCTCTCTGTACTTCCCAAATGTGGGCAGATAACAGCATCTATATAAGTTATATCTGATTGGTTAACTTTGGTTGGGTTATTGTCTTTTGTAGGAGAAACAATGCTTTTATGTAGAATATGTAAAAAAGATTCCAGGATAAATAATTCGACCTTAATACGAAGAATCAGTAAAAAGACTATTTTAATATTGATAGATGGACAGTTCAAAGAAAGAGATAAATAAAACAAGCATTTGCAATGCAATAGGTCTCGCATTTGCGAGAGTTAGAGCTATTGGCGTTGTAAATGTGTGAAAAACAGGACCACTCTTTAAATCTCACAAAATGTCATCCTAATTATAAAAGCAGGGAGGGGAAGTAGAAATGTTATTTACTTATTATAAGTAAATCTTATGCTTAGGCCGTATATTTATAAAATGGAAATAAATGACTGCATTTCAGCTGTGTGCTGTAGATGTTTGGTAGGCGGGGACGAGTTTAACAAGCGGCACAGGCCATTTATTATGTGTACATGCAAAGGGTATAGAAAGTTTGCTCATGCTGTGAAAGACTGGATCACCCCCCCAGCAATTGTATACATAGTAAGCTTGAACCGAAGGTATTGGAGCCTTTTACCAGAGTACTAGTTATATTAAGCAAGGTCAGATTCAGCAGACCACAGCAGGTGCTGTACATTTACTCAACACCATGGTGCGTGTGCATTTTTATTCCAGTCACCCTATTTTTTACTCAAAGGTACAGGGTTTGAGGTGTAAGCGCAAAGTACGCGTGTTAATTAGATTAATGATTAATTTCCCCAAATGCAACGTCCTGCTAGTTTGTTAAAGAACTGGGTAGCCCTGCACTCTTCCAGAACAGAGTTAGCACACAGATTCTCACTCGGCGTAGAAGTGGTGCCCATGCGTTACGCTCTTGTGAGCAGGTGCTTGCCTTTCTTCCGCGTGTGTTGCAGCACAGATAAAAAAAAGTTGCCATTTGTATGTTACGCCTTCCTGTTTAATAAATGGAGCATTTTTACAACCATCGACGCAGCCCTTTATAAATAAATTCCTAGAGACCCTGTCAATCCTACACGGTAGTATTTAACTGCGTCACACCAATGCACTTCAAGAGGTGCACTGTATAACTAGGTAAAACCAGTTCAAGCACACCCCGGCATCCCATCTTTAGGCTGTGCAGTTTTAGGCAACTCACCAAACATGCACTGTGGTTTAGCACATACTTTATAAATGCCTGCACCCCCGCTCTGCATGCCCGTTCTCCTTAATTCAAGCTGTGTGTATGTCTGTAATGCAATTGGTGGTGGCGTAAAGCGCTCTGATACCTTTGGGTCAAGTTTGTGCAATAAATCAAAGTGCAGAAAAATAAATATTTTTTATAAAAAGCCTACCTCTAGCACGTTCATTCTTATTCTGCAATGACACGTGCCTTCAGGTCCCTGTACTGCTTAATTGCACCCAGCTCTAGGCGAGTACCATGGCAGGCATAGTTTGTTGCAGAGCCATGGCATGTAACCGTTGTCTAGAAGCTGCGTCGCGGGGCAATAGTGCAGGGGCAGGAAGGGAGACAGTTGGTGTGGCTGTGCCATGTCAGTGTAGTTCTCTGTGCAGGCCAGGCACGGGGTTGCTGTTGGCCGATGGGAGGTGGTGAAGAGGTGCCGGTTGGGAGTGCCAGCTTCCTGAAACACTGATCTTGAGCTGGCGTGGGTTGGCCAAGAGCTGGGGCCCTGCGGCCCATGTAGATGTAAGCCAGCCCATCAGGGGGCGGAATGTGGCAGGGGAGTCAATTGGCACGCTGCAAAAAGGGCCGGATCTGTACTCATCGAAGATGAAGCCACTGCCATCACTGGGGGAGCTTGCCCTATGCCCACCAAAACACTTCTGGAGTGCAGAGTATGCGCGCCATGTGAATGAATGAACAATCTAGACTGGCATTGAAACATCTCTCAAAACTCAATTTACCTCGAAGTTCACGCTCTTTACCATTCTACACTGCAAATGAAGAACAAAATTGTTTTAAAAAATGTGAAAAGTGCTCTACACTCGTAATTTCCTTTGTAGCTCACGAGGTGGAAGTTCCCGCAGTTCTGTTTTTGTTCAGATGGGGGGATATACGGTATGAGTTATAGGAAACCGCTCGGTTTCACTGCTCTTTCGTGCATTCGGTTTCACATTGTGTGATAATGTATATAGCTCAGAGTCCGCCAGGGGCTAGGTAGGAGTGGCGAAATGCGGGGGGGTTGGTGGCGAGGGGTGTAGTGGAGATAAATATCCGAAAGGAAAAGAGGCAGGTCCCTAGAACGGGCTGAAGCAGTCGAAGAATAAAAAGGTGGGAGACGAGATCGGGATAAAGAGAGAGATTGCAGACGGACAGTAGGACGAGGGAGTACGAGAAGATTGATAAACAAAGAAGGAGGCAGGAAAAGGGTAACTGTCGGAAGGAGCAACGAGGGACGGGAAAAGGCACCAGCCAAACGGGTTGCTCGGCCTGGGGAGGCAAAGCGGCGGCAGTAAGCTGAGTGAAAGCAAATTTGTCATATGTTTACAATTACGGCGAGACGCGGCGGAGCGTGGCGCGCACGCTTGGCGGGGGAGCGCATTCCAGGCGGGGGAGCGGACCCTTTGAAGTATGATGCCGTGGCTGTGGCTACACGTGCACGCACCAGTGGGCTTAAGCGCTTCCCCAAACGGATTACATGGCGGCACGATGCACGTGATTGTGCGCGTGCTCGCCATGCAATCCACTTTTGGGAGGACTTTGAAATGCCCCTCTTACTGGAGTCTAGCATAGCGATAGCGTAAACACAATAGCTAGGCGAGACCTAAAAACGAAGGCCATAATATGGTATGATGAGGCAGTAATAATCCCTTTAACCGAATGCCCTCCATGCTCTTCTTCATTCTTGACCCTTGCTTCTAAGTGGCGACAGAAGAGTTCTTCTCGAATCTTCTACAAATATCCCTCGGTCTTCTTTACAACATTTCCTTCCACAGCAGGCAACGCAACATGTGGAGCCGGGCATGTGGAGTTCCTTTGCAAAATGTACATTTCTATGAGTGTGCCAACTCGGCTTGTTTTACAACAATAGATGAGGAGAAAAGTTGTGGAGTGGAGTTTTTTGCGAGGACATTTGCACGTTTATTGCAAGCAGGCAGAGGAAAGCAAAATATTAAACATCCTTAACAATGGAGAGATCTGCTAAGTGGATGAACTCGGCGGGTATTCATATTAAATTAGAAGGAGAAAAAGTGGGAGGGATGAGTAATGTTTAGTTTATTTGGGAGTTTCATAAAGTGCAATCTCTATCGAAGGGTATCAGAGAGCTTTACATGAGAACAGTTACTAGCGCAGGCCAACAGTTTACACAAAGACACTTCATATTTGCATTAAAAAGTTAACATCAGAATGTTTCAAATGTTGGTGAGACTTGAATAAACAAGCATTTACAATGCAATAGGTCTCGCAATGACATTATTTTGAGCTATTGGAATTGTAAAAGACATTGTTTTTTTTTCCTTTCTAAAAAAACAAAGAAAATGCTCTAATGCAAAATGGCAATAGATAACTTTTTTGTAACTGCGAAATCTATCGCATAGCATTTGTACTAGTGTGAGTTATCGGTATTGTAAATGGTACTGGTCCTTTCGCTAAGAGGAAGAGTACACAAGCATTTGCAATGCAATAGGTTTTGTACTTGCGACATTTTGAGCTATTGGCATTGTAAATGGCAATGCCTTTTATTTATTTGTTTAAAAAACCTGCAATAATAAAAGACATTGTCATTTACAATACTAATATGTTAAAGTTTCGAAAATGCGAGACCTATTGCTCTGCCAATGCTTGTTTTCCAATGTTCAGAGGGACATGACTGTATAATATTCGTTGTCGTATTGCTAGATGTACAGGATTTGTATACCTAGACGTGTGGCGTGCCAGGCGCCATCAAGCACTGTGGGCAGTGCATGCGTCATGGTTAGCTGATTAGTAAACATCTGGCACAGCTATTGCACCATTTCAGTATTACACATCCAGCACGACAGGCATCCACGTGTGTCCCTCGAAGAACCAAGAAACCGGTGGCGTGTGTGTCCGTGTGTGCAGAGCTGTGTGCTGTGATTCAGGTCTGAAGTGGGGTGTGTGTCTGTGTGTGCAGAGCTGTGTGCTGTGATTCAGGTCTCAGGTGGGGTGTGTACCTGTGTGAGCAGAGCTGTGCGCTGTGATTCAAGTCTAAGGTGGGGAGTAACGTAGCAAGTGCCATAGGCCATGTTGGAAGCAAGAAAATAGCACTTTGTGGCTGCTCTTGGAACAGTAAAATACGGCATTGGCAAGGTTCAATGGGCCCCTCGAGCTTCTGGGCCCCGGTGCAACTGTAGCTGCTGCGCCCCTGGGCAAACCCCTGCAGTGCACTTTGCACCACCCCCTTGGAGCCCAAGGGAACACTCTCCTGTGCATTTAGCGTGGCTGTCATGAAATGCCCCTTTAAGCACAGAGCATGTAATTCTAATCTTGGTATTTGGCCAGCCTTCCATACACATTATTATTAAAAGTCACAATTGATAATGACTCGTGTTGCTTTATTCTATTAACTCCCATAGAGGTCTGACTTCGATCAGGAGGGGCACTTCACCTTTTGAATACAAGCATTTGCAATGCAATAGGTCTCGCATTTACGCAACTTTGAACTATTGGCATTGAAAATGACAATGCCTTTTATTTATGTTTTTAAAACCAAAACATAAATAAAAGGCATTGTCATTTAAAAAGCCAATATCTCAAACTCGCGTAAATGCGAGACCTATTGCATTGCAGATAATTGTTTAAAGACCTGTGAAGTACTCGGCTGCGGCTGTGTGTGTGCCCGGGACTGTCTCAGCCCGGGCTGACACACACGACAGGGGGTGTGGGGGATGTGAAGGAGCTGAAGCCCAGTGTGTTTAAAAGTGCCTGAAAGCACGCGGCGGGGCGAGAGGTTGTTTGTTCCAGCAGTGGAACGATGTCAAAGTGAAAAATCAAAATGATTTTGGAGGTGGTGAGGTAGGCAACACTTGTGTAGAGCACAGCTACGCAAGATTATTTATGCGCTATAGTTAGAAGAGTTTGGGATCAGGGGCAGGGGCGAGTTCAATAATAAAAATGGGCTCAATATTAAGAGTGAGTTGTTCACTGATCACTTTTCGGTCAGGAAATAGGAGTGTGCTCAGTGGTCAGGTCGCACCTAATCCTCGCCGGCGCGAAATCACTGGCCAACCTCATACAATTTGTTGGCCCAAGTCCGTTGCCCTGTGGTCATGTGTCCACTTGTGTAAAGCTCTCCTCTGGCTGGCAGTCACAGCAAAGAGGACAATTATTGAATGGGAAAACGTTCAAAGAGTTGAGTGCTTTGTAAAGAAGAGAACACTTTCAAAGACCTGCTCGACAGACTCAAGTCTCACAGCCCGTTAAAACCACACTGTTGTTTTAAGGTGGGGCGGGTGGTGGGAGAGGAGACATGAGCCTGAGGTGACAAAGTGATCTGCTCCACTGGGCCATTTGACAGGGGAGTACCAGGTGGTGTCAACCCGCCGGGGAGGGCGCATGCCCCATATGAAGAGGCGAAATCAGCTCGAGATTACAGATTGGATTAACAGATGTGGAGCAGAGGGCTGGGGATGGAGTGAGGAGGGCGACGACTCATCCTAAAAAGAACACAAAAAGAAGTTTGGGAGCCGCATCCCTTCCCCCTCCATGACCAGTCCCCGGAGCACAGCAGCTCCCTTTGTGCTGCTTGTGACCCAGTAATTATGAGTGCGAGAACCAAGCCGGGCGCTTCCCTTGTGCTGGTATCAAGCCTCGCAGCCTAACAATGGAAAGGGGAGAGGGCAGGTCTGGGAAAAAGGCAGAGAGGGCGATGGCACGGGGAGAGAGGAGCTGCCTGGGAAATACTGGAAAAGGATCCTGGCGAGAGGGTAGAGGCACGGGGTGGGTATGGCAGAGGCACAGGAGTGAGATGGCGCAGAGTGAAAGGAATACGTGAGAAGCAAAAGCAGACTTTGGAAAAGCAAAGAGGAAGAGGGGACGGGTTTGAAACACACAACCGAAGAGAAGAGGAAAGGGGGAGAGAACAGATACCGACACAGGCGCATGACACAAGGAGACGATCTATGACATTCTATCAAACGGGAGAAATGGCCTTGAGAGCAACACTCAAAGGTATTATTGATATTGAAAGGAATTGTTTTTATACAGGGACATAAACATAATCAGTCTCGACTGAATGGCTCTGGCAAATCTGTGCCAGCAGCAGCCCGGGTTAGGAGAGCCAGTGTGAGGAGAGGGGGGTGGAGAGAGCAGGGCAGGCCGAGCAACTCCACTGTCTGCCGTGAGCCGGGTGCGTGACCGCGCTAAGACCACGCTAATTAGAAACAGATGGCCCCCCCTAAAGATAAGAAATTGCTTCATGACAGCCGTGAAGCAGACGACCCAGTCCGGATGGGCCGTCCAAAAGGGAGAAAGGGCAGTGACCAAAAAGCATCCTTTTCAATGGGAAGCCAGCGTTTAGCATAAAGCTGACGCGACCCAATGAAAATGATGGGTGGGGCTTCAAGTCTCCTTCTAAAATCTCCTCTCCCACAATATGTCTCGCCGAGCGAGCAGCGCATGCGCACTGCAACGATAGGCAAGACCGTAGAAATAATAATGACAATCCAAATTCATTTGAGGCAAGGATCATCACATTGTACTCCAAACGAGTAAGCATACCTCCAATATGGCACTGATGAGGCCAATGGAACAAAGAACAGTCTGGATCAGTGGTTCTTAACCTATGGTCCGGCAGTGCTTAATTTGTAAATAAATAAATAAATAAATAAATAAAAAAGGTGCCAGGTCTCTTGTCAGAAGACCACTGCAGGTACACGCCGCTCACGCTTGCTAAATGTACTCTCGCAGTAGCCCCCCCATTACTCTTAATTATGCAAGCAGGAGTAATCTCATAATCATCAGTAATTTTGTGTCAAGCAGTAATGCGGAAATCACCAAAATTACTCTGGCGTGATCAACATTCTGCTAGGGCCTAATTAAAGGACATTATTTCGGTTTCCTTTTTGTTTTTTCCATTTTTGCTGTAGGTACTACATTATTAAAGGAAATGGAATAACCATACTATTCCAAATTGCCATGAGGTCGATTACCGAACCTCTGTTACTTGCTCTTTTAAATTAACTACATCTTGTGCCAGAAAATGTGTGGCTTTGAGAAGATCAAAAACATCTCCTACTGACTTATTTTCTTCAGTTATCACTGCACGTATATATATATCAAGCATGTTCTTTCTACTAATGTAGAACGGGGCCATCCTCTGGCACGACGGACTGCACCGAGGTCACCCCATCCAGTGCACATTGTTGACTCTAGATGAAAACCTCTTGTATTGTGTGTTTATTTGTGGTGTTTGCTCCTCTTTGGGGAAGCCTACGGAGCTAAAAGGTGGGAGAAAGGACTTTATTTGTTAAGTGTAATTCCTTCAGTTCTCCATCTCAATGTAGTGCACTGGGGGAGGGGGGGGGGGGGGTCGATATTAACACATGCGTTTTTTTAGGTCAAGCCTAGCAACACATGCCCTGCTCTGCGAGGTACACTTTATATACTCTAGGGACAATAATTATATTGCTTGCATGATGCACAAAGCCCTTCATTTCAAGACCCCCATCTATCTGGCTCAAAAACTAGAACAATCAGGGGGCTGCAGAGGATCACGACGTGCACGTACAATGCTCCTGAAACCACAGAATTTCCACAAAAAGAGATCGAGTAACAGAGCCTTCTCTTGCATGGCCCCAAAGATTTGGAACTCTCTTCCTCCGGAAATCCGTACAATCTCCT
Source organism: Triturus cristatus (assembly GCF_964204655.1). Lineage (NCBI taxonomy): Eukaryota > Metazoa > Chordata > Amphibia > Caudata > Salamandridae > Triturus > Triturus cristatus. The sequence goes on from NC_140582.1 coordinate 536,256,666, forward strand.
CCACTGCTTCCTTCAAAAAGGAAGTGAAAAAAATCCTAATGCTCAAGTTCCTGCCGGAATAGCCAATGGCTACTAGCCTCCTTTACTGCCCTCTATTCGGTCATCTTGATTGACTTTTGAGATGATTATATACCTGTGAATAACATTGTTAGCATGCATTGTAAATACATATGTTCGAATGTTCCTCACCCATTACTGTATCCGCCCTACCCTTATGTAAAGAGGTCCGATACCTACAGGAGTCTTACACATGTCTTGCATAATTATGTAACAAATGTTTTGCTTCCCAATACTGTATCCCTCTTACCCAAAGTTGTGAAGCGCTCTGATACCCATAAAGGTCACTTTCGCACTATACAAAACTTTATAAATAAAAAAAAATAAAAAATCCCTCACCCCCTATTAGCTCCTTTGTTTGCATGTCTAAATTCCCTTCCTTTCAGGGCTAATTTTTACATATGTCCCTCCTTTTGGTGGGTGGTTTCTGTCCCTGGCGACTGGCCCTGTTGCAAGTATTATTACCCCTCTGTCCACTTTGGTACGTTTGTGCACTTCATTTTTAGTTTCTGACTGCTTTCGAAATGAAACTGCTCATTATCTCTTAGCCGCACATTTAATTTAACCCACGTTTAATAAAAAACAAAAATTTTACCAACATAAGCACGGCGCTCACTTAGCGCGCTTGCATTTTCCAACAAATACCATGTGTAAAAAAACGTTCTTTTTCTGCATGGTGCCCGCTTCATGGACTGGTGCAATAGGTCTGGATTTTTTTGTGGGCAAGGGGAGAGTATTTTCCTAAATCCTCGTGTATACGGATTTCACACCATATATGTGTTTTGCTTTAACAAGAGGCCTGGCGTTAGGATGACCAGAAGTCTCTATTTCCTGAGACAGTTTTTTTACTTGTTTCCAGGCGTACCTATACTTTTAGTAAAATTAAATACACGTCCTGGTTTTTAGCTGATGTTCGGGTGAGCATTACCACTGCAAGAAAAACACGTTCCACAGACTTTCATCCCCATCAAACTAGATCTGGGCGGAGTTCGCGGAAATACTCTGCGGAGTTTTGCAAGCTCCGGAGTGTGGCGCGAACTGCCGTTCGCGCTGCTCTTCTTGCTGTTCGTGCTGCTCTTCCTGCCGCTCGGGTAAAAATTCTACCTGAGCGGCAGCTCGCGCTCACCAACTTTCTGGTGGCGAGCATGAGTGGGGAAAAAACTCTGCTGCGCTATGCGCATGCACAGCAGAGTTTTCTGCACTTCGCAAGCTCCGTGAAGTGCAGAAAACTCCGTGAACGAAGAGGATTTCACCGCCCAGGTCTACAGCAGACCCTCTCACATGCTGTGTGATACAAAGGAAGGCATCCCTTAATATGCACCACTCCTGGCTTTTCTCACTTCCTGTCTAAGACAAGTGTTAGCAGCCCAAGCTCGACATGTGGCACAGCATGGCACGGCACGGCACGTTCAGCTTATCTTCGCTTATCAAACTGTTGTCTGTTTATGAAACCGCTACATAGGTATATTTTTGTTTGCATACATGCAAAGCAAGTATCATATTTTTGGAAGAATAATAAATGGTGTGCACGCATCAGTTAGCATCAACAGGTCAGCAGCTCCAAAATACCTGGAACACAAGCATACGTTTTTTACCCAGCAGTTTGTTGTCATTTGTCAATGCCAAAATACGCATATTTATTGTGAACTACAAAATGTACCTTAATTTTTTTACTCTGTATTTAACATGAAAACACCAATTTTGGTGAGTAAACACTATTTTGTTGTTCGTTTTAAAAGTGAACTATGTGTGGTAATGTCTCTGAAACTTGCCGATGCTCCACAGCACGGGTAAAATGCATTAGCAAAGCCAATACACCCCAAAGGCGAGACCTATTTGCTTTGCAAATGCTTGTTAAGCATCTAGGAGAAGCCACTTGTGGATCTGCTGCACTGAAGGCTATCTCTAATACACAAGTACAGTGGAAACATGCAGTTCTATTTAAAATAATTCCCTCTATTTAACATGTGTCACTCAACTGCCTCATGCACAGACTGGCGGAAAACATCTACCAATCTGAAGGTAATCGCAGTAAGGCTTTGGCTCATGAATCACACACTTCCATTCCTCCAGTTATTTTCCATACTGCTGTACGATAATTCATGGTCCTACCTATAGATGCAGAGGCACTTTTGTTTGGTGTACCACAACTGTTTCTGCAAATGGCAGACAATGACGGACACGGACAGTGGAGTTATATAATCCTGGGCAGGCACCGGCTCTGCTTGAATCTCAGGTCATTTGAGTACCAGTCCACCTTCACAATCCAGTCAGAAAATACTACTTGCTGCCAGCGCTCACTCTACTGCAACCAACAACTCATATCCCAACACTGGCTGCAACTCACCATTCATAAAACTAATGCAGAGCTGGTGCCAGGGAACCAGTTGACAATGCAGACTAAGGACTAGCTTATCACAGGAGCATCAGAGGTTAACCACAACTAAAGAAGCTGCACAAATAGTCACTCATGAACTACTGCTCCAACATGCAACCTTGCATCAAAGACAAAAACCCAGGTGTTATGAGAAGGCCAGGCCTTCAGAGTCAGGCAGAGAAGGAAAGGAGCTGGGGTAGGGGGAAGCAAAGCTGGACGGCGATTTGCTTGTTTACCTGAAAGTGTTGTTTACAATGAGTCTACTGCAAAAGTCGAGAATTTTCAGAGTGCTGCTCATTTTTGCACAGGAGCACACAACCTGACAATTTACTTAAATGTTGGCCATGGAACCACCACAAAAAAAGCATTTGTAAAGCCAATAGGTCTCGCCTATGCGAGATCTATTCGGTTTGTCAATGTTTTTTTTCAGTTACATAGTACAGTATGACTTTGTTTGGCCTGTCATAGTATAGTATGTAACAGGCTGTCATTGTATAATATGGCATCTTTTGGAATATCATTGAGGTATAGCTGCAGAGGTAGTCTGAGCATCATTTGTGGGTTGGGTGCTAGAAGCTAAAGGCTGAGCAATGAAAGGAGACTAAAACTACAGTGGTTGATGGTAGTGGGTGTCTAGAAACCTACATCCTCATTTAGGCAATGACAACACACAGTAATTTCTACTTTTAGAAAAAATAAGAAACAATAGTATGATCAAATATCTTTAAACATGTTACAACACAAATCAAACGTATCACACACAAGACACTTCAATGTAGATAAACAGGATACGGATAACCTGTCTGCAAAGCGAGTTCCTAATAAATAAAAATGGAGTATAAACAAGTAATCTCATCTAACAATCTGTAGCTACGACAACATTAGTTGAGCACTTTGTGCTCTATTCTCAACCAATGGGATGCATTCTTGATTTTTTTATGGACAATTTTAGTCATGCGAATTACTGCTATGGTGTTTTTTGTTTTTTAAACAGTGGAACAAAATTGTACATTAGGCGCCCAGATTCTCTTTCAAGGATAAACACGACTGGTATTGCAATTCTAAATTTCAAATATATCATTTTTTCAGCAACATTATTTGAAATGAAATAAATAGGCCACTTTGCTGAATAACATCATTTTGGTACAAGATAAATGTACAAGTGGAAGTTGTTCATTCTCATTGCACAGGAAGGGACGCAAGAGTAGAAGTAAAAATATAATGGAGTGAAGAAATTGGTTCCAGTGAAAGCAAATATTTTCACATCACTGTGAGAGTATTGTTCCTGCTCGTGATAGTAAAAGAAATGTGTTGCGAGAAGATATATTCCGGGCTTACTCAACATATCCCCAATAACGTGTTCCATTTACAGAACGCAGAAAATTCACACAAAACCTGACTGGCGTTATTTTTAATGACCAATGCATATCGAAGCAAATTGAAGAGTCTGTCGTATCATCTAACAGCACTGGCTTTACTCACCCTCAACCACACAAGCTATCATTGTACACAGTGCAAAATGTCCTTTACATAACCAAGATAAAGGAGAAAGGATATGGGGTGCATGGGCACGGTATAGCGGCCAATGGACAGGGTCATGAAAAGTGTTCCAAATTACCTGCAGGTTGAGATGTACTGATCTATCTCTCGAAAGTAAGGCTGGTGATAGCCAGTAATTGCGATAAGATATTCGTTTTGTATTGTGCTACCTGTGACTAATGTTCATCCTGAAGTCTCAATGCGAACATGCTGTTTATCTGAAGCTTGTTTCCATGTTTAATAAAAAGAATTAAAAAAAAAAAAAAAAGAATGGCACAAGAATTTGGATGCCCTCTCTGCGATACCAAAGGGGATGATGGACGGAGCGCTTGAGCAAATCAAACACTCACCCCCAGTTAACTCATCTGGGTTTAATCCATCATTCTTTAGCTCACTCCACCACCCCAGTTCAGACATGGCCATATGCAAATCAGCCTGACCCTGTGCCTCATGGGAACAGTCCAACCCGAACTGCCAAGCCATGTCTTCCCTGGACCGGAAACAAGCATCCTGGGACCGGTTTCGGGTTCATAACCCTCATCAGCCAGGCTATCTTGAATCCAGTGGCAAAGTGAGCAAGGGACCCACGTCTGGGCATACCCTGCCAACTTAGGGCTAACAAAGCGATACCAAGGGCACAGGGTCAAGACTGATTTGCAGATGGCAGGGTCCAAACTGGAATGGCATGGTGAGCAAAAAAACGATGGATTTAGGCCCAGATCTCTGTACTGGGGTGAATGTATGACATTGTTCTGCATTCTGTCCATCAATAGTTCTTTTGGCACTAAACTGTTCTCTGTCAACTTCTAACTCCGTAAAGTCCTTAGGTATCACCCTGGACAAAAACATGTCAATAAAAGAGCACATCAACAACTCTCAAAACTTGATTATGGTAACGCCATCCTAACTGGAACTCTGAAAAGTCACCTTGCACCCCTAAGAACGACTCTCAATGCAGCTGTCCGGCTCCTCACAGGAATTAGACGGTTTGATCACATTTCACCTGCTTCCCATTAAAGCATCTTCAAGATCGCTTGTATCACTCACAAAGCCCTTCACACAAAAAAAGCTAAAATACCTAGAACCCAAACTATCAAGAGCAGGAAGAGTCCAGACACTGAGAAGCTCCAACTCTCTTCTTCTCATACCTTCTAACCTGAAGAAGGAATCATCCCAGGCACGTATGTTCTCAGGAAATGCCCCTGGAACACACTGCCTAAGGACCTCCGCTGCAACCCTTCTCCGTCTTGCTTCAAAAGGAACACTCTAACTCTGACTATTTGTGACCTGTACAAATCCATACATGTACCTCTTGTAAACATATGCACATAACATGTAACATGCACTGATACCTTCGGGTCTAGCTAGCGCTATATAAAACTAAAAAATATGTACATAAATAAGAATTAAGCGTCTTCCTACAGGAGCCAGTAATCAGCAGTGCAGAAAGAAGGGAGTACTAACGATAGGGCATCACCAATAATGGCATACTCATTTATAAAGCAGTGGAGAGAGAAGCACAGAAATGTAACATGTCACAATCATACAAGCATACTATATCCAAACTGGTAAGGAATCTTATTATACGAGAGAAGGTGGGCGTAGCCATAAATCTGCTCATTACATCGAATAACAAATAAATTCCAAAATACCTCATCATATTCAACATTCCTAAAAGATATAAATAAGGCATATATTTTCTTGCCCACAAAAAATAAAAATAAAGAGTATCCCTGTTATACAAAATAATGTAAAATCTGCAGCATCCTGCCAAATCATACTTTAACAGGTTGAAAACCAAGGCCATATATAGCTATTAAAATCATCCTGCGACACCAGAACAAAAGGCAACCAACTAACATGTGAGAGATTCTAATGTCTTCAGTATCAATTAACTGAAATAAAACTTTTTTTATTTTTTATTTTTTTTATCAGCGAGGCGGAAAATTACGGGAGGACAGGGGGCAAAAAGATTTCGCTTGATTCATAGCCAGAGAAGATAGTATTAACAATGGTACCATCCAACCAAAACCATATGATGTCCGATTAAGCGGAAATTTATATTTACTCACAAAGAGAAATGTATTCACCAATACACTTACATTTTTTGTAAAATAGACTTCAACATTTGTTCCACACGAGATCTGCAGAAAAACCACAGATGTGATAGAATCCTATGTCAGGACTGGAGGCGAGGAGTATGCCTTCTTTCTTCACTTTATTCATTGGCAGCCAATCAAAACAAACAAGACTACATTTCCCAACAACCCTGGGGAGAAATGTAGTCAAACAAAATGTCCAATTAGAACTGTCCTGGGTGCACCAATCGGGGTCCTCCCGGCTCCAGATAGTCTGCCCTCACTGGCCCTTCCTCCTCTTTCTTCGCTGCTACGCAGTCGAGATAAGTGTTCCCTCATTGCTCTGTGTTTTTCTCATGTTAATGGTGTTGCATTATGTTTAACTGCCTATTGTGCTATTAGCGCGCTGTTATACTGCCTTGTGCTTTGACGCACTGTATTCTTTGTTTCCCTGCATTTCTGCTTCTTGAGTGACTGGATTGTTTCAGTTTATGCGTTCGGGCCCTGTAGCCCGTTTCTTCTGGTGTATTTTACATTGGGGCTCGTTCTGAGGCAGCGCTGTGTTTTCCCTTCACCACGCGCTGTTAGACCTAAGTTTACATTTTTATAGACGAGTGCCACGCCTCTGAAGGAGCTGCAGGGTCGTCTCCGCCCTTTATGCGGCTCGTTTGATGCACCCACGCTCCTCTGGCCGCCAGGGGGCACGTGAGGAGCGTTTCTAACGGCGCACACCTTCAAACCCTGAAGGGCTTGTGTGACGCGCCGTAGTTGCGGGTTTCGCTGGCCTGAGAATGCCGGAAGGTGTAATTACTGCGATCGGTTGCTGTTTTTCTTTTAAAGCATGATTGGCGGTGCATTTGTCACGCTCCACCAGGCACTTTAGGTGGAGTCTGTATTTATTTAATTTTTCCTCTGATGCCCTTTCAGGGTCTAGTATCAGCGCTTCGCTCAGTGGGCCCCTTAGTCCCAGGCCAGTATTCTTTTCTGCTGACTGTTTGTACCACCTTTTTTCAGCCACAAGACACTAGTGCCCAGGGGTTTACCCCCCCCCCCCGATTATTAGAGTTGCGAGGCTCCTCGCCCTTCATTCCGGCTGACACCCACCCTCCCATATAGCTGGTTCTTCCTCAGCCTGTTCTGACGCTCAGAACCTACTATTGAGGAACTCAATTACTTTTTACCTTTCATCATGGAGTTTGGGTACGATGATGATTCCCAAGGAGGGGAGAATGCCCTGGCCGACCTCCAGTGGGACGATGAGTTCTATGATGCTGTGGATGCGTCCATTTGCAGAGCGGTAGGGGAGGCTATCACCCTTCTTGAGGAGAGGTTAACACAAAAAATAGATCAAGCGCTTGCGCGCCTAACAAGCCTACCTGTCCCGCCCCCCACCCCACCCCCCCCCGGCGGTTCCTTCAACTTCACTGCCGGACTCCTCTCCTCCTCCTGCTAAAAGCCCTCAGGACGCGAGGGTGGACGCCACTGCTTTTAACAGACCTAAACAGGCCTTCCTGGTTTCTCAGTCGAGTCTACCACTGGGGGCTCCTCCCCCCTCTGTCCCTCAGGGCGCAGAGGATACCACCGATCCAGACCCCCACTGTGCCAGATGTGTCTGACATGTTTGATCCATCCAAGGACTTCCGACTGGGCTCCAGGGGATAAAGTGATGGAGTATGTAGCCTCTCGCATTAGAAAACCTTTGAAAAAGGAAGCCCGCAACTGCCCCCGGGCGGAATGTCCCCGTCAGTCTTTGGACGGTAAAGTAGCCCTCACGCCGGAGATTGACACCCGTATAGCGACATTCCTTCAAAAATTCATGCCCGACCCCAAAAAGGGGACAGACAGATCTTGCCGCTCCTGCCAGGATAAACTTCTTGATGTGCTAGGCCCTTTGACGAAGATCCTCGACATGGCAGAGGAGGCCAAGTCATCAGGCTCACTCATCTCCCTGGACTCTCTCTCTGGATGGGCTCAGAGAGCTATAGTTTTTCTTGGCAACGCTAACTGTGCCATTTCGACCGAGCGCTGTAGCTCTTTCCTCATCAAGGTGGACCCCAAACTTGGGGATCTTGCAGATTCTGAGGCCGGAGCAGTGCCCAAGGGGGCTTGTTTGGCGACCCGTTCATAAGAGAATTTGGAAAATTTGTTAACACTTTTACTTTACTGGACAGAGCACAGGCGCTCGACCGGCCGTGGTGCCAACCACCAGCCGAGAGGCCAAGGCTCCAATAGAGGACACTATCAGGACCGGTTCCACTTTGGCAACTTTTACCATCGAGAAGCTGCATCCTCTTCCAACGGTGAGTGTCCTCCCTTCTTCCCTCTTAAAAATAGGGCGGAGGCTGGGGAATTTTGTCCAGGCTTGGACTTCTGTTACGGGGGACCAGTGGGTTTTACAGACAGTCCAGGCCTTCCACATAGAGTACCTGGGCGTTCCCTATCAGCGCCACAGACCCCGTCCCATCCAGTTATCACTTCAGGATTCGGCTCTAGGAGACAAAGAGGTTTCCTCCCTCCTTTCCAAAGGAGTGATAGTGCCAGCGGTCCTACACCCACAGGGCTTTGTCAGCAACCTGTTCCTAGTGGAAAAACCAGATGGAGGCACGCGCCCAGTAATCAACCTAAGCAAGTTCAATGAGTGGTTGGTTCACCGCCACTTCAAGATGGAAGGCATCCATCTTCTCAGGGATGCGCTGCGCCCGGCCGACTGGATGGTCCTCTTCGATTTGAAGGATACTTACCTAGTAATTCCTATTTTTCCTCCCCACCGGCGGTTCCTCCAGTTCCTTTGGCGAGGCCAGACTTTTGAGTTTGCCTCCCTCCGTTCGGCCTGTCCTCGGCCCCTTGGTGTTTTACCAAGGTCCTCAAGCCAGTGGTGGAGTGCGTAAGAGCTTGGGACATTCGGATGATCATATACCTCGATGATCTTCTTATGGATGCTTGCCCTCGTCTGCTTCATCGTCATCTTCAGTTGACAGTGGACCTCCTCCAGGGTCTGGGGTTTGTTGTCAACGAGGCAAAGTCCATGCTCTCCCCCTCGCAGACTCTGACATTTCTAGGTTTCGTGATAGACATAAAGTCCTCTACACTCAGTCTCCCTCACCGCAAAGTCACAAAGATCCGCCACGAGTTGCGTCGGGCTCTGACCAGAGAGCAACTTTCGCTCAGAGACTTGGCGCGACTGGTGGGTCTTCTCTCTGCCTCTATCCAGGCGATTTTTCCAGGGCCCATCCATTATCACGCGTTGCAACGTCTAAAAGCCCTGCACCTTCGGAAGGGATGCCCTTACTCTGTCTCTGTCGGAGGAAGCCAAAGAAGAGATCCAATGGTGGCTCCAACACATAGAGGCCTGGAACGGTCGAGCCATTTTTGGTTCTACTCCAGATTTATTATCAAATCTGACGCCAGCAATCTGGCATGGGGAGCCAGGTGCGGCGTTTTTTCTACAGGAGGATTGTGGTCTCCAGACGAATGCAAATTACCTATCAACTGTCTGGAGCTACTGGCGGATTCCTTCCCTGCGTTGTTGGATCAGGGAGTCCATCCAGTCTTCGGTCCTTCTCAAGATGGACAACATCTCGGCAGTCCGCTACATCAATCATCTGGGCAGCTCCAAATCCAAAGCCCTGTCCGATCTAGCGGCCAGCTTTTGGCAATACTGCCTAGACTACCATGTATTGGTGACAGCGGAATACCTTCCAGGTCGGGAGGATTTGGTGGCGGATTTCCAGTCCCGCAACTTTCGGGATTCCAGCCTGTGGAAGCTGGACTCCGAAGTTTTTCGGAAATGTTACGGCCTTTGGGGGCCTTTCTCAATTGACCTCTTTGCCTCGAGGCTCAATCACCAACTACCTCGGTTTTACAGTTGGAGGCCAGACCCCTTAGCAGTGTCCACGGATGCCTTTCTCCAAGATTGGAGCCTGGAGTCGGGGTACGCGTATCCACCTTTTGCGATGCTTACCCGAGTGACGGCCCACTCCCGGCGCCAGAGAGCGGACCTGGTAGCCCTCTCTCTCCTGTGGAGGTCTCTGGTATGGTTTCCAGTTCTTCTGGAACTTTCCTGGGATTCTCCAATCCTACTCCCCTTTCTGCTGCATCTGTTGCTCAATCCCGACGGAGTTCCTCATCCCCTAGTTCTGCAGAACTCATTGCGACTTGTAGCAAGGAGGATTACTGGAGACGATGAATCCCGGGCCTTTTGGCAGAAGCTGAAGATCTCATCTCTAAGGCGTGGGCGGACAGTACCGTCAAACGATATCGATCCGCTTGGGGCAGGTGGTCCTGTTAGTGTTTGCGAGGGAATATCAATCCCTTGGACGCAGATGTAGTGTATGTTCTCAACTTTTTGGCTCCTTTGCCATCCAGTGTTTTAGCCTATCGTTCTATTAACACTTTCCATTCTGCTATCTCTGCTGGTCACGTTCCCTTCAACAACTCCCCTTTCAGGGAACACCCTCTTGTCTGTAAGCGTCTGAGAGGCATTAGGCTTTCCTTGCCTCCTGAGCCGCGTTACTCGGCTCTTTGCGACGTAAACCAGGTTCTTTATTTATTCTTGTCCTGGTTTCTTTCAAGGAAGGAGCTTAATTGGCTATGTTACTTTGCCTCATTTCATGCAGGATGTTTACTTCCTCGGGTGTGACCTTTACATTGCACCGTCGAACGAAGTGCCATACCAGGGTGATTTCTTACCCGGAGTTCCCGGACTCTACCAAAGTTGTGCGTTGTTCGCGGTCTAAAAGCGTACGAGGAAATGACGGAGGACTTTCGCCCTCCAGGCGAGCGCCAACTCCTCATTGCTCTACGTCAGCCTTTTAAGGCATTCTCTTCTCCTACCATTGCCCGTTGGGTTAGGTGGGTTAAGCAGGAAGCCGGCATCAGCCTCCGAGACTTTGGTGCCCACTCAACTAGAGGGGCGATGGCTTCAAAAGCATTTGGCTTGGGTGCCCGTTTAGAGGATATCCTCAACGCGGCAGATTGGTCCTCGGATTCTATCTTTAAAAGGTTCTACTTCAAGCCTGTGCTTGAAATGGCTCACCTCGTTGTGAGTAAGCTTTGAACTAGCATAATCCTCGCCTCCAGTCCTGACATAGAATGAAAAATTTCCTAGCTAGCATAACGGAAAGTTTCAATTCTATTAAGGGCTCGGAGGCGAGGATTATCCCACCCTAGGGATCGCTAACAGGATTTCCCCCCCGTATTGTAGTAAGTAAACAGATTTTGTGTTCTTGTTCTACTGGCATGAGCGGTTTGGTTTCCTGTAATGATGATGTCACATGCTCCCAGGCGTTCTCATTGGTGATGTTTAGTACATCTTTGCATGCTCTTTTGCTTGCTGGTCATGATGGTCAGATAGCTGCCTTTTGCTGTCTTCTGTCCACATCATATTTTCCCCATGAGTTGATGTCTCCCTTTTGTACTCGTAGGTTGAGACTCGAATAAACAGGATGCCCGAGTTTGAGTTAACGGCTGACTTCGCGCAAAGAAAGAGGAGAAAGGGCCAGTGAGAGCAGACTGTCTGGAGCCTGGAGGACCCCGATTAGTGCACCCAGGACTGTTCTAATTGGGCATTTTGGTTGACTACATTTTTCCCCAGGGTTGTTGGGAAATGTAGTCTTGTTTGTTTTGAATGGCTGCCAATGAATAAAGTGAAGAAAGAAGGCATAATCCTCGCCTCCGAGTCCGTAATAGAATTGAAACTTTCTGTTACGATAGCTAGGAAATGTTTCATTACATCCACTATCTACATTTTATCCTCCAATCTCACCAGTTAGAAATAATGCTCTTACCTTGGAAAATCTACTAATAGCAAAACTAGATACATTTGTGCTATTCAATTTTAATAAGGATATTTCCAAACAGCAACAACAGAAGAATGTTTTCCTCTGACACCTTCGGGTAAAGTTTGCGCTATATAAAAACGCATTAAATAAATAAATTGTACCCTTGTAGTATTGCACGCAAGGAATTAAGGCATGCCCGTGTAAATTACACAATAGAGAAATACACAGAAAAAGACAGAGAATGGTTTGTAACAGAAACTCATACCCAAAAAAAGACACCCACTATGTGTTTGATTTGTAATGCAGCTACAAATCGTCGAGGTCACTTCGCAGCGCATGGAGCAAAGGCTAGAGCAGACAGAGAAAATTATCATACATAAAGGCCATACCGAACATACTTCAGGCAAACATGCAGGGGAAATTGTTGGAGCTTGGATAGTTACATAGTTACCCCAGATAAACGGCCCTGACCCTCAAAGAGGCCGAGCAGGGGAAGTGGTTCTCGTAGAGTTTATTTAAGGAGCAAAAGTTTCCTGGAAAAGGTCCGCCATCAGTGTTTTTTACAGGATGTTGAAGTTAGGCTCGGTTTGAGGGAATAGGTGCAACATATTCCACAGTCCCTTACAATGAACTCTCGCTGTTGTACCCCATGCTTCTTTCATCTTCATTTTAGCATTTCAATTAGCTTGGTTCTAGTTTATCAGAGAATGAATCTCGGTGTCTAGTACGTCAAATTTACGAGCTAGAGCGGGAGGTCTCCTTTGAACACAAGGCACAGAACCCTGAAGGTAATTCTTTATTCGACTGCAGCCAGGGCTATAGGACTGGGGTAATATGGTCATGATTCTCAGCTTTCAACAGAGATTCACTGCTTGATTCTCTATCCTCTGGAAATTACTAATTTCATTCTTTGGTGCACCTGCCCAGACCATATTAGAGTAAGCTAGTCATGAAAATACTAGGGATTTTGTGAGTTCAAACTTAATTTCTGTTGAAGTAACAGAATTGTCCTTCTCAACCTCAGGAGTTGGAGGTTGGTGATCTTCACTACTGAAATTTCTTATTTGTGCCAAAATGGTTGGTGTGCCATAAGGTCAACAAAAAGGTTACATTAAAAAAAGCCTTTGTATAAAAAAGAGACAATGAAAACAAGCAAACTAATGACAGTGACTGAATAAATTTACAGCCTATACATTTTTGGTGCTGTTAGGAGACCTTACCAATGAGCCCCTGTTGGAAAGCGCTCCCCGGGGAGGCTGCGGAGTGTGCTCCCGTCCACCCTGGGGCCCACCTTTCCCAGAATTAGGCCGAGCAAGAGCAGAGAGGCCCTGCCTGGCAGGGTCTCGCACCTAGGTTCGCACGCGCTGCGCTTACTCTCTCTTCGGATAGAGGGACACCACACAGTAGGTCGTTTATAAGGCAATAAGTCTTTATCGGTAGTTGTCAGGGATCTTTTTGATCCGGTAAGCAGGTGCCAAAGTAAATGCCACAAGCGGCAGCGATCTTGTGATGAGGGAAAAACGGGGTAGCGGGACAGTCTTTGAATCAGTGTCTCTGCGAGGTATCCAGCGCCCAGCTCTCAATCCTCGAGCTGAGGGGATGTTGCTTCTCTCGGCGATCTCTACCGATCTTCTTGGAGGAACGGGCCGCGAGTCACTCAGCAGGCACCGGAGGGTCTTAGTTCAGGGAGCCGCGACGGCGTCAGCAGGGCTCAGATGGATCAGAGTTCGGGGAGCCGCGACGGCGTCAGCAGGGCTCAGATGGTCTCAGGGTTCGGGGAGCCGCGACGGCGTCAGCAGGGCTCAGATGGTTTCAGAGTTCGGGGAGCCGCGACAGCATCCGCAGGGCTCAGGTGGTTTCAGAGTTCGGATAGCGATCTTCTGTTCGGTGAGCGATCGAGCCGCGACCAGGTCAGCAGGCTCTCGTCAGTCCAGGTCTTCTCCGCCTCTCGTCCCTTCAGCCCCCCTTGTTATACTCCCCTTCCTCTTTGAAGTCCGGGGTCCTCGCGGAGAGGGGTCTGGTGCCTGGGGGGGCGGTGTGTCGGGGTTTCCTGTCGCTCAGCCCCTTGATCTGTTCAGATGTGTCCGGGAGGGACTCCAGATGCCCAGCAGGAGAGGCGCCCGCTCACCGGGGGCCTGGTGGCCGATCGAAACCTCCCTTGGGGAAGAGACCAGAGGTGTGACAGAGTCGGCGCCTCTCGGTCTGGTTTGGGGGGGTGTCGTTCTCCCTCGGCCGGGCATGCGTGTTGGGGACCTGTTCGGCCCTCGGGATGTTGGTCCACGGAAGCCGAAAGGCCGTGCCCACGAGGTTCGGCGTGTTTGTAGTGTGACTTGCTGGTCGGGAGGGCCCACGCCACGAGGCCGGTCTCACACGTGCCCCCCCCAGCTGAAAGGCGGGGAGAACTACCCATCCACTTGGGAGTTCTCCTCGCTGAAGCGGAAGAATCGGGACAGGCCGTCCGCGTTGGCGTGGTCAGTCCCGGGGCGATGTTCCACAGTGAAATCCATCCCCTGGAGAGAGATGGACCAGCGTAGCAGCTTTGGGTTTTCACCTCGCATCTGCATCAACCACCGCAGGGGTCGATGATCCGTTTGCACTCGGAAGTGTGTTCCGAACAGGTAGGACCGTAGCTTTTTGAGGGCCCAGACTACGGCGAACGTCTCTCGTTCAATTGTGCTCCACCGCTGTTCCCGGGGCAGCAACCTTCGGCTGATGAAGGCGATGGGCTGATCTATGCCTTTGTTGTCATATTGCGAGAGGACTGCCCCGATGCCGTGCTCCGAGGCGTCCGTCTGGACCACAAACTCCTGGGTGTAGTCGGGTGCTTTGAGTACCGGAGCCGCGCACATTGCGGCCTTTAGGGTGTCGAACGCCTTCCGGCAGGCGGGAGTCCAGTGTATTTTCTTGGGGTGTTTCTTGGAGGTTAGTTCTGTGAGAGGGCCGGCGATGCTGCCATAGCTTTTAATGAACCTGCGGTAGTAGCCGGTGAGGCCCAGGAAGGCTCGGACTTCCGTTTGGGTTGTAGGGGGTTCCCAAGACAAGATGGCGTCGATCTTCGGCTGGAGGGGGGCGACCTGCCCACTCCCCACCTGGTGCCCCAGATAAGTTACGGAGCCGTGCCCAATCTGACATTTGCTAGCTTTGATGGTGAGGCCGGCCCGGCGCAGAGCCAGCAGGACTTGACGGAGATGCTGGAGGTGCTCGGTCCATTGGGAGCTGAAGACTGCTATGTCGTCAAGGTATGCCGCGCTGAACCCCTCTAGTCCGGCCAGGACCCTGTTCACCAGCCGCTGGAAGGTGGCCGGGGCATTTTTCATTCCGAACGGCATCACTCTAAAGCGGTAGTGCCCATCTGGAGTGGAGAAGGCGGAGCGCTCCTTGGCTCCCTCGGTGAGGGCAATCTGCCAGTACCCACTGGTCAGGTCGAAGGTGCTGAGGTAGCAGGCGGCCCCAAGGCGGTCAATGAGTTCGTCGGCACGGGGGATAGGATGAGCGTCTGCTCGGGTGACCGCATTGAGGCCTCGGTAGTCCACGCAGAATCTCAGCTCGGGGGCAACACCCGGGGTAGTCGCTTTCGGAACCAGGACTACCGGGCTGGCCCAAGGGCTGTCGGAGGGTTCAATCACCCCGAGGTCTAACATCTTTGCTACCTCGGTCTGGATGCAGGTCCGGACCCGATCAGGGACCCGGTAGGCCCGATGTCTCACGGGCGGGCTGTCTCCGGTGTCCATGTCGTGGACACCAGCTGGTGACCCCAGGGGTCAGGGAGAAGAGATCCGCGAACTGCCCTAGTAGCTGGCGGCAGTCGTCGGTCTGTTGGGCTGTGAGGGCGGTCGACAGTCTCACTCCTTCCACAGATCCATCAGTTTCCTTCGCCCCCAGGGGGTCTGGGAGGGGCTCGGTGTCTTCTTCGGCCCCATCGTCGGTGGCTAGGAGTAGACTTAATTCGGTCCGTACAAAGTGGGGCTTGAGGCGGTTCACGTGGAGAACCCGGAGGGGGTTCCGCGGGGACCGCACATCGATGAGATAGGTGACTTGGCTCTTCCGCTCGATCACCTTGTAGGGCCCAGTCCATTTATCTTGGAGAGCGCAGGGTCTCACCGGGGCCATGACCCAGACTTGTTGGCCCGGCTGAAACTCGACCAGCGTAGCATTCTGGTCATACCAGCGCTTCATCTCTTCTTGACTGGCCTCAAGGTTTGCTTCTGCGAGTTCCCTGAATTTTCGGGTCTGGTTGCGGAGCGCCAAGATGTAACGGAACACGTCCGGAGGGGTCCCCCGGGGGGTCGCCTCCCACCCCTCTTTGACCAGGCTCAGGGGTCCTCGGACGGGGTGTCCGTATAACAGTTCGAATGGGCTGAATCCCAGGGATTTTTGGGGAACCTCCCGGTAGGCGAACAGGAGACATGGGAGGAGGACGTCCTACCTCCGGCGTAGGGGTTCCTCGAGGCCCATGATCATCCCCTTCAAAGTCTTGTTAAAGCGCTCGACTAGGCTGTTTCCTTGGGGGTGGTACGGGGTGGTGAATTTGTACGATACTCCGCACTGCTGCCAGAGGGACTTCATATAGCGGGAGATAAAGTTTGTGCCCCGGTCACTCACGACTTCGCGGGGGAACCCCATGCGGGAGAGGATCCCCATCAAGGCCCGGCCCACAACGGGGGCCGTCACGGTGCGGAGAGGGATGGCTTCGGGGTAACGGGTGGCATGGTCCACCAGGACGAGGATGAATCGGTGGCCCTGGGCGGTCTTGGGGTCCAGGGGTCCGACAATGTCGATTCCTACCCGCTCAAAAGGGGTACTGACAACGGGGAAGGGTTGGAGCGGAGCCTTGCGCTTGCCCCCACTCTTTCCGCTGGCCTGGCACGTGGGGCAGGACTTGCAGTGGGCCTCCACATTTGCTCGCATCTTGGGCCAATAGAAGTGGGTGACGAGTCGCTGGTAGGTCTTATCCTGGCCTAAGTGTCCGGCCAGGGGTACATCATGGGCCAGGCCCAGGAGAAGATTTCGGAAGCGTAGGGGTACGACTAGTACTCGGGCCGATCCCAACTCGGCCGACTTCTGTTCGCTGTAAAGGAGTCCGTTCTCCCAGTATACCCAGTGGGTGCCAGTCCGGTCGCCGGCTGCTTGGGCCTCGGCCTGTTGTCGGGGCCCAATGAGGGACGGGCAGGTGGATTGTTCTTGGCAGAGCTCTTCACGGGAGGGGCCCCCTTCGCAGGGCCACGGGGCCAGTTCTGTCAAGTCCCTGAGTTTGGTCAGGGCTTCGGGGTCGGAAGGCCCGGATTCTTCGCCGGGAGCGGTTGGTTCATCCAGAAGGGGGTCGTTGGCCTCTGGTGGTGTATCCTGGCTCTCGGGGATAGTGGCGGTGCTCAGGGGCCTGGCCTCTCCCCCCTCGGAGGAAGGCGCCCGGAGAGCCATTGAGCGCGTGGTGGCGCATACCCACTCGGGTAGGCCCATCATCTCGAGGTGGGCCCTTCGTTCCACTTGTCCCCACGGGGAGTTCTCCAGGTCGTTGCCCAGGAGGCAGTCCACGGGCTGGGAGGTTCGGACCGCTACTTTTAACTTGCCGGTGACCCCCCCCCATTCGAAGGGGACTAGGGCCATCCGGCAGAGGCTCTCGGAATTGTCTGATGATATGACGGGGCAAAAGGCGTCAGGCAGGATCTGATCCTCGGAAATCAGGTGGCAATGGACCGCCGTGACACTCGCCCCCGTGTCCCGGAGCCCCTCGATGCGGTGACCGTTGACCGTTACCTGCTGTCGGTACTTCTTTGTGTTGGCGGGCAGGGGCGTTCCGGGGACCATCTCCCGGTCCCCTAGGGAGACCAAGGCCATGGCGGCTGGTTCCCATTCTTCGGAGTCTTCCACCTCTTCTCCCAGGGCTACAGAGGCCATCTGTCGAGCCGGCGGGGTTGTGGTGGCGGTCCGCTGGTACAGGGGACACTGAGGGTCACTGGCATAGTGTCCGGTCTGCTGGCAGCGGAAACAGGTGATCCTCACTCGGGGCCCCGGCCTCCCGGGTGGCCCTGTGCTGGCCGGAGGTGGAGTGGGAAAAGGTGGAGATTGTCCTCTGGGAGGGCTGAGTGGGGATCCCCCCGGGAGCTCCCTTGGCCGGCCTTGGTTCCCCCCGCCCCTCTGGCGGGGGGGTCCCTGACTGTGGCGACCGTAGTCTCCCACGGGCCCCCGGGAGGTCCGGGTGTTCACCCACCGGTCAGCCTCGACGGCCAGTTTCCGAGGGTCTGTGAGTTTGCTATCCAGGAGGTGCTGGCGCAGCTCTACGAAGCAATTAGCGGCCAAGTGTTCCCATGCGATTAGGTCGAACAGCTCCTCAAAGGTGGAGACCTTGCTGCCCTTGATCCATCCGTCCAAGGCCCGGCTGTAAAAGTTCACGTACTCCACCCAGGTGGTACCGGGTATCTTTTTGCAGTCTCTAAACCGTTGCCGGTACATTTCAGGAGTGAGCCCATATCTCGCTACCAGGGCCTCTTTCATGTGACTGTAGGAGTTCATTACCGTGGAGGGCAGGTCCAGCAGGGTATCTCTCCCCTCACTCAGGAACCGGCCCCACAGCCCAGCCCCCCAGTCTTTCTGCGGGACTCGGTGGGAGGTCATGGCGACTTCGTAGGCCTTGAACCACTGCTGAATGTCGTCGTTCTTATAATATTCTCTCACCACATCCTTGGGGATGTGGACCTTCGGTTCCACGGTGGAGGAGATGGGTTGGGTTTCCGAGGGTCGGGCCTCCGCCCTCTTGGCCTGGAGCTCGATTTCTTTTAGGCTACGTTCGTGCTCTAGTTGGAGTTTCTTTTCTTCGTGTTCTCTCTGTCGTTTCTTTTCCTCTAGTTCTCCTTGTAGGCGTAACTGTTCCACCGCCAGTTTTTTTCTCGGCCAGTTTTATCTCGCCTTCGATTTTTAGTTTTGCTAGATCCAGTTTGTGGTTGCGACCTCTTTCTCGGTCCGCTAGTTCCTCAGGGGATAGGCCCCCCTCGGGGGCGCCGTTCCTCCCCGGGCTGCTTCGTGGTTCGTTGGGGGTTTCTCCTTCTGTTCGTGTCCGGGGAGCTTCTGCCTCGACCCAGGTTTTTAACGCCCCCTGGAAGTCCTCTTTCGTGCTCAGTCCGGTGGTAGCGATTCCAAAGTCTTTGCAAAATTGTTTCAGTTCTCGTTGCGTATAAGATTCTAACTGGTCTTTTTGAAATGCCGTGCTTGGGTTGGTGCCTGCGGCACCTAGGGAAGTTTCTCCTTCCATTCTTCTCGGTAGTGCGTCAGCCGTCTACTGCACGATCTCTAGGTGTTGGCTCGGATCCCACCGCTGCCACCAAATGTTGGAAAGCGTTCCCCGGGGAGGCTGCGGAGTGTGCTCCCGTCCACACTGGGGCCCACCTTTCCCAGAATTAGGCCGAGCAAGAGCAGAGAGGCCCTGCCTGGCAGGGTCTCGCACCTAGGATCGCACGCGCTGCGCTTACTCTCTTTTCGGATAGAGGGACACAACACAGTAGGTCGTTTATAAGGCAATAAGTCTTTATCGGTAGTTGTCAGGGATCTTTTTGATCCGGTAAGCAGGTGCCAAAGTAAATGCCACAAGCGGCAGCGATCTTGTGATGAGGGGAAAAAGGGGGTAGCGGGACAGTCTTTGAATCAGTGTCTCTGCGAGGTATCCGGCGCCCAGCTCTCAATCCTCGAGCTGAGGGGATGTTGCTTCTCTCGGCGATCTCTACCGATCTTCTTGGAGGAACGGGCCGCGAGTCACTCAGCAGGCACCCGAGGGTCTTAGTTCAGGGAGCCGCGACGGCGTCAGCAGGGCTCAGATGGATCAGAGTTCGGGGAGCCGCGACGGCGTCAGCAGGGCTCAGATGGTCTCAGGGTTCGGGGAGCCGCGACGGCGTCAGCAGGGCTCAGATGGTTTCAGAGTTCGGGGAGCCGCGACAGCGTCCGCAGGGCTCAGGTGGTTTCAGAGTTCGGATAGCGATCTTCTGTTCGGTGAGCGATCGAGCCGCGACCAGGTCAGCAGGCTCTCGTCAGTCCAGGTCTTCTCCGCCTCTCGTCCCTTCAACCCCCCTTGTTATACTCCCCTTCCTCTTTGAAGTCCGGGGTCCTCGCGGAGAGGGGTCTGGTGCCTGGGGGGCGGTGTGTCGGGGTTTCCTGTCGCTCAGCCCCTTGATCTGTTCAGATGTGTCCGGGAGGGACTCCAGACGCCCAGCAGGAGAGGCGCCCGCTCACCGGGGGCCTGGTGGCCGATCGAAACCTCCCTCGGGGAAGAGACCAGAGGTGTGACAGAGTCGGCGCTTCTCGGTCTGGTTTGGGAGGGTGTCGTTCTCCCTCGGCCGGGCATGCGTGTTGGGGATCTGTTCGGCCCTCGGGATGTTGGTCCACGGAACCCGAAAGGCCGTGCCCACGAGGTTCGGCGTGTTTGTAGTGTGACTCGCTGGTCGGGAGGGCCCACGCCACGAGGCCGGTCTCACAGCCCCTCAGTGTCCTACACATCAGGGGAAATTTTGGTGACCACTATGTCTTTTCTTGAAACCAATCGTCTCTGTTTTTAGTGTTTTCTCCGTCACCACACATTAAGTATATCTTTTTAGGAAAATGGAAAGACTGCTTGGATTCCTAGATTAAAAGTTTTTGTAATACATGCACATTAACAAAAAACACTTGCTAGCATTCAAAATTGAATCCCTGAGGTTGTCCTTTTACAACAATTGTATTTATTCCAATGGGGTATTTTATAAACCAAACTGTTACCAAATTATTATCACTTAATAGATTAGTCCTCCAAAATGTTTACCAAATTTATTTATTATCTTGGTTTGTGCAATGATTAAAAAAGAAAGGGTTTGTCACACAACTGTAATTTCACTTTGTTCAGTATAGCCTATATCGGCCATCTAATGTGCCTGATGGCACAGCATACCTCTCACCCTAATCAACCAACAGTATAGGAAGGCTCAACAATACTATCCCAGCTGCCTTTTTGACCATATGAATCAACAGAACCATCACATCATCAGTCGTACAACCAATGCCAGATCTAAACGCTAGATCGCAACATATCACCAACACAATAGAACAGAACAGCAGCGAAACAAGAAAATGGAATCAACAATCTCAACTCTGATGCTATACTGGATTGACCTAAATAAAAGCTAGATGAATCGCCTGGCCTTCAATCACAAACTTCAAAATCACAGTTGAGTCCAACGTCGGCTCTCAGCAAGAGCAACCTTCACTGTTATCTAACCAACCAAGGAATACCCCACCCCCCCCAGTGTCCAAGTAATCATTTTCATATCCTGTATATTAATCAATGCCACATTAAGGGGGTCATTGGGATGGCAGGCGAATTGCCACTGCCAGCGGCGATCCGCCCGCCATCCCAACCTGATTTACCCCCGCCATATTATATTGGCGGGGCTATTGTGGCAGACGCAAAGTTCGCCCGCTGCTTTTCCGCTGGTCAGCAATCGTTTTGATTGCCGGCCAGGCGGACTTGGGCCTCAATATGGTGTCAGTGCCTAGCAGCCACCACCATCCATATTAGGATGCTGGGTCTCAAAGGCCTTTCCATGGAAAGGCTGGCGGGGAATTGCAATGGGGGCCTGTTGCGGGACAGTGGGGGGTTTGCACTTGGGGGGTACCCATGGTACCCCCCTCCATTCCTATGCACAAGGTGGCAGGCACCGCGGGGTGCCTGCCATGTTGTGCATGGGAATGCACAACATGGCACTTTAGCATTGCGGAATGCGATCACCAGGGTGGCGGTCGCATCCTAATTCGCGGTGCAGGACCGCCGCACGTCTGGCGGCCGGTCCCAGCACCGCGAGGATGGCGGGCGGACTAAAGTTCGCCCACCATCCTACTCATCCCCTAAGTCTTGCACATAATGCAGTTATTCACCACTCATAATTGACACATATCACCCTCTTCCAACCATACACAACAAATTGAATAGCTACTTACCTGACTAACTGAAAATTTCTTTGAAGCATCGGCAAATGTGAATATGTTATACAAATGCTACAGCACAATTCAATGTTGTGTTTCCCTTGGAATTAGACCACCAACTGTCCTTCTAAATATCTGGACATCAGAGGAATGGTGGTTTAGACTACAAGCACCCCCAATCCTGAAGATGTATCTAAAGGTGACTAGAGACTATTACCAGCTCTCAGGCGCATCGACTGATAAATATAGGGCAGGTGCACCAGGAGGACAGTGTGGGAGGAAAGAGGCTGCCTTATATGGTGTTTCCTCCCGGAACAAGGTCAATCACACAAGAGTGGCTCAGAATAACAGGGTAAAGACATTTTATAAAATAACTACTTATTCGAGGAAAGGGATACTTCAGAAATCTACTTGCTACGTAAAACATCCACTGTCCCATTTGGTTCCAGGAAGTAAGGTGCCAAATTATGGTGGCTTTCTCATTGGTTCACAGCTCTAATAGAAGCCTCCCAGATTATACCAGGGCTCAATTTATATCAAAATGATGTTCTACTGATTCACTTTTTTCACACAGCAGTTGCTATAATAGAGATCCTGATGAAAGCTACGACACTTCTTGGGTCTTAGGCTGAAACATGTCGATCACTACTCCTTGCGCCGGCACCTAATGTTTGCAGCCGCACTTTCTATCTTCTGTTTTTAAACCCGGCACAGGGTAGCAAGAAAAAAAAACTTATCAGGCTAACCCTGTAGCTAGTTTTACTTACTCACTTCCTTGCACTGGATCTTTCCCAGGACTCCATTTGCTTTCATTTGGTTTTAGGAATACCCCGACCATCTGAAAACAAACCTGAGCTCCTCCCTCACAGCAAAGGTGTTGCAGCCCTCATCATTACTAGGCTTCATGATGCGAGGAGGATTCTATGTCAGGACCGAAGGCGAGGATTATGATATTCTTTCTCCACTTTATTGAATAGCAGCCATTTGAAGTAAACAAAATATAAACTACCATTTCCATGAACCTTGGGAATATCATTAAAAGAAATTGACAATTGAGTCCAACATGTAGATGGTCCATGCACCAATCAGCAGGCTCCAGCCGGGTGATAGTCCCTTGTCACTGGCCCTTCCTCCTCTTTCTGCACTGCTCGCAGCCAAAGATAAGTGTCATTCATTCCCTCTCGTTTTGACTGGGTTTGCTTCACTGAATTTATAAACTTTTATTGTGTTTTTTCATGTGTTAAAGTATGTTTTTTTAGGTAATTGCCTCTGTCACAGGTAACTGCCCTGTTATTGGTTTGTTAATGTCATTTCTCCTCAGGAGTTAATTGAACTCTTGATTGCCTTGTGCGCGCACCTCCATCCCTGCTATTGTGGGGAGCGGCGGTGCCCGTTTCATGCTGTTTCCTTAGTTTTCTCGCACTGTTGTGCTCCTGGTGGGCTTCTCTGCTTAGCGGTAGCCCGTCCCGGCCGCGGGAGCGTTTTTCTGCTCCTTTGCGGCCGTTACTTATTGGTGCAGGATTGGGGTGGAGTCCTCCTGCCGCCTGAGGGCGCATAATGCGCGTCTCTCGTCTCAGCACGCGCGCTCAGATTCCGCTCATTCCACACATTCTTGGAGTCGGAACGGCGGTGCCTTTGAGTTGAGCCTTGCTGTCTGGAGAGGAAAGCCTGCGCTGCGGGTCTGTACACGGTATTCAGCCCCTAAGCCCTGTCTAAAAGGGTCCGTATGTGCTATTAAGCACCTGACTATTCTTACGGTCCCGCAGGAGTCTTTAATTAAATTTATTGCCTGTAAGGGGACTGTGCTCTCAGACTTGTTTAGTGCCCATTGATCATTGCACCAGGCTGACAAACGGTCCTGGTCTCAAGCCCATTATTAAAGCGGTTTACTCCGCATAAACGTGTAGGCTGACACTTAGCCCCCTCAATACTAGGCATACCCTGCCAAGACAATCTTTTTCCTCACGCAGCTACTTGTGGTTGACAGGAAATAGACACATAAGCCTGTCAGGGACCCACAGATGGCGGATCAAGGGGAGGAGGAGGCTCAGCGCTCTTAAATATGATGAGGACTTCTATGATGCGGTTGACGCATCTATATATAGGGCGGTCTCTGGGGCGATGGCCCCCCTAGAAGAGCGCCTCTCGTGCCAAATTGCACAAACCTGCGACAAACTGTCAGGGGCTGTCTCGAATTCCGTCAACCCGCCTCAGGCTGATGGCCTTTCTACCCCTGACACACAACCACCATCCAAGAGTCCTCATGAGGCGGGGGTCGATCTTGACGCCTTCGCTAGACTTAAGCAGGCGTTCCTGGCCAGCACTGTTCCCCCAGTCCCACCTGCGCTTCCCTCAGACACTACTGATGGTGACCATAGGGACACAGATCAGGATGCAGGCCCCTCACGGCCCTGGCTCCCCTCTGCCCCCCCCCCCGGCTGCCCAAAATGACCAGGGTCTCTGTGAGGACATGCTGGACCCAGACGAGATCCTGCACCCGAGGTCTTCCAAATAGGCTAGGTCG
This sequence comes from Triturus cristatus, assembly GCF_964204655.1. NCBI lineage: Eukaryota > Metazoa > Chordata > Amphibia > Caudata > Salamandridae > Triturus > Triturus cristatus. Next base: position 536,280,960 of record NC_140582.1, read on the forward strand.
GACAAGGTCGCAGCGTATGTGGTGAGCCGCGTTCGGTAGCCGCTCAAGAAAGAAGACAGCAACTGCCTCAGGGCATAATGTCCCCACCCGTCCTTGGAGGGCAGGGTCGCTATGACCTCAGACATCGACCTTGCAAAAGTTTGTCAAAGACCCTAAAAAAGGGATTTACAGATCTTGGCGTGCTTGCCAAGACAAGCTTTTAGACACGCTTGGCCCGCTCACGAAGATCCTGGATACGGCGGAGGAGGCTAAGGTTTCTGGATCCCTTAAATCGACAGATACTCTATCCTCTTGGGCGCAACGGGCCATTGTCTTCCTGGGGAATGCCAACAGTGCCTTATCCATTGAGTGGCACAGATCCTTCTTGATCAAGCTGGACCCCAAGCTTGGGGATCTGGCAGACTCCGAAGCGGGTATAGCACAGGGTGGCCTTTTTGGCAAGCCCTTCATTAAGAAGTTGGGAAAGTTTGTCAACACTTTTTTCTCATTAGACAAAGCCCAATCTTCTATTAAGAAGGTTTTTCATCATCAGGTTTTCCATGGGGCTGGTCGAGGAAGGGGGCACTTATCAGGACCAGACAAGATTCGGCAACTTCTACCCCACGGGAGGTCGACGGGGCAATAACAGAAGAGCCAGAGGCGCCAACACTTCCAGTAACACCATTGAGTGCCATTCCTTCTTCCCTTCTAAAGTAAAGGGACCGTCTGGCAAAGTTTTTCCAGATCTGGACTTCCATCACGGGAGACGCCTGGGTCCTCTAGATGATTCAGGGCTTCCGGATGGAGTTCTATTGGTATCCCTTTCAGTTTTTCTGCGGCGGACTCCGCCTTGGTAACACAAAAGGTACAGTCTCTACTGGCCAAAGGGGCAATTTCCCAAACCCTTCCCCATCCCAGGGGATTTCTCAGCAACCTTTTTCTGGTGGACAAGGAAGATGGGGGCAAATGCCCGGTCATCAATCTGCGCGAATTCAACAAGTGGCTGGTCTACTGCCACTTCAAGATGGAGGGAAGTCACCCCCTCAGAGATATCTTGAGACCTCACTATTGGATGGTACGTCTGGACCTCAAGGACGCCTACCTCTCGGTTCCTGTGCTTCCACCCCACTGGAGGTTCCTACAATTTTCTTGGGAGGGCAGAACCTAGGAGTTCACCACTCTTCCCTTCGGCCTGTCCTCGCCCCCTTGGTGCTTCACCAAAGTCCTCACACCAGTGATCGAATCTCTGAGAGCACGAGGGATGCATCTCATAGTCTATCTCGACGACATCCTGATGATGGCACAGTGCCCACGGACACTTGCACAACAACTTCAGACGGCGGTCGACCTCCTGCAGAGCTTGGGTTTTGTGATCAACGAAACAAAATCCTATCTGGTTCCCTCCCAGAAGGTGATTTTTCTAGGTTTCTCAATAGACTTCATCGAGACTACTCTCAGCCTCCCTTCCAGGAAGTTGGCAAAGATCCGCCAAGAGATTCGGCGAGCACTAGCAAAACTGCGCATCTCCCTCAGGCAGGTGGCCTGCATTGAGGGGCTCCTGTCTTCCTCAATCCAGGCCATTTTCCCAGGGCCTTTGCATTATCGGGCCCTTCAACGGATAAAGGCTGCTCACTTTCACAGAGACCTCGCCTATTCTCAGAAAGTGACCCTAACACCAGAGGCCAGGGAAGAACTCACTTGGTGGCTCGCCAACATGGAGGCCTGGAATGGACGAGCAATTTTTGGATCTGCTCAGGATATTGTCAAACAGTCCGATGTCAGCAGATTAGGTTGGGGAGCAAGGTGTGGCTATTTCACTAAGGGAGGTGTGTGGTCTCCTTTAGAACAACGTTTACATATAAACTGCTTAGAGCTCCTGGCAGGATCCTTCGCAATCCAATGTTGAACCAAGGACTCAATTCAATGCTGTGTCCTCCTCAAGATGGACAATGTGTCCGCAGTAAGATACATAAACGGCTTGGGAGGTACCCGCTCCAAAGCAGTATCGGACCTTGCAGCCAACTTTTGCCAATACTACCTGGATTGTCAGATCTTTGTCACGGCGGAGTACTTGTCAAGGCAGGACAATCATGACGCCGATTTCCAATCACGCCACTTCCGCGACATAAGCCTGTGGAAGCTACATGTGGGAGTGTTTGCGGATCTTCAGAGCATGTGGGGGCCCTTTTCGGTGGATCTTTTTGCCTCCCGCTTGGATCACCAGCTACCCCGGTTCTTCAGTTGGAGACTGGACCTGCTGGCAGAGAGCACGGATGCATCCCTGTAGAACTGGCATCCGGTATGGGGTTACGCTTTTCCCCCACTCACGATGATCACTAGGGCCTCGGCCCAGTTTCAGAGGTAAATAGCGTACGTGGAGATTGCAAGTTTGGTTTGTGGTACTTCTGGAACTTTCTTGGGATTCTCCAATCATACTCTCCCATTTTCCAACTCACCTTCTCAACTCGGCTCAACAGCCTCATCCTCTCATTGTAAAAGTGTCTCAAGCGCTCATGGTGTGGTGGAGTACCGGGGACGATGGGCGGTCCCATGCCTTTCAGGAGCAGCTCAAAAATTCATGTCCAAGGCCTGGGCAGACAGCACAGTTAAATGCTACAAATCCACCTGGAGGAGGTGGTCCCGTTGGTGTCTGCGCCAAGGTCTCGATCCCATGGAAGCAGATGTGACCCACATACTGATTTTTTTGGCCCCTCTGGCAGAGGACGGGTCGGCTTACAGATCCATCAATATGTTCAGATCTGCTTTCTCGGCTGGCCATGTTGTGGTGGATAGATCCCCTGTGGGGGAACATCCGTTTGTCTGTCGCCTTTTATGGGGTATATGGCTGTCTCTTCCCCCAGAACCAAGATATTCAGCGCTCTGGGATGTCAACCAGGAGCTCAACCTCTTCCTCTCGTGGCAGCCGAACAGATTCCTCTCCAGAAAAGAACTGCCAGCTAAGTTAGCCGTGCTCCTTTGCCTGATTTCCTGTAGGCAGGTGTCGGATGTCCACGCACTGGATATCTCCGATCAGATTATTTCCCCCTCAGGAGTTACATTCAACATCCACAGGCGGACCAAAAGGTGGCACGAAATCTATTTCGTATCCGGCTTTCCCGGATTCCCCTAAGATATGTGTGGTAGCCTGTCTCAAGGCTTATGAGGAGATGTGAGAAGAATTCTACCCTCCGGGCGAATAACAACTACTTACTGCTCTGCGGGAAACCACACAGAGCTGTTTCCTCCCCCACGATTGCCAGGTGGGTGTGCTGGGTGATGCAGGAAGCAGGCATTGATCTACACAAGTTTGGGGCCCACTCTACCAGAGGGGTGATGGCTTCTAAGGCGTTCTCGTTGGGAGCTCGTTTGGAAGACATCCTCAAAGCCACAGATTGGTCTTCGGACTCTACATTCAAACTGTTTTATTTCAAGCCGGTGCTGAAAATGGCACACTTGGTGGTAAGTAAGCTTTAAACTACCATAATCCTCGCCTCCGGTCTTGACAAAGAATGAAATATTTCCTAGCTATCGTAACGGAAAGTTTCAATTCTATTAAGGACTTGGAGGCAAGGATTATCCCACCCAGGGTTTGCATACTTCTGGAACTCTCCCACCCTCGTCATGGATTAAGTATGTATTTTGAGTCTTTCTTTGATATGTATAGTTTTCGCAATACGTTCTACAGACTAATATTTGCTCATATTTCCATTTTAGGGCTAATCCTTAGCCATGGCTGTACCCTAATATCTATCATTTTGATCGTAGGATTGGACGCAAGCAAACAAGACTCATGAATTGCCAATGGTGGCTGGGCTCGCGCGTTGAAAGAGGAGGAAGGGCCAGTGACAAGAGACCATCACCCGGCTGAAGCCTGCTGAATGGTGCAAGGACAAGCTACATGTTGGACTCTATTGTCAATGTTTTTTTTTATGATATTCCCAAGGTTCATGGGAATGGCAGCTTATATTTTGTTTACTTCAAATGGCTGCTATTCAATAAAGTGGGGAAAGAATAGCATAATCCTTGCCTCAGAGTCCTTAATAGAATTGAAAAATTCTGTTCCGATAGCTAGGACATTTTTCATTCCCCATGATGAAGCATGACACCTTTGTTGTGTGAGGGAAACTGTCCTTAAAAGGGAACCCCCCCCCGTAAGTCAGTTTGTTTCCCGTCTGTGACTGCACTCAGTGTTTCCGGACCCGAGGGCTTTTTGTGTATTGTGTCACTGACTGGAAGACTGCCCTCACTGGTCCCTCTTCTCTCCTCAGGCACTCCTTGTGTGTATACCGTTTTGAATCAAACACCTTGTCTTGCCAAATCCATAGTGATGCCAGAATCAGATTTGTCCTAACATGCACTTCAAGCGCACCTTAGAGGTGACCCCTGAAACCTGCAAGTCTCTTAGTGTGCTAGCGTCGTCCAACCTGCCACCACAGATGAGTTTCTGACCCACTGAAGGTGAAAGCCTACGCTCTCAGAAGCCATAAACAATGCCTGCTACGGAGGAAGGTGTTCACCCTTCCTCCAGCCAGATGGCTGGTGAATTAGCACGTCAAGACTAGAGGCTTCAAAGCTTCCGCCATTTTTGATATACGACCTTGGCTTCCCCCCATCCTGGGAAAAGCCACCCCCTGCCTTGAGCCCCATCAGGCACCAGAGCAAGAGGGATAATTAGCTAGTCAGAAGGTGTCTCATACTTACAGGCTGGGCATACCATTATGGTGGGACATCTGAAGTGGACTGTTGAAGAAGAGTTTCACCATCTCGTTTGTGTTGAAACTAGGAACTCTGGGTCAAATTTAAACCCACTCTCCACAGGGAGAGGACATACAGGGAGTGTTGTCACCCCAGGGGTGGCAGCCCATTGGCTATTACCTTACCCTCCCCTTAACACCCCTAAATTCAGTATTTAGGTGGCCCCCTGACATCAGGAGATTAGATTAGACTTCCTAGGAACTGAAGAGGACAAAAGAAGAGCAGTCACTGCGAGAACTGAGACTGTCTACGAACTTGGCGCAAACCCCTGCCTAACTGCTAGAACTTCAGCAATTGCAAAGACTCGGCTTGCCCAAAAGCTTTGAACCCTCACCAATGCTTAGAGGACTGTCCCAGCACTTCGGCAACCAGTTAGCATCTCCCTTTGGATGGAGGAGCCATTCCCCTGCAGCGGCAGACACTGCCAAGCATCTGTCCTGCCCACTGTGTTGCTGGCCTTCGGGCCCACCGAGGGAGCAGAACTTCAGAAAGAGGTCTTTGTTGCTCTAGGAGGTCAGATTATTCTCCCTGCCAAGTTTGGCGGATCCAATACCTCCAGGAATTTCCCAGCACCAATACCCTAGGCACCGGAGCATTTGCAGCAATCAAGGCTTGTTATGCGTCCAGTCCAGACCCCACTGATGCCGACACTAACCTACCGATGAGGGGCTTCAGGATCCATGAGGGCTTCAGCAAGAGGGGCCCTGCTGCAATGTTTCCTTCCTCTCACCAGGTCACCCAAGATCCGCGAGAACCTGCAAGTCCTGCGACCCAATGGACAAAACCTCTCCGCACCTGGGCCCCCCAACCCAGGGTCCACGGAAACTAACTGTATCCCTGAGCCCCAGAGAGCCTCACGAGCCGAGCCCGCCGTCTGGTTCTGCCAGACTTGTCCCCATGTCCATACTTAATAAAACTTTCTCTCACAGGTCCCCCTTCCATTGACTTTAGCGTGTTGTGCTCAAGGCTACCATCGCGACCAGCACCTCTGCACCCGGACACCCCAGGGCAGATAAACCCAAGCTGGTGGTTCTTGAGACCTTGGCTCCCAAACACCTTGAGTCCTGAAAGGCTCCCCTTTAAATATTTTGCAATAGCTGTATGCAGCGTTGTTTCTCCCATAGGATAACATTAACGCATTTGAGACTCATGCCTCAAAAACGTTATACAAGTATTTTTGCTCACTGTAAAAATTCATAACTCTGACGGTACTTACATGATATCGATGATCTTGGTGTCTAATATGATATAAAAATGTGTGTTATTTTTCTGAATTGGTCTCGGATTTTTCTTCTGGAGTGTGTCTCTTTTATTAACTCAGTGTGTACAACAAATGCATAAGAATTGACTTTATGAGTACATCTAAACTTTGCTAATGCAGCCTGGTTGCTAAAGAGACCATACTCACAGCTTCCACACGGCAGTAGTCCAAGATGTTTCTGCCTTATGGAATTTTGTGACGGGTCATCACACACAAAGTCGTCCAACTGTAACACTAACTTGCCCTAAGAAAAAACAGATCTAATTATTTTGCAAATGCTTGCTTTAAACGTGTCTCACTTACTCTACGGGGCACGCTGAACAGCCAGGAAGAGTTTATTATTAAACGACTCCACTTGCAGAGGTTAATACTGAAGCAGGACCCTAGCAGGGTGTGGAATTACATCTCCAAGTATGCAAGTGTTTGCCAGCAAGGCTCTTGGTGTCTTCAAGTTCGATGATCGATTAAAATGACTGGACTACCTGGCCAGGTTAAGTCATTTATCTACCGCCAGACACAGCTTTTTCCTGTGACTTCTGCATTTTATGTGTCGTTCTAGTACGTTTGCAAGGACGGTATGGAAGTATTACAGTGGCAAGCTGCAGCAACCAGGCCCGATTATGACCATAGTTGGTACTGGACCCTCTCAAACTTTTCACAGGCCGCCATCCAACAGGACATCAGTCTTTGATCTACAAGAACACAAGTACTGATTTTAAGACCACCCCATATGCACCGAAAATAGTTCCCATGTTGCTTTTTAGCATCTTCTATTTCAAATGTCATTAAACACAGTTAGTATGTCCTCATTTTTCCCCACAACTCCCATAACATTTTCCGCAGTTACCTATGACTTTAAGCCGGCGTTCCCAAAAACCCTCCAATGTCCAGACCTGGCACACTGCTTCCACTTAAGAGTGGAAGACATCTCGCCCTTGCCTCGCGGCTCTCACGGAGTGCCTCCCCCTCCCTCTCCCCCATTAGCAATCGATATCACTTTCGAATTCTGCAAATACTATTTTGAAATAAAATTGCGTTATTACAAACATAGAGAATGACAACTTTCTCAAAATATGGAACTCTTTTGGCGATCAATTTAGAGTTGATTGAGCGTTGAGATATGCAGGCAGCGCCAGTGTTCACACTGCTGTGCAGTGCTTTGGAGCCCAGTCTCTCATGCATTCGAAGCACACTGCACATTTATTTAAGCATGTAAAGTAATTTCATTTACAAGTGCAAACTGTACAAGAAGTGATAAGACACAGGTTACTATCACAGTTCTGCTGTGTCCCCAAATGCTCGCAGCAAAACAGTACAATGGTTTACTGGCCATCTTAGGGGCTTGATGACTTGTAAAGGGTGGCGAGAGACACTAAAACACAGACAATCTGGAAGCAGGTTGCCTGAGAAGAAACCCAACCTAACCTTAACAATAACCTGTTTCATGAGGTCTTCTGCAAGCGGAAACATCAAAAATCAACCTTGCGCATGCGGGAGAGTCTGAGATAAAGTATGCTGGTACTGTGGGGTACGGGGAGGGCAGGATCCTAGAGCACCTGCTTCTAATTACAGTACTATAACAACGCGTTTCAGCACCTCGAACCTGCTACAGTACCAGGGAAAAGGAATCCGTTCCACGTTTACCTTGTGCATTACAGCGCCACTTGTCTTGTTCCATACCTGTCGTTGCCATTCTTAGAAGACTGAAGACACATTTTTAAATTCAGGAACAGGGTGCCTTTCCTTCAGAATGTTAGCCACGTTCGCAGGCATTCTGATGTACCCTGCTTTTGATTTCTGAACGGTTTCTCCGTCTTAAAAAAACGGAGTAGCTGTCTTCCAATGATGGGCTCTGAAAACCATACAAGGCATTAAAAAGCTTTGGGAATATAATAAAAACTGCTCAATGAACTTGAAACTTATTTAAAATATTCCAATAATATGGGACCTGCTCCAGCAATAACAGAGTTCAACTTAGTGTGCAAGCTTTTCAGAGCAGCCGTCCTGGAGCCAGCTGGACCGGAACTTTCAAATACATCTGTCTTAATCTCTGTCCATTGTAGGAGAGGAAAACTAGTAGCAACCAATGGGAAAACCAGATTCACCCCAAGGGCCTCCGTCACAGTCTGACGAACTACAGCAATTCGTTTCCAAGTCCTGAAGCGTGAGCCACAAGAAACGTGGAAAAAGCTGCTACGCCACCGCATGTATTGTACTTCGGTACTATCGATCTGTGCATCGCAGAGTCCAGTCAAAGCGGATTTCAGAGCGCTGTACCTACCGAGAGGTTACATGTTTACTGTGGCAAATATTATCAGGAGACCAGTAATGGGGAAACGTCAGTGTGCATGACCATGCAGCTTACATGATGTAACAGCAGCGGGGCGTGCAATAGGTCAAAAGGACCTGACGGATACAGTGCTCGACCTCGGAGCTGTGGAACCAGGTACGCGTCTCGGCAGGAACGCTCAACTGGGCAAATCACTTAATCTCCCTGTGCCTAACAAAATAAAAACAAGCATTGGCATAGCCAATAGGTCTCGCCTTTGGGACCTTTTAAGTATTTAGTTATGCAGCAGGTCCCAAAGGCGAGACCTATTGGCTATGCCAATGCTTGTTATTTTATTTCTGCCAGCAAATTCAAAAGAATTGTCGCAAAACACAAGCGGAATCTTTCCTTTCTTGTCAGATCTGCCCATGTCAGTGCAGGAGAGGTCCTTTGAGTGAAACTCACCCTGGGGTGTTTGGGGAGAGGGGTCAGGTGTGTGGGCTGGTAAACGAACATGGTGGGCTCCACGAGGCTTTTTAATATGCTGTGGAGGTTTACATAATTTCTGTTTTGCATAGCTACAGTGATCAGAAGACGAAACCCTTTTACTATATATTTCCAGATCCTGCAAGGACAGGTATGGCAGCGTGGCACAAACAGAAAGGCAGACAATGCCACAGAGAAAGAAATCTGGGGGCTCCTCAGAACATGGACTACTGGCTGAGTCCCGGCAAAAAGCGCCGTGGACAAAACGTGTGCATATCGCAAGAAGCAATCAAGGCAGCAGAGTGCGTTAATGAACCTGCTACAGAAATTAGTGTGCAAATAAAAAGGTCACGGTTCTGGTGGTTATTATGTCACTGCAGTTGTTGACGCAACCTGCAAGTTTCATAATTAGTATGCAATTTCACGAATGAAAACACAATTCCTTCCAGAAGCCTGACTTGTCTTTCTTCGTCTATGTACAGCGTTTACCTTGCGGGAGCGAGCAGCGGCGGGCGCGATAATTGCAAACAGATGGCGCCGCTGCTCGGTCCCTCAAGGTAAGGTGATTCCAAGAGGTCACTCCAAAGTAGCTGAGTAGGCGAGACCTAAAAAATTAATGTGTGCGTCTATAATGCAACTGGTGCTCATGTAAAGCGCTCTGATACCTTCGGGTCTAGTTCGTGCTACATAAAACTCCAAGAAAAAAAAAATCGTAATAGGGCAAAACTGATGGGCATTAAAGAAATGCACACAAAGAGCTAAAACAAAGTGTGCGTGTATTACATACTCACTGAAAAAACCAAAGGTTACAGGGAAGTTATAGTTAGGCTACTATTTCACTCATACAAAACCATAGAAATTCAGCAGTTATGGTTACCTGAGCTAACTATAACTTACGTCCCTGCAATGCACCGCTTAGGACCTCACATATTACATCACTCATGACATGGTAACTGACATCATCCTTTGATTGTGGGTGTAAAGATGTATAGTAAGATAGTACAAATGTTAAATGAGTACACTTTGTGTACTACTAATGAGTGATACTATTTGTTACACATTATGGGAGTGGCTGTGTGACTGCATCTATGCGGAGTAGGTGTGAGTAGCTCTATGGATTTGTGAGTGGTTGTATGAGTGAGAGTGTCTGTATTGGCGTGTGAGTGTCTGTATTGGTGTGTGAGTGGCTGTGTGGGTAAGTGGGTGGGTCTGTGGTGTGTAGGTGAGTAAGTGGGTGTCAGTGGTATATGGGTATGTGAGATGATGTACGGATGAGTGATGGGGTGTAAGAGTGGATGTATAGGTGAGTGAGTGGGTGGGTGTGTGAGTGACTATCGGTGAGTGAGCAAATGTGTGAGTAACTGTATAGGTGAGTGACTATGGTTGAGTAAGTAGGTGTGTGAGTAGCTGCATGGGTGGCTGACTCAGTGTGAGTGATTGCATGTGTGAGCAAGTGACTGTGAGAGTAGCTCTATGAGTGAGTGGGAGGGTGTGTAGGTGGCTGTAGGGGTGGGTGAATGGCTGTGTGAGTGGCTCTATGGGTGGGTGAGTGGCTCTATGGGTGGGTGAGTGGCTTTATGGGTGGGTGAGTGGCTGTGTGAGTGCCTGTATGGGTGAGTGAGTGGCTCTGAATGGCTCTATGGGTGAGTGACTGGATGTGTAAGTGGATGTATGGGTAAGTGAGGGGGGGTGTGAGTGGTTGTATTACACCATAAGTGTCTGTGAGTGGCTGTATAGGTGAGTGAGTTGTTGTTTGAGTGCTTGTATGGATGTGTAAATGAATATTTAAGTGGTTGTGTGGGTAAGTGAAAGGGTGTGTGAGTGGCTGTGTCGGCGAGTTAGTAGCACTGTTAGTAGCTGTGTGGGTGGGTGAGTGACTGGCTGTTTGAGTGGCTGTATGGGTGGGTAGGTGGGTGTGTTAGTGTCTATGTATAAGTGAGTACTTGTACGAGTCTGCCAATAGGTATGTGAGTGGTTGTGTGGGTATGTGAGTGGATGTATGAGATGTTCTAGGGGGATGTGAATGAGTGTGTGAACGGTTCTGTGGATGATGTCATCCGTGATATAATTTGAGATGTCATCAGTGATGTCACTGACCATGTCATGAGTGATGTAATATGAGTGGTCATAAGCAGCACATTGCGGGGGCGTAAGTTATAGTTAGCACAAGTAGCTATACCTGTTGAAGTTCTATAGTTTTGTATGAGTGAAATGTACCTAACTATAACATCCCTGTAACCTTCGTTATTTTCAGGTAATTGTTAAGGTTTTTTTAAATTCTATTTCCTAACTATAACATCTCTCTAACCTATGTTTTAATCAGTGAATTTCTAAGGTTTTTTAATGTGTAACTGTCTGTGTGGGTATTACTAGATGTACCAGTGAGTGGTCCACAACAGAACATACCTGCTCTTTTAATGAAAAACAATATATAGTTTCCTCAAAATAAGTATCCAAATGACAAAGTTTCTACTGGTTAATTAGTAGGTGCCATCTCCTTGGGTAAACGTCTAGTATGTATTTTGCACTACAGCTCTGTAATGGAGTAAGAGGAAATGTCACCAGTGACATTGTGTGAGTTTTGTAAATGTTCTTGTTCCTTGCACACCTTTATCCGGACGTTTCTCATGACAATCTTCCTTCATAAAAGACGATGCAAGTACAAAATATATCCTTCCACCAAACAATGTTCATTCTTTTGAACTATATATAGTAAGTGCTTGTTTGTGTAGCAGAGTTTTGGTTATATTCCTCATTATGAAGAATGCGTAACCAAATTTTGTAGCATAGGCACTTGGGGACCTTTTCGTGTATAGACCATTTTCTTGATAAAACACAGATGGTTGTTTAGTGTCTACAGTAACGTGTTGTTTGAATTTATAATAATATATGTATATATTTAGAGTAATGCACCTGTTGCAACGCCTCATGGGGTATACGCGACCCCGCCTTACTTTTGGTAATAGTAAAACACATATTTAGACACTTTAAAACTTTAGTTTAAGTTGAGAGGTTTATTAATAGTGTATGAAAAGTACTATGATAATAAAGTAAAAACATTTTAAAAGGTAGTTTGAATACTTTTTGGGGAGTTCCAATGCCATCATGGACCGTGCTGGCACGTATTTCCAGATTCGCACTGGGGAAACAACTCCAGCATATTTTTGGCAGTCGTAAAACACAGCTATAGAAACATTTTGAAGGTTTACTCTAAGGAAGGAAGTTTACTATTAGAATAAAAAATTAGCATAATTAGAGAGCAAATACATTTTAAATGTGATTTTCATGCATTTTGCAAAGCTGCGACAGATCTGCGTCGGCATCGCAAATTCCATGTGTCACAGAAACAAATGGATTTGATAGGTTAAATATCTTTCTATCATCAATACAGGAAGGTCCCAACCCTTTCCTCCATCTTTAAGGAGTGGCTCGGATTTTTCACACTTTCTATTGCCACTGACTATTTTGTGTTTTTGCTTGGTGTTTTTTTTTTCCCCTACTGATTGAAGATGGCATCTCCTTCGGAGGATCAGGGACAGCAACATGACAATTCTTCAGTGGAAGAAGTAGTTCAGCTGAAAAAAAAGCATTGTTTAGCAGTTTTTTCTATCCTGCTAGGAAAAAAAAACACATCAATGCCAGAAAAAGGGACGTGTATGAAGATTTGTTCTCGTGACAGTGAGAAAAAGTACTCATGCAGTACTTCAAGCATGTGTAAACATCTCAGAACCATATATAGAACCCACCTGGCAAGAACAGAATTAGAGAGATTTAAGAGTCAGCAAGGAAGATCTGCTCCTGGAGAAGAACAAGAGGGCACATAATCTGCTAGTGGACAAATTGCAGGCATTCTGAACACTATCCCGGAATTCCAAACGTTGGCATTATTTGCCCAAAATACAGGGGGATATTCAGTGTAGATGAACAAGGTATACCAACAATAGTGCAGATAATTAATGTACACCATTATTATTATTTTTTTACAAATTATATAGCACTTACTGTTCTTGTGTGCTTTTTCTTCCGAAGGAGGTTTCACATTTTTTTCTTAAGAAACCAAAAAAGCAAAAAATACAAAATTGTAAAAAAGAAAAAAAAGTTTAAAAAAAACAAAAAAAAGGTTTTGGTAAAACCACTAACTCCAGTTTAGAACGAAAAATTATATACTAAATGTATGTTTGTAACAGTGTGAATACGTCTTGTTAGGTCTACTGGTATGTTACTGAGTTTTTAAATGAGTAAATGGTTGTGTAAGTGATTGAATGTGTGAGTGAGTGCATGTACTTGTTGTTATATGAACAATTAAGTGGCTGTATTAGTCTCTGTTACAGTGACTGACTGGGTGTGTTAGTAGTTGTATGAGTTTGTGGAAGGGTGTTTCAGTAGAGTGTAGGTGTGAGCGAGTGTGCAAGTTGTTCTATGGGTGAGTCAGTGTGTCAGTGATGTTTGACTGAGTGAATGCGTGCATGAGTGTATGTACAGTTATTGAATCGGTGCATGACTAGCTGTATGGGGGTGTGAGTTGTTGCAGGAATAAGAAAGAGCCTGTCTGAGTGACTGAATGGCTGAATGAGTATGTCTTAGTGGTTGTATGGCTGAGTGAGTGGCTGTAAGGGTGAGTGAGTGGGTGTGTGAGTAGCTGTATGGGTGAGTGAGCGGGTGTCTGAGTGGCTGTGCGATTGAGTGAATGGCTGTTTTAGTGGTTGTGTGAGTGGATGGATGAGTGGTTGTATAAATGAGTGAGTATGTGTGTAAATGGCTGCATGGGGGTATAAGTGGGTATGTCAGTAGTTGTATGAGTGAGTGAATCTGTGAGTGGTTGTATGGGTGAGTGGCTATATAGGTGAGAGAGTGGCTGTATGAGTGAGTGGGTGGGTGTTAGTGGCTGTATGGGTGAGTGTGACTGAGTGCATGAGTGGTTATATGAGTGAGTAGTTGTATGAGTGAGTGGGTGGCTATATGGGTAAGTGTGTGTGCATTACTGTATGGGTGAGTGATTGGCTCGGTCAGTGGCTGTATAGGTGAGGAGTGAATAGGTGAGTGAGTGGGTGCCTGAATTGCTGTGTGGATTGGTGATTGGATGTGTCAGTGGGTGTATGAGTCAGATAGTGGGTGTGTCAAAGGCTTTTTGAGTGAGTGGTTGTATGGGTGGGTGAGAGTGGCTGTGTGAGTGGGTGAATGAGTAGATGTGTGAGTGGTTGTATGGGTGCATGAGCTGTATGAGGGAGTATCAGGGGGCATGAGTGACTGTACGAGAGCATCAGTGGATACACAAGTGAGTGTGAGAGTAACTATGGGTGAGTGAGTGGCTGTAAAGGGTGAGCAAACGTTTCTCCCGAACACTCATGGGAGCTCCTTTTGCTAGCTTCATTTGAAAGAGATCAATGGCATCTCTGTTTACTTCTTCAGAATGCAGAGGATGGATGTTATAGTGTTCTTAAGTCTCCTCTGATCTGGATCGATCCACTTTTTCAATCAGTCTACTTGATGATAATGTTCCATGGTCTACATATGCTACATCTTGATCAACATCAACATTTTTCTAATAAACATTCTTTTGTACCTGGTATAATGTTGCTTTTTTATTTTACTATCAACTAACTCTTGCCATTTTTTTTATTCTTTGTAGGCACACCATTTACTAGAATGACAACGGGTTCCTGATCCTCTCTGTGTTCACCAACAGTTTCAATATTCTGTTTGGAATCTAGAGGTAAGTAAACAACTCGCCCTTTAAGGCCTTTCTGTTGGTAACATCTTCCCTGTCTAAGGCTCCATATGAACTATAGCCTGAAATGGGTGTACACAGTGTATGAGAATCGATTCATACACATTTAAATCTCGTTGTTCTTGTGGAATAAATACTACTTCTAACTTGTTATGTACTGCTCTAGCTGTCATTTTATTATTCTCAAACTTATCGGAGCAGTACTTACATATAACTTGCCATGTCCATAAGTCAAATCATTCCCCAGCAAATTCTTGCCACTTATATCTATTCTCCGTTTCTGTTTTTGAGACTACATCTGCATTGCGAGTTTGGCTTTTGTAGAGAGTGCGTTGACAACAAATACAAACACAGTTTGCTTTCTCAGAAGAAACGGTGTTAAAATTCCTAATCTCTTCTGTAGAGTTATCAAAACTAATCCTTGTGTTGGGTTCCTCTTCACCTCCACATACCAACTCCTTATTTTCTCTACACTCCTCTTCAGGACCAAAGAAACTAAACTGAACATTTTCACAAACTTTTTCTATTTCTGCAAGTGAACCATGCATAGGAGCTCAGTTCATTTCTCCTAAACATAGTGCAGGAGTTTTCACACAAAGTCTCCTAACTAAATTTCACATTTTAGAGTGGTGAACAGCTAACATTCTAAAATGTTGAAAGGTGCTTCAGCACACTTTATTTGATAGACATGCGAATGAATGTCCCTGTAACTTACTATAGTTCTTCAATTTGTATATATCTTATCCTTCCAAAATTGCAATTTTCGGTTTCAGTGTTCTGCACAGAAACTCACGTAGGAATGTTCTCAATTGATCCCTGACTGCTACTGCAAATACTGCTACAGTTCCACTTGTATATAGGGGCCGGTCTTCAAAGTGCATGTCTTACTTCTAAGTACATACCCCCCAGTCCTATGGCTTAGCTGTAGCCTACCTTAGTAGTGACTTATATGTAGTAGATAGAAAATGTAAGGTTTATAAGGAGTTTTAAATGTGAAGTTGGCCTAGCAGAAAAACAGCAAATACATACTCTACAGCAGCAGGCCTAAGATATGCTTAAAGGGCTACTTGTCTGCATGGGTGACTTGTTAGTGTCAGTCATCAGTACATATCTGAATGCATGCCTCAGTCCCTATTTGGGTGTGCCATTGGATATTTAAAAATGTATGTTGGTATATGACTAAGTCTCAGAGTAACTCTATGGGTCTCTAAATGTGTATGTAAGGGACTGAATGGATTAGTTACAATATCTGTTCCAGAGTATTAAGGTATGTAACTATGTGTGCAACTGCCTCCATTAGGCCGACTTACATAAGAGGTGTGTGTGTGGGGGGAGGAGGATGTGTGTGTGTGTGTGTGTGTGTGTGTGAGTGAGTGAGTGAGTGAGAGAGAGAGAGTGAGCGTGAGAGTGAGCGTGAGAGTGAGCGTGAGAGTGAGCGTGAGAGTGAGCGTGAGAGTGAGTGAGTGAGAGAGTGTGAGAGTGAGTGAGAGTGAGTGAGAGTGGGGAAGGGAGAGTGAGAGAATGTTGAAATGTCTCTGTGATTGGCTGTGTCTGGCTCTATCCTTTTGTAGATAGGTATGTGAGTTCTACTATGAATGTGAGACTGGATTTGTACCAGAACATATGGTCTGTAAGTGCACGTCAATCACAGAAACTGCAAAGTATATGTCTTATGTTTTAAGCACATAGCTCATTCCCTATAGCCTACCTACAGCCTATCTTAGGGTTGACATATGTAGGACAAGAGTAGTTAAAGTCTTGGGAACATGGTTTGAATGTCAAGTTGGCCTAGCAGTAAACCAGCACATATAGGCTTTGCAGCAGCAGGCCCGAGACATGTTGAAAGGGGTGCATGGGTGAATTGTTACTGTGAGCTCCTCAGTGCATACCTGAATGCGTGCCTCAGTCTCTATTTGGATGACTGTCTTAAAATATTTAAGGAAGTATGTTGGTAAATGACTGGCTCTCAGAGTGACTCTTTGGGTCTCTGAATGTGTATGAAAGAGGCTTCATGGATTGCTTACTGGCTGGGTTAGTGAGTTTTGGGGTTTTTAATTGTGTGTGCAACTCCCTCCATTACCACTACTACTACTACTACTACTACTACTACTACTTATTGGATACATAAGTGCTGTTTGTGTGTGTGAGTGAATACACAAGTGCCTCTGCCACTGTCTGACTGGGTGTATTAGTGGCTCTATCCTTTTATACATACGTGTTTGAGTTTCAGTATGGGTGGGAGACTTGACATTTGGGTCCGTAAGTGCTAATGTAACTCAATGAAACTTCAAAGAACATGTCTTATCTTTTAACCTCATAGCTCCTTCCACTATAGCCTACCTAAAACCTACCATAGGTGTGACTTAGATATAGCAGAAGAAGAGTTTAAGGCTTACCAACAAGTTTTGAATGTGTATACCCGGCCTAGCAGGAAAACTGTGTACACATGCTCTACTGTAGCAGGCTCGAGATCTGTTTAAAGGCCTATTTGTCTGGATGGATAACTTGTTAGTGTCACTTCTTCACTGCATACCTGAATGAGTGAGTCAGTGCCTATATGGGTTTGTCATTGGATATCTTAGAAAGTATGTTGTTACATGTCTGGGTCGGTTAGTAAGGGACTCTCAATCTGTATGTTGAGCACAGGGCGGGGGAGATAAAAATGCGAGCTGCTTGAGGGTCTGCGCCCAGAGCTCATTGATTTCGCACACTTGCACTCTCGTTTGTGGTTGCTATACTAATCGATTTTTTTAACTGCGCTATTTTAATCATTTTTAACTGTGTCGGTAATTGAACTGCTTTTATATACGCACCTTGAATTTGAAAATATGTGTCGTGGCAGCTAGTTACTCTTCCCGACCTTCGGTCTTTTCCCCACAGTTCTTACTTCCTGCTGTGACAACTAGAGACGCCATTTTGGGATGTGCGTGCTCTAGTTGATCACAGGGCGGGGGAGATAAAAATACGAGCTGCGCAAACGTCTGCACCCAGAGCTCATTGATTTCGCACACTTGCACTCTCGTCTGTGGTTGCTATCCTAATCAGTTTTTTTAACTGCTTTATTTTAAATCATTTTTAACTGTGTTGGTAATTGAACTGCTTTTATGTACGTACCTTGAATTTGAAAATATGTCTTGTGGCAGCTAGTGACTCTGCCCGACCTCCGTTTTTTCCCCCGCAGGTTCTACTTCCTGCTGTGACAACTAGAGACGCCATTTTGGGGAGTGCGCGCCAGCTATTATGCCGGTGAACGCTCCCATATTAGACCGAATGCTCTTCAGTATAACAGGGAGGAACTCTGCTTTCTTAACTCCAACAATTGTGAGGGTTGTAGAACTTGGGATGTTGCAGTGGAAAACGCTTATGTATTTGATAACTGCAAGTTAGTGCTTCCCCAGTCCCTGTCTGTCATTGTTGACACTTCTGGGGTAAGGCATGAGCCACTCGCTATTAAGGCAGCGCTGATCATACTCGCTCTGTCTCCAAACACTGTCAAGACATATTTGACCTGCTCGCAGACGAGTCCCTAGATCTCCTGTTTCTAACCAAAACATGGTTGACGCCTTTTTCTAGCCCGGTCATTGAAATGGCTATCCCTAAAGGGTTTTAAATCTCCGGAGCTGATCACAAATTGGGGCGGAGGGGGGGGCGGGGCGGGTTTTGCAGTGGTGGTGAAGGAAGACTGGGAATGTCAATTTAATGAACTAATGGACTCACCTGACATCGAAGCTCTTGACTTTTGTGTTAAAATCCATCTATCCCCACTATTGTTTTGGGGGGGATCCTGCTCCATCGACCCCCTGGCCCTGCTGGTTGCTTCACTAATTTGCTCAATAACTGGATTATGCCAAGAGCTCTACGTTATACGCACTTCTTGCTATTAGGCGACTGTAATATTCACCTTGACAACATGGATGGAAGTGACATGCGTGATTTCCAATCCGTGCTGCATGCGACCCAGCTCCAGCAATATGTAACCGCTCTGACTCACAGAGGGGGCCATACGCTTGATCTCATCTGTTCCAGTCTGCCTCTGGTGGTAGCATCCCCCCTGCAAGTTACTTGGTCTGATCACTATCTGATCCATTTCTCTTGGCATATTGCCAGGGGGACGTATTCGTCTAGGACATGTGGAACGGGCACGGGTAAGGTAACCCATAAAATACAGCCGGCTGCTTTTTATCAAGCCTTGACTGAATGTCGCCCTCAGCTCGCTGCGGACTTCAGACTTGCTCTTTCGCAATTCAATGTTAGATGGAGAAGGTGGTGGCTGATCTTACGCCACAAGTGAGATCCAAAGGCCGGAATAGTCCTCTGTTCAATCCATGGTTCTCGTCTGAGCTTACATGACAGAAACAGCACTGGAAAAGTCTGGAAAGGAAATAGAGGCAGGATTTTAGCACAGAGGCCAAAACTGCTCTGAAATCAGCCCAAAAATCATATTATGCTACTGTCGTTTTAGCGAAACGCGCATACTATACTGATTTGATTACCCGGTCGGGCAATAACGCTAACGAACTGTTTAAAATTGTGAAAAATGATGTGTCCCCCAAAGCCATCAGCAACACCCATGCCCCTTCTCCCGCTTGGTGTGAAGAGCTTTCTAATTTTTTTATTAATAAAGTTAGAGGGCTTCAATTGGCTTTCGGCAACCAAGATGCCCAGGCGACTCCGGTGCCTTCTGCCCAACTTATTTTTTCGCCTGCTAAAGTTACCTTTTCCACCTTTGATGCTCTATCGCTGATGGATTCTTTGGGTTCTCTATCCTCCCTTAAATCGGGCTCTCCAAATGATCCCTGTCCTGCTAAACTTATGGCCAGCGCGGCTGTTGTCATCAACCCGCTCCTTAATCAGCTGATCAATGCCTCTCTGACATTGGCCTCTGTTCCCACTGAGTGGAAACAGACACGGATTATCTCTCTTACCAAAAAGACGACCCTTGATCCCAACCTCCTGTCCAGTTATCGCCCTATCTCGCTGCTCCCTGCTATCGCTAAAGTATGCGAAAAAATGGTTAATAAGCAGTTAACTGCCTTCATTGAACATCATGGCCTTCTGCATCCGGCTCAATCTGGTTTCAGGGCCTCGTACAGCACGGAGTCTGCCTTGGTGGAAATCACGGAAGCTATCCGTGAGACTGTGGATGGTGGGGGCAGGGCAGCTCTGGTCCTGTTGGATCGCTCTGCCACTTTTGATACTGTCCCCCATTCACACCTTCTAGCCCGTTTACCGAATTTAGGTATCATGGGTGCTGCCTGTGAGTGGCCGACATCGTTTTTAGAAGGCAGAACCCAAAAAGTATGGATCCCCCCCTTCACGTCCACTCCCGAAGCCCTTTTGACAGGGGTTCCGCAAGGGTGCATACTGAGCCCACTTTTGTTTAATCTGAACATGACACCTCTTATTCAGCTGGCATTGGATCTGGGAGCTAAAGTTGTTGCTTATGCAGACGACACCCAGCTCCTGTTCACTTGGAAAAAATGACACATCCCACTGCTCATGTTAAAACGTGTTCGGCTGAGGTGTTCAATTGGCTTACGTGTGCTCAGGTGAAATGTAATGAAGATAAAACCGAGATTCTATTCTTTGGGGAGTTTTCCCCTCAGGTTTGGCATACTTTCTTGCCAGATGAGCCTCCCAGGCCCTCACCTTCAGGGCTCCCTGTAAAAAATCTCAGCATTTGGTTTAATGAAAAGCTGAGTTACTGCAACCAAATCAATAAACTAACAGGTACCTATTTCGGCATCCTGAAGCTCCTCCGGAAAGTTTTGCCTCTTTTGCCCTTAGCAGCAAAAGAAACGGTCGGCTGAGCTCTTGTTACCTCCCGCATTGACTATGCGAACACACTTTATGTGGGCCTTCCCACCTATCTAATGGACAGACTTCAGGTAGTGCAAAACGCAGCTGCTCGTCTGCTCCTTGACCTTCCCAAACAGTGTCAGGCAACATTTGCGTACTCTGCACTGGCTGCCGAAGAAGGCAAGGGTCTCTTGCAAAATAACGATGGATTAAACCCAGATCTGTGACAGGGGTGAATGTTTTGTCAATGTGCAAGATTCTGTCCATCATCTTGTGTGTTTTGCTGTTCGCCCTATGTGGGAAGGGTATGCCCAGACGTGGGTCCCGTGCTCACTACACCACTGGAGTCAAGCTGTGGATTTGGGAGTCTTTTGGGGGACCACCCAAAGGTGCAGGGTCCACCCTTCGTCCACGGGTCCGGGATACAAACTGAGACCAACACTAGAGCGCCGAGAGAAAGGATATTTATTACAATCTCATGAGATGGAGAGAGAGCATCGGCAACAGACACCCGCAGCTTGTCTGAGGAGGCAATCTCCTGAGTGCTTTGCTTCTGCACCTTTTATACCCTTCATCCCCACCCTGTGCGTGCTAGGTGAACAATAACAAACACCAATAATTTACAGACAAGCAATGGTCAGTTATGATACAATCAGCAGGTGGTGGCTGTTTGGCCCCTGCAGGGCATAGGTGAAAAAGGCATGATTATATGTCAAACAAAGGTTAATCTGATAAGTCCACAGATGGTAGCGGCGAGGCCCCTGCAGGGTGTAGGCGAAAAGCATGTTTATACGACAAGTAAAGTTCGATCAGATAAGTCCGCAGATGGTAGTTGTTGGACCCCTGCAGGGCACAGGAGAGAGGAATGATTACACAGCAAGCAGAGGTCAATCTGATAGGCCTGCAGATGGTAGCTGTTGGACGCCTGCAGGGCATAGTGTGCAGGGTGAGGACGATAAACATCTGGGAAACTCCCTGTCCGACTGGTTGAGCATGGGCTGGTCAGTTTGTGGCAGGTCAAAGCACGAACAGGGTGTGAGCGTCCGTGCAGGAATGTGGGAGGTCAAAAGTGGAGCTCCAGAGTGATCGTGAAAGAGAGAGAAGGTCAGTCATGAAGGGTATAGCACAAAATGGTGGAGTGAATGGCAAGATAACAGACCTACTTTTCCACAGTCCCTCCTTTTGCCATAAGCGAAACCATTTTTTTTTTTAAGTCAATTACAATGTTCATCAATAGCTGTGTCTCACGTTCAGTCCTTATTTTATCGTTCTTGACCTGTGCATTTACGGGGACTGACTTGATAGCATTTGCGCAGAGGCCACAGAGTGGAGGACCACATTGAAGGCAAAGACAACAAAAGAGAACCAGGGCAAGAGGTATCAGGATGATCATTAGAACCTTCCATCCCCATGTCAGCAGAAGTTGCCATATCCAAGAACCAAGGGACCATGGGTCTGTATCTTGATGGAGGTCAGAGGCTATTCGATGGAGTGCGGAAACAGCCTCGTAGACAGATGATGAATGATCCGGAACATACACGCAACAGCTGGTGCCGATGATGCGACATGCTCCTCCGCGGTCAGCTAGGATGACATCAAGGACCATGCGATTTTGTAGAGTGACGAGGCGTACCGCTTGGAGCTCCGCAGTGTTGTTGGCCAAAATACCAGCTGTGATGTTGACGGTGGCTTCCATGACTCTGGTGAGGTGGCGAATGGCTCTGCTGTTTGCCATTGGTCCCCAGAAGGGAAGGATGCCCTTCATGGCATCCAGGAATTGTTGAGAGATTGTGTCTGTTTGTTCACCCACATCGTTGCTGCGGCGGGCGTGATGATGAAGAGGAGAAGCAATGTAGACAGGGGGAAGGAGGAAAGCAATGTAACATGTGCCTCCCCAGTTCTCGTGAAGCCAAGTGTAGGCCTTTGTTCCACACACGAAGTAGGTGTTTGGGGAGGCAGCAAGGGGCGGTGGAGATGTCGTATTCAGAGTTGTTGTCACGACACAAGAGCTGTCCCCAACGTACTAAATACCTAAGCCTCTGATACACATTAGTCCAGGAATGCGAACAACAGCTAGCGGTGGGGTCTGCTTGGCGAGTGTCTTTGCTTTGAAGCTGGAGAAGCTTATTCTACTGGTAGAGTCGAATACCAGCATTTCCTCCTTCTCATCCTCAGACATGCGTGTAGAATTGTTCTTTGGACAAACAGCATTGCCAGTTTTGTTCTGCCAGAACTCATCTTGCAACTGTTGGACAGTGATGTCGGCAAGGCCGCTGGACCGATGGGCGCCTATGATGAGCGACATCCAGGCAGCGCAAGAGGCGTGTATAGAGTAAGAGTAAGGGAGGAAGGGAATGTTATTCTCCGTGGAGTGAGGCAGGAGACCACAGACCCAACAGTTTGTTTTATTCAATACCTCATTATGTTGATTCAACATTTGGATGAAGGTGTTGTTCCAAAACTCTTGTCGCCTATTTTGGAGATAAGGGGACAAGGAGACATGGGAATGTTCAGGAGGCGTGGCATCAGTGGGCAATATGGTATCCTTGGCTGGTGCCCCTTCCTCTAGGATCCAGAAGAGGATGCCAAAGATAATAGTGAGGAGGAGAACTGTCGTCAAAGCTATTGACCTGTTATTATGCAGTTTGTTACATAGTGCTATCTTCTTGTTGGAAAGTTCCATGGTTTCTTTGTTTGTCATAATCAGTCTTCTTTTGGGCTGTACAGCTGTTGGAGAGAAAAGGTGAGCCCTACGCGTTGCCGGTAGCTAGTGGTTGCTTCTCCTGGCTAGGCTTCTCAGTACCCCGCTACCTGGAGTACCAATCCACCCTTCCAGATAATACTACCGCCCTGCGACTTTTGGCTCACCTCCCCTGTCCGGTCGCTGGAGCTCCAGAGGCCATGCGTGGGCGTAGGTTGTATCTTTCTTTAGTTGGCACGGTGTTATCTTTGAATAATTCCAGTTCTGGTTCTGGGAGACCACACACAGGGGGGTCGCACGTTAGAACTTCCTTGTAGGTGGACAAGGTAGGATCAGTTTGAGTGATGCTTGTGGTCTTCCGGCAGTGCACAGCATGGATCCAGGATTTCTTGCCTTCCACTCGCAGGGCCGTTCTAGTGGTCAGAAGGACTAGCAGGGGCCCTTTCCACCGGGGTTCCAGCGTCTACTTTCGAGCAAAGTTTTTTACCATGACGAAGTGGCCGGGTCGGATGGGATGTCCCGGCCCGGTGGATCGATCAGGCAATGCTTCCTGGACCTGCTGATGAATGGAAGACAAAGTTTGTGTAAGTACGGACAAATAATCACTCAGCAATTCACAAGCTGAATCAGACAATGTGGTAGCAGGGAGTGCGCCCCAGATGTTCATTGGGCGTCCAAAGACCACCTCATACGGAGTCAATGAGGTGCGGGAATGCGGGACAGATCTTATTGATAGAAGGGCCAGTGGTAGTGCATCTGGCCATTTTAGCCCCGTAGTTTCTACTATTTTGGCTAGTTTGGATTTGATCGTGGCATTGTATCTTTCCACTAGGCCTGCTGATTGGGGGTGGAAGACTGCATGAAATGTTTGTCGAACACCTAATCCTGATAGTATATGCTTGACTATTTCTCCAATGAAATGACTCCCACTGTCATACCAAAGTGACTGCAAAGGCCGTTGTGGGGAAATAATTCCTTCAGCAATATCTTGGAGGTGGTTAGGGCAGTGTTGTCTCTAACCGGGTAAGCCTCCACCCATTTGCTGAACGCGCAGACAACCACCAAAACATATTTAAGGTTGTTGCATCGTTCCATTTGGATATAATCCATTTGCAGCACTTCAAAAGGTGATGTGGGGATGGCATATCCTGCCCGAGGTACCCGGGTCCCTTTACCTACATTGTAGCAGAGACAAACCAAACACTGTTGGACCAGCCTGGAGGCGGTAGACCGGAGTTTGTGGTTATCGCACACTTCCTGTAATATTTTAGTCATGGTGGCAGCATTGGTGTGTGCTGGCAAATGAGTCATGTTCAACAATGGGAGGAGATAAGCATTTGGCAATTTCCAAAGTTTTGCATCTTTGGATCGCCCACAAATTTTCTTCATCAAGCATGCCCTCCTTCTCCCAATTTTGAAGTTCTTCAGAGGTGGCAGTGGACTGGATGACCCGGATCTGTTGTCTAACATGATGCCACTTCTCTGCTTGGGATTTTACTATGTACATAGGGGTGTGTATTCTTCCCTGTGCTGTAGCCCGGGCTGTCTCATCAGCAAATGCATTTCCTAATCCTATTTTGTCTGTGACCTTCTTGTGTGCGTTGCATTTAACAATAGCTAATGTTCTGGGTAGTGTCAATGCTTGGAGCAATGCAGTGACTAAGTCACCATGCTGAATGGGCGTACCATGTGACGTTAAGAACCCTCTCTCCTTCCTAAGGATACCAAAACTGTGGGCCACTCCAAAGGCGTATTGGTTGTCGGTATAGATGGTGACAGCGAGATCCTGGCTAAGGATACAAGCGCGGGTGAGAGCTATAAGTTCTGCGGCCTGAGCCGATTTCTGAGGAATGCGTGCAGTCTCAACAAAGGTATTGGTAGTGGTGACGGCATAGGCAGCAGATGTGGTACCGTTTGATAGTTTAATACAAGATCCGTCCACCCACAATTGCCCATCCTGTTCCGTGAGAGTGGTGTCTTTTAAGTCTACCCGTCCCTTAGTCTGTTCTTCTGTTCGAAAGAGGCAGTCATGTGCAATGTCTGGGATGTCAGGATCTGGTGTGGGCAGGAGTGTGGCAGGATTCAAGGTCGCACATCTCTTTAGCGTGATATGGGGTGCTAACAGCGTAAGTTCATATCCTGTTAGTCGTGCACTAGTGAGGTGTTGTGTCTTTGTCTGATTCAGTAATATGTCGACTGCTTGTGGAACTAATACAGTCAATCTAGTTCCCAACACAATCCCTTCACTTTGTCGGATAGAGACAGCTGCTGCTGCAACTGCTCTAAGGCAAGAGGGCAGACCTCGGGCCACAGGGTGTAGGCAGGGCCGGACTGGGAACTGAAAGCAGCCCTGGCAAATTTCATCAGACCAGCCCCCGGCCGGCGCGTAGCGAGCCGGCGCGTAGCGAGCAAGCTAGCCCAACCGCCACTAGGGGAGTTGGGGGGGTTCTCCCCCCAAGAAAATTTTGGAAAACGACAGACCAAAATGGTGAATTTTACAGCACATTTTTCATTACATATTCAATTGTATCAACTTTCAAAGCACAGTAAATAGTAGATGATGACCTTAAAGAGCACCAGGTTACCCACCCAGTCATATGTGTACCCTTAGACATTCTTTCAGAGAGCACCAACAATAGACACAAGTAGCGAATCAGAGAGAACAAAGTAAAAGTGACACCAGCCCCCACATGGTGTATAGAGAGCAAGCGCAGTAAGCAACCACTACTAGGGGGAGTTTGGGGGGTTGAACTTGTCCCTCCCAAGAAAATTTGAGAGACGGAAAGGCCAAAACAAAGCATTTTTCAACACATTTTTCATTACATATTAGATTGTATTAACTTTTAAAGCATATTAAATTGTCACTCATGTTGTCACACATTAAGCACCGACATGTGATGTCACACATGAGCACACAGGCCACTGACTGAGGCCAGAAACTGTGGAAATGTCACACATAAGCACCTAGGCACTGACCCAGGCCTGGTCACACCACCAGGCCAGTACGCATGCAAACATCACACATAAGCACCTAGGCCAGTAAGCATGGAAATGTCACACATGAGCCTCCAGGTCACTGAGGCCAGAAACTATGGAAATAGCACACATAATTAAGCACCCAGGCCAGAAAGCATGGAGACGTCACACATAAGCACCCAGGCTGACAGAAGGCATGTCTCAAATGGCACCATGGCCAGAAAGCATGAAAAATTAACACAAAGGCCCTGGCCTTGACATGACATCTTTAAATAGCCTACTTAAGTGGGTGGCACAATAAGTGTTGCAGGCCCACTAGCAACATTTAATGTACAGTCCCTGGGTACATGTAGAACCACATTTCTAGGGACTTACAAGTAAATTAAAATTGCCAATTCAGTGTAAGCCAATTTTACCATGTTTGAAAGGAAAGAGCGCAAGCACTTTAGCACTGGTTAGTGGTGGTAAAGTGTACTGAGCACTAAGAGCCAACAAAAATTGCCTTTTTTGATGTCATAAAGCAGATGAAACCAGATTTTAATTTAGAGGAATCTGAGGCCAACAGGGATTTATCTAACCATGTCTCAGCAGTCAGTATGAACAATATGTATCTAAAAAACATTTTACATGTGCTAATGGCGCGGGGACTTTTTCCGTAGCTAGACCTAAACAAGAGTGCTTTAATTGTGCAGGGACTATCAGGTACTCGCTACCTGCACTTTAATTATGAAGGAATAGTACGGGCACTTCTCAGCACTACCCTCAATTCTTTTAATGGGAGAGTACCAGCACATCTCATCAGCAAATAGGCAGTCTGAGATGAGGAGTACCTACGATTCTATATTTCCATTTTGAGCACTAGTAAAAACTCTCCCTTTGGTGCAAGCTACTTTGGATGTTGCAATATTTTAAGGCCTTCCCTTCAACCAACCTCACCTCATCACCCTAAGGGTGTGGGTTTGCTTGTACACTGATTCACTGGAGAAACTTTTCACCACATGATGCATGGAAGGGACCTCGGTTACTAAAGACGGACGATAACCACTCACTTGCAACAGCGCATCCCTCCTTGTCACTGTGCAGTTTAGGACACTCCTTACCCAATGATCCTTCCTCATTTCTTATCCATGATAACTAACACCTGCCCTCTGCAGAGCTACGTCCCTCTTCAAACCAGCAAGTATAGCGTTACCTACATCATGTTACGCAAACTTACTAGCACATTCACAGGGAAGCCACATGGTGTGGGGTTGTTCCCCTTAGCAGCAGCAACTCATTGGTCCTGTGGGGGTTGAATTCGGCAGTCTGATGGTGGGGAGATTGCTCAGGGTGGTTCTGCAACGGAGCACCTGCACACAACAGCAGAGCAAAGCTTGGACTGGGCTAACTGTAGGACAGAAGTGCACCATCGGCCGAGGGGCGTGACTTTCCACCACCATGCCATCCACCGACGGAACGCACATTTGCTTTAGGTCCAGGCGTGGCGTACACGCACCAACGACTCTTCTCATTACTTCTGTAAGATTGACCGCATCGACATCAGTGACACAAAAACTGAACTATAAAGCCACCAGCCCCTTTAGACTGAGATTTTTGAAAGAGCAGAGGGACACGGGATACAGACACTAGTACCATGGGCTCGTAATGGCCATACACAAGCTCAGACTTCCAGACTGCACCGTGGTCCTTTGAGTACTTGGTGTATGATATAGTAAGTCTGGTCAGTCGATCTCTAGGAGACAGGTGTAGGTTCAAAGCTGGCTAATTTATTGTCCAGTATCCATTTTCTGTTCCCAGTGTTTCCTTGTGACTGTTTGTAGGGATCTTCCTCGGTGTGGGACAGTGGAAGTCAGTGGATTGCATTTCTTTATTTCTGCATTTCAACCCTCTGGAACAACTTTCATGGATCTCCTTGAAAACGAGGGAGGTCTTAAATAGTGGGGTGGTACACTAACAGTCAATATGGCACTGTAGACTAAAAGCAGAGGGCTGCCTGTTAAAATCGGTGAGGAGCTAAGGATTTACACACTTGAAGGAAACATCGTTCAGTTGGAAAGCTATGATACAGGTCGTGTGAAAAAGAATCAGAAGTAGTGGCACCCGGTGGTACAAAATAGATTTGCCAATGTTAGAATCTTACCTATAGGTGTAAAAAGGACCCTACAGCCTTCTGAAGAGGAACAGACAGGTAGAATGTTACACAACGGTGCTAAATGGCTGCTGTAATGATTTAGCAGTTGAAGTCAAGCATCTGGCGTCCCTTGTTAATTGCTGGTACCACATTCTGTGGAGCACATGTGAGGCGCTTGGAGAATTAAGTCATACCGTGCAATAAGCAGAGTGAATCTGCTTGTGTGCAGGGCCGGGCAGTAGTCTCTGGTGAGGTCTCAAGTTAATCGTAGCGTTTCCAGATGGAGAGGGTGCCAGGACTTTGAAGGCAATTGTTGGTTCCAGAATGGGACGCCGGGGCGAGATGAGGCCTAAGATTTGCTGCAGAGGCAGGAGACCGGGGCACAAGAGTCAGTTCGGGCCCAGGCCCATACAAAGTAGTGCGTGTGAGGTGCAGGATATCCACACGTCTGTGCTCTGAGTCTAAACCGGGGGCAGTTGCGGTAGGCGGGGCAATGCTCCAACTGGCATGAAAGACTAGAGGGCAGCCCAGAGCAGCTTGACCTGACATGCACCTGCACGCAGCACACCCAATAATGGCACATAGAGGCCCAACGAGATTGTGAGAGATCCGGGGGCCAGCTCGGCTCTAGGTCTGACCAGAGACGCCAAACACTGCACCACTCTGCTCCACTCGCCCAACTCCTGTCCCCAGCATTGAGAGTCCCACACTCACAAGTGGACACACACGCATTATGGAAACCGGTACATGGGGAAAACGGCGAACCTTCGACTTCGAGC
This sequence comes from Triturus cristatus, assembly GCF_964204655.1. Lineage (NCBI taxonomy): Eukaryota > Metazoa > Chordata > Amphibia > Caudata > Salamandridae > Triturus > Triturus cristatus. The sequence goes on from NC_140582.1 coordinate 536,309,824, forward strand.
GAATAAACTTCCTGTGTGACAATTATGAAAAGGAAGGAGCTCCACCTACTGTCCCAGCCCTGCACAATACCACCTCCCGGTGACCCACTCCAATTCCACAGCACCACCTACTGTCCCAGCCCTGCACAATACCACCTCCGGGCGCTGAGCGACTCCAATTCCACACACCACCTACTGACCCAGCCCTGCCCAATACCACCTCCGGGCGCTAAGCGACTCCAATTCCACACACCACCTACTGACCCAGCCCTGCACAATACCACCTCCGGGCGCTGAGCGACTCCAATTCCACAGCACCACCTACTGTCCCAGCCCTGCACAATACCACCTCCGGGCGCTGAGCGACTCCAATTTCACAGCACCACCTACTGTCCCAGCCCTGCACAATACCACCTCCGGGCGCTGACCGACTCCAATTCCACACACCACCTACTGTCCCAGCCCTGCACAATACCACCTCTGGGCGCTGACCGACTCCAATTCCACAGCACCACCTACTGTCCCAGCCCTGCATAACACCACATCCCGCTGACCCACTCCACCCAATTCTAAAGTGAAATGTTTCATTATGAAACTGTGCAAGACAACTTTTTAGGCACTGACCAGTAAGCACGTGCCTAAAAGATGTTCTTACTAAAAAAAAAAAATGTGTAATGAGAATCCTCTTCAAAGGCCACTGAGGAGTGTGGGTGTGTGAGGGCCCTTCCGGGTCCAAGGCTTTCCTGTGCATGCTGGTACTTGCATTAGCGTTTATCTGTCTGACATGGGACTACAAGTCCCAGAATGCAGAGGGAAATATGGCCCTGTACTATGACTAATTCTTAGAGTTGCTGAACTTGCTATCTCTGGTTTCCTGAAACTCCTGTACTTTGACATTGCTTCCGCAATAGGAGTCATTTATTTGTCGAGAAATGAAAACATCAGCACTCACCTACTACAATGACAAATGAAACTAAACTACATGAGTGACGAATCTCCACAGAAAATTGGCCTCTCTCAACTCCTGGGTTTTCAAATGACCAGCAGAGACAAAAGGCCTAAAGATGATGAGCTGCAAAAACCCCTCGTTTCAGGCTCACACCAAGATGCCTAAAGAATGCAAAAACACCCCATGTTAAGAAGCGATATTTTATGAATTCTAGGAATAATACAAGTCTGACTCAATATTGATGGAATCTCCGAAACAACAGCTAGCTTTAAAAAGAAAAAATACCGTAATAACCAGAGCTACCTCGCGGACTTTCACGAATCACCTAGAGCAGGGGCGACCTCCCAGTGCCCGCTGGCCCCTTCTGACACCCTGCGGAATTCACAAAGACACTGATAAAAGCATTGCGAAAAGCACAGGCCCTTACCGACGGTTAGCAATTGCAAAGTAAACTCGATTATCGTCCCTGGAGTCAGAGAAAGGGCGGAGATGGTTGCCAACAAGTAATGGCCAGTTTCCATTTCTTGTGAAGCGTTCACCTGCACGGCGCTTCCCAGTAAGTTGCTCCTCTCATCTAGATAACGTATCTCACATACATCACATCTCGTATCTGCGCACTGTGCATTATTTATCTGAGATAATGCACAGTGCGCAGATAAGAGATTATCTGAATGCACAATGCAAAAATGAAAAAAACAACACTTGACTCACCTGGCGGCGGGCGGCACCGGCAAACCGTCGGCAGCAGCCAGGGTCTGTGGACACTCACACAGTGCGGGGGGAGGGGGGGGGGCTAGACTATAAATAATTAAATTATGGGCAGGGTGGCGACTGCGAGAGAGGGCCTCTCGTCGTCATGATCTCACTCTGGATTCTGGAATCAGTGGGTCACGCGCACTTTTTATTGCACGAGCCCCAATGCGCATGTGTCGCCACCAACAGCCGCGCCCGCCCACCCCCCTAAGGAGGGTGAACTTAACTAACTGTGAATGACTAAGCAGGCCGCGCAGACGCGGGGGTGGAGACATCTGTGCGCCGCACCTCCCAAAATGGCCTTGAGACTGCTGCTGCATTATTTATCCAGCACTGAGATTGTGCTTTTTTCCCCCACGGAGCGAGGAGACAGTGAGAAGGGGCAGACACAGCAGTACAGTAGTGAGTAAGTGACTAGTGACTACTGTACTGAGTGCAGTACGAAAAATCGGCCCCCGGCCCCACCCAGCAACAAAATCGGCCCCCGGCCCAAAAACCGGCCCCCACCCCTGGCAGCCTACCGGGGGATTGCCCGGTGCCCGGCATTGCCAGTCCGGGCCTGGGTGTAGGGTGGCTGAAAAGTAAGCGCATGGGCGTGGTTTGGTGCCGTGAATTTGGGTCAGGACTGAGAGAGCACATCCTGAGCGCTCATGGGTGTAGAGGCAGAAGGGTTTAGAGTAATCAGGTGTGCCCAATACTGGTGCAGAGCAAAGAGCGTGGCGTAAGTCTTGAAAGGCTTGGTCGTGTTCATGTGTCCAAGGAAGAGGTGTGGGTGTGTCTTTTGTAAGCAAAGCAAGGAGTGGCTTAACTATGAGGGAAAAATCTGGTATCCATTGGCGACAAAAGGAAGTGAGACCAATTAGTGCACGAACATCTCTTTGGGTGGTGGGAGAGGAAAGGTGTAGTATTGTTTGGATGCGGTCAGGTGTGAGAGTAAGTCCCTCCTTAGACAGCAGACGGCCGAGGTAGGTCACCTGCTGTCTACAATACTGTAGCTTATTCTTGGATACCTTGTGGCCCTGTGATGCCAAAAAGCGCAGTGTAGTAAGAGAGGCAGTGCGAGCCAGGGCCGGAGTGTCTGCAGCCAACAGAATGTCATCGACATATTGGATGAGAACAGCGCCGGGTGGTAACTGTATTTGGTCGAGCTGTTGTTTAAGGGCCTGGCTGTAGATGCTAGGGCTTTCGGTATACCCTTGAGGAGCCCGACAGAATCTGTACGATCTGTTTTTTATGGTGAAACCAAAAAGATAGCGTGACTCAGGATGTATTGGTATGGAGAAAAAGGCATTTTTTAGATCTATTACTGTGAAGGTAGTAGCAGTTGAGGGGATCATTGTCAATATAGTTGTTATGTCAGAGACCACAGGATATTGTGGGACCACTAATTTGTTAATTGCGCGGAGGTCAATGACAAAACGGTATATTTTCTCAGAAGTGGATGTACGTTTCAAAACTGGAAGGATGGGGCTATTGCAAATGTTAGACTGAACTTCCTCAACTACCCCAGCTGCAATCATATCCTGTACTATAGTCATGAGAGCCTTTTCGCCGTCTGCAGAAATTTTATACCGAGGGAGGCGAGGAAGAGGTGCATTCTGTTTTACTGTTATGTGGACAGGATCCATCACAATCTCCCCCACGTCGGTGTCCATGATGGCCCACAGGGTGTCCGGTAACTGGGACAAATCCTGCTGTTCGGAATCAGTGAGACAATAAAGGCGAGATTCATAACCAAGGGGGCAATCATTATCAAACAGTATGACTCTGACATTCTGAGGAGAACAGCGAATGGTGGCTCTGAAATGCTTTAAGAGATCAATGCCCATCAAATTGTCTGGGCAGTTTGGGGAGAGCAGAAAAGAGGCCATCACTGCGTTCCCCTGTATGTCCAGGGGCACCTCAGTAGAAAGGGGGTTGGTGGAGGGCGTGCCGTCAAATCCTACAGATGTGACCGATAAGCCAGACAGGGGTGCCCTAGGAATCAGCTTATGTGAGAGGGCACTTTTAGAGGCCCCTGTGTCGACCAAGAATTTGCCCTGAGTTCCAACCACTGAAGCTGTGACATAAGGCCCTGATTGATCAACTGGAAGTTCCACTGGTTCCTTTCCCTGTCCCTGGCTGTCTCATGTAAATTCACTGTCTGGGAAGTGGTCACCAGAAAAATGTGCAAAAGCCTGTCTATTGTTATCGAAGACATTGGGGCGTTGTCCGTTGGAGGGTGGGACTCTTCCTCTACCTCTACTCAGTCCCCTTCCCGACCCATTGTATTTCGCTGTAAAAGAGGACAATCTGCGCGCCAGTGGCCTGTTTCCTTACAATATGCGCATTGGTCCTGGGACAGTTGATGTGGGGTGGGTGTGTTCCAGCAGTTGCGGGCATATAATTATACTGTGGACCTCTACCGTTTCCTCCCCCACTGATGCTTATTTGGGAAAGCATTACTTTTTCTTAAAGTTCTTTTCTTATCTTTTTCCTCCTCTTTCTTATTCTGCAGATGTTCATAAAATTGGGCCATAGTCAAGATCTGTGTGGGTGTTGCAGCAGGCCACGTGCTTTCGCTACTCTGTAACTTTGTGGAGATGGGTGGAGACAATCCTTTAACAAAAGTCTGAACTAGTAAGTGTCGACCTGTCTCAGTCGTCGAGTCCTGTCCACTATAGTCAATAAACACCTGGCTGAGGCGGGAGAAGTAGTCAGATGTAGTTTCCTCAGATTTTTGTTTACAAGCAGTGATGGCTGTCCAATCTACTTTCCTAGCTGGAATTGTGGCCTTCAATTTTTTTACTATGTTACCTGGCAGCTCTAAAATAGCTTCTGCAGGCCTTTCATCTGGTTTTCTGTCCCTATCCATTGTTGTAAAATCCTCCCACTTATGTTTGAACAAGGCCTCATCGTCAACTTTCCTTATGGGTCTCCAAATCTCTGGGGGCAGAATTAACCCAAAGAACTAATCTATGTCAGTCAGTGTCATCGTATAAGTGGTAATAACCGTGTCCAGCCCTTCGTAGAATCCCGTAGGATTCTTCCGGGGGTCAGGCAAGTCCTTTTTGAAAGTTAAGATGTCAGCTCGAAGCCACGGAGTGTACACCCAAATTATATAACTTCCTACTTTTGGCATCTGGACTATCCAGTCCTTCAGCAGTACCTGCCCCTCGAGCGGGGACAAAGACTGGAGCTGCTTCCCTTATTATTGCCATACAACCTCCAGTCGCACCGTCCATTACTAGTGGCTTTTCCTCTTCCTCCTGGTCTCTCCTTAGACCCTCCATCATTTGTAGCGTGAGTGCTAACAAACTGTTGCTTTCCTCAGCACTTCCTCTCCTCTCTGTCAACATACGATACAATCCTCTAACATGGTCTGCTGGTGTCACTTCGTGGCGTTTCTCATAAAGGGGGAATACTTCATAAGCAAATTGTTGTAGGAAGTAGCCCTTTTGAGGTGGTGCATAGGCCTCATAGATAGCACGGACTTGGCTAGAGGTGAAAAGATCCTCCAGGCAGGTGCGAACTAGACCATCCAAGGCCTGTTTCTGTGCGGATGTAATGCGGGGTGTGTGGGATCGAGCAGAAGATGTGGTCTCGGGGTCAGATTGAGCGGGAGGGGCAGTGGGATCGGGAGGCAGGGGTTGCGCATTTTCAGAGGGTACATTTCCATCGGCCGCCCGTGGGATAGGATGGGGAGGGACATGGTACGGTGGTGGCAATGGATAGAGGAGAAGCTCCTCTTCATGGGGGTCTGCTTGCGCTAGTGGTGTATGACGCACAGGATACTGACCAGACACATTCAACCTGTGTTCTCGGTCTGTGCAAGCAAGATTGGATGCAACTTTTTCCTGCTGTAATTCTATTAATGTTTGTTTATCGCTCTTTCGAGCCTCTTTCTGTAGCCTCGCCTGAGCCCCTCTCTCTCTTTCAGCTCCCTCCTTTTTCCATTGGCCCAGGGTGTCAAACATAGCTTGTCGCGACCTTCGTCTAAAGAGCTGTATTACTACAGCCTCAATTTTGTGAGATTCAAAAGAACCATATATGGGCCACTGAGTCTCTTTATCCTTGGACGTGTATTTATGCCATAATGAATTATACATTATGGGAGAAATACCGTATTTTATGTACATATCCTTACTTGAGGTACCTTCCAGGGGAGCCGGCTGACTATCTACCAACACCCTCGATCGAGATATACAACAACCAAACCATTGTGCAAATTTACTAAACGCGGGCATGTTTTTCTATGTTAAAAAACGTCTCTACAAATTTCTAGTTCGGACAAAAAGTCCACATTACCCGCCCAGTATCACTCTTTGCAAAGAGTGACTTCTTACCGAAGAAAACCAGCTAACCAAACAAATAACAAAAAGGTGTCGCAAACCAGCGACCCTACCAGAATCCTTTGTCTCGTTCTCCAGGCGGTCTCTTTACTGCAAAGATCGTCCAAGTCTATCGGGGGCCCGAGTCAGGACCGGAGCCACTTGCGGGGGTCTTTTTGGATGTAGTGAAGGTCGGGTGCTGGCTGCGAGGGTCTTTTTCGCGTAGGCATGCCCCACCACCGTCCGTTCAACTTCCTCCTCTGGACCCCTCAACCGGGCAGCCGCGTCTCTGATCGGACTCCACGTTGGGCGCCAATTGTGGATTTGGGGGTCTTTTGGGGGACCACCCAAAGGTGCAGGGTCCACCCTTCGTCCACGGGTCATGGATACAGACTGAGACCAACACTAGAGCGCCGAGAGAAAGGATATTTATTACAATCTCATGAGATGGAGAGAGAACATCGGCAACAGACACCCGCAGCTTGTCTGAGGAGGCAATCTCCTGAGTGCTTTGCTTCTGCACCTTATATACCCTTCATCCCCACCCTGTGCGTGCTAGGTGAACAATAACAAACACCAATAATTTACAGACAAGCAATGGTCAGTTATGATACAATCAGCAGGTGGTGGCTGTTTGGCCCCTGCAGGGCATAGGTGAAAAAGGCATGATTATATGTCAAACAAAGGTTAATCTGATAAGTCCACAGATGGTAGCGGTGAGGCCCCTGCAGGGTGTAGGCGAAAAGCATGTTTATACGACAAGTAAAGTTCGATCAGATAAGTCCGCAGATGGTAGTTGTTGGACCCCTGCAGGGCACAGGAGAGAGGAATGATTACACAGAAAGCAGAGGTCAATCTGATAGGCCTGCAGATGATAGCTGTTGGACGCCTGCAGGGCATAGTGTGCAGGGTGAGGACGATAAACATCTGGGAAACTCCCTGTCCGACTGGTTGAGCATGGGCTGGTCAGTTTGTGGCAGGTCAAAGCACGAACAGGGTGTGAGCGTCCATTCAGGAATGTGGGAGGTCAAAAGTGGAGCTCCAGAGTGATCGTGAAAGAGAGAGAAGGTCAGTCATGAAGGGTATAGCACAAAATGGTGGAGTGAATGGCAAGATAACAGACCTACTTTTCCACAAAGCTATCCTGGCTGAAGAGGGGTGAAACCCCGAAACCGGTCCTAGGATGCTTGATTCCGGTCCAGGAAAGACATGGCTTGGCAGTTCAGGCTGGACTGTTTCCATGAGGCACAGGGTCAAGACTGATTTGCATATGGCCATGTTTGAACTGGGGTGGTGTGGTGAGCAACATAACGATGGATAAAACCCAGATCTGTGACTGGGGGTGAATGTTTTGGCAATGTGCAACATTCCGTCCATCATCTTGTGTGTTTTGCTGTTTGCCCAATGTGGGAAGGGTATGCCCAGACGTGGGTCCCGTGCTCACTATGCCACTGGAGTCAAGCTATCCTGGCTGAAGGGGGGTGAAACCCCGAAACCGGTCCTAGGATGCTTGATTCTGGTCCAGGGAAGACATGGCTTGGCAGTTCGGGCTGGACTGTTCCCATGAGGCACAAGGTCAAGACTGATTTGCATATGGCCATGTCTGAACTGGGGTAGTGTGGTGAGCAAAATAACGATTGATTAAACCCAGAGCTGTGACTGGGGGTGAATGTTTTGCCAATGTGCAACATTCCGTCCATCATCTTGTGTGTTTCACTTTCAAGGCCCGGGTAACAGCGCATGCCACGCTCTACGAGCATGGCCCACTTTATCTCAGGAAACGCGTACAGTTTTACTCCCCCAGTGGACATTTACGTTCCACCGAACGTGCTTATGGCTGCTATCCCTAGATTCCGCTTGAAAAGAAAGGGCGGCAGCTCCCTGGCCTATTTAGCAGCTATGGCATGAACACCCTCCCTTTTGACCTGCGCAGTGTACAGAACTCTAACCAATTTAGGAAAAAGCTAAAAATGTTCCTTTTCAATTAAGCTGTTTTTGTTGTTCTCTTTTCTCTATTCTCTCTCCCTTCTTGCTGTCTCTTGGGCTCGCGCCAGGACACACTGAGTAGCTGTGCGCGCTATAAAACCGGGATAACATAAAATATGTAAGGAGCTCCATGGATTGCTTACTGGCTGGGTTAGTGAGTTTTGGAATATGTTAACTGTGTGTGCAACTGCCCCATTACTGCTGGATACATAAGAGGTGTATGTGTGTATCAGTGAATGTTTAAGTGTCTCTGTCACTGATTGACTGAGTGGGTGTATTATTGGCTCTGTATGAGAATTCTATTATGGGTAGGAGACTGCATCTATAAGTGCAGTTATGGGTCTGAAAGTGCACATGTAACTCTACAAACTGGAAACATGTCTTATCTTTAAAGCTCATAGCTCCCTATGGCCTATCTACAGCCTATCTCAGGAGTGACTTATATGTAGTAGAAGAGGAGTTTAAGGCTTAGCAACAGGTTTTAAATGTTAACTCCGCCTAGCAGGAAAACTGCATATATACGCTCTACTGTCCCAGGCCCAAGATATGTTTAAAGGCCTAATTTTCCGGATAGATGACTTGGTAGTGCGAGTTCTTCACTACATATCTAAATGAGTGTCTCATTCCCTATATGGGTGTGTCATTTGATATGCAAGTAAGTATGCCAATATATGTTGGGCTGTTTCAGTTACTCTATGGGTCCCTAAATGTGCATGTACTGGGATGTATGGATTGCTTACTGGCTAAGTTAGTGAGTTTTGGGGTATTCAACTGTGTGTGCAACTCCATCCATTGCTGCTGGATACATAAGAGGGGTGTGGGTGTGTGGGTGTGTGTGGGTGTGGGGGTGTGGGTGTGTGTGCGTGTGTGTGCGTGTTTGTGTTTAACTACCTCTGTCGCTGTGTGACTAGGTGTATTAATGGCTGGCTCTATCCTTTTACACATAAGTATGCGAGTACCACTATTGGTAGGAGACTGCATCTATAACTGGAGATATGAGTGTGCAAGTAAGCATGCAACTCAATGAAACTTGAAACATCTCCTCTTTTCTTTTAAGCTCATAGCTCTGTGCCCTATACTCAACCTATAGCTTACCTCAGGGGTGATATATGTAGAAAAGGACTTTAAGCCTTCGCAACATGTTTTGAATGCCAACTCTGCCAAGCAGGAAAACTGCATCTAAACATTTGACTATACCAGGCACAAACATGTTTAAAGGCCTACTTGTCTGGATGGATGGATGACTTGTTAGTGCCAGTTGTTATGGTATACCTAACTGACTGTCTCCGTGCCCATGTGGGTATGATTAAATATGTAAGTAAATATGCAGATATATGTCTAGGACTCTTAATTTGTATGTAAGTAGCTGCTTGGGTTGCTTCCTGGCTGTGCTAGTGACAACTGGGGCATTTAACCATGTGTACAACTGCCTCCATTACTGCTAAATACATAAGAACTGTATGTGTTAAGAGACTATTTAAGTGCCTCTGTCACTGCGTGACTAGTTGTATTAGTTGCTCTATAATTTTACACAAAGGTATGCAAGTTATAATATAAGTAGGAGACTGGATCGATAACTGGACATATGGGTCTGGTGGTGTGCATATAACTCAATGAAACTTGGAACACCATATCTTATCTTTTAAGCTCAAAGCTCCCTGCCCTATGGCCTTCCTACAGCCTATATCAAGAGTGACTTATAGCGAGTAAAAGATAACTTTAAGGAATTTATAGTTTTCTAAAAAGGTATCTCAGTGAGTGCATAGATAAATAGGTGGATGCGTTACTGGCTATACTGGTTTGTACCATTCAAACACATACCTTCCTTCCCTATTAGCTACCTACAACTTACGTTATGGGTGTTGTGTTTCTTTGGAAACTACAGTTAATCTCAATTCAACATAGCAGTTTAAACTGCAAAAACGGGATTTGCAGTACCACTTCTTACACATATTTGAATTTCCTCTTCTCTGTGTTGCATAATCAGACATACAATACCTCTACTAGTAATTTAGAAATCCCAACACAACTTCAGCATCAAACTACAGCCTTACAAATAAATGTAATGTACCAATTATGAATAAAGTAACAAAACTATATGCCGGGCAGAAAATATTCACTTGACCACTATCAAAGTTTGCAATCACCTAATTCCAACTACATTTGTTAGTGACTGCTTTATTATCTAAATCCATAACCACTTCACCTCTAAGTAACTAATATTTAAACTTTATTACATTTACCTGACACTTATAACTCACTAAATGTTTCTACATATACATTATCAATATCCCCATTGTTAACATACCTCTCAATTCATTTTCTTGATCCTCAAATTTTAACACACTTTCACTTAAAGTTTCTTCTCATGGAAAATGATAAGTACCACTCGATGTAAGGAAGAACCAGTAATGGCAATTTTCCCCCCTCTTTTTCCAGTGATACGGATATAGTTAGCAAATCAAAACAGTCTCTTCATTTTTTCATGTTTTTATTCCAGTTTTCATTGGTCAGTTTTTTTAACCCTTTATTAGTCCCCTGATAAGAAGCTAATCTGGAAGGGCCTGTGGGTGGATTCATGAATCCGTCGCAACGCCCAGCACAGCTCCCCCGTGCAATTTCATGAGGGAGTCACAAATCCATACGGGAGTCCGTTAAAGCATTTACAATGATTGTGGTATCATTTTTCAACTCCATTTGAGATCCTATCATAGTAATGAATTAGAAAATTGATATTTCATAAAATATGATGTCTCTAAATTACTCTGCATTCTAGTTTCAAAGAAAAGTGTATTTGGAGCCTCTACCCCACACTACTTTACTGCAGTTGCCATAGCAACCTCCTTTGAAACATTCTACTGCACCAGTAATCAAAAGTTCCCAGCAATTTCTAACAGGAGCATACCAGCTTCAAGTTGAACCGTAGCTGGTCCAGTTGACTGCTTGAAAATGTAAGCATACCTACAATAGCGTAACTTCTTTTTAAACTAACTAGAGCTAATCACAGATCTACTTACATTATCTATTAAATTACTATCTATTTTTAGCTACCACATTATTTTTAACACCAAATCAAATACATCCTTCTCTTAAACCAGGCCCACTCCTCCATTTTAACCGCCTTTCATGCTGTCAACTGTCGCATTCTGCTGCAGCCATCTCCTGTGTGCCACTGCTACTTCCTTTAAAATGGTTACAGCGTGGATTGTGGGTCAAAGCTATGTTTTTTTGGGCCACAGTGTGTTCTAGAAAGAGTGGCATTGACAGGGACTTGTTTGTGCCTAATGTGGGCATTGCTCCGATTGCCACAGAGGGTTAAAGTGGCAGCAATGGCTGCCTTTGGTTGAGAGCATTGCAGATTGCCAACACCCAGACCTCTTAATTGTGCACTGTGGTGGCAATGACCTAGTTACTCTTACACGGGTAGGATTGGAAATTGCAATGAAGGAGACCTTTGGTCAATTAATGTCACTTTTCCCTCACACTGCCTTGGTGTACTCCAACATTTGCCAAAGGCAAAAATGCAAATGGTCAGATGAATTCTTACCACAAATACACAAAGCATGGAAACATGTTAATAAAACTGTTTCTGCATTCCTTATAGACCACAATATGGGCTCCATCTACAACAACTTGCACTTTGACATGGAGTGTGTGTGTATATATCTCAAAAAAACAAACCTCTCAATACAGAGGTAAGACGAGCCTTCCAGCCGGTTTTAGTAGCAAAATCTCTTTATAGGTGAATGTTCTTTCAAGCATAACGCGTTTCAACTCTAACTGAGCCTTACTCATATGCGACACCTGATGTGAACAGTTGCCTGTTTTTTAAAGTTTCACAATCCATAAACATTGAAGATGGACTACGTCTTACCTCTGTATTGAGAGGTTTGTTCTTTTGGAATATAATAGTGGTGACGCCCGCCTACGAGCCCCTGTCCGACAGGAAGGGCTTCCTTTAGCGTCAAAGCTTCATTTGGAGATATACATATATATATATATATATATATATATATATATATATATATATATATATATATATATATATATATATTACCTACTGGCGGTCGCCAGTAGGTAGTTATAGTTAGGACCCTGTTTCCATAGGAAATCCGCAACATTCTATTTTGAATAACTTTGGCGCCGGTCGACGAATCCTCGCAAATTTTTCAAAATAGGTGGGGCGCTACGCTCCGCTCCTACCCTGAAAGTCTCGGGGGGATTCGTCAAGCGGGGGCTGAGAAAAAAGGGGGGTCCCAAAACACGTTTTCCCCATGCATTTTTCCATAGGACCTTTAGACACAGCTACAGCCCGAACGGCTGAACAGAATTACTTGAAATTTGGCAGAGAGGTAGCCATAAGGTCAAGGAAGTGCCTTTTGTAGGTTTGGTGTAAATCTGTTCAGTATTTCCTGAGAAAATAGCATTTAAAAGCATATATATATGTGGGCGGAGCCTAACCACACATCTCATCCTGAGATCTGATTGGCTGTCAGCACTTCATCCAAGAAGTGTTGGCAGCCATCTTGGGACCAATATACATGATAGCACCTCATTAAAAAGCATTGCAGTTAATAGAAGGTTTTAAGACTTTAGTTACATTATAAATCATTTGTTGATGGTACCATACTCATTTTAGGAATTGTGGTATGTTCTAAGGTGATTTTACCATGTGAAAAAGCCTTCTGCTGGGATATCATGATTGAGAGAAAAATATTTTCTCATGCTTTTACCACAGAGGTTTGGAAGGTGATCTATAGGCTAAACTGAGAGCTTATTTTCTGTAAATTCACATTATCTTTCTCAGTCATGTGAGAATGAAGTCTGACATTCTCAGTAAAACATGTACATCCAACAAGGGCAGAGACTGTCAGTTGATTCCTTTGTGTTCTACTGCAGCTTCCCAGAGTGTTCCAAAGAACTACTAGAGCGCTAACAGTCCTACTTATGATAAACGTATGGCACACCTGAAGCCATCTTGCTTGGATTAAAGTGGTAACTCTTAAAACATTTAATTTAAAAAGGAACAAAATGAGGGGGTTCATTTTTCCATAAAAAGTATGATTAGTGCTGCAGAAAGAAAAATTAGGGCACATTTTGAGTGACTTCTCAAATCCTCTTCTATTTCATTAAAAAATTCTGACATGCAGACTGAAACATGCACTTTCAATACCAGCAGCAGTTTTCCCTGGTGAGCAGTAGCTTTACTACAGTGATCTAATGAGCAAAAATAGTGCTAACATTCTGAATTTATGGCAAATGTGTGACACATCTGAATGCCTTCTTGATGGAATCAAAGTAAAAAACTGAAAGTATTTCCTACTGAGGAGACTGCAGTAAATGAGGAAATTAGGAAACTTCATAACAAATAAGTCTCCCAAGATGGCCACCAGAGACAAAAGAGCCCAAATGTAGCCCAAATATCACCCAGATGTAGCCCAAGTATAGCCCAATGACAGAATGTCCCAGAATGTTCTTAAAAACAACTAGAGCGCTTACTGTCTTCATTATGACAAAAGTATGGCACACCTGAAGCCATCTTGATTGGAATAAACTGGTAACACTTAAAACATTTAATTTAAAAAGGAACACAATGAGGAGGTTCATTTTGCCATAGAAATTATGATTAATGCTGAAGAAAGAAAATGAGGGCACATTTTGAGTGACTTCTCAAATCCTCTTCTATTTCATTAAAAAATTCTGACATGCAGACTGAAACATGCACTTTTAATACCAGGAGCAGACTTCCATGGTGCAGTAGTTTTACTACAGTGATCTAATGAGCAACTAGAGTGCTAACATTCTGAATTTATGGCAAATGTGTGACATATCTGAATACCTTCATGATGGAATCAAAGTAAAAAACTGAAAGCATTTCCTACTGAGGAGACTGCAGTACATGAGGAAATTAGGAAACTTCATAACAAATAAATCTCCCAAGATGGCCACCGGAGACAAAAGAGCCCAAATGTAGCCCAAAATCACCCAGATGTAGCCCGAATATAGCCCAATGACAGAAGTGTGCAAAACACTTATTATTTTGTGTTTTTGCAGTGTTATATAGTGCAGACTTGTCAGGTATTGGAGTGCTTTACATGAGCATTGGTTACATCACACAAGAACAAATTCATTTTGGTTGTAGACATGGGGAGACTAAGTGATTTGACCAGAATCACAGAATGTCGAGCTGAAGCAGAAACTTCAACCTGGTTCCCCAGTTGCAAAGTCTGCAGTTCTGGAAGTAACACCACATCCTCTCCCCTAAGTGCAACATTTAATCAAGTGGTCAACTGGATAAAAAACATAAAGATAACAAATAATTTAAAAGTGCTTTGTCGCTATTTGAAAACTCAGAAAATATGTCCTTATTTTAGTCTTTTAGAGCACTAACCATAATTTTGATGCCAATAAGACCCTCTCATATATGTAATTTCTAAAGGAAATGCTCTAGGTATTACAGTTTTGATTACATCAAGATGATGTCAGGCGTTCCACACTTTTGTAATAAATATAGAATGTTAGCAATCTAGTTGTTCATTAGGATACTGTTGAGAGGCAGAGGCCAGGGGCACGGACTCTGAAAATTGAAGGCAGGTAGGAGGGTGCAAAGGCAACAATTTAACCACACTGAGCAGACAGGAAGGGCCGTGGAAGCACAACAGACTATGGAGGGCAGTGGAAAGGGGGGCAGGGGCAACAAACCAACAATACAGGACTTGCAAGAGAGGCTGTTGGAGGGAAGATCTATTACGGGTCAAGGAAGCTAGGGGCGGTCCCCAGATCCCCGGGAGCCACCACAGAACTGAGCAGGAGAGTGAGTCAGGGACAAAAGGGGCACCTTAATTTGAGCCGGGGTGCCTAGGATTGCTTGCTCCAAAAATGAAGAAAACAGACATATGAGACATGGAATTGGAGGCAGAATACAATGGCAGTTTAATGAGAAGATGCAACTTCAAAGAAACCGCAGAATAGAGACATAAAGTACAAAATACAGAATCCAGATAATCATACAGCTGTCATGATATTCTCTGTATCTCAATTAATGTACTGACAGAGAGAGAGAGAAAACACATCTATAAATGCATCATGAGAAACAAGTTACACCAAGGAAAATGTTACCTAGGAACACTCACGTTTATTCTTAGAGCAAGCATTCCTGCAATTACAATACAAAATCTTTTAAATGCAAAAGTAAAGAGAACAATGGTTAAACATAACATGACATTTCATATAGGTAAAATAGAATAAGATACTTCAAGCAAAGCAGAGCAAGACATTTTAAGCAAAGGAAGACAAGAGCTCCCAGCTCTTGGGGAAAACCTGCACTGCCTGTTAACCTACATACAGACGGCGAGGTAGTCCGTCGATATCTGTGGGTGCTCCCTTTTTATATCATTTTGTGGGCTCCTTTGCACGCTACATCTACCTACGTATGCTACCCAAAAGCTTCGTCTGCAGATTTTACCAGACATTTCGTCATTTACCCACTTAATGCTGACAATGGACTGGGTGAAAAGGTCAGTCTCTCAGGCCAATCGCTTATCGTAAGTTCCATAGAGCAAGCAGAAAATAATGGGTATTGTACGGGAATTCAATATATTCATGTATAAAATCTCATCAGTTCTCCTAACTTGACGCTCTGCGGTTGCCACTTCCTTAAAAGCGGGAAACCTGCCCAGGAAGCAAGTACCAGTCCAGGATGCAGCCTACTGTATGTCGACAGCTTCAGGGGGATGTTGAACTTTGATACCGAGCACGGAGCACTCGGGTAGGGTGGGGGCTACTAGTTTGGAGCAGAAGGCCTCGCAGACCTGCCTTCAGACTGCTATACACTAAAATTGCAGAGCTATGGTCAATTTAACAAAGAGGCCAACATATTGAACAGAAGGGCCTACACAGGGGTTTTATGCTGGCTGAGTGGTAAGGATGTCTCAGGATAATTATATAGCAACACAGGACCCGCTGGTCAATTTAATACGGCCTACAAATGCAGCTGGCAGGGCAAGGACAAGGGTCTCATACTTCAGGTGTGGACAGAACGGGCCAGGGGGCCCCTGTGATACAAAATCTACCCTCCTTCAAGGCTGTGGCAATGTAATAGACCATTGTGGGCAGAAGGAAGAGGCAATGGTAGTACAACCATACATGCCAACAGACCCGATTCAGCCAGGAAACGTCCAATGTTTTTAAGCTCAAATGGGCTTTATTTGATCTGTCTCCTGTCTACAATATCCTCTTTTTCAATGTAACTCAAAGGGGAAAATCAATACCCCAGTTTTTTTTCAAAATCTCCCTCTTACCAAGTTCAAAATGTTCGCAAGTATGGTACATTGGATCATGGAAGGAAATGGGATAGGGACATGGACTTGGATAACAGAGGACAGGAGGCACATGGAGAGGTGCACCAAACTGACCCTGCAGGGCAGGCATCAGGGTTTGCAGCAGCACAATACACCACACAGGGCATGCAGGACGGGAGTGCAGCACAACAATCCATAGAAAGCAAGAGGGAGGGGACAGGACCATGCACATGGACAACAGAGAACAGAGGGGCAAGAGGCAATGGTAGCTAGCTGACCATAATGGACAGACAGGAGAGAAAGCTGCAGCATAACAGACCATAAAGGGCAGGAGGGACGGATCAGGGGCATTACAATGGAACAGACAAGCCAGGAGGGAGGGAGTAGGGCTGGGGGCAAGGGGGCAGGGCAGGAGCAGCAAGATAGCCATGGAGGTCAGGCAGGATGGGCACTAGAAGCAAGACACACCATGAAGAGCAACAGTGAGACTGTGATGGCATACACACAGACCATGGAGGGAAGGTGGGAGGGGGTCAGGGGCAGCTAACTGACCACACAGGGAAGGTGGGAGGGGCCATGGCAGCACAGAGGACCATGCATGGCAAGTGGGAGGGTTAGTGGCAGCACAATGGCTATGATGGGCAAGAAGGAGGGTGGAGGGGCATGCACAAAGGACGATGGAGGATAGAAGGGAGGGTCAGGACCTGTGCACAGACAAGAAAGTTCAGGGGAAGGGACCTCACAACAGACCACACGGGGCAGGCAGGAGGAGCAGTTGCAGCACAACAGACCAGGGAGGGCAGAAGGGTGTGGCAGTACAATGGACCATGTAGGACAGGAGGAAGAGGATAGGGGCATGGCATGGTGGAGGTGGCAGGGACAGGTTACAGTCATCTGACAATGCTAGGCAGGTGGGAGGGGAGTGGCAGCTCAACAGAACACTCAGAGTAGATAGGAGTGGCAGGTCCATGGGACATGGTGGGCAAAAAGGATGGAGCAGGGGCATGCACAAAGACATCGGAGGGCAGGGGGAAGGAGAATAGGGGCAGCAAGCTAAGCACAGAATTTAAGCAGGAGGTCAATGATGGGGCATAGAATTGGGCAATGGAGGGCAGGAGGAGTGGACTGGTACATCATACTAAATTGAGGGCAGTGGCAGCACATCAGACCATGCATGGCAGGAGGGAGGAGGCTAGTCCATGGATTCACACAACAGAGGATAGGGAGGAAGGGGATGGGGCAGCAAGCTAACTGTTCTGAGAAGGCGGGTATTAGGAACTTTATTGTTTTTAAAACATTGTGTCTGTGCGAACTACTTAAAATATGAACAAGTATGCAGCATAATCTCACTTTTATTCAGGAAGAAGAGGACGTTTGTGACTGTGACTCCGGGCTCACTTGGCAGAAACACCCCCTGACCCTCCACCCCCTATCGCAAAATGTAATGCCTGTGAAAAGGGTAGGTGAACACAGTGTTATATAGAACATAGTCCTGAGAGCACGATTGAAAATGAAAACTAGATATAGTGTATGGTATAAACTATGCACCAAAAAGTGTGATATAAGATGAACCGGGCGTGAAATATAATATGCAATACATTGTGCGCAATGACAGATTCATTGGAGAGTGCGAGATAGCACAGGCACTAGCGCGTGCTATGCGATATGCGCCTTGGAGTGTAATATGCACAGGGCAGTGTTGTGTAACCTAACTAGTCTTTAAAGTTGTAATATAAAATATGTGCTGGGGAGTGTAACGTTGCATATGCACTGTGACAAAGATATGGATCCCAGATTGTAATATGTATGGCATAGCACTGTGCGTTATAACATAGGCATCGAGGAAGGCACGTTAGATGGGGCAATATAACCCGTGCGAAGACAAGTGTGGCATGACATATTCACGGGGTGGTGTTACAGTGCACATGGGCTAGAGAGTGTCATAGCATATGCACTAGCTAGTGGAATACAACACAGAGGTGTGTGGCACTCGGCAGGCAATGGTGGGTGTAACACAGCATTGGGCTCTGTCAGGAGCGCCCTGTGACTCCAAAGTGATGTTCGTCCCCTTTCCAGAGAGTCAAATAAAAAGTATTACACATCCGGATGTGTGTTTTATTAACCGTGAGGGGGGTTTCTTGCATAGTTTTGGTCGAATTTTTGTCGAATCCCCTTTGAATGGCTTGGTGTGCATGTGTATTAAATGTGCCCGTCAATAGCTACCCATGTTTGTATAAATAAACGACAAGGGTGTCTAGCGGGATTAGGCACGGTAGGGCATCAGACATGTCAGAGCTTCACTAGTGGTGTAAATACATTCCACGTGGATTCATTGCATGCATAGTCGCCTTTTAATGAATATCACGCAAATCGTCATGGTGATAGGTACGTACGGTTTGTCCAGCATGTCCTAGGTGTGTCTATAAATATATATTTTTTAAAAATAATAAAAAACAGTGGCCGGCCCTGGGGATTGGGGTCAAAAAAATATAATTAGGAGACTGGCCCTGGGGGATGGGGTCATCAGGGCCAATAAATTAGAATAAGAAGGGGAACCAAACAGCCCCCCTTCTTAAAAAACTAAAATAAATAAAAGACTGGCATCGTGCCGTAGGCCATGCCCCCTCCGTGCAGCACTCTGCAAACGCGCCCCCAACAGGCATCTCCAGTATGCGCCAGGGAGCTGCGCTGCAGCCAGGTGTTCTGAGGCCAAGCCCCTTTTTACACCTCTCTGCAACGCAGCTCTGTGGCGCTTACTGGAGGTACCTAGTGGTCTAGTTTGACCCTAGAGACCCTTAGGATTCAAGGGGACTTAATCTCTCAACTTAGAACAGCCACAGGGCGCGTTTACACAGTGGTGAAGGGAGGGACGGGGCCTGAGGTGACGTGTGCAAACACGCACTATGGCACGTTTTAAATTGGGGATATAATTTCCCTTCAATACTGAGGGCCCCTGGGGGCTAACTAGCCCACCAAGTGCTTCCAGTAAGCGCCACTGAGCTGCATTGCAGAGAGGTGGTCCAGGCCGTGCCACTTTTTACACCTCTCTGCAACGCAGCTCTGTGGCACTTACTGGAGGTACCTAGTGGGCTAGTTGGACCCTAGGGACCCTCAGGATTCAAATGAACTTAATCTCCCAACTAAAAATGGACACAGGGCTTGTTTACACAGTGGTGAAGGGAGGGGACGGGGCCTGAGTTAACGTGTGCAAAAACGCCCTGTGGCCTGTTTTAAGAGGTAGTTTTAATCCCCATGCCCTATTATATACTAGGGGCTTACAGAGGAGGTCATGCTAATCACAGGGGGACCCCAACGCATAATGTTCTCTAGTGTATGTAGGTGTTTTCACTGTATTCTAAGTGTCTTTTAACATAGCACTGGCTCTAGGACTGGTTAGTCAGACTCAGTTACCACCAGTATCCGTCTGAAAAAGTTGAGGGTACAGGATGATTTTGCAACAAGGCTTCTTTCTGCTCTTCTTTTTGTTCTTTCTGCACGTTATCCTTCTTCCTGCACTTATCTTCGTATTTGAGGACTTCTGTTGCTTCTTTCTGCACTTCTTTTGTTTCTTTCTGTGCATTTTTTCTTCTTTCTTCACATGTCCTATCTCTGTAGGCATAGTTAGAAATTAGCATTTAAAAAACCTTTGAGATTCACAGAAAAAAACATAGGTTTCAGGCACGTTATAGTTAGGAATTAGCATTTAAAAAACCTCAGAAATTCACTGAAAAAACCATAGGTTTCAGGGGTGTTATAGTTAGCTGGACTTTTCACTTGTACAAAACCATTGAAATTCCCCCGTTATAGTTAGTTCAGCTAACTATAACTCGCGCGCCCGCAATGCACTGCTGATGACGTCACATATTACATCACTCATGACATGGTCAGTGACATCACTCATGACATCACTGATGACATCTCAAATGACATCACTGATGACATCACTGATGACATCATCCAGTGAATGTGTGTTTTTCTGAAAATTAAATATGTTTTATATATGTATATCTCAAGGTCGATGGAAGAATAAATGGGTATATAAGTGTCTAAATGGATGATTTGTTTTTGAAAAATTGATTGTGTAACTGACTGATTAAGTGTATCATAGTGAATACATGGCTTAGTGAGTAATGTTTAAATATGTAAATATCTGTATCAGTCTCTCACTTTGTGTATAAGTGGCTGCATGGGTTGGTGAGAAGCTACATGGGTGTCTATATAGGTTATTAGTTGGTTTTTTGAGTATCAGTCTGAGTGTCTGCATGGTTCGGTGGGGGTATTACGTAGTGCATAGGTGCATGAATGAGTGACTCACTGTATGTGTTGAACACAGCATGTGTGCAGGACTGTATGGGTGGATGAGTGTGTGTATGGGTGTGTTAGTGAGTGAATGACTGTCTCTATAGTGTCTTTATGAGTAACTACATATGTTTTAAACTAGTATATGTGACTATTGGTGTATATATGTGAGTATATGTGAGAGTGAGAGATTGAAAGAGTTCCTGTATGAATAAGTATGTGTTTCTATAAGTGATTGTTTAAAAGACTAAGTATGTGTAAGTTTCCGTAGAAGTAAGTATGGTTGTGTGTGTATAACTGTATATGCAAGTAAATGTATGTTTGATTCTTTATTAGCATGAGTGACTATGTGTGTGAGTAACTCTATGGATGAGTGGCATTGTGTAACAGGATGTATAGGTGTATGAGTACATATGATGAGTGAGTACATGTATGAGTGACTGTATAGGACTGTTGGTGAATGAGTGGATGTGTATGTGGATCTTAGAATTACTGAAGAGGTTGTTGTAACTGGTAATGGTATGTCCATTGTTTTGAAAATTTTAGTCTCTATTTTTGAATGTGTGTATCAAAGGTTATATTAGGGTGAGAGGAGGTCTGCCACTCTATCACAAGGATGATGTCATCAGTGATGTCATGAATGATGTCACTGACCATGTCATGAGTGATGTAATATGTGACGTCATCAGCAGTGCATTGCGGGCGCGCGAGTTATAGTTAGCTGAACTAACTATAACGGGGGAATTTCAATGGTTTTGTACAAGTGAAAAGTCCAGCTAACTATAACACCCCTGAAACCTATGGTTTTTTCAGTGAATTATATATATATATACACACACACACACATTTCTCTCAGAGAAAGGCAAAAAGATATTAATTTGAAAGACTGCATCCTGTTTTATGTGTAATCATCTACACACAATAAACCCAAGGCTCTTCTAAGAGCCACCCTATTACCAAGCAGTAAATAATTTTCATTTTAACTACTTACATTATTATTATTTTTTTTAAAACCCTTCGGAGTCGTGACTCTATCCCGGATCCGTAAAGCACAAATTTAATGTACAACAGCACATTTTTATTAAGATTTATAACTCTCAGTTTGAATGTGGCAATGGCACTGTGAGTAGTTTTGTGAGTGTGTAAGTGGGTGCATATGTCTGTCGGTGGGGCTGTCAGTGCATATGTCACTTTGAGTGGGTGTGTGAGTGGGTTCACAAGTGTCTCAGTGGGTCTGGGCGTGGGTGCACGAGTATCTGAGTGGTAGGTCAGTAGGTGCATGAGTCTGTGACTGCACCTATGAGTATGTGCATAAATGTCTGAGTGGACCTGTGACTGAGCACTTGAGTGCCTTAGTGGATCACTGAGTCTGAGAGAGTCTGTGAGAGGGTCTGAGAGTGGGCACATGAGTGTGGGTAGACCTAGGAGTGGGTGCGTGAGAATAGGAGTGGGTCTGTGAGTGGGTCTCAGAGTGGGTGCGTGACTAGGCATGTGAAAATGAATGAATAGTTTTTGGAGTGTCTAAGTGTGTGTAATTGGGTGCATAAGTTTCCCTGTTGGTACATACTTGCCTATTTGATTGGGTGCATGAGTGTCTCAGTGGGTCTGACAGTAGGTGTGTCAGTCTCTGAGTGGGTCTGGAACTGGGTGCATAAATGACTGAGTGGGTGTGTGTGCGTGTCAGTGAGTTTGTGAGTGGATGCATCAGTGACTTAGTGGATCTCTCAATAGGCATGTGACTGCCTGAGTGGGTGCATGAGAGTCTGAGTGGGTTGGTGAGTGGGTGTAAATCTGAGTTGGTTTGTGAGAGGTTGCATGAGTTTCTGGGTGGGTCTGTGAGTTTCTGAGTGGGTCTCTCAGTGGGTGCAGGAGTGTCTGAGTAGGTCTGCGAGTAGGTGCGTGTGTCTCTGAATGGATATATGAGTGGGTGCATGAGTCTCTGATTGGATGCTTGACTCTTTGCACATGACAATGACTGTTAATAGTTTTGTGAGTGTCTAAGTGTGTGTGTACATGGGTGCATATGTTTCTCAAAGCGTCTGAGTACATACATCACACTGAGTGGGTGCACAGTGTGAGTGAATCTGGGAGAGGGTGCAAAAATGTCTCAGTGGGTCTGTGAGAGGATGCATCAGTGACTTAGTGGATCTCTAAAAAGGTATATATCTGTCTGAGTGGGTGCATAAGTGTCTGAGTGAATCTGTGACTATCTGTATAAGTGTCTGAGTGTGTCTGTGAGTGGGTGCGTCAGTTGGTCTGTGAGTGGTTGCGTGAGTTTGGGTGGGTGCATGCATGCGTGAGTGGGTGGGTGCGTGAGTGTCTCAGTAGGTCTGTGAGTGGGTGCATGAGTTTGAGTGGGTCTCACTGTGGGTGCAGGAGTGTCTGAGTGGATGCATGAGTGAGTGAGTCAGTGAATGGGTGCATGAGTCTCTGAATGGATATATGAGTGGGTGCTTGAGTCTCTGAATGGGTCTATTTGTGTCTAAGTGGGTCTGTGAGCAGGTGCATGAGTCTGAGTGGATCTGTGAGTGGGTGCATGAGTGGGTTTATGAGTGGGTGTGTGAGAATGAGTCTGTTAGAGCATGCATTAGTGTGTGAGGTAGTGTGTGAATGTGTATATATATATATATATATATATATATATATATATATATATATATATATTATCTACTGGCGGTCGCCAGTAGATAGTTATAGTTAGGACCGAGTTCCCATAGGAAATCTGAAAATTCGATTTTGAATAACTTTGGCGCCGGTTGACTTATCTTCGTGACATTTTCAAAACTAATGGGGCGCTCCGCTCAGCTCCTACCCTGAAAGTCTCGGGGTGATTCGGCAAGTGGGGGCTGAGAAAAAAGGGGGGTCCCAAAACGCGTTTTCCCCATGCATTTTCCCATAGGACCATTAGTCGAAGGTACAGCCCGAACGGCTGAACAGAATTACTTGACATTTGGCAAAGAGGTAGTCCTCAGGTCAGGCATGTGCCTTTTGCTTAAATGGTGTAAATCCGTTCAGTAGTTCCTGAGAAAATCAAAAGTAAAATCACATATATATCTGGGCGGAGCCTAACCACACATCTCATCGTGAGATCTGATTGGCTGTCAGCACTTCATCCAAGAAGTGTTGGCAGCCATCTTGGGACCAATATACATGATAGCACCTCATTAAAAAGCATTGCAGTTAATAGAAGGTTTTAAGACTTTAGTTACATTATAAATCATTTGTTGATGGTACCATACTCATTTTAGGAATTGTGGTGTGTTCTAAGGTGATTTTACCATGTGAAAAAGCCTTCTGCTGTGATATCATGAATCATGTTTGAGAGAAAACTATTTTCTCATGCTTTTCCCACAGAGGTTTGGAAGGTGATCTATAAGCTAACTGAGAGCATATTTTCTGTAAATTCACATTATCTTTCTCAGTCATGTGAGAATGAAGTCTGACATTCTCAGTAAAACATGTACATCCAACAAGGGTAGAGACTGTCAGTTGATTCCTTTGTGTTCTACTGCAGCTTCCCAGAGTGTTCTAAAGAACAACTAGAGCGCTAACAGTTCTACTTATGACAAACGTATGGCACACCTGAAGCCATCTTGGTTGGAATAAAGTGGTAATTCTTAAAACATTTAATTTAAAAAGGAACAAAATGAGGGGGTTCATGTTGCCATAGAAAGTATGATTAGTGCTGCAGAAAGAAAAATGAGGGCATATTTTGAGTGACTTCTCAAATCCTCTTCTATTTCATTAAAAAAATCTGACATGCAGACTGAAACATGCACTTTCAATACCAGCAGCAGACTTCCCTGGTGACCAGTAGCTTTACTACAGTGATCTAATGAGCAACTAGAGTGCTAACATTCAGAATTTATGGCAAATGTGTGACACATCTGAATGCCTTCTTGATGGAATCAAAGTAAAAAACTGAAAGTATTTCCTACTGAGGAGACTGCAGTAAATGAGGAAATTAGGAAACTTCATAACAAATAAATCTCCCAAGATGGCCACCAGAGACAAAAGAGCCCAAATATAGCCCAAATATCACCCAGATGTAGCCCAAGTATAGCCCAATTACAGAATGTCCCAGAGTGTTCTAGCGAACAACTAGAGCGCTAACAGTCTTACTTATGACAAAAGTATGGCACACCTGAAGCCATCTTGATTGGAATAAAGTGGTAACACTTAAAACATTTAATTTACAAAGGAACAAAATGAGGGGGTTCTTTTTGCCATAGAAATTATGATTAGTTCTGCAGAAAGAAAAATTAGGGCACATTTTGACTTCTCAAATCCTCTTCTATTTCATTAAAGAATTCTGACATGCAGACTGAAACATGCACTTTTAATACCAGCAGCAGACGTCCGTGGTGAGCAGTAGCTTTACTACAGTGATCTAATGAGCAACTAGAGTGCCAACATTCAGAATTTATGGCAAATATGTGACACATCTGAATGCCTTCTTGATGGAACCAAAATAAAAAACTGAAAGTATTCCCACTGAGGAGACTGCAGTAAATGAGGAAATTAGGAAACTTCATAACAAATAAATCTCCCAAGATGGCCACCAGAGACAAAAGAGCCCAAATGTAGCCCAAATATCACCCAGATGTAGCCCAAGTATAGCCTAATGACAGAATGGCCCAGAGTGTTCTTAAGAACAACTAGAGCGCTTACTGTCTCACTTATGACAAAAGTATGGCACACCTGAAGCCATCTTGATTGGAATAAACTGGTAACACTTAAAACATTTAATTTAAAAAGGAACACAATGAGGGGGTTAATTTTGCCATAGAAATTATGATTAGTGCTGAAGAAAGAAAAATTAGGGCACATTTTGAGTGACTTCTAAAATCCTCTTCTATTCCATTAAAAAATTCTGATATGCAGACTGAAATATGCACTTTTAATACCAGCAGCAGACTTCCGTGGTGAGCAGTAGCTTTACTACAGTGATCTAATGAGCAACTAGAGTGCTAACATTCAGAATGTATGGCAAATGTGTGACATATCTGAATACCTTCTTGATGGAATCAAAGTAAAAAACTGAAAGCATTTCCTACTGAGGAGACTGCAGTAAATGAGGAAATTAGGAAACTTCATAACAAATAAATCTCCCAAGATGGCCACCAGACACAAAAGAGCCTAAATGCAGCACAAATATCACCCAGATGTAGCCCACATGTAGCCCAATGACAGAAGTGTGCAAAACACTTATTTTTTGTGTATTTGCAGTTTTATATAGTGCAGACTTGTCAGGTATTGGAATGCTTTATATGAGCATTGGTTACATCACAAAAGATCAAATTCATTTTGGTTGTAGACATGGGGAGATTAAGTGATTTGACCACAATCACAGAATGTTGAGCTGAAGCAGAAACTCCAACCTGGTTCCCCAGTTGCAAAGTCTGCAGCTCTGGAAGTAACACCACATCCTCTCGCCAAGGTGCAACATTTAATCAAGTGGTCAACTGTATAAAAAAAACATAAAGATTACAAATAATTTAAAAGTTCTTTGTCGCTATTTGAAAGCTCAGAAAATATGTCCTCATTTTAGTTTTTTAGAGCACTAACCATAATTTTGATGCAAATAAGACCCTCTCATATATGTAATTTCTAAAGGAAATGCTCTAGGTATTACAGTTTTGATTACATCAAGATGACGTCAGGCGTTCCACACTTTTGTAATAAATATAGAATGTTAGCAATCTAGTTGTTCATTGGGATACTGTTGAGAGGCAGAGGCCAGGGGCACGGACGCTGAAAATTGAAGGCAGGTAGGAGAGTGCAGAGGCAACAATTTGACCACACTGGGCAGGCAGGAAGGGTAGTGGCAGCACAACAGACTATGGAGGGCAGTGGGAACACCCTCTACGCCGGAACCACACACAAACTTCAAAAAAGACTCCAACGCATCCAGAACGCCTCCGCACGACTCATCCTGGACATCCCCCGACAAAGCCACATCACCGGACATCTGAGAGACCTGCACTGGCTCCCCGTCAGCAAGAGAATCACGTTCAGACTCCTCACCCACGCACACAAGGCTCTCCACGACCTGGGCCCCAAGTACCTCAACGACCGCATGACCTTCTACACGCCCACCCGCCAGCTACGATCGACCAGCCACGCCCTCGCCACCGTACCACGCATCCGCAGAGCCACCGCCGGAGGAAGATCCTTCTCCTACCTGGCAGCCAAGACTTGGAACTCCCTCCCCATCCACCTTCAGCTAACCCAAGACCATCTCTCCTTCAGGAAGCAGCTCAAGACCTGGCTGTTCGAGCAGTAACGTACCCCCCCCCCCCCCCCAGCGCCTTGAGACCCTTCCAGGTGAGTAGCGCGCTATACAAATGTCGTGATTGATTGATTGATTGAAAGGGGGACAGGGGCAACAAACCAACAATACAGGACTGGCAAGACAGGCTGTGGCAATATAATAGACCATTGTGGGCAGAAGGAAGAGGCAGTGGTAGTACAACCATAGATGCCAACAGACCCGTTTCAGCCAGGAAACGTCCAATGTTTTTAAGCTCAAATGGGCTTTATTTGATCTGTCTCCTGTCTACAATCTCCTCTTTTTCAATGTAACTCAAAGGGGAAAATCAATACCCCAGTTTTTTTTCCAAAATCTCCCTCTTACCAAGTTCAAAATGTTCGCAAGTATGGTACATTGAATCATGGTAGGCAGGAGGAATTGGGGTAGGGACATGGACTCGGATAACAGAAGACAGGAGGGACATGGAGAGGTGCACCAAACTGACCCTACAGGGCAGGCATCAGGGTTTGCAGCAGCACAATACACCACACAGCGCATGCGGGACGGGAGTGCAGCACAACAATCCATAGAAAGCAGTAGGGAGGGGACAGGACCATGCACATGGACAACAGAGAACAGATGGGAAAGAGGCAATGGTAGCTAGCTGACCATAATGGACAGACAGGAGAGAAAGCTGCAGCATGACAGACCATAAAGGGCAGGAGGGACGGATCAGGGGCATTACAATGGAATTGACAAGCCAGGAGGGAGGGAATAGTGGGTCTGCACATGGAAACAGAGGGCTGGGGGCAAGGTGGCAGGGCAGGAGCAGCAAGATGACCATGGAGGTCAGGCAGGGTAGGCACTAGAAACAAGACACACCATGGAGAGCAACAATGAGACTATGGTGGCATACACACAGACCATGGAGGGAAGGTGGGAGGGGGTCAGGGGCAGCTAGCTGACCACACAGGGAAGGTGGGAGGGGCCATGGCAGCACAGAAGACCATGCATGGCAAGCGGGAGGGTTAGTGGCAGCACAATGGCTATGATGGGCAAGAAGGAGGGTGCAGGGGCATGCACAAAGGACCATGGAGGATAGAAGGGAGGGTCAGGACCTGGGCACAGACAAGAGAGTTCAGGGGAAGGGGCCTCACAACAGACCGCGCGGGGCAGGCAGGAGGAGCAGTTGCAGCACAACAGATCAGGGAGGGCAGAAGGGTGGGGCAGTAAAATGGACCATGGCGGACAGGAGGAAGGGGATATGGGCATGGCATGTGGACAGGCAGGGTGGAGGTGGCAGGGACAGGTTACAGTCATCTGACAATGCTAGGCAGGTGGGAGGGGAGTGGCAGCTCAACAGAACACTCAGAGTAGATAGGAGTGGCAGGTCCATGGAACATGGTGGGCAAAAAGGATGGAGCAGGGGCATGCACAAAGACATCGGAGGGAAGGAGAATAGGGGCAGCAAGCTAAGCACAGAGGCTAAGCAGGAGGTCAATGATGGGCCATAGAATTGGGCAATGGAGGGCAGGAGGAGTGGACTGGTACATCATGCTAAATGGAGGGCAGTGGCAGCACATCATACCATGAATGGCAGGAGGGAGGAGGCTAGTCCATGGATTCAGACAACAGAGGATAGGGAGGAGGTGGATGGGGCAGCAAGCTAACTGTTCAGAGAAGGTGGGTATTAGGAACTTTATTGTTTTTAAAATGTGTGTCTGTGCGAACTACTTAAAATATGAACAAGTATGCAGCATAATCTCACTTTTATTCAGGAAGAATAGGACGTTTGTGACTGTGACTCCGGGCTCACTTGGCAGAAAAACCCCCTGACCCTCCACCCCCATCGCAAAATGTAATGGCCGTTAAAAGGGTAGGTGGACGCAGTGTTATATAGAACATAGTCCTGAGAGCACGATTGAAAATGAAAACTAGATGTAGTATATGGTATAAACTATGCACCAAAAAGTGTGATATAAGATGAACCGGGGCTTGAAATATAATATGCAATACATTGTGCGCAATGACAGATTCATTGGAAAGCGCGAGATAGCACAGGCACTAGCGCGTGCTATGCGATATGCGCCTTGGAGTGTAATACGCACAGGGCAGTGTTGTGTAACATAACTAGTCTCTAAAGTTGTAATATAAAATATGTGCTGGGGAGTGTAACGTTGCATATGCACTGTGACAAAGATATGGATCCCAGATTGTAATATGTATGGCATAGCGCTGTGCGTTATAACATACACATCGAGGAAGGCACGTTAGATGGGGCAATATAACCCGTGCGAAGGCAAGTGTGGCATGACATATTCACGGGGTGGTGTTACAGTTCACATGGGCTAGAGAGTGTCATAGCATACGCACTAGCTGGTGGAATACAACACAGAGGTGTGAGGCAATCGGCGGGCACTGGTGGGTGTAACACAGCATTGGGCTCAGCCAGGAGCACGCTGTGACTCAAGTGAGGTTCGTCTCCTTTCCAGAGAGTAAAATAAAAAGTATTACACATCCGGCGGTGGATGTGTTTTTTATTAACCGTGAGGGGGGTTTCTTGCATAGTTTGGTCGAATTTTTGTCGAATCCCCTTTGAATGGCTTGGTGTGCGTGTATATTAAATGTGCCCGTCAATAGCTACCCATGTTTGTATAAATAAACGACAAGGGTGTCTACTTGGAGAGTACCCACCGGCGGGGGCGCCGGGATTAGGCACGGTAGGGCGTCAGACACGTCAGAGCTTCACTAGCGGTGTAAATACATTCCATGTTGATTCATTCTATGCATAGTCGCCTTTTAATGAATATCACGCAAATCGTCATGGTGATAGGTACATACGGTTTGTCCAGCATGTCCTAGGTGTTTCTATAAATATATATATATTTTTTAAATAATAAAAAACAAAGGCCGTCCCCGGGGGATGAGGTCCCCGGAGCCATAAGTGGCCTGAGGAGGGGGGCAATGCAGCCCCCTCCTAAAGAATTTAAATTAAAAAAAGGCCATGACCCGGGGGTTGGGGCCCCCGGGGCCGATTAATGCCTTGGGAGGGCCAAATTGATTTTTTTCAACAAAAAAAAATTAGGGTGCAGGCCCTGGGGGATGGGGTCCCCAGGGCCAGTAAATTAGAAAAAGAAGGGGGGCCACACAGCCCTCCTTCTTAAAAAAATAAAATAAATAAAAGACCGGCATCGCGCTGGAGGCCACGCCCCCTCCTTGCAGCACTCTGCAAACGCGCCCCCTGGCCAGTTGTAAGTTTGGGAATTATTTCCCCTTCAATACTGAGGTTCCCTGAGGGCCAACTAGCCCAACAGGTATCTCCAGTGTGCACCAGGGAGCTGCGTTGCAGACAGGTGTTCTGAGGCCACGCCCCTTTTTACACCTCTATGCAACGCAGCTCTGTGGCGCTTACTGGAGGTACCTAGTGGGCTAGTTTGACCCTAAGGATTCAAATTAACTTAATCTCCCAACTAAAAACGGCCACAGGGCGTGTTTACACAGTGGTGAAGGGAGGGGACAGGGCCTGAGTTAACGTGTGCAAACAAGCCCTGTGGCGCGTTTTAAGTTGGGGAAATAATTCCCCTTCAATCCTGAGGGCCCCTGGGGGCTAACTAGCCCACCAGGTGCTTCCAGTAAGCACCACTGAGCTGCGTTGCAGAGAGGTGGTCCAGGCCGTGCCACTTTTTACACCTCTCTGCAACGCAGCTCTGTGGCGCATACTGGAGGTACCTAGTGGGCTAGTTGGACCCTAGGGACCCTCAGGATTCAAATGAACTTAATCTCCCAACTAAAAACGGCCACAGGGCGTGTTTACACAGTGGTGAAGGGAGGGGACGGGGCCTGAGTTGACGTGTGCAAACAAGCCCTGTGGCGCGTTTTAAGTTGGGGAAATAATTCCCCTTCAATCCTGAGGGACCCTGGGGGCCAACTAGCCCACCAGGTGCTTCCAGTAAGCACCACTCCGCTGCGTTGCAGAGAGGACAAGCTGGAATATAACATCAAGGCACAGCGCCTACTATAGGAAAGCACTGTAACTCACCTGAAGAACTGCGAAATCCAGCATGCAATATGGCATTGTAGTAACAAAGTCACGCCCACTAAAGGCTGTTCCATGTCAATAAAGGAGGAACAAACAGGTGATGTAAATGTTGTGCCTTGATGTTCAGCCCATGAGGAAGAGGCGCGATTGCCTCGAAACGCGTCGGGCATGGTAGAATCTGAGGAGGACTGACAGCGAGCTGCAGCGAGGCAGAGAACACCGCAAGGTGAACGACAGCGTCGAGTGCCCGCCTGAGCGCCAGGGCCATTGTGATACAAAATTGAAACGCGGCTGCCCGAGCCGCGGTAACAGGCTGAGCACCATTTCTAACAATTGAGCAGTGTGCCTCAATCAAGAGCCATTTGAGGTAGACAAAACCTGGGGTCTTATGGCCATATTTTGTAGTGTTGCTGAAAAACCTGACAGCAGCAAGGAGAACAGATCTTAGTGTTGCAAGTCTGTTCCCGAGGCCTGTTATCAGGGCAGAACTATACTCAAGTCATGAGATAATCACAACCTCATCTGTTAGTTTTATATTCTGGGGGTGAGAAGGCATTTTAAATTACTATGTTTATATGGATGGAATAAGCAGATTTAGATGAAACTTGGATATGCCCCTTTCTGTTTAAAGTTTTTGCCAACACAAACAAAAGGATTTTGCACTGGTATAAACTTAGGGATTCATGGAAGCAGTCTTTAAAGTTTCAAGCTAGAAAATAAAGGTTCTGGGTTAGCAGATGGGATTCGATCTCAAGCATTGTATTTTAGTTCTTTTTATTCCATATTTTTGTGTATGTAATTCATTGAAAAAGTAATCTTGGATACATAGTAATGCACTATGAAATATACCTTGGTGTCATCTGTGCAATGTTTGTTCTGGGCACACTACCTGCTACAAACTGGATTTTAGTCAAATTAGAAGAAGAACACTAGGATTACCATAGTACAATAACCACACACACACCCAACCCTCAGAGCCCAAGTGTAGTGTGGCCCAAAATGTAGGCCATCTTGAAAATGTCCTGCCACATGGCAATTTGGACGTGTTCGCAATAAGGCATAGATAAACTATGAAAATGGGCTAGGATTGGCACTGGGAATGTTTACCAAATTGGTTATAGAGGGACCAGGAGTGAAACCACCCACTTGCTTGTGCGAGGCATGAAGGGCATCCCCAGGCACCCACTTCAGAACTCTTTTCTGAACCCACGGATGATCAGAAAAGGACTGTTCTTGCTGTCTTCAACCTGTGAGTTTCTCTGAAGGACTTGAGCTGCTCCTTCGTGCATCTTGGATGAAGAAGTGGACTTCAAGGGTCCACTGGCTGACCTCTAGCATGGCTAACAAGAGACAACATGCTGCAAGAGGCCTATTCTTAGAATTACCCAGACGACCAGTGGCACCTGTACCTGGACTACACCCTGCTGTGGGCTCTGCCTGACAACCTGTGAGTCTCTAAGTGCCTCCCCAGAGGTCCTGGGGGACTTTAGTAGTGTACTCCTGTGGAGGTTTGGACTTAAAGTTTTGACTACGGCTTAAGGTAAACTCTGTGACCAGGTCGAACCTGGTTGATTTACCCGACCAGCGCTCCATGGCCATCAACCTAAAATTGGTCTAACGCAACCATAGACTATTATTGGCTCTTTGTGATGCTATTTTCCCTTAAATCTTTAAAAACTCATATATGTGGTCCAGGTTATTGGGATTATTGGATTTTTGCCATTTTGCCGTTATTTTGTTTACTAAATATACTCACTTTTAGATCCACCATAGTCCATTCCATAAAGGATTGAGAATAAAGGAATAAACGGACAGCAAAAAGGATGGCAATTACTGCTAGAGTAGGGAGTATGCTTAGCGTCATATGTGATTATATCAATAAAAACATAGATCTAGAAAGTAAATGAGAGCGGTACAGAATTAACAAAGTGGCAACAAATGCAGAAAGAAAACAAACAAAATGCTACTAAAACAATCAGTAACTTGTGATGCAATGCAAAATAAACTTAAAAGCTTTTGTGATAACCCTGTTATGAAGTGTGCATGGATAGAAAAAGAAGACCGATCTCCTACTTAATGAAAACTTGAGTGTACTGTAGGAGGTATCCTTCTCTTCGTAGGTCTTAATCTGTGTTTGTATTTTTTGTTCCAAATGACTTCTGTAATGCAGCCTTTTATCATTTATTCTCATCATATTTTATTTATTTTTACAACTTTAATTTGGGCCAAAAGACTTTCACTTGAAATGTTAAGCTTGGAATAAAATGTTAGATCTGTCTACAACACAGTCTTTGTTGCAGTGTTCTTTTTTATCTAAACTAACTAACAACAATGCAGCTTGGAATGAGAGAGCTGTTGCTGTAATTATATTAGGGGAAGAGATAATGAATGCTGGACTGCTACTACCTAAAGATGGAATTCCAGGTCCCAAATGTGATTTGGATATTTCTGTTGTTTTAAGGAAGGCATATCAGTTAAAACTGGCCAATTCAACAAAACATCTAAATATTACCCTGTTGTTAGCTTGAGAAGAGTGGCTTTGGACCACGGGAAATACATCTGATTTATATGAAGCTAACTGCAGCTTTTAGAAGTAGTTTCCCAGGCAACCTCACCTGCTGAATGTAAAGACCATTTCCCAGGCAACCAAAACTGTTTTACACTTTCCATAGAAATTCAAGCAAGCACAAGCTCAACTCACAGCCCAATTAAATTCAACTTAGGTCACCAAAAATAAAAACACAGATTTTTTTAGATTATGGAAATCTACATAGTACTATTGAACAGCAAAATAATCACAAACGGAAAACAAGAAATTTGGTATCTTATTACGTGTGGCAGATAAACAAATGACATTCAGATTGGCAGACAAAAGTGGTGCATTAGTAATAATGGACAGGTGGTAGTAGGAGTCCAAAACGAATAAACATCTGAAAGATGAATCCCACTAATCTAAAATTAGACCAAGACCCCCCCCCCCCCCCCCCCACCTCCACATGCATTTTGAGAAGGCTTGAATTCCGTTCTCATAAATGACGACAATCATGGTTGGGACCCACCGAAAACCACACTGCTAAACCATTTATTTGATACTTAAAATTTACAAAAATCAAGATGGAAAATATTTGGACCATTTCTCGCACTGAATAGAACACACATCATTTCAAGTATTCTAATGAATTTTTGATTAAACTGCAACAAAAAGGCATTGAAGCAGAGAAGTGGGCACTACTTCACAGTGATATCCAAGGAACCAACAAAATATTTTTACTGGAACATTTAACCTTCACACTATAACTCTTTTCAATCAATTTCTTCCGGCAAATGATGATGATGATGAAAACGAAGACAGATTTATAAAGCGCGCAGATGCTCCTGGGAGTGTCCTGGCGCTAGTCTAACAGCAAGTGGAAATATTACAGAATGTATAGCAAAGTTTTTAACCCTTTCCTTAAAGCAAGTTCGGAACATTCCTGCCTCAGGTGCAGAAGAAAAGAATTCCATGCAGGCGCACAGAAGAAGGAAAAAGAGCATCCTCCAATCCTTGTCATCCTCACTCTCGGCACTCCCAAATACGAGGACCGGAGGTTCCTGGTAGGATTGTAAAAGTGAATACGGGTAGCCAGGTAACATGGGCCAATATTGTGCAAAGAAATCGACACTAGTGCTTTAAACAAAATTCTCTTCCTTACTGGTAACCCGTGCAAGGAAGAAAGGTGCCTAGAAATCCTAGCTCTCCTCTGCAAATTCAGTAGAAGTCATGCCGTGGCATTCTGCACAATTTGAAGTCTGTGGATGGAACACTCCGGAAGACCGAGATATAAGGCATTAGAATAGTCCAGGCGAGAAGTTATCAGAGCCTGGATAACTGTTTTCCTGGCCGGATAGGACAAAGAACAAAAACTTTTTCAGAGCCCGCAGGATACCAAAACACATTCCAGTCACAGCACTGACCTGGAGGTTGGAAAGATGAGTAGTTGTCAAACTTAACTCCCAAATTCTTGACTGTTTCCGTGCAAGATGCAGGCAGAACAAAGCCATCTGGCCAGCATGCCGACCAGCTGGTAGGTGCCGTAGTGCCCAAAAAAAAACTATTTCAGTTTTGTCTGTATTGCAAATCAGTTATTTTTTATCCAACTAGACAAACACAGCAGTTAGGTACGATTTAATAGATTCGAAAGCTAGATCTGCCCAGTCTTTAAAGGAGAAAATAATCTGCATATCATCTGCATACAATACAATCTTGGCACCAAACAACAACTACAGAAGCAATTGGGGTAGGACAGACATTAAACAGAGCTGGGCAGACCCCTGCGGGGCCCAACTGAAATTGCCTTATTACCGGAAGCAAACACAGGAAGCCAGATCTCCATTGTCTAAGAAGGAGGTTAGCTACCTAAGGGCCAGACTCTTCACTCGAATCCTAGAGAGGCAATCCAGCAAGGAGGAGTGGGGAACCGTATCAAAGGCGGCAGGCAGATCTTACAGAATCAACACTGCCTTGCCCATGACATCCAATGTGCCTTTGATTTCCTCTGACACCTCGATAAGGGCTGTCTCAGTACCTAAATTCTTCCTGAAGCCCGACTGACTAAAATAAAGGCGATTGTTAGACTCCAGATAACAAGAAAGTTGTTTGTTGACTGATTTCTCCAAAATCTTAGATGGCAACAAGGAATTACAAGGCAAATTAGGGACAGCCGAGGGTTTCTTCAATAACGGAAGAATTTTAGCCTGACTCCAATCTCTAGGGACTATTGCGGAGGTCAGCGACTAATTCAGCATCTTATTTACCCATGGATTAATTACCTCTGCCGCCATGATTAATACACTGATGGGGCAAGGATCAGAAGGTGAGCCTGACTTGAGACATAGGATGGCTGCTAGCAACTCCTTAATAGAGATGGGTTCAAAAGAAGAGAGGGAGCACCCTACCTCTTTGGTCGCTTTAGTGGTACGGCCAATGGATTTTTGACAACACTAAGATATGCAAATCTCTTTATCAATAAATTCGATCAGGATCACCTTTTCCTATTGACCAAGTGGAACAGCAACCTACACATGTATGTATGCTTCATAGTTGTTATCTTCCTAATTAGGAAAGGACCTAAA
The DNA here is from genome assembly GCF_964204655.1 of Triturus cristatus. Taxonomy (NCBI): domain Eukaryota; kingdom Metazoa; phylum Chordata; class Amphibia; order Caudata; family Salamandridae; genus Triturus; species Triturus cristatus. The sequence goes on from NC_140582.1 coordinate 536,345,804, forward strand.
GAAAAAATAATAGAAATTATATGAAAACTCATTAATCAACATGAATGCATGCAATTCACAGATCACATCGACAGGTAATGTTTACTTTTTGGGAAGTTAAAGTTTATGTGGTGGATCAAAAAATCGTAACAAACATTGATGGAAAACCATAACAGGAAAAATCTGCAACATGTTATTAGTTTTCACAACAATCCTCTTGAATTGAATTTGCCGTATAAAACATGTTGAGAATTAAATATCATTTCTAGAAACAAGACATCAAAACAGGAATAAAATAAGAGGTGAAGGGTTTTAGTGGATATCCTTAAAGTAAAATTGTAAAATGCTATTACCAAGTAAACAATTTACTTTACAATAGAGGGTGCTTTAAAATCTCGATTAACAAGCATTTGGAATGCAATAGGTCTCGCATTTGCGAGATTTTGAGCTATTGGCATTGTAAATGGCAATGCTTATTAATTATGTGTTTGAAAACCTACAAGCGGTGCGTAAACACGCACTTTCTACTTATGGTCCTTGCTTACGAGAAGCAAAGCTGGCAGTAACTGCGCCTCTTTTACTGCCAGCATTGCTTCTTGTAAGCAAGGACTAGTAGGAAATGTGCATGTTTATGCACCGCTTGCAGGTTTTCAAAACATATAAATAAAAGGAATTGGGTATTTACAATACCAATAGCTCAAATGCTAGCAAATGCGAGACCTATTGCATTGCAAATGCTCGTTTTAAAGTAAGCCGTTTCTACTGAACTTTTTTGCCCCAGCATCTTACAACAATTTGATCTCTGATCAATTAGGTGGTGAAATCTTCAAATTCACAGTCAGAAGACACAAAACGCAAAGCTGCCGTGTACGAGTCAATTGACTCTCCCTGATGGTGTTCACTGGTGAAAAATGTGTGTCTATTGAAAACCAACCTTTGTTGAATGTCAAATGGTTTTCCCAATATTTTAGCCTCTTCCCGATATTCATGAAGCTCATTCTCTTCATTAGAAACCTCATAAGATGTTCTTAAGTGTTCATACATTGCCTGGCAAAGCAAACCCCAAATTTTGCTCAAGCAACAATCTTGTCCTCTCTGGACAGTACCTATTGCACCCAATGTCACCCAAATACTTCATAAAAACTCTAAACCAGATTTTCTATTTTATAGGAAGATCTCCTGGTATTTGTAAGAATGGTGGTGACACATTTATACTCTGCACATATTGTCAGGAATCTGTGAAAAATCACCAAAGCACTGAGACCACAAAATCAGGTTACAGATGTCAACAAACATCAGAATGAATGTGTATCAGAACCGCAGTGTAAGACGTAGAGGAATAAGGGTGCGTGTCATTGGCAATTTGGCAATTCTCCCTCTCTTTTGTTAACTTGCAGTAGTGACAAACCTGGTTTCCTCAAGACACATGGAACAATCACAGGGCAAGCAAACCAACACAGACCAATTAGATCAATATGCTTTAGTCACTGGAGGTGGAAGGTCGTTACCAAGTTTGAAAATTCAAGCACAAGATGGCACAGCAAAGTCATTAAGCCTGACTTGTTCAAAGTATCAAAACTTAAAAACACCCTTGAAAATAAAACTGATCACATTTCTATGAAGTTTACCCTCCTGCAGATTTATCTGATAACTACATCTGATAAATGTAGTAGGTCAAAGAGAGATGGGGCGTGGGTGGCTACAAACCTTTGTCAAAGCACTGTCATAGCTCGAGTAAAGTCTGGAATCACAGGAAGGGGATGCCAAAGAGTGGCCACAAAGGAATAATGGAGGACTATTTTGTTTTACAGGACGGGTGGAGGATTTCTAAGTTGAACTCTTTCTAGAAAATTGCATCCAAATCAAAAGGAAGCCCAAAGGTCTGTCATCATGCTTTCACCCAAACCGAGAGCTCTGCCTACTGCTTTGATACTTACTTTTCAACATAGAGATGACATATTACGTCAAACTAAAAAAGTGGGCCCACTCAAGTTGAAGGCAGCAATGGGAATTAGATCTTATCGTCTACAGTACAAAATTGATGCAGCAATCAAGCTGAGACTGCTAGAAAAGAAGTGAAAGCGTGTTAATGTTTTCAGCAATGTTTAAAGTTATCAAAGAGGATATCAAGAAATCAGACAGTGCATGGGACTGACTGGAGGGGTGGGAAAAAACAGGACACAGCTCTAGAATACCAACAACCTTCTCAGGTCTTTACTGTCCTGGACCAGCTACTCTTCCAGAAGGCGTCAATCACTGAAAGACTAAGGGACAGAATGGAAAAAGGCTTGCAGTTTTTTTTTCTGTTTGTTTGTTCTACTTTACATTGCTTACCACTATGAACTGTGCTATTGTATCACTTGCCACATTAGTAGTCTGGGAGCAGAGCAACAATAGGGATAAGTTACCTTTTGAATCTATGCTGAAATTACCCGCTACGTTTAAAGGAAGAATGAGTGTCCTCAACAAAGGGTTGATGTGGGAGTGTGGCGTGGATGGGAGCAGGAAACAACCTGGTGGGTTTTCTCTTCTAAGCGAGTGGGTTGGTGGATTTCTTGGTCTACAGGATTCTTCTGGTTTTAGAAAAACTGTCAAAGGTGGAAGGGTAAGCTACATGGCCTTTTTTTTTTTATTTGGATCTATAACTCCCTTTAAGTGATTGAGCAAAGCTGAAACGAGCCCCATCCCTGCACGTTGATATCGGTTTCTCTTTTTAATTTTCGCTCCCGCATGAATATTTGTTGGTACCAATGTACTGAACTCTAACCTGGGACAAGGGGACAAAAACGTATCCAAACGTCTGGCATAAATGGATTTGGTAGAAGGGTGCCTGGCGGCAGGGATGACATCCACCACCTCAAGTGGCTGGTCAAATGAAGTATTTTCTCTGCTCAAGCTCCACACATGTAGGTTTAAATTGCACAGATTCGGGAAGAGGACCCTGCCTTGTTGCTGCAACAGAAGATCCTCCATATGTGGTAGCTGATGCTCATGTCACCTGGCATAATTGAGAAGGAGGATGAAGGAAGCTAAGAGACCAGGATGCCTTATAGCAGCTCTCACTATAATCCACGGCCGAGGCTGGAACACTGGAATCACAGCCTAAATGTCCAGGACTTGTTGCGGGGGAAAAAATGCCAAAAACTCCACTGTGTTCAAGACCGCTCCAATGAATGGGAGCCTCTGCAAAGTAGTCAGGTGTGAATTTGGCTTGTTGCTCAAGACCCCCAATAAATTCAACAGCTTCCCCACTGTCATAACGGATAGTGTAGAACCTGCCTTCCACACCTAGGCGTAGGGGGGGGGGGGGGGGTGATTGGCGGTATCTCCCCAAAATCCAAGGTGTGCTTGTGTGAACACCTGAAGGCAGGACAGTTATTTGAAAATACTCATACTATTGGTCCAAGAACACCATCCAGTCACCAGGGGAGAAAGGATCTGGTACAGCGCCAACTTTTGGAATTTGAGAACCCCAGCTTTTATAAGCACAATGAACTAACGAGAGTAACAACCCTCTCCTCTTTTTACTAGCCTCTTTAAAATCCATGAAAAAGTTATTATCAGTGTAATAAGGGAGAAAAAACCATCTCCGTCCCTCTAGCATCATGACAGAGAGGCAAAAGCATACCAAAGATTTGCAGTAGAGTCTAAATAAAGGATTCAGTCTTCTGCGGAGTCATCAATGACCCAGGGAACTTGGTGAACACCAGGACCAGCAGAGAAATATATTCTGCGACTAGAGACCTCAATGGTTCATAGTGGCAGGACTGGGTCGAGTCCAGCTTCCTTTTTTTATGTCTTAGAAGTTGACTTGAATTTACTGGCGGACCGCAGTCATGTAGTTGACCGCTCTCAGGAACGGCCTTGGGAACAAGACAGAGTCCACATTCATGACTTGGAGTGGGACTTTCATGAAGGTATCAACTTTTTGTTGTCAGAGATATACAGCTTCACCTCCAAGTCCTTGACAGTATTTTTGTTTCAAGAGGGCACATTTATCATACATACTAGAGACACCTCATGTGGGTCTATCGTTAACATTTATTTTCTACAGTGGTTGCATGGTTTGGACGCTGTATTTTTAGGTGGGGACATTGCTAACTAGGACACTGGAATTCGATTCAGATGCTGTTGGAATGCGGACATACTTGGAAGCTGTGCTCCGGATCCGCTTCGGAAGTCACAAAAAGAAAAGAACTGACTTCAGATTCCAGGGGTGGCTCTTTTATGTAGCTCCACTCTGTCACTTCTGGAGCAGTACAAAGCCAGTGTGGGGCTGCATAGTGTCACCTAGCAGCACACAGGAGCACTGCTGAAGAAAAGTTTCCGGATCCAGTCTGGCACCTGGGAAATATTCTAAGGTGAGGAATCTTTGGTTAGAAATATCCACCAGAAACTAGAATGTGGGAGGAGTGGAGGAGTGGAGATCAGATACAATTGCTGCAATGAGCAAGACCTCCATGATGGCGCTCTGGCCAAGAAGACCTCGATGGGCAGACAACCAGGGGTCATAGGTACACATACAGCCACAGTTATTATGGGGAATAGCAGAAAACTACTTGCATGGAATATTCAGATCTTAACAACCCATCAAACAATGTTGCGGATCCACAGGAAAGAAACATGCTTGTCCTAGGCTTACTGGATGCAAATGGTTGGCCTTCTGAGTTTATATGACCTGAATGTTGAGGATCTTTTTTACACTGCTAACACTGTTTTCCCCCTAACTACATAACCAAAGGATACTGATGAAGGACATGAGTTATATGCTGAAAGGAGAATGGAACAAGCTTAAACCGCAGAAACACATCCAACAAAAACACCAGGAAGTACTGACCAAATGTATGCAGAGGGCAGGTCTAGCATTGTAATAGTTTTTATCTACATATAGGTCCTAATTATAAAGACAGATGCGCAGATACAATACATGGAACCTGTCAAACCACTCCAGGTTAGATGTGACCAATACTCTCACACACAAGCAACTGATTAATCACAATAATTTTTCTAGGAAATGTTTTTTTTTATCCTTAGGGAGCGAAAGGGATTCTCTCCTTTGTCATGAAGTAGGTATTCGCCTCTGCAGTATCCACAGATGTGGGGATATCCAAAGATACTGGATTAGACGCCTCACTCACTTATCGTGACATGCTTCATCATCTGCGCCTATCCACACCCAGGTAAGATGATACCACCAGGGCGGACTCAACCATAGACGGAATGGGAGTTCTTATATAAAGTCAAGCTGGTCATGCAAGGATCCAGAAGCGTGATTAGTTAAAAATACCTCTAGGTATGCCTAAAGATGCTTCTTTATTTTTAGGGTACCTGTGGTATGAATATAAACGTGAATTTATAGGGTTCTATTGAACATAATCGTTCACTTATACCCTTTTTGCCAACAGATGCCGGCCCACTCAAAGATCCTGATCGGGTCTGGGGGCTTTGTCAGGGCTTGATTTTGTGTATCCCTGCTCTCTCTCGTGAATGCCGTCTGCCTTCAAAGTACTGAGGTAATCCCACGGTGTTCGATCTTTGAAGAAAGTGTGACCACAAGACGACACCACCCGCATGAACTGCTTGACCCTTGGATAAAAAAAAAATACATAAATCGAAGAAACTCCTCTGAAAAAGATCAAGACAGGTGAGAGCGTTAGGCCTCACGAGTTTGTATGGTGTGCATGCACGAGAGAGAGGAGGGATACACAAAATTCAGCCCCGACGAAGGCCCCAGAACCGATCAGGCTCTGTGAGTGGGCCGAAATATGTTGTCATAAAGGGTATCATTGAACGATTATGTTCAATAGAACCCTATAAATTCACGTTTTTATTCAAACCCCAGGTACCGAAAAAATAAAGAAACATATTTGGGTATACCTAGAGGTATTTTTAACTAATCACTATTCTGGATCCCTGCATGTCCAGCTTGACTTTATCTAAGAACTCCCTTTCCATCTTTGGTTGAGTCCGTCCTGGTTTCTATCATCTGTGGAACTAATCACTATTCTGGATCCCTGCATGTCCAGCTTGACTTTATCTAAGAACTCCCTTTCCATCTTTGGTTGAGTCCGTCCTGGTTTGTATCATCTGTGGATAGGCACAGATGATGAAGCATGTCAGGATAAGCGAGTGAGGTGTCTAATCCAAAATCTTTGGATATCCCCACATCTGTGGATACTGCAGAGGCGAATACCAACTTCCTGACACAGGAGAGAATCCCTTTCCCTCCCTAAAGATAAAAAAGATTTTTTCCTTGAAAAATTATTTTGATTAATCAGTTGCTTGTGTGTAAGAGTATTGATAGCGGGAGAGTGCAACTGGTTCAATTGTCTCTTGCTCTGCGTCGTGAAAACAGCACTAGATGTGAACTATACCTACAGTAAAACACAGGCCTCACATGCTAACCTGGAGGCTGTTTGAAAAAGCACTGCAAGACCTAGTGTACAGACTGTGATACATGAATTAAATGTCCCGTACGTGACATGGTAAGAGGCCTGGATTGGCACAACTACCTCATGTGAATCAATGGGTGTTTGGACAGTCTTATCGTGACAAAGCAAGTTGAGCAGAATGAACTGTGAAAACCAAAGAATAAAAATGAATTTGAATCACGTAAAGTTTGTGAGTCACTTCGTCTAAAGCTGTGCGATTGGTGAAACAGCACAGAGTTGCTGCAATCGTTGCTCAACTCTTTACAGAGGCATGTAATGGAAAACACTGAATTTAGTTTGTATAAGTAAGCTATGCAAAGCCACGGCTGAGACAAAAAAAGTTAGACAATTGGCAAACAAGAGGAAGAAGCTGGATGCAGAGGCACTCACTAGTCATTAACAAGCATTGGCATAGCCAATAGGTCTCGCCTTTGGGACCGTATAAGTGTTTAGCCATGCACCAGTTGATGTTGTTGCACCAAGGATATTGTGCTGCATAACTAAATACTTATAAGGTCCCAAAAGCGAGACCTATTGGCTATGCCAATGCTAGTTTTAATATGTCTTTGTCAGTTGAAGACCGACAACATTTCCCCCCGCCCCCTCCCTACTTTAAAACAATCTCAGAAGACCTGCGCCCTTTTAGGGTCAGTCGGTGGTGATGGATGTCAACAAATTCTGTGTACCTCACTCAGAGAGAGAAACCTTGCTTGCCCAAAATGTGATTTTTCAGGTCTCTGTTAGAGAGTTAGTGCGAGTGGTGTTTGTCTTCCTGCGGTATATATTTCATGAAACGGCTGAAAGCAGAGTGTTCACGGGGGTTAAACCCCATACATGATATATACATCGCTTCTTCCCAGAATAGGAAGATATGGCCCTGGGCTTAAAGTGGGGCGTGTCCAGTCAGTGCTCAGCACCGACAATAACTAGACTTGGACGTTGAAACGGGACCCGATTGGGCTCTGTATTTATATTCTTATCTGAAACAGTGACTCTTTCTCGACAGTGTGTGCAGAATTCCTTCTTAATATAATTGAGTGATGCATTTCTAGTTAGATTCCACAGGGATTACTTCTTGCTGCATGGTGTATGTGTCCCTATTTCCCAAGAGTATTTTCTTTTCTCAGATCTTTCTATAGTTCTTTTTTCTGGCCTCATGTGGCTTTTGTGAAGCGCCTACTGTGAACGGAGTGACCTTAGGCGCTTGGGCTGCTCCTGATGGAGTATGATTGACAGATTTGGAGTTGAAGCTAAAGGCTGTGCGAGTTTCTCATAGTTCTCGCCAGTGGCTCATAAAGATGTTTGGACTACATGCCTATCCAATTCGTGGCCTCTCTGCAGAGGGCACAGATTGTAAATCGTACAAGTGCCAATTGTACTTAGGATTCAATGGTAAAGCGTGTTCAGGAGGTACATAGCTGTTGAAAATATTTACACAACTAGGGAGAAGAAAAATGTAGCGTTCATTTGTGTTTGTACGTGTGGGGTAGGGATGGCGGAGTCGAGGAGGCGCAACTAACAACACCCAGACGAGTGAGTGAAAAGACACCTATGGAGAACAAGCACGGCTACGCTAATTACCAACAGATGGCCCCTACGCACCGCTGCTCGCGGTAGCCTGTAACTTAAAATGCAGAAAAACCTTGGAAGAATTTAGGACAGGCAAGGCAAATGTAAACAAGCGCGGCCACGCTAATTACAAACAGATGGCCCCTGCTGCTCGCTCCCACAAGGTGGATGCTGTGGCATGCACGAGTTTCTAATAAGTGTAGACCGATTACAAAAGGTCATCTCCTAGAGCAACGCATGCGAGCTGCACTAGGCTCGACCTAAAAAGGACACAATCAGAGCAATGATGAGATGCAAAGTGGGAGAAACTTATGATAAACAGAAGAAATTCACTCACACACAAAACAGATACACAAGAGTGAAAAATCGTGAAGATTATTAGAATGGCTTGCTAGAAGGGAAGAGCTACAGATGAATTTACTAACACTGTGTAATAACAGAGAGGAGCAGGTAATCCAAGTAATCTCTCGGGCAACAATCAACGGGGTCTTTCAAACTATTTTAACTATTTTTTCTTCTTAGCTACATCTGTCTTCACATGTGAAAGTACTAAACTTCTTGACCTCCAAAGATTTGATTAAACCTAGGCAAGAAGAAAGGGGAGATTTGGAAAGTTCTACTACACAGGGAGGATTCGTTGAGATCTATCCAGAGAAAAAATAGAGGCAAAACTCTTGTAAGCGGCACCCTTCTGGCAGAATTTTACATAACCTACTCAGAAATGGTGGAGGATAGGCTCCAAGAGATTTAGGCAAAGGCCAGACAAATGCTAATATCAGGGTAGAGATTATTTGAATCATAATTCATGAATTGTAATTGGATCTATATAGCGCCTACTACCCCCGACGAGGCGACAAAGTGCTTTTTCGGCTAGTGGCACACTGTTCCGGAACCCAAAAAGGATTAGCGGTGAATTAGTAAAGTGAAATATGAAATTAATTTGAGCAGTGGACATGTTAGTCTGTTATTTGGATTGAAAGGCTAGAAGAGGGAAGGGATTTTATGTACATAGCGCTTGTTACACCTGATGAGGTGTTAAAGTGCTTTTCGGCGGCTAGCAATCTACTCTGGAATCCAAAAAGGATTAGCAGTGAATTAGTATTAGTATAGGGAAACATGAAATTAATTTGAGCTGTGGACATGTTAGTCTGTTATATACCCCTATTAATGATGAACAATACTCAGTAAAGCACTTCTGAACAGACTAAAGAGGCTAATGAGACATTTGGTGCACCAACATCAAGAAGGAGCAACATCTTACATTTCTGAGGTGAATAGATCACCTAATGGGAACATGTGGAAGCTGCACTTGACATCATAAACAAATTCAATATCATGAGCTGAGAATATCATTATTATAGTACATGAATTTTGGGCCACACTTTATTGGATGGATTGAGCTCCTCTACACTTCACCTCCGAACAAGGTTCGGGATGGGAGATATCGGAGAACTGGGTGCTAAGAAAGTACCAGCCAAGGCTCTTTCCTCTCCTTCCTCTTATGCGCATTAGTAAAGGAACCACTAGCGAGTAAACTTAGACAGAACTTGTCAGACTGGGGCATACATGTGGAGATTAGCATGCAAGACCTTTTGCTGTATGAAGATGATATATTGATCTACTTATATGAAAAGAAGCCCAAAGTGTCCTCCCGCCTAAAACAGCTAGATAACTTTGGTAAGCAGACTAGTCTCCAAAAAAACTAACTGATGCTAGTCTATTTTGTTCGCTTTCGGAGGCCAATGGTGGGAAGAGAAATGCAAGCTCTACCAGATCTGAGGAGGAGATGTGAGGGTCACAAAAATCAACGCTTGGGCGTACAGCCTCCTCACAGAAAAATGTATATGATTTATTATAATGTGATTAGAGAGTAATAGTATTGAAAAAAATGTAATCCCGTCTTGCATCAGGCTCTGCCTCTAAGTTATGGGCATGGTTGCTCTTGTGAAAATGAACATGCATCCCAGTTGTCTCCAAATGCTTCAAGATTTAACGTGTCTCACACAAACCATGTGAGTTTCTTTTAAATTGTCCTCAAACATTTACCTGTCCACCAATTCCTCAAAGCATTATTTCTGACAAAAAATGATAAAAATTAATGTTTACAGTTTTTCCATTTAGCTTCCTGCTAAGAATTTCGAAATGCTTAATTGGAAGGGTATTCCTGGATTTTTTGCACTGAACTGCACCCTCAAGGAAGCAGTTTTTCCAATTAAAAATTATTACTTTTCAACCCTTTCTAAAAATACTTGGGGAATTTAAAACTTTCCTCAAAATATTCCAGGACTTGAGTTAGAATAGTAAATAAAACCTCGTGGAATATCTGGGGGCATTTGCTCTTTCCCCAAAAGGACTGGAGTTAGAATGGTAAATGTAACCTTCTAGTATCCACCATGCCCACTGCTGCCCTGAGGGCGCAATTCATGGCAAGAAACACAAACGAGCCATTATAAGCCTGACTACTTATTGCCTTTAATTTGATAACCTATTCAGTTTGATTGACAGAAAAGGGAGTTTAGTAGCCTCCTAAAATTTATGATTTTCCCTCAACTTTTCCTAGAAACAATGGCCTTGTGCTTGGTCTTCAAATTTTGTATTTCTAATTCGGGTTTGAACCAAGTTGCATCTGCTGTCTTCCAGAAATCAGCACCCACAAAGAAGAGTCTTTCTCATAGAAGTCAAACACATCCCAATTCATCTCATCTAAGAAAGGGGAGTTATTTGAAAAAGATGCTTCTACTTTCAACCCTACCCAAAATCTAATCAGTCCAGGAATATGAATTTTTAGTTTTCGAATATAAAGAAAAGTATTTTTTCTTGGATTCAACTATGTTCAGGTCAAATTTAGAGATGTGAGACCATCCATAACTACTGGCAATACCGAATTATTTAATAAAGTGAGACGACAAGGATATGTCCAGCTCAGGGTTCCTTACCAAACTGAGATCTTCACAGACTACAAGCTCCCCGTTTGAAAGAGTTTATGTGCTGACAAAGATCTGTTAACATAGGCACTTATCCACCGCTGGTAGCATTTGTTAAAGCCACCATGAATGTCCAGTCATGGAATTCTCACTTGAGAAAAGGATCCTGCAAAATCTACAATCAGGTCTTGATGCCTGGGAAAGGGAATGGAAACACCAATCGTCTCTTCCTAACAGATGAGAAATGGAAACTAGAAAATGAAAACTTCTGGTATAGAAATGTGCCTCTTGGACTAATAATCTTGGTTTCATCTCCTGTACATCGCAAGACGTGTTTAAAATCCAACATGTCGCTGAGTAAGCTATATAGCTAGAATATGTTAATCACTGTACATTGAAAAGGTCACAAATCTGCATTTCTATACATGCAGTAGCACATAACCGATGGCATGGTAAGGATAGACATTCATCATCTAGTAATATGTTTACATCTTGCATCAAGATACACTGTAAACTATGTCACACCACATCCAACACTGTTTTACGACAACAATCTCAAGGCCCCATTGACCAGGCTCCATAATGATGTGCTTCATTGGAGGACACTGCCCCTTACCTTGATCGGCAGGGCGGCATTGTTCAAAATGCTGGCGCTAGCTCGATTTCTGTATGCACTGCAAAATTCCCCCTAACAAGTCCCTGATGCCTATTTTACGAAGGTAGAGAGCGAGGTCAGAACCCATTTATGGGACAGGAAACACCCTCGAGTAGCTATGCACAAATTAACCAGGAGCTGGTACGACGACAGAATTGCGCTACCAGACTTAAAACAATACTACTGGGCCTCCCAGCTTGCAGTGGTCTTTGCCCCTCCATCCGAACCGGCATACCGTACGGACCAGTAGCTAATGACTCAGGGGGGATTCCGGCGCGCCCTCTACACCAATCCCAAATGCCAAAGCCTCACCGGTCCCACGGGCCAGACAGTAGCAATTTGGCATTGGGCGACAAAAGCATTGGGGTGGCATAAAAAACTGACATTACTCACTCCCCTGCGGGAATCCGAACAGCTGGGTCTATTGAGCAGCTGTGCGGGCTTTGATAAATGGGACCTATTCGGCATCTCTTCCATTGGGGATCTGTGGAAACATAATGAGATAATCCCGCTAAGTGAATTACAAGCCGAATATCAGCTGGCGGAGTCAGAAACGTTCCACTACTTACAAATCAGCCATGCCCCGACCTCAGTTGTGACTAGTGGAGAGGCTACACCCACGTCATCCCCACTAAAGGACCGACTCCTAACAGACCCAAGGTCACATAAAGCCATTTCACTTACATACCGTAAACTAATGAACAATAAACCTGACCCGCTGGTGCCCCTCCAGCAGCTGTGGGAGTCGGACCTTGGGTACCTAGAGGACGATGACTGGTAAGAAGCCCTCGCCTCTCCCAAAGAGGTTGCAATCCCAATGCGACTACAATTGATTCAACTTAAGACCCTACATAGAGTTTATTTAGCAGCCCAGACACTGGTCAAGATGGGGCGTCGTCCGGACCCAAGATGTCTTAGAGGGTGCACGGCTGAGGGTACCTATTTACATAGGATTTGGGAGTGTCCAGCCCTTCAGCCATATTGGGTGAGGATTGTCAACACACTTACCAGGGTATGCGATAAAAACGTTACTCACTCCCCGAAATTATGTTTGCTAAATATGTGGGAAGCCACTGACCTGACTCACACTGAGCGCACATGGGCGTCACTGGGGTTCATTCTCGTCAAGAGGAATATTGCTCAAATGTGGGGGACCGGGGATCTACATACATATAAAAAATGGGCCAAAAATATGGATACTGCGATGATTACAGAAAAGGATGTCTTTAAACACAGGGGCTGCCCTAAAAAGTGGGACCATAAATGGACTAAATGGAATGTGTCAAGTGGTGAACTATGTGTGTCTCTAACTGTCGAATTACGCAGGGTGACCTTGGGCATTGATCCCTTTCCTCCCGAGTAATATGTAATGCAGAAACTCATTCGCCATATTGTCTATGCCCCCTTTTTGTAATGAATGTTGATAACTATGTGGCCTCACGGCCTTCCACTGTACAATCGCAAACTTTGAATAAAATAAAAAAAGATGTTTAAAAAAAAGGTGCACTGTAAACAGGAATAAATGCTGCATCACATCCTAAAGAAGTTTGCATTCATAATTGAGGGTCTGGCCAACTGTAGATTGAGGTAAGGGTCATGTTTGCCACTGTAGGCTACTCAAAGGCCAAGAGAGGCACGTACAGCATATTGATTCATCTCATTTTCTAGATGCTCTGACAAGACACATGCAGGGCCTATCAGCATATGCAAGACTTTAGAAAGTGCAAATTATAAGTATTTATCAGTTATTTAGATCATTTATTGATTTATTTAGGCCAAGAAAAAAGAACTCCCCTTGTCTTAACCTAAGACGCAGCCCCTGCATCCTATCTTTCGAGAAAGGTCTCAAGACTTAACTCTTGAAATATTAACTCTGTGATGATTAAATACATTTCTTGGCCACATTGACCACCTTCAACACAGAGCTCATGTGTTCTCTTACTGTCATATCCGAAGTGAGTACATGACTTCTACTCAGTTGTTTAATGTTGTTCAATCCTACCATCCTCGCTCACCCCAGCATCTCTCACCTCCGCGTTTCTTGTATTACTAACTCATGTATACCGTTTTGCTCTGTAAAGCACCTGAATACTGGCCTGGTGACAAGGCACTATATATAAAAACATCTAATCAATGAACAAAAAACAATACCAAACATATCACTTTGAAAAAGAGAAGAACAGTCTTGATTGCTGACACAAAGCTTGATGTAGGCCATTAATAACTAGAGATCAATACATCCAATGCACATTCAAAACGTTTAACGTATCATTGCAAAGATGACTAGATTAAATCCTTCTCCCTACTCTACAAAATCGTGAAACCAGCATGGCTCAGACGGAACCATCTATTTACAGTACATCGGGCCTACCTTTCCCCGCTAAAACTCTCAAAGTACCAGCAAAATAAAAAGTGCAATAAATGTAATCTTCCCAATGCATCGGATGTTCATATGTTCAAAGACTGCCCTTCCATCGGCCGGTTTTGGGAAGAAGTTATTACATCGTTGAATTCCATTCTAGATGCCAATTTGATTATAACTTTGCCATTAATTGTTTTTGGATTAGACCCTAATGTAACAGGCCAGGCCAGGCCAGGTCATTTTTATTCTATGCAATGCTTTTGGCCAGAAGACAGATTTGTAAAGTCTGGGTTGAACCATCTGTGCCTCAGCATGCTGGCTGGCGGACGTCCTTAATCGAGACATCTAAGGTGGACTTAGCCAGGCTGGGTAACAAACGTAATCGAGCATTTTGGGACTTCTTGATTCATTGGAGATAGGGTGCCGGGGTTTTGTTTTTTTTCCCCCCCGGGTCTTATGATTATGCCTAAATAACTCCAAGGATCTAGGATCTTCGATCTCCGGTTTTTCCCACCAAGATCCTACAGGTTGCGACACACCTAGTTGGGGTGAGTGATTACTCTCTTTTTCTGGTTCATCATCATCCGCCAATATGATATCGTGCCTAGGCTCGGGAGAGAAATTAATCTTGTTCTCTAAAGGGGGGCACGCTAGGTGGTCGGTGTATTCAGAGAATGAGGGATTTGGCAAATGAGGACAAAAAAATTAAAAAAATAAAAATGTTTAACGTAACAAGGAAGGCAGAAAGAAGGATGCATAATGAGAGCAGGCATAAAGTAAGTAAGCGAAAGCCTTCCCTTACCACTCTCTAACTTAAGTGCCCCCCTTCCAAAATCACCATTTGTGAAAACACAGTTGCAAAAGCATTTTGAAGTTATTTTAGGGGGGGGAAATCTAAACCCCTTATGCTGAGAAACATCAGTATGCGCCTCTCACCTTTGTGAGGCTCCAGGAGCCATGGCTTGCAGCCTTATGCAAATCCGTTGCTTTGGTAGATAAGCTCCTCTTTGCCTCGGATGAAGCCACCAATCTGTGCACTCGAACAGACTCCCCAATGCCATTCGGGCTCTAAAAAGAAAACAGAAAAGACTGCGTGTTTAAGACCTGCTTGTGATCAACACAGCAAAGTGGCAGCTAATGAGAGTCAAAGTAAATGCTCAATTAAGGTGTTCATGTATACAGTATGAAGAAAAAGACACAAAACACAAAGTTAAAATACTAAATCACACTTTTAGTACCGCCGCTAACATACATTTCTATTGAGACCATGTCTTAGTGACTGGGTGCCACCTCAGTCGCATGAAATAATGTGATTTATTAAGCAAAAAGGGGACAGAAAATGAAGGGTAAGACAATCAAAGGCACTGGAAGATCCGAGATCTACTGTGGGAGTTCACATCCAGCAGCCTGACAAGGTAAGACCCACACCATGCTTTAGAGAAGGATCATAATACACATTGCATCATGGCCTTAAGTGAGGCTGCAGCTTCATGGCCAGGTGGTCATGACCCTTCCCCTACCTCCCACACTGTCCCAAAGGGAATATTTTGGAGTACGATTTTAGAATCGGTTTAATAGGGTCTAAGGAATTTCCAGAACTATTTCATTCGTGTATTACATTGGTTCAAATAAGCAGCAATCGTATAGCTCTGTTTAGAGAAAAGTGCAGCAACTTTTGCCCTCCAAGAACAGTAAACATTGAGGAGATTACACTGGTGGTGATATTTATAAAGCTGCATGCGGTCATACAGACTGTCTTCCCATAGTAAGGTCAGCATCACTGGGATATCCAGAACCATAATGAATCTCACTGTACATGCACAAGAGCCAAGCATAGGTGAGAAAAGTGTAACTGCAATAGATGGCACATACAGAGTGCATAAGAACAATCCGTTAAATGGAGACCAAGAGAGGTACAAGGAAGCTTGACTTTGCAAAAGCTGGGACACAATTGTGATCTCAGTCTCTGGACGTGAGGCATAGCGGGGTTGATTGTGTCATCACTTATAGTCACACAAGCTGAACGAATAATGAGCTGATATTATATCATAACGAATATGCTTTTAGCAGATATAAAACAATGAAAAATAAAAACAAACTGTAACAGATAATAGGTTCAATCTTCACCGGCAAGTTTGATTAACATTACTGGTTGACAAATGACATTTTTCGTTTCTTATTTGGTACCAAGTGTTCACTTTTTCACCTTTTGACTAATTTCTCATATCTGTTTTGCACTTTTAGGTTTTAATGTATCCAGTATGTGATTCTGGTGTGTGCTGTACACAGCCAACAGCACAAGAGACATGAAAAAGAAGTTCCACAATTCCATTTCTTCATCAACATTTTCCTCCACACAAGATTGGTCACAGTTCCGAATCAAGCGCAGGTTGGGCAACACAGGCGAGATCAATGATTGACTGTGTCTCAAATCACATCTCATTTTAGGCAGTACTCTTAATTCCAACTCTCTGAATTAGATCGGCCGATGGAGAAAGCAAACTAAAACCTTCAACAGTTCCTAAGGCTTCTAATGCCAACTGGTGAACAAGCCACACTCCCGACACTGGCAGAATCTGCAGACAACAACGGACTCTATGTTTCACTTTGCGGAGTCCAACTCTAAACCGAGTGCTGCTAGGTATGTCCTCTGCCTTTCATGAGGATTTGACAAGAACACTTAGGAGGAACCTTCGAGCAAGTACAGCAGAGACTGGAGAAAAAGTAGCCAGATTATGGAGAGTGAGGAAAGTAATAAGTATATGTGAGTCCGCTTTAGAGCGCTGCATGCTTCGTTTAGTGTATATTTGGAAGAAAACCTCACATAGTTAAGCTTCCAAGCCTTTGAACTGCTGCTGCACACATCGGAGGCATCCAATGTTAGTAAGAACTGTAAAGGACAGAGCATTCAAGAGGGCAGCCCCTTACACTGGAAGAAAACGTTGCGCTGCGCAAGATTAGTAAACAGATTACACTTTGAGTGCTACCCAGGTGCATACAAATTTGGCTGATGTTGCGAAAATATTTTCTACACGAATTGCGTTTTATTTTTGTGCAAATTAGGTGTACTGTGACAAATACGCTTGGGTGAAATATGTAAGCGAGGTATGCCTCCGAGCACCGACGTCGCATGAGAAACGCGTTCCAAATATTTCCCCTAACAGTTGCTTCGGCAGCGCGGGCAACGTTGTTTGTGCCACACGAACAGTGGCAAGCGCCCAGTTTCAGTGTCTAAGAAATGATCTGCTCAAACCAGTCTTCATGGGCGAAAACTAAGCGCATATTCGCAAAATGCATTGTGTGGAACTTATGCCAGAGTACATTCGCATAATAAAAATGTTGTCCAAGTCTACAGACATGTACAGCACCCGCAGGGTAAAAGTTTTATTTTCAATTTACAATTTAGGATGAAGTTTTAAGTCTCACCACAAAGTGGCAGCAATTTCCACAAGTGTGGGATGGCGGAGAGTATTATGTAAGACTACATCAAACTACAAGAAATCTAACCATCCTATATCGTGCAGTCGGGGGTAGCGACTGTAAAACGAGTTCCGCCCTAAATTCAGCTCTCAAAACTTCAATGTGAAGAAAACATTTTTCCTTCTAAACTTAAAAATCTGCACATTGGATAATTCAATGGGGCTTTCCATACGAAACCCAAACACTGGTAAAACAAAACAAAAAATCCTGTGGCAAATTTCCATGCTTTACCTTACCCAAACATTTTTCTTTTTACTAATCTACGCCGGAAGGCAATCGCAGGCAGAAATTGGAAACCTAGCCCTGCTGTGGAGAAGTGCACAACATTTTACAGGACTACTCAATTTTAGTCAATAACTAGTAAAACGAAGTAGCATTGAATTCCCAGCATACTGCACACCTGGCGCTGGAAACATGTCATCTAATTTTCACTTCGGAGTGTTGAGCCTGCTTCTGACTTTATCTCTGTGAGCTGACCTTGAAAATGTACTATATCCATTATTTAGTGCAGTAAATAGTACTCAGGGCTCCTGCAAAGACGGAACAAATAAGTACTAATTGTGAAACTGCTCATGAACCCGAAATGCCGGCTATTAAAATATGCATGGTCTATCTTTGCCTGTCATTAAAATATACATGGTCTCTCTTTGCCTGCCAATAAAATATGCATGGTCTATCTTAAAAATCAGTGAGAGCTTACATCTACGAAATTAAGTTCTGGCAACAGATAAGAGAGCTCTACTCACTGCTGACTGTGTACCTGCAACACTACAACCAAGTAAACTTCTCACCAAGGATGATCACCACCGGTATTGATTTTACACACTACGGAAAAGGTTCTGGCAACCTGTATGAGGGGCACTGGTGCACCCTCGATATATAGGGCTTTAGGCCCTGGAGAAGTACCAGGATGAACTCTCAAGAGGCTATATGGACGTAAACCATTCACAGGGAATGTAAAACAAGTAGTGGTAGTTTTTCACTTGATGCGGCACGGACATATGATTCAGGAGTTTACGATCCTCAAACAAACGGGGTTCAGCCCTAAAGACATGACATGGCTCAAACTAATATACAGAGACCCAGTGGCTAGAATCAAGGGAAATGGTGTAACTTCAGAGGTCTTTTCACTGAGAAAACGGGTGGGGTACGGTTTCACACTTTCTCCTATGATTTTTGCCTCAGCGGTGGATCCCCTGGCCTGCTGGGTCAGGAGGGACTCACTGTTTAACGGACTGAAATGAATGAATTTCATTATATGCTGAAGACGTCCTTTTTAGGTCTCGCGAGAGCTTTAGTAAACGGGGGGATTTGGAAGTGCAAACTAGTTCTTTCAGGCCTCCAAATACAGTGCATGTGCGCCGGGCGCGCGCACCATTTGGCAGCCTGCGTGATCATTTCGCGGCCGCTTTGATGTTCTCAGTGAGCCGCGCGGCCACCGAGAACATCAAAGCGGCCGCGAAAGTGCTCACCATTTGACAGCCTGCGTGCCTCTCTCCCCTACCCCCTCCCTTATCCCACTTCCTTATAGTGCGAGGAGCTGTCTATCCCTAGCGCGCGCTTCAACGTTCCTCCCCCACCACAGAGTGCGACTCGCGGCCGCGCGTCTTCCACAACTCCCGGGCTTGTTCTAGTACCCGTGCATATTTTTCTCTGCTCTGCCCCTCTAAGTACCCCCAACCCATCCCTTCTGCAGCCACTGCTGCTGTGTGGAAGGGTATATATGTTTATAAACTGCTACTTTACCAATAATCTAGTCTTAGTAACAGTCGCAATAAACTAACCACCGAGACCTGGACTGAATATAAACTGAATACAACATATTGTCTGTGATCACTAACTGACACTCAGCAGTATCATCACAGGTACAGTGTATGGAACAGCAGCCCATGCTTTCTTCACACATACATGAGGCACACCACATGCAGGAGTTGTGTACGCTTTGTTTGGAGGCAGAACAGGTACAATACACCCAGCTGTGGCGAAAGCGCAGGGGTCAGCGCTTTCGCCACTGCTATTCAACCTCTACTTGCAACCACTGGTAGAGTCGCTGGCTAAGATGAAGTGCAAAGTATTTAACTATGCCGACGATACGCAGCTACTGCTGAGCATCGACAACACTTCATCGGCACAATCAGAGGCCAAAGACATCCTACGCTTCACAGTGAATTGGATGTCGTCTAATCTGTTGAAAATCAATCCGGATAAAACAGAAGTCCTGGTTGTCTCAACTGCTGTGTCCCCTTGGAGTGATCTATACTGGCCCCAAGAGCTAGGCCCTGCCCCTAAATCCTGCCCCAATGTCAAGAGTCTTGGGATGAAAATCGATCAAGATCTCTCAATGGCTAATCAAGTCTCTGCTGTAGTTGGCTGCTGTACTAACTTAATCAGGCAACTACGCAAACTTGCCCCCCTGCTCTCGAGAAATATGCTGCAAACCATCGTGTCAGCCACAATAGTGTCTAGAATTGACTATGGAAATGTGCTGTACCTCGGCCTTCCGAAGTATTCCATCAGCCGTCTCCAGGTCATTCTAAACGACGCAGCACGCCTGGTCTTTGGAGTTCCAAGGAGGACCCATGCCTCCCCCTTGCTCCATCGATTACATTGGCTACCCATGCAGCAGAGAGTGGAGTTCAAAAGCATGTGCATCTGCCATAAAGCATTACATGGACAGGCGCCAGCCTATATAAAGGAAAGGCTCGAGCTCCACGAACCCAAACGCGTCTTGCGATCGTCGGGCTCTTTCGTATTGTCTCAACCACGCTTTAAGTTGACGACCAAAGGAGGCAGATCGTTCTCAGTACAGGCCCCCATCAACTGGAATAAGCTGCCAGAGGCTCTTCGTAGAGAGCCCAATCTCCTCCGCTTCCGGAAGGCCTTGAAGACTCTACTCTTCAAGAACGCGTTCCCACTTCATTAACAAACTGCTAGACCCGTTACCTTCTATCTCCTCCATCTTTGTTCTGTACTTGGTCAGTAGCGCTTTGAGACCTGTCGGTGAGTTGGCGCGATACAAAACCCAGATACAAATACAAATACAAGAGTCAAACGGAACAGTTTCAGCCCAGCAGATGCAAAATCCTCTCCCAACTCAGAACAAACTTAGAAAGGGTAACAGTCAAAGCTTCTCTTACATGAAAATATGCATGTCACTGTCACAGACCTCTAGAGTAAAACTGTTAACGATGCAGAGATTCGAATCCTGTTCCCAACGTCCAAAGTCGGCAGCTCTAGAGGTTACTCCAGTCTCTCTCCTGCTAGACATCAGTGTGTTTGGCTGCAACTTTCATATTGTTTTCCGCCCTCGCTTAAAGCGAGCTGTCGATGGAAAAGCCTGCTTCCGGGGCTGGCCTTGATTATCCTTCCAGCGCCATGCAGCCAATCTATCTTTTTACCTCCACCCAGGCCTACTCCCACCGCCGATATCCTGCTGTCCATACTAGGCGCCTTCATAGCAACATAGCGGTAGCTTAAGACGAGAGCTCCCGTAGGCGGGAGGGTTCGAGGCTCACCGTAATCCAGGGCAGCTCCCATGTGCGGGGGGCGCCTCCGAGACCACAGAGGCTGCTCTCACCTCCAGGTTGTGCCGTCAGAGACCGCACAGATCGCTCTTGACTTTAAGAAAGCCCTATCGCTGTTAGGAGACCCGCAAATTCACCCCACAAGCCTCTGGTGGTTCGGAGGGTTTGTGAAGGCGGTGCGTTTACTCACAAGGTAATGACTTTCACTTGCACCGCAACTGCACATTTTTACAGTTTGCGATATCTTTTGTAGCACCAGTCACCTTAACTGAAGTTAATTTCAGCCACGGCTCCTGCCTCCTAGGGGCATGGATATTTAATTCATTCACGTACCGCCGCCAGCGGCGAGTTGTGTAATGTTGCAATCTTCGCGTTGCGGAGCAATAATTTTCTAGCAGTTTAACTCGCCATCTTTGTTTATGCCACAGCTTCTGCCTTTATTAGGCACAGCTGTTTTGACCATTACGGTTGCAGTGGCTTATTTAAGCAGGACCCACGGAGCCTACTTCTTTTCGTGCACTAGTTTTCACTTTGTGCCCGTGTGAATGGCTGGTGCCGAGGCATTTTACTACTCCACTGCCTAGAGGTGATATGGAACTGAATTCTTTGCATGCAGTGATCATTAAAGAGGGGCATCAAATTATTTCCGTTGGGCTGCCAGAGCCACGGCAACGCTGAGC
This sequence comes from Triturus cristatus, assembly GCF_964204655.1. NCBI lineage: Eukaryota > Metazoa > Chordata > Amphibia > Caudata > Salamandridae > Triturus > Triturus cristatus. Next base: position 536,367,408 of record NC_140582.1, read on the forward strand.
CGAGCTGGTGTGCTGCAACCCGCACAGCCTCAGCTGGCTCAACCCTCGACACTAACCCTTTAACAAGCATTGGCATAGCCAATAGGTCTCGCCTATGGGACCTTATAAGTGTTTAGCCATGCAACAGTTGCATAACTAAATACTTATAAGGTCCCAAAAGCGAGACCTATTGGCTATGCCAATGCTTGTTATGTGGTGCAACATAAAACAACCTTAGATAGATTTTTACAAATTCTGAAATATTTGGGAAATATTCTGGATTCCATATCAACTGGGAGAAATCAATGATATACCCACTGACCACTTGGAGCCCAGTTCAAATCCACCGATGTCCAGCAGAGGTGACTGGTAACTCTAAAGGGATTTAAATATCTGTAAATTTACATAGTAACATCCAGATGACTTTCTTAGCCACACCTTGTACTGTTTACCGCCACAGATTCAGGAAAGATGTAAAATGCTGGTGAAAATGACTGCTTTCATTATTAGGCACATTTGCGCTATTTAAAGTGGTGCCACTGCCGAAGATTTTATATGCTCTTTAGAATACGCCATACCTGGTTCTGGAGTGATTTTTCCAGAAATTAGAAAAGGCAAACAGACTACATCCTATGGGATAAGAGAGTACAACAAATAGCACTGTAGAAGCTAGTCAGACTCACACATGATGAAGACATTGTGCTCCCAGACGTCCAAGCATATTATTGAGCCGCACAACTAGTAGTGATTAAAGGTTTGGCCCTTGCCTCTAGGGAGGAACCCTGCTTTCTCAGGCCTGATAGACATGCATTTGGGCCTTAAGGCTATACAGCCGCAATATATGGGAAGAAAAATAAGATTAGCAAGACTCAGTAGCGACGGCTTGGAGGGCAGCATGGGAGGGAACTATGAACAGACAAACCGCCCGTGGGAAAGGTATTTGTTGTGGGAAGTGAGCAGCCTTAAAAAAAATCCAGAAATGGGATCTAATAGAAATAAGCAAATTGGTAGACTTGTGGGGCCAAACACAAATGAAAACCTTTGAGGCATCTATGTCTGAATACAAAATGGCAGGCCCTGAGTGGTTCTGGTATATGCAACTAAGCCATGCCATCACAGCACCTACAAGGAAAAATAAACACCAAGAATATAGCTCTCCACTGCAAGATCGAATCCTGGCCAAGCCATTCCCAAGAAGGCAATATCCACAAAATACAAGAAAATATTAAGCAATGCGTCAAATGGGTCAGTGGAAAGTAAATTGAAGTGCTCTGGAAGAGGAAGAATGGATGGAAGCAATACCGGATTCAGATTTGGAGGAATGAAAACAAACGAGTGTCTCAGGGCCTGTGGTCTAGCAAGCACCTTCCAACACACAATAGGAATGTTTTGTTTAAGCCCCTTTTGGGAGGACTCAAAGGCATCCCTTGTAAGAATCACAGAGTTCACAAGAGAACTTGGCTCAAAACTCTTTGTTTAGAGAATAAGGAATGAAGAAGCCCCACTGACTATAGGAAACTGTTCTGTAATCTGTAACAGATCATAGCAGGAAGAAATATTATTAAGATTATGGGAGCAGGAACGCCACCATTGCTAGAAGATTGGAAAAGAGACAGAGTGGACAAGCATGAACAAAAAAAATGTATATGAGGGAAGAGGGTGCCAAAGAGATATTACAAAATTTGAAGCTTACGGGTAACACAGGATTGTGATAAGGTATGCAACATGCTCAGTTGGGGAGTGATGTCCAAGAAAAGGGACAATGAATGAACACCACACTACCCTGCATGTAAAGATTGACACTCATGCAATACTTCTCAATGGGGTTTAATGAAATGTTTCGGACACTGGATGTTAATGGGTATTACTTGAATGATTGGTCACACAGAAGAAGACCTAGAATTATGCCTTGTTTCTTAGTGAAAATCAATAAAGTAAAAAAGAATGTCAATAAAGAGGGAAGGAGAGTCCTAAACAACTGCTTTGTTACAGTCATAGCACAGAGTCTGCCACTGCTAGAGCGATTTACAGCGGTCTGTTGTCTGGGTACCATCCATCACAGCGAGTCCATCACAGACCGGCCTATAGAAGTTATGGTGATGACCTGTGTAAGCGTTTCTGGTCCAGGTACATGATTGCACGGTGTGACTTGCTTGGTAAAAGGATTCTTGGCAGACTGGTCTGTGAAGGTTCACCAACCATCATTATGGGAAGTTTGCAGTAGATTTCAAATGCATGGGCTGTGGCTGAACGGTACTGGTGTTTAAGAAATAAAGACCAGAGGCTTTTCAAAGCTGCTTCTGCAGATGTTAGGTCAGTAGAATGCCTCTTGCCCAGCGGTCTTGCTCTTTAAACCATGCAACAGATCCGCATTCATGATAACCAGATATATTGGGGATGTCGGGGCTGTATTGGTTGAAAACGACCTGCTCTAAATACAGTCGGGTGATTTCGAGTGACAGGCCTTGCAGTTTAATACTGTTGGGAGCTCCTTGAAGCTCATCTGAGACGATACATGTAAAGTATTCTTTCTAAGGTGTTCTTGCGGGATGTTTTTGTATGTCGTGTCCAGGACAGACCTGTTAGGAACCCCTTGAAATGCAACTATGCAGCATTTCCCTGCAGTGTGGGTGCAGGCAGTGCTCGGTCGAATGTGTCCAGTTGTATGCTCTGTGTACCAGGTCTAGGTGGCAAGTATTATTGGGAAGAGACGGATTAGCCAGCGGTGAAGGGTTTGCTGTGCTGTTGGGAGCACATGGGGCGCTCTGTCTACAGGGTTGATCAGGCTGGTGTAGTTGCAGCATATACCATGAAGCGATCTTTCTTGCTGGCTAACTATGGAAAGAGGTCGCTGAAGCAGACAAATGCAGAGGGGCACATGAAGATTCACCAACTCCAACTAGCAGTGACTGCTTTGGAATGCCACAAAAAGTAACAAAAAAAGCCAGAACCCCCCCAAATATACACAGAGACGTTTTATCAAGACTTTCTGCACTGGTAACGTCGAGGAAAATTAAAGAGTGTCATTAAAATATGGCCTTCGAGCTGAAACTTGAAATATCAGCTGTGGACATGTCATCATGGTGTAGGATCACTGACTACAAGCTGCTAGTCATTCGGATAATATTGCATTGTTCATCAAAAACGAACAGTTTATTACTTTGGATATACTTGAGACCGCCACCGAGCAGTCACACAATGTAAACCTGAGCTACAATTCTTTTTTCTCGTTTATCCGGCAATAGATTGTCTCTCATAATCAGGAGTGCAAAGTGCTATTAAGCAGCAGGGGAGAACCAAATTATTTGGCAAGGTTGCTAAATTATGCGGCAAAAAATACGAAGCATTATGTGGCACATTCTTTGATAGTATTACTTCATTATTTTATGATGTGTGTGGTGTCGCTGGGGGCCTATGCTGATGACCCCCACTGGATAGGCCCAACACGTGTGCTGGAATAATTACACGGGACACTGGTGTGGTGTAATCTCCGTCTCCGCAGCCGTGGCGCTTCTGCCTACGTGCCTGCGTGACGTAGTATTTATTAGGGGCTGAAGTGACGTGCCCTGACGTGCACGCCAACGCGTGTCACGTCAGGGGTGATATCGCGACACTACATTCCTCCCCAACACACAAAACAACAAGATAGCATGACCCCAGATTCGTGACGGCACCCTAAGGTATGGACAACAGGTCTCATAGTGTCCCGCACCTCTGCCTTCGGCATCTGCAGTCTGAAATTGTAACAAACAAAAAACTTAAACAGTCTTACTTGACGTAGTCACGTAGCCGCCTGGAGGGCGCGGGGTGCGGCCGCAGGTCATATCGCACTCCACCACGGTCCACCACAACATCCTGACCTCCGCTCCCGGAGTCGCCATCTGCACCGCTCTCTCCGGTCTCAGGCACGCCGGCTGCTTCGGGTGGCAAGTTCTCTGGCTGGTGCTGCCTGATGTCAAGTCCATGACCTGTGGACTCCGCTCCTCCACTCGCCTGGCCCTCGAGCTCTACGAGTCTCTCATCTCGCGGCATGTCCATCATAGCCCTGTCCTGGCGTCGTTCCTCCACTCCGGAGGGCACTGGGACTTTCTTGAAGTATGAAACATTCCTTGTTATCTTTTCGGCCCCTTTCCGGGCTGTCACGCACGTGCCTCTGACTTTCTCCACAGTCCAGGGCTGAGGTTCAAAGTTCAGACGAAACTTGCCCCCTGGCATCCGATTGCGGATCAGTACATTGTCACCTGGGGCTAGTGGTGAGGACACTGCCCGCCGGCGGGCGTCGGCGTGAGCAAACGCTTCCCGTCGATGCGCATCAATGGCACTGTCATTGGGAGTTTCGGGCTTCCATTCTGGGTGATGCGGTATTGAGTCGGTGACAACCCGCCCCATCAGCAGGTGCGCCGGTGCTACTCCCGTAATTGAGTGGGGCGTTTGGCGATAGCTGCGGAGAAATGTGAAAATGGCAAGTTCCACAGACTGGCTCTTTTCATGGGCAATCCGTATCACTTTATTGAGTGTCCTCATGAAGCGCTCAGCTTCTCCGTTCGCTTGAGGCCATCGGGGGGTGATTCGCCGGTGATGAACCCCAAGAGTCTGTAGGTACGCCGCAAAGTCTTGACTCTGAAAAGGTGACCCATTATCAGTTCTGATCTCCTTGACGATACCGTGTGTTGCCATGATTTTCTCGAGCTTCGGAATTACTTCCTGAGCACTCAGGACCGTCAATATTTCCACTTCCGGGTACTTGGAGTGATCATCTATGGCCACCAAGGTGTGCCGTCCGTCTGGCAAGCTGCCAAAATCGACGCTGATCTTGGACCAGGGCCTCCTCGGGCGAGGCTCCATCACCACGGGGGCTGGCCGGGGCACATCTACGGTTAACTGGCACGCTTGGCATTCTCGAACGGTGGCCTCCACAATTTCGTCCATGAGAGGGAACCACACCTTGGTTCGGAGCCTTGACTTAGTCTTGACCATGCCTTGGTGACCGACGTGAGCCAGATCCACCACTCTCTGGGTGAGGGACGTCGGTATGACCAGCCGGTGGCCTCTCAGCAAACACCCTGTATTGTCTTCCGTCAGTTCTGTTCTCACATGGTACAGGCTCTCCATTATCTGTTTCGCCTGAGGCGTCAAACTCTTCCACTCCTCTCTGGCGCGGGCCCAGCTGTTGTCTCGGACCGCCACTCTTGCTCTTTGTAGGCACTCGTCTTCACTGGTGGCCTGAGACAGGCTAGCCATGGACACTGGCCGGGGACATGACCGCGCCGTGATGCACCGGACATACTCTTCTGTTTCTGCCGCCTCCTTCATTTCTTTTGGAGTGGCTGTACGAGGGTGGCGAGATAGGTAGTCCGCCGGGTTCCGCGCACCCGGCTGATACTCGATCTTGCAGTTATAGTCCTGTAGTTGCAACATCCACTTTTCGATTCTTGGCGGCGGCTTAGTGGAGGTGCCTGCAAACAGGGATACCAGTGGCTTGTGATCCGTGGTCACAACAAAGGGTTTGCCGTAGACATACAGGTGGAAGTGACGACACCCCCAATGAATGGCGATCGCCTCTTTTTCTATTTGGGAGTATCTCTGCTCCGTCTCAGTGAGGGACCGGCTGGCGAAAGCCACCGGGGCCCATTCCTCGGCACTTGTCTTCCTTTGCAGCAGGACCGCGCCCAGCCCGACTGGACCGGCATCGACAGCGATCTGTGTCAGCTTGGCCGGGTCGAAGAAGGCCAGCGTCGTGGCTTCTGAGAGTGCCTGTTTGACTTCCTCGAATGCTCGGCTCTGGTCACTGTTCCATGTCCAGGGGGTTGATTCCTTAGTGAGTTCTCTCAGTGGCGCCGTGAGGTTCGCCAGATCCTTGATGAACCTGCCACAGTAGTTCACCATTCCTAGAAAGCTCCTCACCTCCGTGACATTGGCAGGGGCGGCTGCCTCCTTGATGTCCTTGACCTTGTCCGGATCCGGGTTGACACCATCGGCCGAGAAGGTATAGCCGAAGAACTGGATCTTCCGGCACAGGAATTCGCACTTCTCCCGATGTAGCGTGAGGCCTGCGTCTCGTATGCGTCGTAGCACCTGCACCAGTCTCTCGTTGTGTTCCGCTACGGTCGTGGCATGGACCATGATGTCATCGCTGACGTTGATCGCTCCGGGGATTCCTGCGATCAGTTCTTGTATTACGTTCTGGAATACCTCCGCAGCGCTCGACACCCCGAAGCTCAGCCTCGTGTACCGCCTCAGACCTACATGGGTGGAGAACGTGGTTATGTTCCGGGATGCTTCGTCAAGAACTAACTGGTGATACCCCGATCGTAGGTCCAGCTTTGAGAACCACTTGGCGCCGGCCATTTCCCCAACAATGTCATCGATGGTCGGGGTGATGTGTCGCTCCCTTTTGATGGCAGCGTTGGGGAGCCTCATGTCCACGCATATTCTGACAGCGCCTGGCTACTTGGGTTTCTTCGCCACGACAATTGGCGACACCCACGGGGTCGGTCCGGATACTTTCTCAATGACCCCCGCTGCCTCTAGCTTCTTCAATTCCGCTTCCACCAGTGGCCTGAGGTGGAACGCTATGCGGCGGTGCCGGAGGGCTATCGGCTGGACAGTGGGATCGATATGCAGGTGGACTTCTTTTCCCCGGAACTTGCCTATCCCTTGAAAGATTTCCTCGAACTCCTCCAGGGTGTGGTGTACTGATTCTTGGTGTACTCCGAACGCGAACGTCACCACTCCCAGATCTTCTGCCGCCCGACAGCCCAGGAGCATGCCTTGTCCGTCTTCGGTGACGTAGACATTCGACGTGATGGACCTCGTCCCATGGGATATCACCGTTCTGAACTTTCCTCGTACCTTTAATGGTTCTTCCTGTCCATAGGCGAACACCGTGATTGTCGAGGGCTGGAGCGTGGGCTGTGGGCGCATGGATTTGTGCATCGCGGCAGCCATGATGTTGATGCTGGCTCCTGTGTCTACCACTGTCGTGACTTCTTGTGACCCTACTCGGATGCTGCATTGCGGCAGTCTCCTCGTCCGGCGGGCCGCCGTGCCGATCATGTGTACCCGGTGTATGACTTTTTCCTCCTCTTCATCGTCGTCCATGTCGCTGGCCCCCGGACCTCCTTCCTCGACCGTGTTAACGGCTTGGCGGGGCTTTCGGAAGCCCTTCGATCGGCACACTTTCTCAAAGTGGTTAAAACGTCCACACCCTCTGCACTTGGTCCCTCGCGCTGGGCACTCCGACGGGGTGTGGGGCGAGCCACCGCAGTACCCACAGGACTTTGGTTGTTCTTGAGCAGCCGGGCCTGGCTTTCGTCGGGGCCACCTCTGTTTAGGCTTGACTGCCTCAGCGTTGACCGGCTCGGTCTTTACTGGCACTTGCAGGGCCGCCTCCATGTGCGCAGCGCGCGCCTTGGACAGTTCCTTTGTTCGGCCCATCGTCAGGATATCAGCTAGGGGCTTATCGGATTCCTCCAAGATCCTCTCCCTCAGCTTGACGGATGCACACCCTTGTATTATCTGGCCTCTTATCTCCTCCGTCTCGTCCCGAAACCCACAGGTGGCCGCCAAGTTCTTTAGACGAGCGTAGAATTTGTCAAGGGACTCCTCCGGCAATTGGCGCGCCTGGCGAAATATGAAGCGTTCATAGTCGCGGTTTGCCATTGGCTCAAAGTGTTCGTTGAGCGCCGCTATTAGCGTCGTGTGCGTCTTGGGGGTGGCTTCCGCAAGCGTCTTCACTATATTGTGGATCTCTTTCCCACCTAGGTGAATTATCATTGCACGCTTTTGATCCCTGTGGACCTTCGTGGCTTCGAAGAATATGCGCACTCTGTCCTCCCAGTCTCTCCATCGGGCCGCAACCGTCGATGGGGACCCCTCGACAGAGAACGGCTCTATTGGCGGAATTGTCGCCATGTTGCACGTGCGCGGCTTGCGCTGGACAGAACCTCCTTCTCACGTGTGTGCTAGCGCTGGGCGAGACCTTCGGGCACGTGCGCTCTAGCGCTGGGCGAGACCTTCTCCACCCCAGGACAATGAGGGCCTCCACGTGGGCTGCGGGACCTTTACCCTTAGGCAGTGTCAGATTCCCCAGGGGGGGGGCTCCAGGACAGCAGGGATCGTGATTAAGGGCTCATGCAGGCTCAGGGCACTTGGTCCTACCTTCCAGGCAGCTGCAGGCCCAGGCGGCGCTATCTGTCACCACAGCAGACAGGAGGCAGGGCACGACAGGCGCTGCGCGCTCTCCAGGCCAGGGGGGGCAGGGCACGTGAGGTTAACGAAGCGCGCTGGGGCGCCGATGCCAGAGACGGCCCCAGCGCGAACCACCAGTCAACACGGAGCACTCCGGCGCTTCCGCGCACGTCTCAGGCAGACCTGGGAGGCAGGGACAGCAGCGCGCTCCGGCGGGGCACGAGCACCGCGAGCGAGGAGCGCGGACGGCCGCCACACCGACCGGACGCGCAGAGCTGGAGCGGGGGCACGCCCACCCTCGTCGCCAGTTTGTGGTGTCGCTGGGGGCCTATGCTGATGACCCCCACTGGATAGGCCCAACACGTGTGCTGGAATAATTACACGGGACACTGGTGTGGTGTAATCTCCGTCTCCGCAGCCGTGGCGCTTCTGCCTACGTGCCTGCGTGACGTAGTATTTATTAGGGGCTAAAGTGACGTGCCCTGACGTGCACGCCAACGCGTGTCACGTCAGGGGTGATATCGCGACACTACAGATGTGTACACATGTGAACGATGTCTGGGCAACGGTTTCACCTCTTTATTTCTACATTAACATCCAAACACAGTTAAGCAACCTAAAAGTGACCAGTCAATATTTGCCAAGGGCGATCCACTACTTGGCAACACATGTTGCTGCGTTTTTAGTAACGTTTGATCGGTCTGAGCTAGAAACACTTTTTAGGATTAAAATCTTTAGATTATGCAGCAAATGATGGATTACATGCCAAATTAGGCTATTCCAGAATTATGTGGAAATCTCCATAGAATTGCATAATTCCAGAGGCCCTGCTCTTAATCCTCGCATTCATTTCTCAATGCACTATTTCGCCTTGCATCAATTTCGGAAAATGTTCCTTCGTTGCCTCATTGAAATATGAAAAGTTAAGGTTAGGTGTGCTAACATGCTCTTAAACGAGCGAGTAAGGCACTTTTATTTGGTGGTGTTGGATAAAAGCATAATGATATATTACTCATATTTCATAGGCACCTACAGGTCATCCTTGATAATGTGACTGCTCTTATAGGGCCTTTACCCTAAAGTTTCTGAAAATATAATTATCAGGTTACTGAAACAAAAGAACGACTTTTACATAGGGCCGGAATATCTGCTGAAGTTAAAAATTGGTTCAGCAAATCCCAAAATATGTTGGGCACATGGATTTTAAAACCAGGCCAGAAAGTTAGATTTTGCTTGTAAGGCACGGAAATACTTAAAGAATATCCATGTTCACAAAACCAGAAAGAATATTATGAACCAATCACACTTTTCATACAGCCACATTTTGAAGCATCTCACGATCAAATGATGCTTTTATTTGGTCTTTAGAAGCTCAGTCGAAAACACAACAAAAACAAAAGATTGACGTAAAATAGCAGTGTACATTTGAAAATGAATGCTGCAGTTAAACTGACAAACTACCAAAGGAGCAGGCATGAACCGTAAAAACCATGAAAAATGCTTACCCCCATACTCGCACAAATAAAAATGATGGCTGGGAAACGTTGAATCAACATCTGCCTAGAATAGCATGAAAACAGAATATAAGTCCACTGCTAACCCTGTGCTTGAGAATCACACGGGCCGGCCCTTGCGTTTGTACAGACCGGAATCATGACACCATCCCTTAAGTGCCCAAACCATCACAATCCAGGGCAAACGCAATAATTGTACACCTCCTCTCCACACACGATGTAGCAGATCCTACTAGTAACTACATCTACAAAGTAAGAATTCCCAGGAAAGCCAGCGCCAGCCCCACCAGTGTCTTTTCCAGTGGACAGCCCACAGAGAGGTGTCATCACAAAAGGACACTGCAGTCTGGGAATACTAGAAATACTACTAACACCTAAGGATTACAGTGAGTTGGAGGAGTAGTCAAACTACAACTGAATATGGTGTTCCTGCCACAGAAAGAAGAAAAAGTCAATTTAAATGATGTAAAAACGGAAAGTGTGCAGTGGCTGTACACATGGTGTATATCTTGTTCAAAAGGGTCCTTAATTGACAGTTGCAGCGATTTGGAAGGCCTCCAAAACCACAGTGACAGTTGCAGCGATTTAAGGGGCTTCCAAAACCACGGTGTCTCACTTCGTCTTATTTGGACCACAGTGACATTAAGGAAAAAGGCATATATGGTGGTACACTGTTGGAGAATCACAAGTTTTGGGCTTAGAAGTCTTGCTTTATGCTCAATCAAGGTCTCACAGGAATTGGAGTGTAATAATGATCTACGTGCAGTTGTTCTGTCCTGGTTGTTATACCAAGTGCTACGATGCGACAAGCTGCTAGATGGAACTATGGTATTGTCCTGTTTTCGCCAACTTTGAGGATGTCTATGCTCGGGGCTCTCCGGGTCGTGTTGACTGTGAGTTATGTCTGCAAGGGAGTGAAGATCCACTCCGAACGGGACTTGCACGTGTGTTGGCTGCCGCAGGATTGGCAGTGTCTAGCAGCGTGTGCACTGTTGTGGGACTTTGTGAAGTGTGCACACTACCCTGCGATTGACGCGACGCTGCATTACATTTGGCAATCTTTAGTGCTGAGTTGGCGTGCGGTATCTTTCTACAGCTTGGACCTGTTCTACTTGTTGTGTGGTGGGGTGCGGAGACAATTGCACAATTGGAGACTTTTGGGCGCTTTGTGAGGTGAGCCATCATTTTGTATTATCTGTTTTGGCTGCGCTTTACTGATGCCATTTTAACCGCTCCATTCACATTCAAACATTTGAAAATGCCTGCTCGTGCCACTCACCGTTGTTCGACGTTGCGCGAGGCTGCTGTGGAACTTTGGGTGACGCCTCTTCTACTCTGCTGCTCGAACACCCCGTTTGGACGTTTTGGTGCGCGGACGCACCGTGAGCCACTCTGCAGCGACGTCGATGACGTGCCACCATTTTGTGGTTGGCGGCCGCTATTGTGTGTTTCCTTTTGGTAGTTCCTGTTTGCGGCAGACTATGTGCCTTCGTTAGTGCCAACCATTCTAAATAAAGTTTTTCCTATCAACAGTGGATCGGGGACAACGCGGTGTTCGTGAGGGAAATTCTAGTTGTAGGATCTACTGACTACCTGGATTTCGCCAGTACTAGTTGAGGAATACACCGTGAGGAATGGTGAAAACCCAATTTTGTTGCACACTGTGTGTATATATATGTATGTACTTACAATGATTCAGGTACAAAAGTGACCTGTAACTCTCACATGTTTTCTATTGAACATTTGGTTTTGTCATAGCTCTGTGTTTATGGTGGCTGTAATGGTTTATCATTCTTTTTGGTGGAGCTTGTGTTTTTTTTTGGGTTCCCTTACATAAGGGAAGTGCTGTCCAAGCACAACTCGGGTGAGAGGGTGCATACTAGCATGTGTGGTGTGGGCATATTACTTTCTTTAGAGGCATATGTATAGTGTGTAGTTTATTAAGCCACAATGTTCTCATTTATCAGAGGTTAAGATAGTGAGATTAGCACATCTTTTGTCGTGATGCCACAGATTTTCGTTTTATTTTGGATGGGGCGTCTAAGGTCCTGTGGGTGGTCATCACATGGGAGTGTGTAACCTCTTCAAGGGGTTTGGAGTACCTAGGTTAACCCTCACACTGGGTTGGGTTATGGCTTTGTCCATAGATAGTTGCGCGCAGTACTAATGTACATTTTTTATGGTTAACCCTCACACAGGGTTGAGTTATTGTTGAACACAGGGTTGAGTTAGTGTTGCACACAGGATTGAGTTTTAGTTGCGCGCAGTACTTATGTATGTCCCTTCATGGGAGTTTCTATGGGTGACGACCCATATACATGTTTGGTTCCCTTTCTTTTGGGATTGTTGTAGTAGAGTATGCTATCTTTAGTGCTACTCTAGGTTATTACTTTGGGCATTGGTTGGGTGGGGTCTTTTACCCTTTGCGTTGTAGTGCATTATGTCACAGTGTTTAATGCAAAATGCTTCAAATCTATTTCGGGTAATGTTATTCTTGCTTCATAATGTTTTTTATTTCTTTAAGGAAGGGATGGGAGATATTGTTTATCAAATGTATTTATCTTATCCGTTCTTTGTATAATGGTTCTTTCTCATGCGATGTTTTATTTTTATGTTTGCATCCGTGGCACTTGTACCATTATTCATTTTTCTTGTGGATAGTTCTTCCTTGATGTTTTATCGCTAGCATGTTTGTTTTCGTTGAAGAAAAAAGGATAATGTCACCTGGAGCCGGGATGCATATTTAAGTCTTCTTTATTATCTCTCTGTCCAAGATACATCAGTCTTGACTCCAGCCAGCCTAGTGTGGTACCAGCCCCACCAGGAGCAGCCTCCCTAGCTGCTCAGCCCATCTTCAACTCAGGATGACACTTGTAGCCATGTTGTAGGTTTCAAAGCCTTCTTTATTAGTTCCAGTTCCAGATCACTTCAGACAAGGTTCAGCCACGTACCAGCTTCATCATTAGCCTATCTTAGGCCCTTGTTACAGCCTCTATGTCAGCCCATGTAACAGCCCCACCAGGAGCAGCCTGCCTAGCTGCTCAGCCCATCTCCAACTGTCATCACTCACCCACACAGGCACCCAGGCATTCCATTCATCACAGTCACACCAACATTCCGTTACCATCTCTCACTCTGGCTGAGCAGCTAGGAAGACCTAGGCTAATTACAATTAATGTAAAACTCAGGATATAACATTATCCCTTTCCTTTTAAAATGAAAACAAAGTTTACATTACTACATCAAAGAACTATACACAAAATAAACCGTAATGTCCATAACTCAAGGATGCAACCAAAAGTAAAACATCACTAAAGCAAGAAAAAAGCAAATTAAAGAGAAGATAGGAAAAAACGACATATCATAATATAACATGCATCAACATTACCCATCCTCCCTCATGAATAGTATTATAACAATTTACAACGCACCTAACACTGCGTACTTTGGAGAAGACTTAACACTGTCTAACTAGCAGTGACCCCCTCCTTCTTTCCCCTGAACATACAAAATACACGTGGTGAAAGATGAACACACCACGACAAACACCCAAGGCCATATACAGACATCAAGGGTGAACCGACACTACAAATACACGTGTACCACAATATGAACCACATAGAGGGTACACACAGTGAGGCGCAGGGCGACTTACACACGATCACAACTGAAGCGCAGGGCGACTTACACAGGACAACACGTGATGCACAAGGCGACTTACACACACAACAACATCTGAAGCGCAGGGCGACTTACACAGGACAACATGTGACGCGCAGGGCGACTTACACACATACAACATCTGAGGCGCAGGGCGACTTACACAGAACAACACGTGAAGCGCAGGACGACTTACACACAACACAAAGAAGTGGGAAACCACCCACCAAGACCATAACCACCCTCACATAAGAGAAACTGTGGCATACACAAACAATGTACCCTTGTACATACATCAGGAATAACACCCACTGGTATAAAGATGATAATCCATATACCTACCCCCATGTAGAGGACACTAACTGGGACTTAAACCCAACCTCACCCCTATTCCTAAGGGATAAACTGTGATGACCACCCACCATGAGACTAAGGTGTCCCATCTAACAACAGCATAAAACAACTGTGGCATCACGACATAAAATGAACACTATAACACATCAGCAAACTATACCCAACGCCGGTGAGCGACCTCTCACCCGAGTGCTAAACTAGACATAATGTTCTTGTTCCTCAACTTTGAAATTTTCACAAGTGCTACTTTGACTTTCAAAAGCTAACTGACAGCACTAAAACTAAAGATGCACAACACATCATTGATCCATTGTCAAACCGGCCAGAGTATCACCATAGCTGCGGGGCTCCTTCTGATATCACGTTTCCACACCGTCACTGTTATATTGGCATTGAAATGTATCATCCGCTTTGGTAGCTTACCGGCAAAAACAAAGTTCGATGAGAGTCTGACCTCGTTGTGGAGTCGACGTGAGTCTGACAGTCCTCCTTCAAACATTGTTGCTTCCATCACGTATAAGTCGCGTTGTCCCTAGACTGCATGACGAAACTTTATTTAAAGATAAACGAACAACAGCATGGTTGGCAGCAAATATCATGCATGGCAATGACGAAGGCAAACACAGCAGATAGCCTCCAAACTCAAGATGGCGGCACGTTATACGACGTCCGCCGGGTGGCTCACGGCACGCTGTAGCTCGCAAAAACGTCTAATGACAGAGCTCTGCACTGTAATCAACGTCACAGAAGATCGAAGAGGGTACTCGCGCAACTCCAAGAATAATGTGAGTGGCACGCGCATATTTAAATTTTAACTTGCAAAAGACCGTTGTTAGATCCAAAAAGCTGAGTGCAGATCGTTGACGATAAAACGTTCACTAAAACTTGCCATGCTCTCGACAGATCTCATGACATTAAGCCCCTTCTGTTGTCTACTGCCGTCGGCGGTGAGGGCACATAAACAACATGTTAGAACCGATGTCCATTACACGTGTGCCACGCCTCACAGACACTTTGTACACCCAGCACAACTTCTATTACGATAGAACAAGGCACTGTGTAGATTCATGAAGGCAGAGATACACCAGTATCTAACAACAAAGTCAGACGTCACATTTCCTTTAACACCCTTGCCTTTTCCGGATTATCTTCAGAAACCAAGCAGATCATAACAAAATGATCTCCAGGCACATAACTTCTACAGCATTCAGTTTGCATACTTGTACATTCTATGTGCCAACAAAACACCAATCTTAGCAAAACCACACTGCTACTGTGTGGTAACTGTGAAAAAGTTTCACTGAGTTAGTCCATTACTCACATCAGAAATGCCACTATTCCTTTAGCAGTAGTTACATCTATACTGCAGATCCAAAAGGAAGTGGTAGGGTGACAGGCAGTCATTTCACACCCTAACATACAGACCATACCTGTGGTCAAGTCCATGGAGCAAGATCAGGCAGGACACAGGTTGGGGCCGTCCGATGACAGGACACTGGTGGGGCCGGCTTGCCTTTTACTCCATACTGTTACATGCACATTTCTTTTTTTTTTTTTTTTTTTTTTTGTAGTTGCGCTGGTTCTCACAGTTTCTTTGTAGTTGCGCTGGTTCTCACAGTTTCTTTGTGGTTCCTTGGTTTCTGTTAAGTCCTTAAGTACGCTTGGGTCCAGCCCCGCTCGTCGCCAAAATTATGTTATGCTCTGTACATGAAGACACTGGTAGCCATGTTGTAGGTTTCAAAGCCTTCTTTATTAGTTCCAGTTCCAGATCACTTCAGACAAGGTTCAGCCACGTACCAGCTTCATCATTAGCCTATCTTAGGCCCTTGTTACAGCCTCTATGTCAGCCCATGTAACAGCCCCACCAGAAGCAGCATGCCTAGCTGCTCAGCCCATCTCCAACTGTCATCACTCACCCACACAGGCACCCAGGCATTCCATTCATCACAGTCACACCAACATTCTGTTACCATCTCTCACTCTGGCTGAGCAGCTAGGAAGACCTAGGCTAATTACAATTAATGTAAAACTCAGGATATAACAAAGTTCATACAGTTTCTCCTTATCTGCCACAAGGTTTTGGTCAAGCAAATACAACTTGTGAAAGTATGCTACATACGATATTACTTGGTGAAAATGGGACTCTAGAAGAAAAAAAAGAAGAAAAAAAAAAATCACAATATCTGGGCACTTGCCTTACAAATGCAGGCCCAACCCTCGCCCCAGTATAATGAAGACCACATCAAAATGATGACCGCTTTCTTGGGGGGCATAAGGACAAGTGAACTGATAACTCATTGTACTGTATGGCAACATTTATACAACGCTTTCTATACCCAAGTGAGGCACCGAAGCGCATTCCTTCATGGGTAGTGTAGCATCCACCCCAGCCTGGGTACCTGCCCCCCCAATGCCTACACTACACACAGTGCTTAATAGTACACATCTTTATTCCTCTGTGTGTAACTGCGAACTCAACATTCTTAACCAAGCTTTCAATGCATTCTGCTCTAACACCTCCATCACAGTTTTACAGAGTCTGGTAGGAACCAAAAAGGTTCCATCATAAAAGCTCCTAAGACACTACATCTCAGTCTTGGTTAAATAAAAACTCACAATTTCTTTTCTTTACAAATCAGCATATATACACATACATTTATATCTGTCCAATTAGTCTTTTTGGATTATCAATCACACTGCCTGATCTGGTTATTGAAAGCTGGGATCTGTTGTCTTCAGTGTCCGAGATCTTCAAAGATGGTGAAGAAACAACAGTCTTTGTTTTTTCAGACTCATTTTTTGGTTTATCACTTTGATCAGGAGATCAAAGAGTTTAATGCTTAAAGTGAGAAAAGTCTCTGGTTACAGACTTCCGAGGACGCTGTCACCATATGTCACCATATGTCCCATGGCGGATACCACTTGGAAGGAATCAACAACATAGGGAGCATCAGACTTCCTTCTTTGTATCTGGCGCGTGACACCAAGAGCTCCTTCTTTGAATATGAGGTTCTTTGCCTGTCGCCTCGTCTGCATAGCTTTCATTTTCTGCTTTTTAATCAAGTCCTTTGTGTGAATGGTACTTTCACTATTTTCTCGTTAGGTGGTTCATTGAGGCAAATTGGTAGTCATTGGGCTCCCGAAAATTAAAGTCGCAGGACTTTCGCCGGTGTTCAAACGCGGAGTTGAACGACAGGCTCGTAGGGTAGAATTCAGTACAGTTTTCAACTTGAGCCATACTAGAGTTGCAAGCTGTACTACTTTCTTTGGCATACTCATAAAATGCTTAACAAGTCCACTAGCTTGCGGTCAAAACGTTTTACTCTTCCGATGCTTTATGCTTTATGGAAATCCTTAAACTCCCAACTATTAAAGGGCGTGCCATTATCAGACTCCACGATGGCTGAAATGCCCCATGTCGCAAAAATGTTATCCAGTTTATCAAAGACTCATTCATGAGTAGCGGGTGAAAGATCTTCTATCAGTGGGAAGTGGGAATATTCATCCACAGCTACCAGCAAATGATGTCCACTATCAAGTGGACCATAGAAATCGATGGCTATTTTCTTCCAGGCATACTTACGGAGGTCTGACATATTCAACGTATGTTAAGTCCTGTTTGTATAAAGGCAGTCGCATAGATGACAGGCCTCGAGTCTCTTTTAAACTAACTGATTTAAGTATGGGAACCTAATTCTATCTCGGAGAGCTCTCTTTGTGGCAACTATACCACTATGTCCTGGGTGAGCCACTTCAATCATTCTCCGTTGCAGCGTCCCTGGAATTACGATTGTCGACCCTCATAGCATGACTCCTTCCTGAGCCGTGGAGAGTTCATCTTTAACGTTCTTGCATTTTTAATATTCAACATCATTGTTCAGGGGTCAAGTGTTTCGGTTCCATGACTGATGTGTAATTATATCTTTCAGTTTCAGCATGTCACTATCATAACTTGTGGGAGTGACAATCTGGGCAAACAATATGGCAGCTGATGTATTTGTTTTGACAATGAAATTGATATAAGCTCAGCCATCTTGGATGGAGTACCTCAACCTTGTATAGGCACTCTGGAAAAGTAGTTAGCAGAATTCAGATCCTTTCCTTGACGATGCACAATGGTATAATTGTACTTTTGCAATCGTAATCCCCATCTTTAAATTCAAGGAGGTATCTTGGCTTATGACTTGCCAAATATAGTCAGTAAAATAGTCAGTAAACATTGATGATCAATTACTAGTGTAAAAGGTTTCCCATACAGGAACACATGGAAGTATTCATAACCCCATACCACATCTAAACTTTCTCAGATTGTGAATAAGCACTTTCAGTCTGGGACAAACTTCTATAGGCATATGCCACAATATGTCGTCGGGCATTTGGCTGACCATTGGCCAATGTGCGGTCCAAGAATAGAGACTAACTAACCTGACAGGGCTAGCATCAACAACAACCTCTGTATGTAATGGATTAAAGTAGGCAATATCAGCAGCACTTTCAATGGCATGTTTAATTTTCCTAAAACGTTTTGTGCATTTACAGTAGCAAAGTATCTTTTGTATCATGAACAGTAACTGGCCATGGCAAGAAACGAACGTTGCACCGAAACATCTTGTGGGGAATCTGCATTTGAAAGCACTTGGACTTTTTCAGGATCAGGTGTCATGCCCTTATCTGAAAAGATATGGCCAAAGAATGTAAACTTCGTCTTGTGAAACTTGGATTTGTCTGCATTTAATGTCAAAGCTGCATCAGTAAGTAAATGACATACTTGTGCGACAGCTTTATTGTGCTCCTTTTGTGTAGCTCCGAAAACCAATGTCATCACTATAGTTGAATGCATTCACAACAGGCTATATGATACGTTAAATTACGTCTTGGATAAGTTCTGCAGCTGATGGCACACCAAAACTGAGTCTCTTGTAATGAAACAGGCCATGTGTAGAAAATATCGTAATGTACTTGCAATCTTCTTCGAGTTCCAACTGATAATAACCTTTATATAAATCAAGGCTAAAGAACACTTTTGCACCGTTTCGGTGGGTTATCATTTCAGCAATATGTGGAAATGGATATTGTTTTCTTTCAATTGCCTTGTTTGCCTGACACATGTCAACGCATGTGCGTACAGCTCCTTCACTGTCCTTTTTAGGCACTACGACCATGGTGTCGGACTCAGTAGAATGCTCAATAATATCATGCTTTAATAACAATTCAAGTTCTTTTTCAACAGCTTCTTCTAAGTGGAAAGCAATTTGTCTATGTCTCTGAGCAACAGGACGGACATGTTCATTAATATGCAATTTCACTGTCAAAGTCTTAAGTTTTCCTAAGCAATGAACGGAATTGACTTACTATTTCGTGAAGAGCATTCATATTGTAATTAATGGAAAGAAGTCCCATATCAGCAGCTGTGCTGAAATAGACAGGCACTTGACGCCTTACCTTGAAGCGCATGGATGGTTGTGTGCACCTTCATTTTCTCATGTTTCATTGTCGCAAAAAAAGAACCATGACTTTTTATGGGAGTCAATGCAGCCCATTATTACGCTTTTGTTTTCGATGGAGTAAGTTGTGGTAATGGAGACTGTGAGAAGTTGGCCTGATGTATGATGTCACTAGTTCTAGTGTACACCTTATATCAGTCCAAACAACCCTTATGGTGATTGGTTGTAAAGTCAACCTTATAGACCAGCTATCCTAGTGGTAGCATGGACAAGAGCAGTCTTAGGCTAAACTCTGAATGGCATGTGAAGCCAGCTGTGATACCATATATAATCCCTTGAATACCAAATGAAAGGACACCACAACAGATATATATATATAAAATAAAGTGTATTTATTCTAGTCAAACCCTCAGCACTCTTTATGAGATTAGAGGTAAGTACAACACAGTCTTATTTATGCATACATTAAGTACATGAAGTCACACAGGTAAGTAATACAGTTAGGCCCTAGGGGCCACGCAAACCATATACTAAAGAAGTGGTATAAGGACCACTGTCACAGAAATAGAATAGGCCTAGGCCATCGCTGGGGCTACACTACACTAGCAACAGTTAGGAAGTGGGAGGCCCACGGGATTCAGGTGCAGAGTGGAAACACTCACGCGTAATGCGTAAAAGTCGATAGAATTACTAGCAGTTAGAAATTAACAGTTTAAGGACACTTCTGAAGCAGCTAGAGAGTCGAGACTCGGAAACTAGACCCTAGGATAGTCACTACCCTTGTGAGCACCAAAGTACCCAAGTTACCTAGCCCACGGGCTGCGGGTGCATAGTTGTGAACTTGCGTCGGGTTTCGTCGTGGACTTCTATGGATGCCTGAAGGAAAGTTGCTGACAGGCAGTCAGTGAAGAGTGTCCGGTGGATCCCAAGGCTGGGATCAAGAAGAGAGGAGACCTGCAAGCAGAAGGGACAGAGTCAAGGTCACTAGCCAGTGACCACGTGGAACCAGGAAGGAACCAGGCGATGTCGTGAAGATTGCAGGTGAAGGTGAAGCTTGTCGCTGCAGCCACGGGGACCAGGAGACGTCGAGGACGACCAGGAGGCGAGCTGTCCCACGAAGGCTCTTGCTGTCGGCGGCGTCGAAGTCGAACTAGGACTCACCAAGCCTTGGCAAGCGGAACCCACGAAGAACGGAGGACTTGCTTCTGGTGGAGACCAGGAAGGTCTGGGGTGCTTCTCTTTTGCAAAGAAACGGGAGCCAGTCTGGAGGAGCCAAACCAGCGGTGAAGATTTCAGGGTGCGTCGTCACAAAGGCTACTAGCCAACGGGCAAGCAACCGGACAGGCGCGGCAAGCAGGAAAATGCAGAAGGGCCCCACGCAGGACTCGTGGAGTGTGGGGGGCTGATCTTCGGTGCAGTTGGTGCTTGGGGCTTCTCAATCCCCAGTGCACAACTTCGAGGGTGCCTCAGAAGCTGCGCTGGAAGATACTAGCCACTTTTCCCAGGTAGCCGGTCCCATGTCTCTCGTCGCCTCCACGGATCTCAGCTCGGCTGTGGATGTGGATCAGGGTCGGAGAAGTCTGGAAGTCCAGGCTCTGGTCGGGCTCTGCAGTCGGTCCCTCGTAGAACTTCAGCAAAGCAAAGGGTAGTCTCTTGATGGTGCCTGTTTGCACAGGGTAGCCACTCCTTGACCACAAGGGAGATTCTTCAGTCTTCTTCTTTCATCGAATGTCGAAGGTCCAGAGTTTCTGTTCAAGTTGCAGGTTCAGGATAATCTAATCTCCTGGGGCCCAGCTACCACTCTTATCCAAATCTGGGGGGCTGGGTACCTGCTAGGTCACGCCTTATGGGTGGGACCTGGGAGGGGGGTGGTTACACCCCCTTCCCTTTGTCCAGTTTCGCGCCAGGACTGGGGCTGGAGTGCCCCAGCACCGGTTTGAACTGGACTATGCACGGGACACCTTGTGTGCCCCAGGCATGTCTCATTCTTTTCATCCCTCCCTGCCCCAATACACTAAGGCCTGTCTGGGGTGGTGCTTGCACCTCCCAAGGCAGGAAACCTATTGTCCAAGCCTCCCTTGCCGGGATCACTCCCAGCAGCAGGAGGTCAGACTCGTGTCTGTGGCAGCAGCATCCATTTTGTGATGCTGGGGCTCTGGTTAACTTTAACCGGGTAAGTAGGTTACAACATGTCTTCTCCCTCTAGAAGGGAGGGATAATATCCTCATCCCCAGAAATGGGATGGGGGTATTATTCCAAAGTGTTAGACACCTTACACGACATGTTTTGATAAAGCCAAACCATAGTTACCATAACCGTTTAAGATTATAAGGCACTTTAAGAGTATATGGTAGGCTATATCATAGAACAGCTATAAGGACATGGTTCCGAAAGCTGAAGACAGGCTCAGCTCATGCTAGAGCACCATCTCACATGTTACCAAGCACTCTGCCTCCAGGATTGTTAAGGCCTGCCATAGGAGTGGCTGATAGGTACACATGTGTCTATATGTAAGTTAGGTATAGGAATACTACACTTAAGCAAAGAGTGATTACACTACCTTGCCCCAGCTGAGTGATCAGCCAGTTGTGTCATAATGGAAGGCCAGGCCAGGGGTGGCATAATACATGCTGCAGCCCCTGGTAGGCCTAGGGTACACCTATGCCCTGGGTACCTAGGGTACACTGTACAGGGGCCAATAAGGTGATCCTATCCAAATAGGTTATGCACCTAAAGTACATAGTTCAATTTAGAGAGAGAACAGCAGGGCTGTGGGTCTGATTAGCAGGCCCACAGCCACATCTAAGTCGAAAACCAGTAAAGCAAAAGCAAAAAGTGGGGGTGAACATAGAAAGCAGACCCTACTCTCCTACAAAGACAGTTCATTATATTTCTCTTCAGGCACTATGTTTATTGAGGCACCACTGTCGATGATAAAAGGCAGCAAACATACATTTATTTTCAATGTCATCTTTGGACAATGTTTATATGACTTTGGTGCTTTATCATGTCAATTTGTATATGACGGACCTCTTTTCTCGCATGCAGCTAATCCAAAATGTGCATGCTTCTCGGAGGTAAACATCGACATGGCAAAACCAACTCGATATTGAGGCAGATGAACAGTTTGGCGAAGATAGACTTCGTTCAGTGTCGATTTGTCTCAAGATATGTCGCCACTAGGCCCTGTGGGCATGCGTCGAACGTTGCTTCTGGAAGGTTGTGGCAGCCATTTTATCTTCATGCCGTGACACACATACTTTTTTCTTCACTTTTCAAAATGTCACAAAATGGTACTCCTTTCCACAGCCTTACATATCTGTCCAATGGCGGGACATTTATCTTAGAGTGGTAATGAAAATCCAAATCTAAAACAACTTCTTTTTAAGATTAGACGTCACTTTGTGTCCTTCTGTCTTTCGCCTTAGTTTACTTTTTAAGCTCATGACTGACTCACTCAGAGCACCTCCGGCCTCCATGTCAGCAGCTTGTCTTTCAGTATACTCTTCAGCTCTGGCAGTTATCAACACTTCCTCCAGACTAAAAGTTTCTCACAGCATTCGTCGTATGAATCAATCTGACAAGTATTAATCTAGAACTCTAAGACGCATAGCTTCTACATAATTAAATTCATTGATCTTACGGTGTTTGATCAGCAGAGTATCGAGTCTCTCCACAAAATCACCAATGGTTTCAACAACTCTTTGTCATTCTTGACTGAAAATATATCATTCGCAATCAACGTTTGGCTCGGGATTGAACTTGAGATTCAACGTTTCTTTAATCTGGTGGTACGTGAGTTATTCGTCAGTTTACGGCATTTTCTTTATGACTACTTTCACACCTTCACCAGCAAGATTTTTGAGATACTTGATAGTCCTTCTGATATCAGTCTGAAATCATCAAATGTCTCTATCCAAGCAGTCCATCTATCACCAATAGTTGGGATTTTTGACGCTATAGAAAGGTGGTGGTGGTAGTTTCAGGAACGCAGCAGCCTTGTAGACCAGTGTGGAACTTACTGACACTGCTGGTGGATCACTGTGACTTGGTTTAGGCAACTCATCTGTGAGATCTTGCGAAGTGCTGGCCTTGAGATCACTTTTAATGATAGCTGGAAACATGACTTTCTTCCCTGCCATCTGAAAAATTTTACTATTCCGAGTGTCGCTATCAGCTCTTTATTTTTCAAAGACTTGTGAAGTTGTTCTGAGCCCCACTCTGCAGTTCTGGTGGCTGGCCACTTCAGGTACTGATGGCTCAGTAAACACAACCCCGGGCACTTCTCTCTGATCCACTTCACTGAGTGTTGTGGTACGGTGACTCTTTAATGGATTAGGCAAGTCATTTATTTCTTCTCTTCTAAATGTCAATTTGCATATTCTGACACCTAGTTGATCTCTGCCTAGCAGTGCTTCTGTTCAAGCATTATTTAGCAAGTTATGATTATCAATAGCTGCGCTTCGTAAACCTGGTTGAATCTGCCTACAGCATTAACACTCTGTATAATGTACAACTTTATCTTGCATGACAATGTGGTACCTTCATGTATGGCCTGACCAACAAGTTCTCGACCATTGACATGTAGATTCTTTGTACGGTTTTCGAAATCTTCAAATGCTTCACAGCGGCTGGAGCTGCACTTTGACTCTACATGCATTAAACGTCAATTCTGTACTATGACAGCGACACACGTGGCACATACAAGCAGTCTGCCTGGATCATGCAAACTCCCTGGGAGAGCACAGTCATTCTTCGGGCTACCTATCCCTATCTCATCGTCAGTTGTAGTGTCCCCCTCAGCCTAGGTACCTGTCAATGACTACACCGCACACTGAGCCTAATATTACACGTCTTTATTCTTCTGCGTGTAACTGCGAACTCAACATTCTAAACCAAGCTTTTAGTGCATTCTGCTCTAATACCTACGTCGCAGCTGTATGACCTTGGGCAAGAACCAAATAGGGTTCCATAATATAATAAAGACTTATAAGACACTACAGGTACAACATTACACCATGCAGGGTGTGTGGTTCGCAAGGTGTTGTCTTTGTTTTGATCCTATGAGGGAAGTGTTTCCATGCAGAGTGTGATTTTCACAGAGGTGCAGTTATCGTGTTATAGGGTGCCATGCTTACCAGTGTGATGGAGGAAGAAGTGTGAGAGAGGCACACAGTTTACGGCTTTCAATTAGCTGGCTCTGCTAGTCCTTCCATGGCATTATTATTTTCATAGTCCTCTTAGCTGGTTAGTGCAATGGGTTGTCCACTCTGAGATAATATGTTTAAAGTGTATAGTCCTGAACAGGTACAGGATGATGGAAAAGGCATGGATCGAGGGATCAGCTGTGATGGATTTTGCTACAATCATTCCATATCTGAATGCTATTGTGAGCTGTCAGAAGTGGTGAACTAAGCTACATTTTTCCGTTGGTCAGTCGTATTTGGCTGATTTCTTCAGTCATTCAATGCCAGTTCAGTTGGTGATGGATGGTTTATTGCTGTAGACTGGTACAGTAAAAAAATGATTATGCCGTCTGTATGAACACAATTGACTGCCCAACACCTGAGTGTTATGGAATTAGTATTTATATGAGCCAGGAGGGTTACATACTGTATCATATTGTAACTGCATTTATATTTGTACCACTTAAACCCAGGCTGCACCAGAACCCAGGGTTAGTAGCTTGAATTTTTTTTATTTTGGTGTATTGTTGTTTATTGGGATTAGTCTTGCACACTTGATGAAACCACGCCATGCAATTAGTCCAGTCTCTTTATTGTAGATTAAATTAATAGGCGTGCTCTTTGGGGGGCGGTGGAGGTGTGAAATTATGCAATGGTTGGAAGTATTAATAGAGGAGCTACAAGAAATTAGGCATTGTTTGGTTCCAGGATATGATTTTTAAAGGAACATTTGTAATCTTTGAAATGAGTTGAGGGAAATGTTCAGAGATAAAACAATATGGATTAAGGCAATCATACATGTGAGAGATTTAGAGTAGGCTGTTCTCAGAGGATGGCGTGAGAGGGTGGAAAGGAAGGAGGGAGTCATTAAAAACACAAGCATTGGCATAGCCAATAGGTCTCGCCTTTGGGACCTTATAAGTGTTTAGCCATGCAAGTGTTGATGTTGTTGCACCAAGGATATTGTGCTGCATAACTAAATACTTATAAGGTCCCAAAGGCGAGAACTATTGGCTATGCTTCCAGCTGCCTGAGTCCGGGGAGCACGGCCCCCTTAACAGTCATCCCTGCCCAGTGACTGTCCGGGCTGCTGGTGCCCGGCTGAACCACTCCTGCCCTCGCCCGGAGCCCTTGGCCTGGTATTATCATCTTCATTATCAATGTCCTTAACGGCGTTTTAGACATTTTCATAAAATAGCTCTCAGCCAGGGGCAAAGCACTATCAAAAATAGTGGATTGACTAGTGAAAAATGTTTCACTGCAGCATCAGTTTTACCTGGGGAGAGAGTGTTTTCTATTTGCAAAGAAAGGCCTGTGTAGCTGTGATAGGATATTGGATTGTACGTAGGTCCATGTAAACCAGAGAGCAAACAAAAGTAAAAAAATTAATCAGGTTGGAGAGTTTATGTGGGAGTGCACGAGAACACACCTGGGAACAGCTGCTCGCGCCCATCAATTCGACCCTGCAAGTGCACAAAGGGTGAAACTGACCTACCATCCTGCATGCAAAAACCTAGTGCTCCCGTGTCTCGTGCACAGACTGGCATTCAGAAGTCATTTACATTCGGATCACACACAAGTATCCTTTGTAGCCTAACGAGGCATCCCTCCATTGCAGTGCTGTAAGAGTGATGGTTTAACCTACACCCGCAGGCACCACTTGGACCACAGCGGCTGCTGTTCCTCAAAACACCGCCCTTGTGGCAGGCCGGGTAACACGCTCAGAGCACCACCACGAGATGCTCCTACTGGGGAAATAAGGCAGCTTCCGGCTGTACTTCTGAGGGCCGATAGAGAACCCCAGGTGCCCCAGAAGCCTGGGGTCTTCTCTGGGGTGACTAATAGTGAGTTGAGGCAGAGACCGGCTGCTTTCTTGTCAGAAGATCTGCTCCAAATAGCGCCCTGGGAGGATGCAGACATGCGAACAAACTCTATGGTTACTGTTGCTCTCCTTGTGCTTTTGCACCATCTAGGTGCTCATAAACTGCGTGTTTGTACATGCAGATGTTGGATTTGTTTTATTTAAACTAAGCACATGCCACGTGAACCTGTTGGTGGCTCAGGGAGGAGATCTGCTGATCCTCATCTTCTAGATCCGTTATTTCGCAGCTGCTACCGAACCCACATGCACAGCTGGTCCCAGAAGGGAGCTGGATGGGCCAACTTCTGGCACACAGACTGTCTGCCTCTGCCTAAAACTACACTCCTCCCCACGACCTGCTGGGTAGCTTTAAAAAAGATATCCTTACTGTTAGTTAAGAGGCAGTACTTTATAGCCACGGTTTTCATTCTAATTTTTAAAAGAGCTGCTTACAGTTGCCTTTCTTGCAGCCAGTAGGCGGCTCCCACGGGGTCCTCGTGGGAGGGATGCGTGACGCATCATGGGTCACACCAGGTCACAATGAGTGAGCGCCACCCTGGACCCTGGCGAGCGATGACTGGGTGTTCCGTCTGTCCTGCCAGAGAGCACGAATTTATTTGACCTCGACGGAAAGCAGAGCCCGGGTTAGGTGGGGAGGGGGAGAGAAAGCACAGTGAAAAAGCATTTGGATTGGTCCAGGCTGGGCGAAGCACACGCTGTCTCTTCTGTGTATAGCCTTTAGTGTATTTATCTTATTCGTGTATTCATCTCGTAGGCAGGGGTAGGTCGGGCAGCTATTTACTAAATGATACACTTATTTATTTGACCACGGCGGAAAGCAGAGCCCGGGTTAGGTGGGGAGGGGGAGAGAAGGCACAGTGAAAGCACTCGTGCATGTACGGCATCTACCTTGCAGTGCCATCTGTTTGCAATTAACAAGCACGGCGTGGGCGCAATAATTGGAAACAGATGGTGAAGCTGCTCGCTCCTGCAAGGTGGATGCCGTACATGCACGAGCGCTCATTGGAAACAGTGCAGTACATGCATGAGTTTTCCAAAAAGTGCAGACCGACTGCAAGAGGTCACTCCTAAACAGCGCTTGCGCGCTGATTAGGTGAGACCTAAAAAAGGAGAGTTGATAATCGAAAGCTTTTAGTCAAAGTTAGCTCCCATGCAATGCCTTTAGGAATATATATTTTTTTAAAACATCTTTTTATTGTTTTATACAAAAGTAAACAAAAACAATCGGCAATGGCACAGTCATACTGAGACAACACAATGGTGACAGACGCAAAGAAAACTACATGGTTCAAATGGTAACAAATTATCTTTTGAGTTGCCTCAAGAGGATAGTAATTCCTCCTCCGAGGAATGCACAGGCGCTACACAGATTCCTCCCGGTAGTCGTTCCACCCAGCCTACACCGCAGACCACTTTCTGGGGCATCCTCGTGCTACATATACAGTCTTTTCCCTGAGTATACACCAATCGAAACTCTTCTCCCATGAAGCCAGGGTAGGTGGAGCAGCCGCTCCCCACTCCTGGGCTATATCTCATTTGGCCCCCAGTGTGGCCCAGAGCCTCGCCATACTCGTTAAGCCAGTGGGACCCGTCATGTTAAGAAGACACCGTTTAGCCTCAGGACGAATGGTTTATGTAGCACCTTCTCCATCACCTTATGTATTGCTCACCAATACCTTCGTATCTGATCACAGTCCCACATTATGTGGATGAAAGTACCCACTTGCCCACAACGGCGTCTGCAGTCACTCTTCACTCCTCCCCATATGGACTAGTTGTGGCCCTGTGATATATGTCCTGAGGAGTATCTTTAGTTGAACCAATCGCAGACGTGCCGAGATCGCCACCTCTCTAGGGGAGGCAACTGCTTCACGCCACCCCTCGTCATCAAACTCTAAGCCATCTCTTGCCCAGTGGGTCAGGGGCGTGATTGATCAGTTTTTTATATGTAAGGGAGATTGCTTTTTGGGGAAGGTAGCCGTCCAGCAAACTATCTTCTAATGCTGAAGATTCTGGGGTGTTGTGCCTCTCTGTAGGGCCGTGGTGATAGTGTGTCGAATCTGCATGTATCGGAATAGTTCCGAGTTGGAAAGTTCATACTGCTGCTGAAGTATGGCAAAAAGGACCATAGCACCCTTAACCCAAAGATCACCCAGGAGGGTTATACCAATCAAGTCCCACTTATCAAACCCTTTCGTAGACCAGAGGTTACCCAACAATACAGAGTCCCACAGCAGTGTAGCCAGCGTGAGCTTCCGGTCCCAACCTAGGCTCTTATTCACGGTGTGATAAATAGTCACAGAGTGTTTGGTGGACCGTGAGGGGGAGTCTCCGGGGGTTGGAATACAAGGCTCTATTAAAATTCCCTCCAGGCAACAGCCACCTGCCCATAGTAAAAGCAGGGTCGTCTGGCTGGCGATACGTACATTGATTAATAGCCGCTAGGTGGGATGCCCAATAATATCTCCGAATATCGAGGAGGCTGATACCCCCGTCATACCAGTTTAGGACCAATTTGTTGAGCGCTATCCAGGGCCTTCCCTCCCACAGCAGCTCCCTCTGCAGCCCTTCGATTTCTCTAAAATACCGAGCCGGGACCGGATCTGGATAGTTTTGCAAGGTATATAGCAGCCGAGGCAGCGACATCATTTTAAATAGTGCTGCTCTGCCCAACAAAGAGAACGGTAATGTGCTTTTAGGAATATTAAGGCAGCTTTTTGAGACAGCAGGCACACCTGTAGAGAGGAATAACATTATTTTCATGTGTTGCAATATCATTGAATGCAATGAGAACATCAGGAACCACACACACCACAGTCACACGTGAGTAAATAGAGTTAAAATAAATGTGTTTTCATTTTTCCATGATATCCGATGAAAGGAAAACACAAACGGGAATGTACTTTAAATGTTTGTGCTAGAGATGCGTGTCCCTTTTACCTCTAATGATCAGAGTGAGATGAAGGAGAACATAGACTTTTTAGAGAGGTTGTGTAAAGTAATGATTCTCAGGGCAGGCATGTCTAGCAAAAGTCTGTAATATGTTTTACTGTCTTCAAGCATCACATATTTTCTTTTAAACATTGACAAAACTGTTAGAATTAAAACAAGCATACATTTAGCCTTTTTTTGCCTCTCACCATATATACATCCAATTAAAATATGCATATGAATATTTATACATACATTAATATATACTTGACAACGAATAATATTCCCCTAAGGTAACACATTCAGCACAAGGGAAACAAAAGCACATATTCCACCAATTTCGTAGTTAAAAAAACCCATTTATTAAGAGCCTGAAGTTAAGTGTTATGCAGTCTGTTTTAGGACACTGGCAGCTGACTGTGTTAAAGGAGTATGAAGTCCTCTTTCTTTTGCTCCTCATTGGTCTGTCTCTTTCTTTCTTTTTATTTTAAAATCGTATTTTCAAAAAACGATAACGGTGTTTACTGAATTATGGAAAACGGTATATTTAATAAGCTGCTTTGGTAAGACACAAAGCCAGGCCACGTCTCTAAATATGAAAATCATATCATTACTATGGAGGATCAAGTAACATGCGTGGCTTACAAACACAAGAGGTGCATCACCTACAGCAGTTCTACAGATGTGTACCCATATGTAAACTATAATAATTAACTAAAAGTGGCAAAAGTCCTGCATGCTACACCGCTTGTAAATGAAATTCACTTACAGTGAATTCACAGCCAATGTCCCAATATGTTAATTTTAAAGCCAAGCTCCTCAGCTATACTTACTGACCAAATGGGGGTGTCTGAAGGTGGAAGGACACTCTGAAGGGCAGCTGGTTGGGTCTAGAGGTGAGCTCAGTAGCCACATTGAGGGTCTCTTAGGGTAAAGCAATGGCCTGATGGAAGTGTCCAGGGGCACCAAAAGATTCTCGAAGCACAGCTAAGCTGTTTAAATATCAGATGGTGGTGTCTCAATGCAGGATTAGGTATAGCTGCACATGTTTGCGGGCAGAATAGAGATATCTATGGAGCAGATCGACAGCTTGTGGATGGTTTCAGATGGTTAGTTTGTGGTAATGGCATTAAAGAGAGTGAGCATGTCTGAGGTTTGTGAAGGGCTGAAAGCAGGCGCACGTTTGCCAAGGGACTCACAATGGGATCTTATGACCAACAGGATGGAGTTGTCCTTTGCGTTTAAGGGCTTGCCAATGTATCTAGAGGCCAAATAAGGGTGCCTTGAGGCTGCTTTAACCTGAAGCACTCCGAACAGAAGTTGAGGATCATTGATGGCCAGTTCAGGGAATTAACAGATATGCTGTGGGCGTCTCATTGTACACTGAAGATTTCTATGCTTGGCCAACATTCTTCGATGGTTTGTTGGAGATGTCTGAGCCATGCCATGGGTATCTAAGGCTATCTGAGGGTGTTGAAGGACCAGATATGAGAATCTGATATAAAGCTATCGCTACAGGCCGGAGATGGGTATATCACTCTTGGAGAGCTCTCTACAAATGACCAAGGGTGATTTGGAGTTCTCAGACCCTGAAAGTTGTCTGAAGGTCTTTAAGTGCTACTAGTTGTGTCTGAATGTGAGATGATGATTGCCGATAGCAGGAGGCATCTGAAGGCCAGTGTCTCAGACATGTTGAGTCTTTGATGGTCGCCTAATGTGTCTACAGGCCAACTAAGGAGCTCTAAGAGCCTACCGGGAGAGAACAGACTGAGGATTTGTAATGGCATGCTGATGTTTTCGGAGGTCATGCTAGAGGTTATTGTGGGGACACAAAGAGTCTCTGAGAGTAGACCAGGGGCTTTAAATTAGCATTTGTGGTAAATGAAGGAGTGGTGAAGGTCTCTGGTGATGTGCAGAGCTCTATAAGGACCAACTAAGTTTTATAAAGGAAAGTCAGCAGACTCCAAGTGGTGTAAAGCTGCCGGGAAACTCCACAGCTACTCTTCATAGTTATATTTTTGATTTACTATCAAATACGCAATCCCCTGTGTTTGTCTGATAATGTGTCATTTCACGTTTAGTAGCGGATTATGACAGGGCTTCAGCAAAATAATTGTGCATTTCAATTTTGAGTTGTGTGTGCACTTTAAAATTTCTCCAGTACATCCCTTTACGTTGTTTTTCATAATTTGGTTACATGGCTACTTTTTTTTAGTTTGATATGCCATGTTATACATGCAAACACTCTTAGTCTAGGTGGGAAGAGTCGACATTCTTTAATCTAAATAGAAGCGTTATTTAAACTCTCTTGACATTTCCTCGACTCTAATACAAGTAAATGGGAAACATAAATTCTCCTGATTTGAGCCCATAAATCTGTTCTTAAATGAAAGAATGTGCATGAGAGGTTTTCGCTGTAGTGAAGGCCTGACCTGCTTTGATTTGGGCCATAATCGATGCACTGGTTGTGGAAGTAAGAGAACCAGAGGCATGTATATTGCTTTCACCAGACTGTTTACTTCTGTGAGTTTGAGCATGTTCTTTTGTCATAGGACAAAGTAGTAATGTTAAATAATGTCCCATACTTAAAATGTGGGTATGTTTAATCTTGATTTTCAGATTCACACATAAAGTAAATTGTATTGTATTTTATTTGCATTTATATAGCGCTTACTACCCCTGACAAGTGCTTTATGTCAGGCAGCACCCTTCTCCAGCTTTCCCCTCCCACTGCCTGGTGGCCTTTGGGTGCATCAGGAAATATTTTTTGTATTACAAAACAACAGGTTATACGTTGGTCTAGCGAGCTTAAAAAAGCTTCATGGACATACAGCACAAGCAGAGACCTTCAGTCATACCGAGGGGAAATCCCTTAAAGAGGACCGAATCCCATCACCCATCGGAGTGGCATGCTTCATCATCTGGGATCTCCTCTTGGTTGAAACACCTAGTGCAGCCAAGGGCTACAAGCCCCTCACTATGAGGGAGGAGCTCAGGGATGTTTTTTTTAGATGTTATTCAGTTATAGGATCTCCTAAAATCTATCAAATGTAAAGTGTTGTAATTTAAGAGTGATGGGCACAGTGCACTAGTGGGAAAAGTGATGTGCGATTTAAAATTGGCTACACTTTTTTCTTTCTAGGTGTTGTCAACAAACAGTAACCCACTGAAACCGATACGACAGGTTCTGTAGGTTGTATACGTTTGTAGACCTGATTTCTGGACAAATGCAGTCAATATTTCGTTAACTCCTGGTGTCAAAGGTTAAAAACAGTGCACATGCAGTTACGAAATATTGACTGCATTTGTCCAGAAATCAGGTCTACATGTTTTGGCCATTGTGATCTCAAAGGTATCATGGCCTTCCTCAGGACCTAGATGTTCTATGCTACTGCGTATCAGTGAAAAAAGTGAAGTTGTTATCATGACCTTTTGATCAAAACGTATACAACCTACATAACCGTATCGGTTTCAGTGGGTTACTGTTTGTTGACAACACCAAGAAAGAAAAAAGTGTAATATGAAAATAATTATAACAACAAAGAGATCAAATGCTTGTACTAATTAGTCTGGCAATCACGTTGGCCATAAGTACCCATCATGACTTATTTTTAGAGTGCACTCAGAATATTAATTTGTTATGAGTACACTCTAAAAATAAGTTTCTTTCTAGGTTTTGTCAAAAAACGTAACCCACTGAAACCGAGACGACGGGTTCTGTAGGTTGTATACGTTTTGATCAAAAGGTCTGGATAACAACTAAACTACCCCACCCTACAATGGCACTGCTGGCTTCCCCCTTAAGTGGGAGTGAGTTATGCAGAGCAATAACAAAATCAGGATACAACAGCTTTGCAAAATGTGCATGTGGCAGTTAAAGGTAATTAAATAGCAGTATAAAACATTGGTGCTTTGAAAGTGCGAAGGCCAAATTAACAGCAAACAGTCAAAACTCAAAGTAGCAAGATGATAAGCATCGTAGATACTGTTTGACTCATAGAAGATATGCTGCTCATTCGAAAATGACATCTTTGTTTCTCATTCAGGAGATGTCAGCTGATCTATGTACACTGAGCAACCAGAGGTGTATACGAGTCTGCCAACACCCAGTGACTAGAGCGTTAAATGGTACTGTCCAGGGGCCGAATTATGCAATGCAGCACATTCCCCTTGAGAGCGCCAGATTCGGCACTAACAAGGAGAGTGCATCGTATTACACTGAATGCACTGCCCCAGGGCAGCAGTGAACTCATTCTTCCCTGGGGGCGGCGCATTCAAGTGAAAAACGGAGCGGCTTTGAAGCAGCTGCTCCATGTTGGACTGTGCAAGCAGCAACCCGCCTGCACTTTTAAGGAGGATTAGATATCTCCTTGACTGCCCATACCGCGCTGACCAGGCGCTTCATTGTGAGTTTGGTGCCCAGGATGATGCCAAAGTTACACGCGTGGTTCGAGGGGTTGGTGTGAGTCCGAGTTCAGTGGGCCACCAGGAGTCGTCCCATGGAGATTTGTTCCCACAGAAAATCTGCACTTTTGTCTTGTCCGAGTTCAGCTTTAGACAGTTGGACCTCATCCAGTTGGCGACGCTGGCATTCTGGAAGTTCCATCTGGTGGGAGAGGTGTCTTCATTGAGAGAGAGGATGACTAGGGTGTTGTCAGCATAGGAGATAATGTTCAGTCAGTGTGTGAGGACAATGTCCGCTAGCGGAGTCATGTAGGCGTTGAACAGGGTGGGACTGAGGGAGAAGCCTTGTGGGAACACCGTAGATGATGCTCCTTTACTCGGAGGTGAAGGGGGAGTAGGCTGATTGTCTGAGTGCGTCCGGACAGGAAGGAGGTGATCCACTTGAGGGCGTTTCCCTGGATGCCGATGTGGTGGAGTCTTGTAACGAGGGTGTGGTGAGAGACGGTGTTTAAAGCAGCGAGAGATCAAGGAGGATCAGGGAAGCTGTCTAACCTCGGTCGAAGAGGGTTCTGATGTGATCGGGCACGGAGATCAAGGTGGTCTCGGTGCTGTGGTTGGTGCGGAGAAGGAGAGCGGGAGATGGGGTGGTAATTCTCGAATTTGTTCGGTTTGGAGGAGGGCTTCTTTAGGAGGGGTTTAACTTCAGCGTGCCTCCATGTGTAAGGGACGGTGGGCGTGGTGATGGATGTGTTGAGGATGTGGGTGAGTGCGATGCTGATTTCCTTCTGTCCCAGGTGGAGGATGAGGTGGGGCAGGGGTCAGTTGGTGTTCCGGAGTGGATAGTGGTCATGATGGCTGACATGCTCAGCGTCGTGAGTGGCTTCCAGGCGGTGAGCAGGTGGTGATTGGAGTCGGTGGGTTGTGGGTCGAAGTTGCAGTAGATGTCAGATACTTTTTTATAAAAGTAGTCTGCCAGGGTGTCACAAAGGGTTTGCGAAGGCTGATGGTGTTTTTGGTTACTGAATGGCAGGAAAACTCTGACGATGCTGAAAAGCTCCTTCATGTGATTGGAGCATGCTTTTAAGGGATATTTTGGAGGTATTTTTTTGGGGAGTTTTCTATAGTGTGAACTTGACCTGAAGGTATCAGACGGCTTTACATGAGCGCCAGTTGCATTACAGACGGGCACATTCATTTTGTTAGGCATGGGGAGATTAAGTGACTTGCCCAGAATCACAGGATGTTAAGCGTCCCTGCCGAGACTCGACGCCGGTCCGCCAGCTTCGAGAGCGACCATTCTAGCCGTTAAGCCACATCCTCTCCAGACTCCTTCTTGGCTTCTTTGAGGAGAAGCTGGTAATTGCTGAGCGCCGATTTGAGGCCTGCTGGAATGCCATTGTCTCTCTAGTCACTTACATTCTCATTTGATGGTCCGGAGTTTGGGGGTGAAACCAACTGGCATGCTTGCTGGACGGTTTTATGGGGGTGATGGTGTCGGAGCTGTTGGAAATCCAGTCGGAGAAGTTCTGGATGACCTGTTCCAGGTTGCTGTTGGTGGCGGGATTGGAGGTGCTGAGGGTTGTTCTTCCTTGGAACTCTGTGATTTTGTTCCATCGGCGGTGGGGGGTGGGGTTGGGGGGTTGGTGGTGAGTCTTGGTGGGCCTACGATGGTGAAGTGGATGACAGTGCACCGCCTGACAGCTTCTTTGGCTCTGCGCCCTGGTCTATAATACAGCGAAAGCGTAAGGCAACGGGATTCCCTCATTTGCATGGGGAAACACCCCTAT
Organism: Triturus cristatus; assembly: GCF_964204655.1. Lineage (NCBI taxonomy): Eukaryota > Metazoa > Chordata > Amphibia > Caudata > Salamandridae > Triturus > Triturus cristatus. Next base: position 536,402,739 of record NC_140582.1, read on the forward strand.
GTAAATGAGGGAACACCCTCCGGTGACAGCGCTGGCCCTATATGTGCGTCGGCACTCTCTTTATGTCAGACAGGGTGGCACAAGCGTCTGTGGCCATTTCTGTAATACCAAAGTACTCGGGACGTGCAAAGGGGGCGCATATTCCCGTTGCGCACCTGGGACTCTGTTGTCAGTTTGAGATGGGGGTCTCGGTTTCTCTCGCTTATGATTTGTCAGTTTTTCCAGGTCTGCAAGTGTGTGTCTAGGACATAATTTCCCGTTCAAGAAATACGACTTTGATTATGGATAAATTGTGATTTGATATGATGCTTTTAAACTTCATCATGCATCCAAGGCAGTGTTTTAAATAAAAATATAGAAGTGCAGTTATTAACTATTTTGAGTACCTTTTTCTTCCTGAGAAGCACAGGTACTCTCCATTAGAAATAATGCGTGGATGCTGAGAAGTGCAAGCACTTTCTCTTCCAAATGAAAAAATAGCAGTTAATCAGTTCTGGGGCCGTATTATGGAAGTGCGTGTTTATGTTGAACAAAGATTATTTTGTTTCCTTTTTTAAAAAAAAAAAAGCATGTCACATGTCATGTTATTGATAAAAAATGAAATACACTGTCCCACAAATGCTAACCCAAGCCACAATCATTAGAGGGGATATCATGAAGATAACATATACGAAAGCATACATTTTTCATGGCAAGCTTCCATTGCTTCCATCTTAATACTCCTAGTGCTTCACTTTTATGACAATGAAAACTACAAGACCAAAGCGCAAAGGTAAACAGAGATGTGCATGTCTCATCTGACATTAGCCAACTTAGCGACCAGTGAGACTCGGGCATCCCCCATGGCCTCTTCTATACTGGCTAACGAATGATGATTTGAAAAGAACTAGGATAGAGACAGCTGTCTGCGATACCCGTGCCAGGCTATTCGTTCAAACGTAGAGCGATGCCCCTTGCAGGATAATATTCATAACGGGTACAATTAGGGTAAGCATAGTTTATCACTGATGTGGTATAAATATTTGCCTGCAAAGCATTCGATAATGGCTCAAGCATTTCTGACGGCCACATCGGTGGCTTACTGTTTTAAGCGGTGATTTATAGACTGTCAATCATCAACATTTACTTAGAAAGAAATGAACACTGTGCAAGGATGGGTGTGAAGCCTAAGCTTGGGTGGCACACCACTGAGGTACATGCGGGCTACTGTTTGGTCTTGTGTGGCAACAAAGTGTTGTGATAAGTGTTTCCATTTGTGTCAGCACTGTCACAGATTGCCAGTGAGGGACATCCGCCCTCACAGCATCTTTTAGACATGGGCTGCAATATGCAGGCTCCCGGGGGTGGGGTGGTAACTCCTCCTATGTGTATATGCTGCAGCATTCCTTTGTATACAAGTAATCATGTGTGCTTCAGTGAGATACTTCGCCACAGGCTCTCTTTTTTGCTTCATGTAGCCCACCCGCCAGCTCCGCTCCGCCGACCACACCCTCGCCACTGTCCCCCGCATCCAAAGAGTGACGCCCGCCGGCAGATCATTCTCCCACCTCGCCGCCAAGACATGGGTCTGCCGAAGGCGGATGGGGAGGGTGTTCCAAGACCTACTGACCTTCAGAAGACACCTCAAGACCCGGCTTTTCGAACAGTAGCAGCATTTCCCCACCCCTTAGCGCCTTGAGACCATCACGGGTAAGTAGTGCGCTTTACAAATGCTTTGATTGATTGATGTAGACATGATGGGGGCACCTCAGTCGGAATGTCCTACGTGCCCTCTCACGTGTGGTAACATTACAGTGTGCACCAACGACACCAAGATGCGGAAACGAATACAACAAAATCGTCATAAAGGACCAGCCTTGCATTATACTCTTCCCATAGAGTATCTGTACTTCTCCCTACACGGTGGGCACACCTGCACGTTCCCCTGGCTTGGCAGCCTCACTGTAGCAGGCTGGCGGCACAAAAAGGCCCATCTATGCTCCTTGGGTAGTTTCCCTCCTCCATGAAAAAGTTTTGACTGTGCCTTCACAGAAGGTCAGCGGCTACAGCTTATCTACCCTCACACAATGGCGAATTGAAACAGGAACTCGGCGCTGTTCGGGCCGACAAAGCTACCAGTATGTCTAAGCCAATAACGTGATTTCTTCATTAAAGCCACTTATAAAGCAACCTTTTGTTAGCCATTGTAGCGTCGTAAACCTCAAGCAGCGCCACAAAGTTTGAACGTCTGAGTCAGCCACAAAACACAGCTCTCCTTCACTCCCTCTCATACCTGCACTACGTAATGAAACTCTAAGACGGAAAGAACAGTACAAGCCGGTCGCATCCCTTAAAATCACCTTTCGGCACCTGTACGCGTGCAAATCTAAAGGGGCCGATGAGATAAAGCAACCGCAACAAGAATGAAATCCGTAATCTTGTATTGGAACCTGACGTGGAAACTGGAGAACCCATTTTGTAAACATGGCTAGAATAAAGCGGGAAAAATGGGCCCGACTTACCAAATGCTCCAAACAAACAAAACGTAAAGGAAAACTAATCATGGAAAATAAGTAATTCAACTTTTTACACATGCTTTTCGATGCGCCACCTAACACCAACATTTCCACTTCATGTAACAAATAATTTCTGAACCATTATAATGCTTCGGCCTTGGGAAGATAAAGGAAGGAACAGGCAGTGCAGAGTAGGAGGAAGCTGATGCACCTCTTTTGATTACATTTTTAACCATTGTTCAGTAAAATATTTATTCTATTTAGCCCTGGAATAAACCAGGCTGCAACACCACTTCATAAAGGAATTTTTTTAAGCTGGCCACATTGCTCCAGAACTATGAATGGGAGACTTTAATACATAGGTTGATGTACAAGGCAACAAACGCAGCAAAATAGCTGTGGATATAACAATCAACGTCGATTTCTGGTGCTAAATTTATTAAGACCCTCAACTCATTAAGAATACATATCTGCCCAATCAGAACCCTCTAATAATAAAAATAGCCAATTGGGAAGTGGAGCATCAAACGTCAACAGATCATTCCTTAATCAAACTTAAAATGACCAATGGATCTGCGCAGGTCCCTGAAGGGGAAACTCGCCCAGAACGGCTTATGCCCCCGCTCATTCGATGCAACTGAATGCCTACCTTAAGTGAAGCTCACTATATTTTTTATAACCATTCAAGTGAGTTTACAAAACAGTAAATATGCCATATGCAGGAAATCAAAAATGAAAAGAACTGAATGCACATGAAAAGATACAAGTCAGTGAGAAAAGTGGGGGAAAAAACCAAGATGCAGTACAACTACCTCTCTCCACATCTGGCTATCCGCAGTCACGCAGATGAGCCTGGTCAAATTCAGATGGTGGGCGGAACAAGCGCTCCAATACCATCAGATCGTGCAAAAAAATAAATAAAAGGAGCAGCGACAAGGGAGGGAGTGGGGGGACGGGTCAAGCAGGGAAGCAGGAGGGGATGAGGAGATAGGCAAGCAACGACGGGAGAGGGCGGGAGGAAGCAAAAATTAAGGGGGGAAATACCTTAATTAAAGCAGCATCAGCAACAACAAGCATTTACAATGCAATGGTCTCGGCATTGGTAAAGTTAGAGCTATTGGCATTGCTCATGACATTATTTTTGTTTATGTTTTTGTTTTTAAAACATTTAACCCCTTCAGTGCCCGCCCCTTTCCCCGCCCTGTGCCGGCCGTTGTATTAGCGGGCGGGGTTTATGACGAGCTGGTCTCATCATGGGCACAGCGCAACCGCGGCCCATGACGAGACCAGCTCGTCATAGGCATTGAAGAGGTTAAAGAAACGGCATTGTCATGAGCAATGCCAATAGCTCTAACTTTAACAATGCCGATACCGTTGCATTGTAAATGCTTGTTTCGCGGGGGGGGGGGGGGGGGCTGTGCTGAATTTTTAAGCAATAGGCAGAGTGGAGCTGCAGGGGCTCTTAGAAGGGGTGAAACACCAGCGAGGCCTCATTAACATGCAAATGGTCTTTCAAAGACCTGTGAAGTGCTCGGGTGCGGCTGTGTGGGCACTGGGAAGCTGTCTCATCCCGGGCTGCCACACACAAGGGGGGGAGGGGGGGATGGAGCCCTTTGAGTCCAATTGGTGTTGCGCGCCCGGTACCTGGGGACGGAGATGAGGAAGTAAAGGGGGTGGGGGGAGGAGTAGAGAGGTGGGAGTGTAGGGGCCGCCACAAGAGGGCCCTACCCCAGTTTCTGCCGCGTCCTCGGACAGCAGCCCTTCATACCCTAAGCCCCGGCTTCGAGTAGCACTCACCAGCAGACACGGCTCCTCCATGAACGCGATTCCTCCACCCCAAGGCCAGGCTTCAATGCGCACTCACCTGTAGCCCCTCTTTACCCCGGCTGCAAGGTACACGCACTTGAAAGCACATCCAACGTCATACCTTCACCCCGCGTACAGGCTTAAAGGCGCACTCGCCTGTAGGTGCCGCGACTCAGTGAAGCCACCCCAGCTGCAATGTGTACTCACTTGTAAACACCTCTTCCTACAACGCCATACCTCCACCCCAGACCCAGGCTTCAAGGCGCACTCACCTATAGGCTCCGTCTCCGTTCAGGTAGTTCTGCCCCGGCCCCATGCCAGGGGGGTACTGCAGGCTGGCCAGGTCGTAGCGGTGGTACTGCTGCTGGTAGGCCATTCAGTCGCCCTGCATGGGGGCATAAGCGGCATTGTGTGCCCAGGTGTAGGGCTCCATGCGCGGGCTGCCCCCGGGCCCGTGGCCCATCATGGCCCCGGAGGACAGCGCGTACTTGGCAGAGTCCTTCTTGAGGGCAGCCTTGCTCTTGCGCCGGGGCTTGTACTTGTAGTCCGGGTAATCCTTCATGTGCGTGGCCCGCAGGCACTTGGCTTCGTCTATAAAGGGCCTCTTCTGGTGGCAAGGGCGAGTGAGGTCCTGGCGAAGGCGCAGAGACCCGGAGGAAGTGCGGAAGCGAACGAGGGGTTGGAAGCGGGCGAGGTGAGGGCCAGGAACACCACAGCCTTTCTCCGAGGCAAAACAGAAATGCCTCGGAGAAAGGCAGCGTCGTTTTCGGATTCGGGGGCGTGTTTTGCTGTTATCTCCTCCTTGAGACTTCTTGCAAAAAACACGCCCCCCGATCCGAAAAGGACGGGGCCTAATCTGAATGACTGACCTCTTCTCCAATGGCTGGCCAGCATTCAAGAGGCCAGCCAATGGAGAACAGGGGAGAAGAGGGGCAGGTTCAAGCCCCTCTTCTCCAAGTCATTAAATATCGGAGCTAGACTGCGCAAGCGCAGCCTTCGCAGCCGAGACCTAAAAATGAATGTGTCACTGTGGAATGTAACTGGTGAGCACTTAAAGCACCCCAATACCATCGGCTTGTGTTCACATTTTGGCAAGACGGGGTGAGTGCTCCAATACCATCGGATTGTGCAAAAAAAATAAAAACAAGTGCGGTTCATGTTTTCACAACTTTTTAAGAAATGCATTCGGTTATGTACATGTGCATGTATTTTAGTAATATGCGTGTATGTGTACAAGGGAGACTATGGCAGGACAGAGGATGGAACGAGCGCTTCAATACCATAGGATCGTACAAAAAAAAAAAAGCAGCAGCGATGAGGGAGGTAGTGGGGGGGGGAAAGAGGGGGACTGATCAAGCAGGAAACCAGCAGGGGATGAGCAGTTAAGCAACCAAGGACTGATAAGGAGGGAGAAAGCAACTATGAAGAGGGGGAAAAATAACTTAATTGAAGCAGAATTCGCAATAAAAATGAATATGTCATTGTGGAATGTAATTGGTGAGCACTTAACGTGCTCCAATGCCATCGGCTCTTATTTGCGCTATGGTAAGACAGAGGACGGAGCGAACTCTCCAATAACATCAGATCGTGTAAAATAAGAAATAAACAAATGCAGTTCATGTTTTAACAACTTTTTAAGAAATACATTAATTCATGTAAAAGCACATGCATTTTAGTGGTATGTGTACAAAGAAGACAGCCTGAAAACACAAGTACTCCTATAGAGTGCTTTAAAACAAAAAGGGAATAGCTGCGCAAACCAGGAACAATGAAAGAAGAGTTGTACTACGTCATGTGCTATGGAAGAGCCAAACACAAGAAGAGGACAGGACGGGCACATGCAATGAAAAATGGCATCAAAGAAAAGGAGAGCGATGCTGAAGTTTACCAATGGTAGGAGATGGGCGGCCTGTAAGCCCACAGATAGAACACACCCTGTCTCTTCGAGACAATGCACGGTTGTCAAACCGAGACCTAAAAATAATAGATTTTGCACAGGAAACCTACTAGTTTTGCCATTGCTTGTGTTTAAAAACTGGGAGATTTATCCATAATCACAAATGTGCAACTGAGGCCGAGACTAGAGAGACTATGTGGCGTCCTCTTGGGAGAGGATGTGGCATAAGGGTCAGAGCTGCGGACTATGGAACTGGGAAACAGTGTTCGAGTTTTGGAGTCAGCTCAACATCCTTGATTCTAGGCATTCACTTAATCTCCCTGTGCTTACAAAAATGAATGTGTCCGTATGTAAAGGAACTGGTGCTATTGTAAAGCGCTCTAATACCTTTGATTGGTGTTGGTGCTATATAAAACTGCACAAAAAAGTAACTGGTGCTAATGTAAAGCACTCCACTACCTTCGGGGTGGTGTTGGCGCTATATAAAAAAAACAGAAATAATCAGTGTTAGGCTGGTTTACAGTAGTGAACATGAGTACATGCATTGCATCGGCAACATTATAGGACTACTTTGCGATGACACTAAAGGACAGGCAAACCTTGATGACTTCAAGACTCAGCCTGGCCACTTTGAAAAGAATTCAAGTTAAGCAGCAATAGCAAACGGAAACACTTTACCGGTGACCGCGGAAAAAGTAAGAAAGAGTCCCAATGGGAGAAATGTGAAGAACTAGAGTCCCACCCTATGAAATGAGAAGCAACAAGGTGAGACACAAACAGTTCAATCAAGTCGTACAGGAAAAATGTGGCTATGCAATTACAGCAGAAGATATGGGTATTTTAGAAGCGCTGAAATGCCCTGTGATAATGCATATTAGTTTCACCTGAGGTCTGATTTTCCAGCTATAAACACCGCTGCCGAATGATCACATATGGTGTAAACACTCAAAAAACACAAACGAGCACACACAAACACATCCCTGGGTACCCACATGCACGGAATATAAACAGAGACTACACATACCAAGTAATAGCAGCCTGGCACACATACTCCAATCAGCACATCAGTTATACACTAACAGGACAGTAAAGGGCAGAACAAAACCACTCACTAAAATGAAACAGACTACAACAGGGGTTTAAAGCAGTGATGGGAGAGGGGGTGATCTGTGGATGGGGCAAGCACCGGGAGGTGCGAGGGAGCAAGCAGCAATGGAAGGGAGAAGGCGGGGGAAACGAAAAGCAGCAATGGAGGAAAAAGCAGTGACAGGGTGATCTGTGGACGGGGCATGGGGCAGGCGCTGGTAAAAGCACGAGCACTGCGTAGAGTGCTGAAAAAGAAAAAAAAAAAGAGGTCCTAAAATGGTCGTAAAACACGAGCAGTGGATGTTTCCATGCACGTGGTCCACTCTCTGGGGGAGGGCTAAACACAAGAAGAAGGACTAAAGACTTACCCGCTGCGGGATCCTGACGAACGAACGACGCTGCATGAACGAAACCGAGACGGCCGGTGCCCAGAAGCAATTGCCATGCACATATCCCTCTTTTTGTTGAACTTCCCTTGACGGCCAGAAAATCGGCTTACCCTCCATCTTTGCGGAGCTGCGGTTTATTCTGCTCACAGATCAGACAGCATTGTTGCGAGCCATCTATCTCTATATTCTGCCCTATAGTCTGAACCTGAATTGATCTGACTCTCCTTGTGTTTGATGAAGACACCGGCCTGATATCAGTACATTGATTATCCCTGCGCTGAGATTAATTGTTTTATCGAGTTATGCCACATAATGAAGACGTGCAATTAAACCCCTATATTTAGAGGCTACAATTATTTTTTTTTTTTTAAAAGAACACGTATAGCCTTTGTCCCCCTCTACCCACCAGTCTGCGCCCTGATGAAGGTGGGACCCTAGTTCGGGTCCAATACCGAAACGCGCGTTGGCGCCTATACCTTCAGCATCTTCTACTTCATTGTACCGTATGCCTTCCATCTGGATGATATATATGTTCATCGTCCATACGACTACATTGTTGCAAATTTTGACATCTTGACTGTTATGTACTAGTGGAACTCTGATGGAATGAATGTTTGTATGCATGTGTTGAGTGTTAAGCGGGACTTGTTGCTATTTGTTTATATCAATACCATGTATGGTTATGTATATTTGTTTCACTACATTAATATGTTTATGTACAAAAATTCACAAAAAGTATCAGAAAATATTGAGTTTGTTTTATATATAAAAAAAAAGGCACAATAACCCAAAAAATTATATTTTTCTATCTAGCTATTCAGATTGATATTTTGTTATAATCAGATTGTCGTCTTCAGCCCAAGCTTAGTGCTTTTTGATTCTGTGACCTATGCATTAGGCCCATTTATATATCAAAGAGGGTGGGTTCTTCCTCTCGATTTATACTAAACACAAGAAGAGGCATGACCATGTATGCCATGGACAAATGGTGACAAAGAATATGAGACAGACGATGCAGCGAGCAAAAGGGAAGCCTGTAGGTGTGCTGAAGCCCACAGATTAAACATAGTATGTCTCTTTCAGACAGCAGATTTACTGTCTAGTCAAGGTCTAAAAAGGTAGATGTTCTATGGCACATGGAGTGTGCACCGAAATGTCAGACAGATAATATGATCAATGCTAAAAATTTACATCAGAAAAGATGAAATCTTACGCCATGACACTCTTCAACATGATCAGGGCCATATTGGAATGGCCACTAGCTAAAGCATGACTGAACTATATGAACAAAGAATATGCTGGGTGTCTGATATTCTAATAAATGAAGGGTCTAAAACTTTGCAGTGAAGATTATGTGATTTCCCGGGAGTGCGCAAATAAAATTTAAGACAGGATGCCTGAAGGACAAAGCTATTTGTTTGTCCGTGCTTAAGAATCTCCAAGATGAAACATCAATAGATATCACCCTAATTAGCTTGACTTCTGAGGTGTTCCCCATCAAAATCAAATCACTCAATAGCAGGTTTTCCCCAGAACACTGTTTGAAGGTGTGAAGTGTTCTTAAAGACTTGAGGAAAATCACCTTGTGTTTTGGCAACAACTGAAAATAATGTGATCTCCACCTTCATTTTGGACATGCACAGCGCTTCAGCAATGCTTCTTCAGCATTTCTTGCTTATTTTATTATTGCCAATTTTTTAGACAGTCAATACCATATGCAAGCTCTTTCAGGTACCATTGGTTAGATTGACAATATGCGGGCCGCAGTGTTTTCAAAGGATTCACAATTATTTCAGACCATATGTGAACTGGATGCAGAAGTGCCTTAGTTCACCAACATCGGTATCATGGAACTACAGTTACAATGAAAATATTTTAGTCTGCATTAAAGATCTTAGTTTTTTTTTTCTTTTTTTTTGAGTTCCTTTGCCCAAAACAGAAGTGGTAGTTTTATTTTTTTTTTAAATTTCTTTATTGCGGTTTTAAGGTTCACGGCACATAGTAAAACAGTAGCATTTTACAAACTATTCCGAATAAGAAGCCTCACAGTCTCTGTCCAGCAACAGTTAGTCCAATTAGGGTTGCCTTTGAAGTGTGTACTGAACCAGCAATAAGCATGAACACTGTCAATAACAATTATATGAACTTGTAACTGAACATCCCCCCCCCCCCCTCACCCCACCCCCCTCGCCAGGCCCACCCACCTAGAGTTTACCTAACATCATCTCAATCAGAGGTATCCTCCCTTCTCTCCCCCTGCCTGGGGGATTAAATCCCCATATGACTAACATCTGACAACACTGTCTGTGTAGAATTCGGGGAGCTCCTCCCTATCTCCTGGACCATTAGCCCCCACGCCTGCAATACTTCCGGGAGTTTGGCATCCCTCCTAGTGCTGCGCATATGCCCCTCCTCCGCTAATGCCCATTCCTGCAGGTCCGTCTTCCAGTTCGCAACCAGCGGCCCACTCTGTTGCAGCCAGTTGATTGCTATTCGCCGCCTAGCTATCACAAGTCCCAACACCAGGAACTGCCTGCTGGAAGTCTGCATTAAAGATCTTAGTTATTTCAAATTTGCACATCTGAGGTTTTTACTCTTAAGTCTGAAATCAAGTGGCAGAATTCACCACCAATCCCGCCTCTGCATGAAAGGTTCAACTACCATATTTGCCAAGGCAAAAGAAGGGAGTTACCAGAAAGTTCCTTAGATGCAGACCTATGAGTGCTATGAGGCAGGCATTTTAAAACTATTACCAAGGAACAGAATTGCTAGACAATTGACAGCTCAGCGAACAATACACATGGATGTCCACCTGATCATCTTTCCACTTCAGCCAATGAAGAGAATATATATAGGGCAGGTAAAATATGTTATTGAGAAGAAGAAATGAGTGACAGCAAGACTGAGCCACAGAGGTCTGGGAGCACTCACCAGGTGGAAGTCAGTATGGTGCAGATAGGATGGTTAATAGTAGAAGCACGTGGCAGACAAAATACAGGGAAGCATATCTCTGGATAGATTTGAACGTTAGGATGAGAAGCGTGCACCACTCTCTTTTTCCAATGAAGAACCAACCCGCCCGGTGTCTAAAGCGTTGGGTGAAGTAGGCTGAGATAGAGAAATCATTAGTGGTAAATAGGTTGCAAAGATGATTAGTTTGACAAGGAGAGCAAAAGCATATTTATGGAGATCCATCAGTAGGCTATTACAGTGGGTGCTGTTTGTGCATGGCTCGTGAGTTGATGGGGGATGTATCTGTGTGAAAAGGGAAGTAGATTTTATTTAGCTGCAATTGCTTTATAAGAGACATAAGACTTGAGTGACTCACAGAAAACAAACGGACAGTGAAATACGGGTATAGGAGACAGAATGATTTACACTCAGCAACATACAATCATGAAATATGTGCCATAAGGATAAAAAAACCAAGTAGACACATTATGAAATCTGACACACAACATCTATATGTCATTTGAACTATACAACATATGTCGCACTTATACAGACAGCAGTATAATAGTTCGGCGGATTAGGTGCCGAGACGCAAGACCTGAAATTTTGTACACTAAACCAAGCCACGGGAAGGTATGCTCCCTAATAAAAAACGTCATCTTGTCAACCAGCACCTGTAATATTTGTAGGCCCATGATAATCTAGGTACCAAGATGACAAGGTATAGCAAAAGCTGAGCTACAGAAAAACACATAATATAGATTACAATTATATTTTGACTAGTAGATTGTTTGTTTTTCTCAGCATGCAGTTTATATTTTTTCTTACAAGAACTCACAGTGAGGCGCTCAGATAAGGGGGGAGGAGAAAGGAGTAATGAGAGAGTGTGTGACAGAATGACAGACAGGACAGAAAGAGAGGCCAGCAGTCACAATCAGAAGAAAGGACAAAAACATGAAACATGGCCTCAAAAAGGGACTTGCAAAGCTCCAAATGAGAGAAGAGGTAGCCACATAAATGAGGGCATCAAGGACTAGAGACACAGAGAAAAGGGGACACAAAGGCTCGAAAGAGTTAAAAGGGATCTCATAAGATGGGAGTACAGACACTTAAAGGTCTATTTAGTTTTTGAGAAGACAAAGCAGTAGACTAGAAATTTTGTGTATGGAAAATTAGAGAATGCTATACAAGAATACTTTCTGGCAATGTTGTTATTTAAAGCTAAGAAGTTAAAGGAATGGAGACTGGTGAGTGATAATAGAATCAACCAGATACACAGTTTGAAAATATTACATATTATACATTGGGCTTAGCGACTGCATTATAGGTAGGAGGTCATGAGTAGAAAGGTTGATGGTAGAGAGGTAGCGTTGACCAAGCCGAGGAGCCTTTGCATTAACAAGGTGGGTTCTGAGAGCAGTTTTGGAAGTTGGAACTTAAAGAATGTTTTTGAGATTGAGCTCAATGGCATCCCACCGTTGCAAGGCATGAAGTTGGTACGAACAGGAGTGAGATTCAATGGAGGGATGTTAGGGAACAGTGATGCAGTGAAGGTTGGCAGATATATGAAATGGCTATTTATCAGATTGTCAAATCATGGGCATCTGTTCTGTCAAACAATATGAATAAAAAGACAAAAGTTTGTACTGTGCTCTGTTTTCAATGGAAAGCCAAATACCCGGTGTCTACTTGGAGGGAGAAGCAGCCGACACTGGGAAATCTTAAAGTGGAAGCAGATAGGAGCCTAGCGCGCAACCAAGATGGCCGCGTAGGTGCGAGGCTCCCGAGGACCTCCGCGACCTCCTGAATTAATCCTGGCGATATCCTATCCTTGTTGAGGGGAATGTGTCGGTGAACCCGAGCTGAGGCGCCACCCGTTTTTTGGGCTCGAATCGGACCCCGAACACCGGTGGGAGCATCGATTGAAGGTTGCGGCCTTCTCCTCGCCGGCCCCCCGGATTGGAGTAGTGGGGCGATCCGGGGACGAAGTGAATAACAGCGGCGAGCGGGGCTGGGCGACTCGCGTACCCCGCACTTTCACTTTCGCTTTTGCGCCCTCCTTGCTTCAGGCGGGGTCGGGCTGCGGAGCGGGGTGCGGTGGTGTTGCCTTGTCCAGGTGCCCGGCTGACCCGCCGGCGGTGGGTTGACCCGCGGCCCGGTGGTCGCCCCCGCCCCCCCCCCTGACACCCGTGATTTGGTGTGGCGGCCCGTTTGGAGATCTTGGCACGACGGTGGAAGGGCCAGCATGTCCACCAAACAAGATGGCGACCGGGCGAAGATGAAGACAACCCGCCGTGGCACGGCGCACCAGGCCAATAGTATGGATCGCTACACGCTCCAGAAGGGTTCTCCGGAGACATCGCGGTCATCCCTGGTGGGCCCGACGGAGGCACCTGCCCAACCGGTGGATCTGACCCTCCGGGACGTCATGGGCGCCATCGCAGAGATGAAGGCCTCAGTGGACCAGCGTTTCGATACCTTGGCGCAAAAAATTGACTCGGTCCTGGTGGATGTGGGCCTTGTGAGGGCAGACTTGTCAAAAACAAACGACCGAGTCGACTCCCTGGCCCACACCACAACGAGCCTCACGACGGACGTGGTGGCCCTCCAGAAGGAGGTGCGCCGGCTTGGCCAGGCGAGCGCCCTGATGGACCGGCGACTGGAGGATTCCGAGGGTCGGGCCCGGAGGAACAATGTTCGCATTATTGGTGTGCCGGAGGGCCGAGAGGCGGAGGCGGCAGATCTCTTCGTGGAAGAATTGATCCTGACCCATCTCCAGCCCCGGGGGCTGAGTAAGCTTTTTGCGGTGGAGCGTGCCCACCGGGTCCCCGGGGGCCGCCCTAAGATCGGTGCCCCGCCGCGGCCTCTTATTGCCCGGATTTTTAATTTCCGGGACAGAGACGCCATCCTCCAGACCTCCAGGCAACAGGGACCGGTCAGGCTGGACAACATGGATGTACACTTCTACCCAGACTTTACTCCGGCGGTCCAGAAGCAGCGACAGAGCTTTCTCGGTATTAAACGTCGCCTAAGGGACCTAAACCTCAAGTACTCAATGCTCTTTCCGGCTAAGCTGAGGGTGGAGGTGGATGGCCGTACGCACTTCTTCGACCGGCCCGAGGCGGCTGGGGACTGGTTAGATACTTTGCCTGGAGATCGGGGTGGGGGGGGCGCGGCTGGCGGAGAGGGCCCGCCGGATCAGAATTGAGGGGTGACTGTATAGGCCTTGCTCTGGATATTGTTCCTTTACCATATATTGCTTTCGTATGTTCCCCTCCCATGGAGGTCGGGTGGGGTCGGCTGGGGGCTTCCCTCCTCCTCTGGGGGACTAGTTAGTACTTAGCTATGGGGCGACAGGCACACTGCACTTTGGGGGGGCTGTCTGGGCTCATGCAGGGGTGCAGGGAGGGGGGAGTTCTGTTGGGACCGGGGGGTGGGGGGGGGGTGTTGTTTGTTAGCACCGCAAGGCAAACCCGCAACTGTTTTGTTGTTTTTAAGATGCTCGGTGGGGGACGACCGATTGTTTCGACGTATGATGGGGGGTAGGGATTTGACTGTGTTGTCATGGAATGTTAACGGCCTGGGGGATAGGATCAAGCGTGGTGTGGTCCTGCAGTATCTAAAACGTATTTCACCAGATGTTGTCTTCCTGCAGGAGACGCACCTTATAGGTAACACCTTTCATGCAATGAATCGGCGGGGATATCGTTTGGCGGCCCACTCCGGCTTCACTTCGGGCTCGCGGGGGGTGGGTATTATGGTCAAGAACTCGCTCCCTTTGGAGATTGACGAGGTGCGCCATGATGAGAGGGGACGCTACACTGTTCTGGTGGGACGAATGGAGGGTAGAGTGTTTATCTTTATATCAGTGTACGTCCCGCCTGGGTTACAAGCCACTACATTTGCGGACCTGGGGCGCCTCCTTCTGGACCTTCCGGGTGGCCTGTTGGTGGTTGGAGGGGACTTTAACGCGGTTGCCTCTGGGTCTATGGATCGCCATCCCCCTAGGGACCTCCCCCGGGCACAGGCGTGGCTGCCCGGCCTTTTAGACACGCTGGGCCTGGTGGATTGCTGGCGCTTAAAGCATCCCGTATTGCAACAGTACACCTTCCACTCGGGGGCCCATGGTAGCCTCTCGCGGCTTGATTACATCCTTGTCCCGGCGGCCCATGCAGGGAGGGTGGGGGAGGTGCGCCACTTGGCACGGGGTATCTCAGACCACTCCCCATTGTTGTTGCATTTCGATGTCTTCCCGAGGGGGGATGGCAGGGTGGCCCCGATCAATGCATGGTATTTGCGCGACCCCACCATTCGTGCCGACTTGATCAAATCCTTACAGCGCTATTTCGATGAGAATGTGGGGTCGGTCCCGTCTGCCATCTCCCTGTGGGAGGCCTTCAAGGTGGTTCTTAGAGGGGAGGCCCTCTCCTTTATTTCCAATGCCCGGCGGCGCGAGCAGGAGGAGGTGACCCGGGTTGAGGCCGAGATTGCAGAACTGGAGGGTGACCTGGGGAGCGGGGTAACAGACGCCAAGTTACATGTTTTGCATTTGAAGCAGGCGGCCTATCGGGCCCTCGTCACGGAGGCGGCCAGGGGCCTCAGTAGAGAGCAGCAGGGGCGATTGTATGATGTGGGTGACAAGGCTGGCAAATTGATTGCGTGGTTGGACAAGAGGGAGAGAGCGAGCCGCGTGGTGCCTTTGATTGAGAGCGTGGATGGTGTGTGCGTCACTGAGCCGGAAGCCATTGTCTCCTGCTTCGCGGATTATTTCCGCGAAGTCTACTCCCCGGTTTCTCCCTGCTCGGAGGAAGATTCCCATGCCTTGCTTCGGGACATCGCACTGCCCTCCCTCACGGTGGAGGACAGGGATTCGCTGGACGCCCCTCCCACCTCGGACGAAATTGCCTCGGCTATTCGCTCGGTTGCATCCGGCAAGGCCATGGGCCCCAATGGTATTCCCATTGAGCTATACAAGTTACGCCCGGATGTGTTGGCGCCCCACCTGCGCGCGATGTTCCTTGCGGCCCACTCGCGGGGCTCCCTCCCGCCGGACCAGCGTCTGGCTACAATTGTGGTGATCCACAAGGAGGGGAAGCCCCGCGAACGGGTCACATCCTATAGGCCGATTTCGCTTTTGAACGCGGAGCCCAAAATCCTCGCCAAGGTGTTGGCCAACCGGTTGGTTGGCGTGGTGGGCGATTTGGTCCACCAAGACCAATCGGGCTTTATACCACACCGCAACACGGCGCTTAATCTGCGGCGCTTACACGGGGTGCTCGCGCGTGTCCCATTTGTGCGGGAGCCGGCCATCTTGGCGTCCTTGGACGCCACCATGGCGTTTGATACGCTCGAATGGCCATATATTTGGGCGATGCTGGCGAGGTTTGGGTTCGGCCCGGGCTTCGTCAGCTGGGTCAAATTGCTATATTCGGGCCCGTTGGCGCAGGTGGTGGTGAATGGGCGAGTATCTGCCCCATTCGCGCTGGGGCGGGGCACGCGACAGGGTTGTCCCCTGTCGCCTCTCCTGTTCGCCCTGGCCATGGAGCCCCTGGCGGAGTGGCTGCGGTGGCACCCTTCTATCCGTGGTCTCCGCTGGACCCCCGAGCATGAGGACCGCGTGTCCCTCTATGCTGACGATATCCTTTTGTATCTCGCCTCCCCGCGCAAGTCACTGATCGTCCTGGTTGATGTTTTGCGCTCCTTCGGTCGCAACTCAGGCCTGGTCATCAACTGGGCGAAATCCTGTGTCTATGTGCTCTCCGGGGAGGCCCCGGTCCTGCCACGGGACTGTCCGATCCAGATTGCCTCCCAGGGTTTCCGGTACCTGGGTATATATATCACTCTTGACCAGGAGGCCCGCTATAAGCGGAACTTGCTGCCCCCCCTCCAGCGTCTGAGGGAGGACGTGGTGCGCTGGCGGCGTCTGCCGCTCTCGCCGCTCGGCCGAGCGGCCTTATTTAAAATGATGTCCCTGCCGCGCTTCCTCTACGCCCTCCAGAATACCATGGACTTGGTCCCGGCACGCTACTTTCGCGAGGTGGAGGGCCTCCAGCGGCGCCTGTTCTGGGACGGGAGGCCGCGTATTGCTCTGGCTAAATTGACGCTCCCGTGGTACGATGGAGGGGTCGCCCTCCCGGACATCAAACGGTATTACTGGGCCTCCCAACTAGCTGCAATTAATCATGGCCTTTACGGGCCCGCCTTGAACCCGGCATTTGAGATGGACAGGACGCTTCTGCCCGGTGGCGATTATAATCGAGCGCTCTACTCTGGCGCGCCCGACTCCCGTTTGACGGGACCGACGCGTGTCATGGTGCGTGTCTGGCACGCGGCTAATGCAGCTATGGGGTGGAAGGACCGTTTGACCCGAGCGTCTCCGCTGTATGCATCTGAGAGGTTGGGCTCCCTGTGGACGTCGAAGGGCTTCGAGAAGTGGGACACGATCGGAATCAGCACGGTGGGAGATCTCTGGACGAGGGGGGGATTCAAAACCTTTGAGACGCTGCAGGCGGAGTTTCAGCTGCAGGGCAGTGAGTACTTTCGGTACCTACAGGTCCGCCATGCGCTGGGCTCCGTCTTCCCGGATGTTGCATCCATTCCGGAGTCTTCCCCCCTGGAGGACAGAGTGCTAGATGGCCATGTCCCGGACAGCACGATCTCCCTCATATACAAAAAATTGGTTAACGATAGATCGTGTCTGCTGACTAGTCTCCGCGAGGCTTGGGTTGCCGACGGGCTGGAGCTGGACGACGAGGATTGGATTTCCGCGGTGGCCTCTCCGAAAGAGGTGGCCATCCCGGCTCGCCTTCGTTTCGTCCAGCTCAAGATCCTTCACCGGGTCTACGTGACGGGGCCAAGGCTTTTACGTATGGGTTTTGCCGGTGATGGAATGTGTAAGCGTGGCTGTGGTGCGTTGGCGACTTTCATGCATATACTGTGGGAGTGCCCGAAGGTGGAGCGATTCTGGCGTGGTGTGCATGAGGTTCTACGAATGGTTACGCGTGTCGCGCTGCTGCCTGAAGCGAGGAGATGCTTGCTGAATGTCTGGGAACCAAATGACTACTCGGTCCCGCAGACGCGGTGGGTGACTCTGGGATACATGATAGCCAAGCGTGATATTGCTCAATTGTGGGGATCCCAGAGGCCCCCTGCGGTGTCGGCCTGGAAAGAGCATATGGATTGGTGTATGTTTCGTGAAAAGGTGGTGTATGTGGCGAGGGGTAAGCCTGGGGCGTGGATGAAATTCTGGGGCCCCTGGAACGCCTACCGCGGGGGTATTTGTGAGCCGCCGCTGCTACCGGCGGCCTCGCCGGCTCCGTCTCCCTAGATGGCGCCCCTCCCTTGGCCGTGGGCGCGCGGTCCCCCAGTCCCTGATCTACTCCCGTCCCCCTCTTCAGAATTTTGCTGCTGGTTTGGATCCCCCACTTATGGAGCACGTGTTGTCACTTTGGATCGAGGGTTGCCTTGCGGTTGTGGTTTGTTTATGTTGTTTTGCTTTAAGAAAATGGAACCGTACTGTGGGCATGGAGCTGTGAGGCCTGCACCATTGATTACTCCTGTCTTCCTCCTCTGCACCGCTGAGAAATTTTTTTGCTGTGTGTATGTAATATGCTTTTGATGCTCTAGCGGCCGGCCGTGTGGTTGTAGGCCCATACCTGTAACTTCTATAAACTGCAATAAACGGTTTCAAAAAAAAAAAAATAAAAAAAAAAATAAAGTGGAAGCAGATGACGAAGTTTATCATAGGACAAATCCTACTTTACAAAGACCGATTAGTAAACTATTACAGAACACACATTTCCTCATGACCAACACATTGATGAAGGACTTAGCGCTGTGGAGCGCGATGATGATAAACCGTTAGCATAATTAAATGCTACAATCGGTGAGGTGAGAGGCATACGATATGGCGGACACCTGAATCCAGCATTCCCAGCCAAACAGCTGTAATCTTATTCCCTCCCTCTACTCACCCAGTCAGCACAGAGACCCCTTCACCCGCTTCACCAGAAACTGAGGGGCATGTCATGACCCGAAGTGAGGCTGGAACTGGACATGGTGAGACATCTTGCAGAGTTCCATCTACAATGCTTCAAGATAGACAAAAGCACAAGGGTGCGAAAAGATACACCAAAACAGCGACTCTCTGAGGGAAGACAGAAGAGTGACTGTAAGACTCATGTCAGTCGAACGGAGCAGGAGTAGCAACTGAAAACAATCAGCTCCATGTATCTGTGGAATTGGCTGCAATGGGCTGTATACTCCATCTGCAGGGTTTGGTATGATTTAAGGACTGTACCCAGCTGAACATCTTCCAGGGTAGATATCCCGATGAGGTGCCATTTCCAGAACCCCACTAGGGCAGTCACCTGTGGAGGCATAGTCCCCATCCTAGTGAAGTCTGCTCTGTCAACTTGCCCCATCATTTCATTTGTTGGAGCGAAGAATGCCATAGATTCAGTACTATCTGTGTTGCCAGGGGAAGGCCATCCCTCACCCCACAGATGCATGGCTATTGAGGAATCCCTAATTGCTCGATTGTCTAGGGAGAATGCCAGGTCACCCAGCGTGTCAAACCACCAATAGTTTATGATGAGTAGGTGTGCTGCCATGTAATCGGGTTTGATGTCTGCAGTGGCGATACCACCGTAGTAGACTTGTTGAGTGCAATACCTTGGGTGCCCCTAACCATAGGAACAAGTTGAGAATGGAATTTAACTTGAGTACCTATCGTCGTGGGATAGGGTATGGGAAATTCAGCAGTTGGTAGAGAAATCTGGGTAGAGATACCATCTTAAAGATAGTTGACTGCCTGGTCAAGGACAATGGGACCACCAACCACATTTTTATGTCTTCTCCAAGGCGGGTCAGCAGAGGCTCTACATTAAGTGCTCATGCCACTTTCTCAACTAGGGATACAAAACCACCCAGGTGTTGGATTCTCAAACCAGAAGCCCAGTCAAGACTCTGGGGACCTGTGCCAAGTGCAAGCACCGTGGATGTTGAGGTATCAATGTAAAAGCCAGAGGTCTCTCGAAATATCTGCAGAATCTGCAATATCTGGCATCCCGTGGAGTCTGCGGCCGTAAGGAAAAGATGGAGATAATCAGCGTATTACGCTATCCTATCTGACAGCCCCCACCCATCCGAAACCCCACACATGGGCGTCCACCGTCTCCCACACAGCCAACAGCTCCATGGCCAAAGCAAACAGGGGGGGGAACAAGGGGAAGCCCTGCTGCATTCCCGCTGTATAGGAAAAGATTCCAAAGTGGCTCCAGCCACCCACACCGATGCCGTTAAATCCGTATATCGTAATCGGAGATGAGCAATGTATCATGGGACGAATTGAGGCACCAGAAAAGCAGGAATAAATATTCACAACCTACGGAATGGAACACTTTGTTGATATCCACTAGAAGGAACATCACTGGTTCTCATAGACTTTCTGCCAGTGCCATTGCATTATATACGCGCTGTATGTTGTGGCGGGTCAACCTGTGGGGCATGAATGCTGCCTGATCTGGATGGACCAGGTCCGGGATGTGCTATATCAATCTATTTGCCAAAGCTTTGGCCACTATTTTGACCTCCACGTTGAGTAGCGAAATTGGGCAGGAGGAAGAAAGGTCATCGTTCAGCTGGCCCGGATTAGGGAATACCACGATTGCTGTATGATGCCAGTCAGGTGGCATTATGGCTTTGGCAGCTGCAGATACAATCACACCCAGCATGTGATTGCGGTGTTTAGGCATGTATGTGATAAAGAACTCAAAAGGGAACCCATTGGGCCATTGGCTTTGCCAGTGTTCAAATCTGGCACTGCGAGCGATACCTCCTCCCCGGTGAGTTCATTGTCCAACTGCCTCTGGGCTGCATGGGAGAGAACCCTAAGTGGCAGGGCGTGTTCAAAGTCCTCCATCTGTGTCTTGATCAGTACTTCCTTTACAGCATAGACTTTCCCAAGATGGGAGGACAAACAACTGGCAATTTCCCCAGACTCACTGAGCAGTGCTACGGACCAATGCATGATCTTTGGGACTGGAGGAGATCGGGGGATGCCCTGGCACAATCTATGGAGCATTTGGCTCGATTTGTCGCCTCATTGGTAGATGCGGATTTGCGAGGCCTGCCACGCCTTACTAATCAGTTTGGTGGTATTGTTGCTGTGTTAATGTGAACTGCCTGTGAGCGGTTTGGCCATCATGTTAGCAGCCTAATGTGTCTAATTCTGTGATCCTATTCTCGAGGTCTTTCAGCTCCTGCCACCAACTCCATCGCTCCCCTGCACGGTGGCTAATGTCTGCCTCGCATTAGCAGGGGTTTTAGGGCCTCCCATAAGGTCTGTGGGGATGTCACGAAGACTTATTATGTGTAAAGTAATCGGCAATGGAGCGTTCTATATGTGGTCGTTAGTCATGGCTCTGGAGGTGCCTGGGCGACAGATGCCAAAAGAATGCTGGGCACCGATGACCCACTCGGAGATCCAGGACCAATGGAGAGTGATCGGATAAACCTCTGGGTAGTACTATAATAGCGGATACTCTATGGAGATGTGAATGTGAGAGCAGGAAGTAACTGAGTCAAGAGCACAAGCCATGGGCTCAGAGAAGAATGTGTAACCCAGCTGAGTCGTTATGTACTCCCCAAACATCAGTCAAGCCCAGAGCTGATATGAAGTAGGATAAGTGAGTTGCACCCAACTCCTAAGGCTGCCCTGTGGTCACCATCTATCCATAGCCAGGGCCACTACTCTGTTCCAGTCGCCACTGGTACAGTGAGTCAGTCAGGCAATCCACTCCATAATCCCCTATGAAGGATTGTCTGAGGGGGTATATACACTTATCAGTGTGAGAGGTTTTCTGTATAACATCCCTATAACAACCATAGTGGTGTGTTGAAAGGGGATAGTCTGTTTGATCAGCACACCCGTGCCCCTTGAACCCTGAGTGGTATATCTGGGTGCATCCCCATCTGACTTAGTAAGGGATTTACTTCCTGACAAGGTAAGTTTCTTGTAAAAGAAGGATGTCCGTCCCCGCCTTCTTTGCCTGTCTTAGGACTGCTTCTCTCTTAATCGAGTAGGCCGTTGTCATTCCATGACATCACACAGAGGTGGTTAACCCAGTCATGCTGTCTAGGGGGACAGATGTCCGGGGCTTGTGGCGATGTGTGGTGATGCATGTGGGTGGGAGGTACGGAGGAGAATGCGCCAGGCAGGCATGAGAACACAAAACTAAACAAAAGCAACATAAAAAACACAGTATCTAGGATGAATGTGCAGTTATGGTGAAAACTGATTCCTCGACCCCCAAGCACCTATAGTTCGAGAACAGGAAGTATTTGTTGCGGGGTAGACCGTACCCAGATCCCAAAGAAGAACCTCACTCAGTCTTCCCCAATGGATCCCCATACTCAACATTAACTAATTGTTTGGGAAAAACTGGGACGTGCAGTAAGAAAATGTGCCTTCATAAGGAGAGGATGCACGGATGGCGTTAAGGAGGGCCCACTCTTCTACAAACCGCACTGAATTATGGTTTGGCCATTTCCGCTGCAGGCATAACCACCCCTCCACCCACCTGGGTGATTGACTGTCAGGATGTGTTTCATGAGGATGCGGCATGCAACTTGAGGCAGGCACTCTTCAGAGCCACCCTCCTATAAGGCATGAGTAATCAGGCAGGGTCCCCTCCCTTTCACTTCAGACCTACATGGGCGCGGAAAACAACACAAGAGCACAGAGACCACTGGAGAGCCCTAACGTCACTGCCTTGGTGCCTCCCCCACTGCCGCCAGGGGCCCGCAGCACGCAAGATCCTCACTGATGCATAGGGTTATGGAGGGGTGGGCAGGCAGGCGGACAAGACAGAGAGACAGACAGACAGAAAGACATGCCGAGTTGCAATGTTCAACCGGGGGTCCACGTGCCACCCCGACCCTGGTGCACAGGTAGGTGATGGAGGGTCGTCCGGCACCCCACGCCAGTGGTATCTCCACTCAACCCGGGGCTCTGCACACTCTTTCACTGAACATTACCTGCAGGAGGTGTGGTGTCGCTCCTGTCACGTGGTCTCTCTCTCTCTCCCTTTCTCCTGTGTGACAGAAGTCGTGGCCAATTATTGTGACCGCTTCATCAGAGACCTCACGACCCGGACGCAAAATCTCTGAGAACTCACTAAGAAGTCAGTGCGGTCGGCATAGGGTCCCAAGCAGGAGGCTGCTCTTCAGGCCACTAAGGACTACCTATCTTCCAACACCACATGAGCATATTTTTACCCCCGGAAGGATACCAACATAGCTGTGGACTCTGGTCCTAAAGGATTGGGGCACTACAGATGCAACGATCCACTGAAGATGACAAATGGGTCCCTGCGGCCTTCGCCAGTCGTTCTCCAACTAGCATATTCTCAAATTGAGAAGGAGGCAATAGCCATCTGTGGTAACTGGGCTGTATCTAAGAGGGTGACTGCAGTGACAATGTAATGTCACTGCTGTCAGGCTATTGTGTCATAGGTGGGCCTGGAATGTTTAGTTATGAAATGTTAGAGCAGTTATTGATTTAAGTTGCTGGGAGATAGATGGGATATTCCTTTCCTCTTAATAAACTTCAATTCAACTTCAACTTGGCTTCAAGACCATCTTTATTGGATCATCTATTAAGAATCCTACACTGGCGTAGTCGGCAGCTCGAAGAACCAGCTGAAGTGAAGGAAGAAACCCAACAAACCACAAACGGGCTTCCAGCTTTCCTGAGGACATTCCTCCCTGTTCGATCACTGGGAGGTACTGTCATGAGTTATTGTATTTAACTTTTATCGCACTCATTCTGGTGTTGCTATGAATCCTTCACGGCTCTATTATCGTGGCTGCATGGTTTGCCCTTTTTCTTCCGGTGTGTGAGACGAAAGAGACTCGGCTGCCTAATCACAACATATGGGCCGAGAGAGACTTTACTAACACACACCTCAGCGCACTTATCCCACGATCTCTTCAGATTTCACGGTTGCAGGCGCACCTTCCCTCCAGCTGCGTGTGTAAAGAATTCTGGCACAGGGCACATGGACGGTGGAGCACAGCGGCAGGATCTCTGCAGTTTCAAATCACGTCTTGCAGCTTCCATTTCCCGGTTGTGCCACCCTTCTCCTCAGACAGTGTGCATACTGGATTCCAGCAGTTGGCACAGGAGGGGCAGAGCACAGTGGCCTCTTGGTATGGGAAGTGTGGTGAGTGCAGAAAAGGTAGAGTGCTGACTTCTCACACCTACGCTTCCTTTGAGCTGGTTCAGCTAGAACGCTAACTGACTCACGTAGTCCTCTGTGTCCTTTGTGACTAGTAATATCAAGCAAGCCTGTCTGCATGATGCTTATTCAGTGACAGGAACATTGTATTGATTATATTGAGCGTGTTTTAGTCTGTTGTACCTCCTACGTTCTGCCTGTTCAGTGACAGGCACACTACTTTGCACAGTTGGTTTTAATGCCTGTTCCGTGACAGGCACACTACATCGCGTTGTGTCACTAACGGACACACTGCATCATATTGCATGGAGGTACTCTCCCACTCTTTGCCCTTTCAGTGACAGGCACACTGTTTTGCAAAGCTGCATTTAATTTCTGTTCAGTGACAGGCACACTACATCTTATTGTTTGATTTAAGTCTACTTATCTTTTGTTCAGTTATATTACCACATGGATTTGTAAAATTTATGTAGTTGTTTACTGGTTCTTTTGCAGCGTACTTTATTTAATGTTGAGCTCTCCGCTGACACTCCGGTATAAACATTTCTTTGCTGTGTGTTACTAGTGCAAGGTGGAAGTGCTCACATAAGATTATTGTTATTTGCTGCTTATTAGTCTTACAATATCTGGCTTGGATTAAGCTACAAAGCAAAACGTCACTGCCCCCCTTTCTTTCTGACGACACCTGGTGAGCCTATCATAAGGTGGCAGAAATTGAAGAAGGTTTTTGATCGGTATGCAAAGGTTTGTGGAGTGTTGAACATAGGTCAGCTCTTCTTCTGCACTGCTTGGGGTCAGAAGGAAAGGAAATCTTCGATCATCTTCCAGAACTACGAGATGCAGAATCTGAAGTTTTGAATGAGTATGAAATCTGTATAAAAAACTGGATAAGCATTTTTTACCAAAGGTCAGCACAATACTTGAGAGATACCACTTTGCAAGGAGAATGCAAACTGGAGGCGAATCAGTTGACGGATAACTGACTCAACTGAGAAAACTAGCGTTGTCTTGCAAGTTTGCGGATCTTCTTGAGGAGCAAATTACAGACCAATTCATGTTGGGCTGCGTAACGGAGAAAGTAAGAGAAGAACTGTGGATGAGAGATGAACCTTCTTTAGATGAAGTAATACAGGTTGCAAAAAGGGCAGAACATTCTTTGAAATGTGTTGCTACAATTAAAAATGGAAAAGACCTAACGGTACAAGTTGTGAAGGAGAAACTTAAGAAGCCTGTTGGTAAGAGTGATGATGGGGGGGTGAAGTATAAAATGACTATACGCAAGTGTTACAGATGTGATAAAACAGGCCATTAGGCAAAAACATGGGGTGTCTTGTATTGAAGGCGGTTTGCTCAAAATGCAATAAAAAGGGGCACTTTGCTATTGTGTGTAAATCAAGACCCACCAATTCGAATGTAAAGTGTGTCGAAACTGATGAGCACCAGGTTGAGAAAGATGTTGAGCATGGACAGATTATTTTACAGGTTGGGAGTGCAAAAGGGAAAGGGAAATTTTGTCCTAGTGATACCATTTTGTTGGAAGGAAAGTCAATAAAAGTTTTATCTGATTCTGGGGCAAAAATCACTATTGTGTCTAAGAAATTCTTTCAAAACAGTCTTGAATGGAAAATTGAACTACATATACCTGATCTAAATCCATATGCCTATGATGGTGAACCCATAAGGTTGATAGGGTACTTTGTTGGGTTGATAGAATATAAACAACGTTACGTGTTAGGAAAGATATATGTCCCGGAGAAGGGAGACAGTATAATAGACTGGTTTCATCAAGGGGTTCTGCGGGTAATGTTGGACCCCAGTGGTGAGTTCCCTATTTCGTTAAAGGAGAGAGTGAATCAGGTCATAAATAACACATGCAATGCTGGTGGAGGGGAATGTGAGGTTAAAAGATCCTTTCCCAATGCGTTGAGGGAAGAACTTGGGTGTCTGAAAGGATTTCAGCATGAGATACGCTTATGTGCTGGAGCAAAACCAGTATGCTGTAAAGTGAGAGGGGTTCTGTAGTAAACTAGTTCTTCTCCCAACATGGCCACTACACCTTTCTCTATGTTTCCTCCTACTAAGCCTCCCAGAATGCCTGTGTACATTCTATGTTGTACGTGGAGGTTCCACACTTGTCAGTTGGGGTCTGGTCAGCTGGCGAGGTGTGTTGCTCTGCTGTAACTTAATAAACCTAACTTATAACTATCAAGAAGTGTCCTGCTGTCTACCTGAACTTACATACAACATTTTGGCGACGATCTTGGCTGACCAGACCAGACAAGCAGACTAAGAAGAACACCGCAGCACGAGCAGCACCTCGCACCAAGAACCCAAGAAGACGTTTCACTCAAGAAATAAGGAGTAAAGAAACCAGAAACCTGTGAAACGCCAGCATGTATTAAGAAACCAAATAAAACCAAAAGAAGATATGAAATCAGTTTGCTTCCAGTAACTTAAGAAGAAAACTGCGTAACCGGAGAAACGCTAGAAGATTTTGAAAAACGGAATTTAATGTAGTGTGAAACTAGCTACTGCCAAAACAACTCACACGTGTGAAGTTCCAAGGTTCCTGTCACACAGTAACGGAAATCAATAGAGCAAATCGGCTCCATGTTATATGAAAAAAAAATATACATACGAAGGAAAGACTAATTTGGAGGTTCTGGGCACAATGCTCTGTGAGGTGCTAACTGTTTGCCATCAAGAAACATCTCCGGTTGGTGACTGGTGAGCATTTCTGTACTTTCACTATTCTTTTAGTGTCAATGTGCCTCCCGTCCGTACCCAGTCTATCTTACCGTTGGTCCTGTTGAGAGATCTTCGTGTAGCGCTGTTTTCCTCTCACTGATGACGTCGTGGAATGTCCGTCTGTGTTAGCGGAGGAGTAGCACGCTCTGTGTTCACGTAGTGTGTTCAGCGTCACAACAAAGGAAGTGTCTTGGGGAAACCTTTTCAGTGTGTCATCGCGCAACGTCAAACCTCACAGCGTAACGTCAGGAAGCCATCTTGAAGTTTTTCTTCTGTTGTATTTTGGTCCCTATGGTAACACAAGTTACGGGATCACTTCATTTCTTTGCTGTTGCCTGGCGCGAAGACTCGCTTCACTCAAGTGGGGCATTTAGAACTGTACTCGAGCTGGTTAAAATATAGCTGTAGGTGGAGTTACCAAGTTTGCTAGATTCACTGAAAGCGCTAAGGGATCCAAAGTAATTAACCAAGATAGAACAGCCCGGTGTCAAGCTTGTTGTGAGACTTGTAATGTGAAACTGTTCTACATTTAGAGTGACATCTAGTGGATCTTGTACGTATAACAGAGAACCTATCAGAAAGTCAAAGTGGTTTTATGAAAAGTTGAACTGTCACCTCTTCAAAAGTAATAAAGAAGGGATATCTGCACCGGTCATAACGGTATTCTTATGCAATCTCCTGCTCCTAAGCGTGAAGAGGCTGTATTTAGTGTTTTGAGTACTGTAGTTTCCCATGATCAAGGAGCAAGGTATGCAAAGCTTTATGGAAGTGGAATAGTCTCACTTGAAGAACACGTTTAGTCTGACTTGAAGAACACGCAACTTGTTTAATGGACTCAGTTTATAGTTGACTCCGGAAG
The DNA here is from genome assembly GCF_964204655.1 of Triturus cristatus. Taxonomy (NCBI): domain Eukaryota; kingdom Metazoa; phylum Chordata; class Amphibia; order Caudata; family Salamandridae; genus Triturus; species Triturus cristatus. The sequence continues at coordinate 536,430,212 of NC_140582.1, forward strand.
ATACCTTTTTAAATTGTATCTCATGTGTTAAAAATAAAATAAAACATTTGTTTGCAAGAGAGATTGAAGCGCATGGACTACTGAAGCACTTAGGCCGTATAAGAGCACGTAGAACTTGGGAACATGGTGAAGAACTTGGAAGTGAGTGCAAGAGTCCAGATGCGGGTTAGAGCATCTTGAACAGGGACAAGCGGCTCACAAATAGTAAATGTGTTACACAAAGAGCTCAGTGAAAAGAGTTCAATTAAGGGAAAGCGAGCCCATATGCGGGTTACTGGACCCAAACCAGGGACAAATGTCCTACAACTGGAAACTGGTCCTAACCTTCACTGAGAAGCAATATGAGGTCAATATTTTCAGAACCAAAAGGGGTCAAAGGTATCCCAGAACAAGAAAGGCCCCGGTGTCGGAAAAGGACAAAAGAGTGGACAAAGGCCGTCCCAGAACAGGGTGTGGGAAAATTCGTTCAAGAGGGGACAAAGGTCGTCCTAGGTCAAGAAGCAGTAAACTCATCCAAGAGGGCACAAAGGTGTTTCAGAACAAGAAGTGGACAAAATTTGTCCAAGAGGGGTCAAAGGTATCCCAGAACAAGAAAGAGACAATGGTCGTCTAAGAAGAGACAAAGGTCGTCCCACAACTATCAATGGACAATGGTTGTCCAAGAGTAGGCAAGGACTGGACAAAGGTCATTCTTGAGAGCACAAAGTCTATGACTGGTATGGCGATCAGAGGTGGGTCAGCGGACCCAGAACAGGGTTTTACGTTCCACTTCTGGATGCTGGTCAGGGAGCTCTCTACCCTGTCTGTGAACCAGGAGGGGACAAATGTTCCGAAACTTAAGGTTAAAGAAAAAATAAAAAAAATAAAATCAAATTCTGAGGTGCTCGATCAGAGCAATGGATCCAATAGTTAAGGAAGAGGTCAAGAACTGGTTAGAGGGATCCAGACCAGACGGGACTTCTAGTTAAAATTATATTTTAAAGTTAACCTTCATCTTCATATTCGAGCGCAAAACAGGTCGAAGAAAGTGAACTGTCTCTTTATGTTTCTTTTGCTGGTCAAAGTCTGATAGGAGAAAGTGGTCTGATTTTTCCTGTTTTGGTCTGTCTAAGGGGAGTAGGTGGTGGTGATACCTATTAGTTGTTTTGGGTGGTGTGTTTCACCTCACATTTCACTCTCAACGCTCTTTGCCCTTTAACGCTCGTTTATCTCTTCTATCTTTATTTTAGTTTCTATTATTGAGAAGGAGGATGGGTATGTATTACATTTCTAGATGAAGGAGGAGGATGTGTAGTTAACAAATGTTCTTCCTCAACATGGCCATTTGCGGCGTTTTGTCTTTTCTAGATAAAGGGGGAAGATGTGTAGTAAACTAGTTCTTCTCCCAACATGGCCACTACACCTTTCTCTATGTTTCCTCCTACTAAGCCTCCCAGAATGCCTGTGTACATTCTATGTTGTACGTGGAGGTTCCACACTTGTCAGTTGGGGTCTGGTCAGCTGGCGAGGTGTGTTGCTCTGCTGTAACTTAATAAACCTAACTTATAACTATCAAGAAGTGTCCTGCTGTCTACCTGAACTTACTTACAACAGGTTCCCATAGCAATTTGAGATGAAATGCAAAGAGATCGAGAAACTCAAAAAGGGGGTATTATTGAAGAGTGGCTTGCTCGGGTGGTCTCAGCTCGCAAGGCTAATGGCAGTCTAGGCCTTTGTGTTGACTTGAGGCATCTCAATAAGAGTGTGATAGTTGACAAGTATCCCCAGCCTAATATATCAGAATTATTGATTCTAATTGGTGATGCGAACGTTTTTAGCACCATTGATCTGGCGTCTGCCTACCACCAGGTGGAAGTGAAGGAATTCTCCAGGGATCTAACGGCTTTTATCACTCCGTTTGTAACATTTGGATTTATCAGGATGACGTTTGGGTTGATTTCGGCAGCATCAGTCTTTCAGCAAACCATGGAGAGAGTTTTTAAACGTTTAGAGGGTCTGCGTCTATCAAGATGACATCCTTGTGTTTGGGAAGAACGAGGAGGAGCATGGGGTGCGCTTGAAGAGTGTTTTGAGAAAGCTTGATGACTGAAATCTAACCATTAAGGCAAAGAAATGTCATTTTACCACAAACACCATCAATTATTTGGGACACACCATCTCTGGAGAGGACATAAAACCTAAGGCTGAATTGGTGAATACGATTTTGCACATGAGTTCCCCTAAATCTCGAGAAGAGTTACTTACGTTTCTAGGGATGATAGAATGTAGAAAATTTCGTGGAGTTGAGTGCAAATATGAGGAGACATTTGCTCATAAAGGGTGAGGTGTGATTGGAATGATGTCTGTGAGACAGAATTCACAGTTTTGAAGAAGCTTAATATGGCTCCTAACCTGAAGAGATTTGATCCCACTAAAGAATCGATAATCACCACGGATGCCAGCCTCAAAGGGCTAGGTGCAGTACTACAACAAAGAGGGAGTGAGTGTCTTAATAACATCATATTTGTGTTGCGTAGTTTAAAAGAGGCGGAGTCTCGTTATTCAGCGATTGGTCAATTAGGAAATTAGGGAAATATTTGTGGGGTACGAGATTTGAGATCGGGACTGATCACAAACCTCCGTGAGACTTTTAGTAAAAAAGGAACTGATCTAGTGTCAGGAAGAATAACAAGGTGAGTCATTGCTCTACAAGAATTTGAATTTGTTGTGACTTAATAACAGGGATTGCGAATGGAGTAGCTGACACTTTGTTGAGGTTTGTTGAATGTGAGTGTGATGATCAAGAGGATTCGGAAATTGGGTATGATGAGAAAGAATTTGTGTGTATGATTGGCAATGGAGTTGTTTTGGAGATTCAGTGGCTTGAGGAATTGGTGGCTGATCCTTTTCTCTTAAAGGTTTTGTCATTGGTGAAGAATGGGTGGCACACCAAGAGGAAAGTCTCTGAGGAAAGCAAATTGTTTTGGGGAGTCAAAGATGTAACATGTGGTGATCTTCTGTTTCAAGGCACTAGGTTGGTGCCCCCTGTTAAACTTCAGAGTAGGCTCATTGAATTAGCTCATGTCTCACATTTGGGCATGCCCAAGACAAAAGAAAGGTTAAGGTCGGCATACTGGTGGCCTGTCATGGGTCTACAAGGGGAGAGGTTAGTGTGAGACTGTTTGCCCTGTTTGAGGAGTGAAAAATCTAAGATGGTGACGGTTCAGCCCATGGATCCCAGAGAATTACCTCTGGGACCGTGGAGGGGAATTGCTTTGGACATTCTTGGTCCCATTGGTGGAGGTGGACAGCAGTATTATGTGTTAGTTGTCATGGATATGTTCTCTAAGTGGCATGAAGTATGTTTGACGGTGGGAGTGGAAACCAGACATGTACTAACATTTTTGGAAAAGTTAATGGCAAGAGAGAGGTATGCAGAGGTTCTGTTGACTGATAATGGTGTTGAACTAGTCTCATGAGAAATGGAAGAATTCTTGAGGAGACATAGCATAAGACACAAGAGGTGTGCTCTCTATCATCCGGAAACCAATGGCATGGTGGAGAGGTTCCATAGGGTTCTTAAGGAGACCACTAGGACAGAAAAAAACAGTGGTTTGCATTGGAAGGATGAAGTTGAAAAAAAGTGGAAATGTACAGGTTGACACCGCATAGCACAACTGGGAAATCTCCTTTTGAGCTGTTCAGGGGTAGGTTACCCAACACCATGGTGGAGACAGCATGGGTGAGAAACTTGGAAGGAGTGGTGAAAGGGAATGTGCTTGGAAGGAGTGATGATGGTTGACGAAAGAGAGAGTTGGATAAAATGCTAAAAAGAAAGCAGAATTTTGAAAGCAGTAAAGCGGTGAAGTGGACTACAGTTGTGGTGGGAGACACGGTTGTGATTAAACATCCAGGTTTGGGTGGAGGTTGTCCCAAATTCTTAAAACCCATTAGAGTCATCAAACTGTTTGATAATGCATTAAAAACACAGGATCACCGCATTTGGAATCTTGGAAGAATGGTGTGTAAGGGTCCGGAGTCTCTCGAGTCTCTTCCTGAGAAAAAGGAGGTGAGGTGAACGGAAAAGGTATGGATGGAGATGAAGTGAAAGGTTTCGTCGAGGATTAGTAGGAAACCCTTGTTCCTGATAGATTTTGCATAGTGATTTGCTTGCGTACATTTTTCATGGGCTTTGCAGTGCATTATGTTTTTTTTTTCATCTAGTAGGGTAATTAAAAACATTTTTTTAAATTAATGTACACCTGCTTTTGTAGTTTTTTATGTCTCACCTGATCCAGCGCATGCGCTGACCTGGCCGAGACATTTAGTGTACAGGTTTTGAAAGTGCTGCCACACGGCCTAGCGCTTGCGTTCACGCGAGCGTGCACACGCGCAGCCGGCAGCTTTCAGCGCCCAAGGTGCCATCTGGAGCTTTCACTTTTTCCGCTGCTGCACGTGCAGCACTCGCGTATTTGGCGTTGCGCGCGCACCCCTGCTTTCATTTTTACCGTCTTGTTCTAATGTTATAGGGCGATCACTAACTTGTCATCGGGCCGCTCAGTCAGTGCTTGGATCGCGATTACTCTCACTTTTGCGCCGCCACGCTCTTGCATGCTTTTTTTTTTTTAGCGCGATTACTTTCACTAACTTGTCCTCTCTTGTAGAGCAACACAATAATTTTTTAACGAAAACAATGCAGTAAGACCCTTGATTTGGCATTTGATACAAATGGTACAAAGCTGAGAATGGTGCAAACTTGTTTGTACACCTTGGGCAGGAAACCTTGAAGAAAAGCAGCACCCACAGCTGCATGAGCATGCTCAGCAGGTTGGGCAATACAATAATAATGCTCAATTACCTCATTCAAGCTATCAAGATAACCAGCAGCATATTCATCTTTATTCAGTTTACAGGTGCTAATTTTGGCCCAGTCAGTCTAGACTTACCCCCTCCATGTCAGTATTTACCAGTGTTTTTGTGCAGTTGTTGGAGCAGCTGCATCAGCTGGGCCTGTTGATGCCAATTACGCTTTTCTAACAACTGCTCTTTAACTCAGCTTGGAATGATAAGACACAAATTTTGTGAAACTGCTGTTTGTTGGTCACTAGGGGGGCGGGCGGGCTGGGAACTAAGGCACATGGCAGTGGCATGGCCCCCTGTCCTGCAGCTGGGGCACTCTGTAAAGGGAGGAGGGCATCTGTGAGATGACATGAGGCTTCTTGGGAATTATCACTGCCTTTCTCAATACAGTGGGATGTTGAATATTGTGGGGGGTTTCTTTCAAGTCTCCCGCTCTCTGTCCGAGGAGATGCCTCCGACTGTCCCAGGTTATAGTCCGGGTATCTCCCCTTTCACTTCACTCTCTCGCATCGCCGCTGCATGGCTCTGGAGGCGCGAGTGTTACAGCCTCTTCTCTCACACCCACTGGGCCATCCTCTCTCACTTGGCCTGGTGCATTTGCCTGGGTATCATTTGATGGTGCCCCTTTTGCTGGCTGTATCGCTGCTGCTGCTTCTTACTGGGTAGCAATGCTGGGGCGTTCCTGTTCTCACTGGGTGAACTGAAAACATCTTACATCCCCTTCTTTTCTTCTGATAGTTCTAGTTTCTCAGGTGCCACTTTGAGAAAATAAATAATGAGGCCTAGTAGCAGGGGTGCAAGCATTAATCCTGTCTCTCCAGTGGGATATTTGGTTTTGAAGCCTCTCGTGTGTCCCTTTCAAGCCCTGCATCTGAGACTCTTGCTTGTGTCTGTTGGCTTCCTCATGCCAATGTATGAAAACCGGCCATTGCTCAACATCAACCTTGCTTTTGGGCTTATTTAATCTTTTCCTTTTATTATTTATGCATGCTTGTTCACAGGTGCGTTCTTCTGAATATGGTTTCATGCCATCTTCATGAGTGAGTCCAACCCACTGCTTTATATACCCGCGTGTGCTTTTTCAAAACTGGAGGTAAATCGCATAGCTGGGAGTCCCTTTACCTGGGGCTGGCTTGGGTTTTGATATTTTCACCCCCAATTTCCCTGACTACGCCCTCATTCACACTACTCGAAAGATGAAGTGTCCGCCAGCCTCATGCCCTAGCTCATCCTGCAGAGAAGGTGAGGTAGCAGGGTGGGGGATCTTTCCCATCTGTTCTCATGGACGGAAGTAGAAATGGCCTTTCCCGCTTGTACACGGACACCCTTGTTTTTGAAATCTCCAGCCCTTTGAGGCGTGCAGAGGTTCCACGGTGCTAGGGTATTAGACATCCCTCTTTCATTAATGTATTCATCCCCCAGGAACGGTGCTAGGGTATTAGGCATCCCTTTTTCATTAATGTATTCATCCTGGAGAGAAGTGCTCCACATCATCACACTCTAGTGAGAAAGAGAGCGCCCAGAGAGAGCCTGCAGGAAAGTTTCCAGTACTGCTGAGGTGCACGTTGGTGACTGCTAGAGGCATGCGTGCTACGCACAATATAGAAAGAAAAGCATTAGCAAAGCCAATATGTCTCGCTTTTTGGACCGTATAAGTATTTAGTTATGCAGCAGAATATACCCTTGGCGCAACAACACCAACTGTTGCATGGCTAAACACTTATAAGGTCCCAAATGCGAGACCTATTGGGTATGTCAATGCTTGTTTTTCTTGTACATAGTTTAGTCTGTTGTATTGTCGTGTAGTTCCTATATTACCTATACAGGAGCTGTGCGTTCCGGATAACAAACTGTGGGTTTGGTGGCAGACTGGCTCTGAGCACCCCCACCGAGAATGTTAGCTCACAGTGCCACTAGAATCTCCTCTTATCGGGGAGAGAGTAGTTTCTGGCAACCTTAGAACATGACAACCCTGATCCCCCAGGACCGTGGAAACAATGTAGTACTCTTTGCTCAGTCGCTCATGCTCACTTATTCGGTCTCAGAGAGTTACACAGAAGAAACAGTTGGGCGTGTTAAAATAAGAATTTATTGCACAGTTGTTCTTCTAGTATAAAATAGATGTGCTGCAACAACCGTTAAACAGTAGCAGATATATATGATTAGCAGTACAGTGAAAATAGAAGGATAGTACAGTTCTACCATCTTGCAATAATCATGAATACATACATGAATATAAAATGCATGATAAAAGTGCACGTACTCCTACAATACCTATCTAGATGTACCTAAGTGTACCTAGCATGGGAGTAGGCGTGAAGCCAAGAATCCCTCTAGGATTTAGTCCAACCCCATTACCTGAAGTGAGAGAAAGTGGGACCCTGTCCTTGTCTAGAGTTGGACACCCCGCGAGGGATGTTTAGACCACTGTCAGCTGGAGCATCTGCATGCAGGAGCAACAGCGTCTCTGGTCAGTGTGTCGACCTGGAAGTCGTGGTTCCCTCTACCAACCCTAGCAAGATGTACTGTATTTATACCAAAAGTATCGAGGGTTTCTTTGTCCCTTGTTTCTTGTATTAAGCCATTGTTGGATTTGAGGATGACGTATGGGATGAACCTTGTATGTAGATATTATGCAGGTGGTGTGTAGCCCATGCCTGGTTTCCAAGAACCCTCATGAATATTCATTTAGCACTCTAGGAGTCCATTGATGAAGTTAAAAGACGCTATTGTTCAGGGAAAAACCCTCCTTCTGCACCCAGGACCAGAACTAGGGAAAGGTTCAATCCCGAAGGCTCCTTACTCTGTAGTAGAAGGGAGGTAATGTAGGTGAAGGTGTATGTTATTACCTGGGCCTATATTAGGGTATCTATATGAAACATAACAGTATGATAGGAGGAAGGTGTGTGGTAACTGGGCTGTATCTAAGAGGGTGACTACAGTGACAATGGAATGTCACTGCTGTCAGGCTATTGTGTCATAGTTGTGCCTGGAATGTTTAGTTTTGAAATGTTGGAGCAGTTATTGATTTAAGTAGTTGGGAGATGGATGGGATCTTACTTTCCTCCTAATAAACGTCAATTCAACTTCAACTTGGCTTCACGACCATCTTTATTGGATCACCTACAGAGAATCATACACCATCCACTGCGGATGTCACCATTTCCACCTTTGTGCATACGGAAATCCGTTCACTGTGACGACAGATCACAAACCGCTACTACCTCTATTCAAAGGTACTGCTGCGAAGGCACCTCTGCGGATTGAGAAGTGGATACTCCAACTCCAGGAGTAGAATTGTACCCCAGAGTAACGACTTGGATCTCACATCCAGGTGGACGACCACTCCGGCAGAAGACGACGACGCAGACAAAACTGAGGAATATGTACGATATGTGACTGATCGATCACATCCTAGTCCACTTTCTGTGGAGGTCCTATGCCAAGCTACTAGCCAAGCTGAGTGCCTTCAAAAGGCTCTTGAGACATTGAAGACCAACTGATGGCACACTTTAAAGAAAAATTGGTCTCTACTCACCCCATTGGCCCGGTGAATCTTCAGTCAGGAGTTGAGTGCTGACCCAAATGGGTGCCTGTTGAGAGGACTTTGGGAGTCTCTCAGATGGGCACCTAACTCTTGTGATGATCGATGACTACTCCAAATATCCTGAGGTGGGTATTATCTCGCCCTTAAGTGCCAGCGAGGTATTGCCAAAATTGGAGAAGATCCTGGCCACCCATGGTTTGCTCTAGGAACTGCACACCAACAACAACCAGCCCTTCCAAGGGCAAGAGATGTTGTCTTATCTCAACTCTTTAGGGATAACTCACAAAACGATTACCCCGAGGTGGAAGGTTCATGAGAACTTTGAACAAAGTCATCGGATTGCCTCAGCAAGCCAACAAGGCCTGGAACGTGTAATTTATTTATTCCTACGAGACTATCGCCAGATTCCCTATTCTATCACAGGCCGATTTCCAGGGCACCTCTCATGGGTCAAGTAGTCTCGGACACAATTCCCTACCATCCAGAATGGCTGCTGGATCCAGGCAATGATCACAGTGTGTATAAATCGATGGAAGAAGTCAAATTATCAAGCTAGCCGTCGCCGAAGAGCTAAAGTATCTGGCCTGCAAGTGGGTGATGAATTAATAGTTCAAGATCGCTGCCCGGGCAGCATATTTTGGATACCTTTTGAGAGACATCCATGGACCATCGTCTCACTGCAGGGCACCCGCATCACTGCTCAACAGGGACAAGAGACCATCATGAGGAACATTACAGAATTCAAGCGTTTTCATCGGCCACGTGACTGTTCTTGAGGGAGCGGTATTGAGGCCCCTGCACTGGAGGACCAGTAGGGTGGTCTGACGGAGATTATCCAGAATGGGTGTCGTCAGAGTCCAGCCCCGATAGATCAGGTGTTCCAAGTGTGGCTGTGGTCTCCCCACAGAGTTCCTCTGACCGTGTTTCTGATCTGCAGCCCAGCCGCAATATCTGTACCCGGTATGGTCTTCGAAGCAATCCTGTACCATCCACTAGAGTGAGAGACCATCTGGTGTAAGAGGGTGTTGTTGAGTGTCTGAGGTCAGGTAATCTTCGTTTTCAGGTATGTGACTTCATTTTGTGGGTGCTACCAGTGGTACCTGTGGGACTTCCTATACAGTATTGATTGTTAAGTAGTGATACACAAACGTTGTTTGACTCTAATGTGTTCTCACTTTGTATTTTGGAAAGGAATGTAGTGTCGCTCCAGTGACCTAACTGGAGCGACCGGGATTGTTCCACTATGCCTCCAGGATATGGGTGTGTGTCCCCCTACAGGCGTTTTGTTGTTTTGGTTTGGTCCGCACCATGTGGTACGGATAGAAGCTACCCCAGCCGGGCACTGTCAGTAGGAAGACCCGTGCCAGGGAAGTATGCACCACGACACTGACTCTGTGTAATTTATTATTAGGCCGCCGGGCCTTTAATCCATTCCAACATTCCTCCTCTGGTTGTGGACCCCGGGATTGCGCACCCGGCCGCAACACAACAGGCAGGATCTCCAGAGGGCCTCTCAACACTGGCATGGGCTGATTACTTGTCCCTTGGCCTCCTGTGTCGCCCCCGAAGTGTGACAACCCCTGCCCGCTGTTATCTGCCCATCATGGTCGAGGAGCGTCCAGTCTCCCAAAATGGAGCCCCCCAGCACTGCACATGCCCCCACAGCTTTGGTGCAACTAGGGATGGCACCCCCTGACGGGGTGTGTTTGTCGAATTCTTGGCGGACGATGGGTAACCATACGGAGCTGTTCTAAAGTGTGGCTGCCATGTTCAGCTGTCAAGCCACACTCACCAGAAAGTGATTTTCCATATACATCAGTGCAGGACAAGACCTCACACTAAATTAATGAGGAGCAGCAGAATACATTTCTAATATCAACTGTGTATGTAGTAGTAACAGAATGTACACTGTTACATTCGTAGCAATCTAACTTGTTACAGAGTTTGTTCGGGTTACCCTATCGAACTTGAGCTCATTATTCCACATACAAAGCATTTCTTTTTCCTGCTCTAACCCGTAAATAAGCTATTAAGATGCATAATGTACCATAAGCTACTATTAAGTCTAAAAGGCTGTAATTTGGTCTTATTTTTGTTACACTGAAAGATGAAATCCAGCTGCAGGTCATGGGAAGACAACTTTAAGTTGTTGAAGGTACAGTGGCTAGACTTACTATAAAGGCTAATAACAAGGGAACATGGTCTTCGCAGAACAAACATTTTACATCCACGTTACTACAGGGACATAATGTCTGCACTGCTAACACCTCAATGGAAAAGCAGAACAGAACAGGTCATGCCAACTACTATCCTTTTAACAGAAGGGATGGCCTCCTGGTCAAAGAAAAAGAAAATGGCGCCTGAACATGGGCATAGTGACTGTGTAGGTGGGAAAGGATTAAACTTTCACTTAATGAACAAGCATTGGCAATGCAATAGGTCTCGTATTTATGAGAGTTTGAGCTATTGGCATTGTATATGACAATGCTTTTTATTCATGTGTTGTTTTTAAAACAGATAAATAATAGGCATTTTCATTTACAATGCCGATAGCTTAAACTCTCGCAAATGCGAGACCTATTGCGTTGCAAATGTGTGCTGCCCAGGCTTCCTATCTGTTGAAAGACGCTACATGTCTACACTCAAAGGAGGCAACCTCTCCGGGCCTCACCTTATTGAGGATATCACCTCCCGTGCCAATGAAAACAACTCCAGCCCCTCCTCTACTAGACAGCAGAACTCTCAGAAGAAACAGCATTACCCGGAAGAACCTACCACTAGAGTTGTCAATTCTAAGTGGTCCTGTCCTTCGAGTGAGGCTAACGTGGGGGCCTCTGCTGATCGTTGCGGAACGGACTGCATCAGTGGTTGTGCATTAGTGATTGACTCCTCTGAGGCAGAGGTGGTTGGAGCAGCACCCAGCCCTTCCCTTGTTTGTAGGCAGAGAAAGGCTGGTTAAATCTCCAGGGTATTGGAGGCTCGTGCGAGGCTGTCAGCACCAGCTTCTTACGTGCTATCGTGGGTGACAAGATCCCATGGGCCTTTGAATGGCAGCGCTATTTTCTTGCTACAAACAGATAGTCGGCTATAACTGGTTGGTGTTCTCTGCGGTCAGATGAATGTACTTATATGGCAGCACTGGGAAGGATGCAGAGACGACTGGGTCGCACTCGAGTCACAGTAGGTTGGTAGTTTGTACTGACCAGTGTTTTCAGCACATCGCCTCTTGAACTCATTGGGTCTTGTACCCATGCGCAAGCAGTGCATGGCCCATACTCATACGCCTTAAGGGTTGGGCTGGGTACAGTGCGATTCTGATGGTAATCTGTGGTGCAGGGATGTTTATCTCAGAGCTGGGTTCAACTACAAGCGGGCGGTGAAAGGGTTACCTTAGTTTAAAGGTTAAGATGGATTTGACTTCACTGTATGCGAGTCGGTCATTTTATTGACATTTAACTCAGTGTGGAGTTTATTGATTTTGGTGATTTATGAAGTGCGAGCGTCCCCTTTCATTTATTTCAGAACGCTGTATACAGTTCACTAGCTGATGGAGTCAGTTCAGCGTGAGCTTAGAAGCTTATGCTCGACTTGAATTTACTACGAGAAATTGTGATGTTATGTTATGTAGATTTGCATAGCGCCGTCGTTTGTGTGTAGACATTTAGGATAGCAAAGGGTTTATGTCACTAAACATGGGGGGGCGGCGGGAGTATCATGAATAGGGACAACGGGAGGGGGCAGGAACAAAGGGAATGCGGACAACGGGAGGGTGCCAGGAGCATGGTGAACGCCGACAACAGGAGGGGGGCGGGAGCTAACAAACACAACAAGAAATTTAAATGCAAGAAGAGGCAAAAGAAGTAGTGCGGGTAACAAAACATATGGCCGGTATCTAAAGGATCCATGCAGCAGGGGCAAACGCCAGGGCGGAAAAGAAACAGCCACAAGTCGGGACAAATTTACTGAATCCACCAACCAAAACTATGCCATTCAGAAAGGCAGACTAAGGGTCCAATCACAAGTGGTGGTCGTCTTCTAACTTCACAGAGACATTACAACAAGCCTCGCAAAGGAGCGCATGCGCGCTGCCTCTAGGCTCGACCTTAAAAGGAGGTCAGGAAAAAAGTAGAGTGGGTAGAACAGTGTGAACTTGTGGTTGGCTCGGCTACTAGCAATGACAGACACAAGCATCAGGGCTGCAAACCGCAACAAGCATTGGCATAGCCAATAGGTCCCGCCTTTGGGACCTTAGAAGTGATTAGGCATGCAGCATATTAGCCTGATATATGATACAAGAAGTAACATCATACCTACAACAAATCTGGACAATTGGCTTTGTCAATGGTTATTAGTTGCATAAAATAAATAAGCAGCAACTATGGCTTGTATATAATATTGAAAACACTTCCACTTAAAGCCTTGGTGACACCACGACAATGTTGCTGCTCCTGAGTTTGAAAAAGAGAAGGGAAATCCAGAGAGAAAAGGACTCTCTTTAAAGGATTTCCCTTCCCCTACAACGCTCACCTGGCATGAAGTTATGCTGCAACTTCTCCATCATTGAGAAGTGAGCAGGCGCACATCGATGTGACTGATGTCACTCCTGCTCTACAGGATGGTTTTGTGTTGTTCTACAAAGGGCAGTGCTAAGTGTCGTGTCTTATAATGAGCGAGACGTGGTAGAACGAACTGATCTGATTGAAACACAGATCAATAGAGTGGCAAAGTGGTTCACAAAAGAGCCCATCAGCTTCGACCACAGGGTCTCTCGCAGCTGTACCCTCCCATGCCCCATAGTTTGAATCAGCCTGTGATTGAGTGATTTTCTGCATGTTACAAAAATTAGCAGAATTAATAAAAACTGAATGAGTCAGTGAATTAATAAATTAACTATATTGCACGTCTCTTTAAACTAAACCATATCAAGGCACTTCCTGGTTAGGAGAGGCAGGTTCACAGAGACTAGAACGGTTTGAATTTTAAAGTGCTTTAAAGAATCCAAGTTGTTGCTGTGGAACTCAACAGCATGCGTTTTGTCGACCTTGCAACAATGAGACGCCAAGCCTGTCCCGCCTGGGCTCCAAGCATTGCTTGCCTGTGGGTGGCACTCAGATTCTTGCAGTAAATGTATTGACGGATTGAGCTGTCTCGATGGCACCACCAGTGCTGCTGACACAACGCATTGTAATCACTCCAATTACTTTTTCATTCGAGAACTTGGTGCCTTTGTCTTTTTGATGATTTATTAAAATTCAAATCACATACGTATATGTTGCATAACTAACCCTCTCCCATGGGACTCTGCAAGAGGGAGGTCACGTGAGAAAGAGGTTGGCAGGGCTTGGTGGAGGGTTCCGCCAGGCTCCTGTCTGGTGGTGCTACTCAACAGATGCTACAGATTTCTCATGCAGTCACATTAAGTGTTAGCTGCCTTCACGTTCGATAAAGCATATCACAGCCCCACGCGCTTTCACTGCTTGTTATCATTCCAGAACATCCGAGCGCCAACCTCCGAGCGCCGCGAAGCCACAATAGTGGAAGTTTAGCACTACACATATATGCTAGAAGCGATATAATTAAATTACAGACCAACATACAACACCGTCCGTCACCTGCCAAACATGTACGTCTGCTTGCAATCGCTCCGGGACGTCTAAGCGCTACGATGCCATACTAGTGAAATGTAAGCGCTACATACATGCTAGCAACTATAGCATTAAGTTACAGACCTATATGCCGGGGTTAAGGCATGGGCAATGCCCCTATCTCCTTCATGACACAATGACACTAAACTCGTATGATAGCTTTCTGTGACTAGATCGGCTCAAGTCAACGTCCTCTGGTTGAAACCGTCTCGCGCTCTACCAGAGGTAATTAACAATAAATCAATGCGCAGACATTCCTATATTCATGGCATTGGCACAGTGACAACAGTTCAGTGCAAGAAGCATGAGGATGGAGGTGGCTCGATGCCCATAGATCAGAGGAGCCTTGCCAGCTGGGCGGGTAAGGCATACCACGCTCACACAACACGCTGCCACCCTGATCAATGAACTAGGGTCGTCATTAACATTTAGAGGGGATTTAGTAACGTATTTGAGTGAGGCTTCCCTGCGAGCAGCTATTATATCAGAGAGAGTCGCGGTGCCAGCAGCCTGACCGGGCCGCTGCAGGCTGTAAGGCCAGGCTGTAAGGATGCCTTCACAGTATAACCCGCAGCTGGCACCTTAGGGCGGGAGCAAAGCGCTGACTGCAGCACGGAACCACTGTGTTTACCCCCACGAAGCCAAGTAAGCCAGTATAGAGAACAAGCAGGAAGTGGGATAAGGGAGGGGGTGGCAAATGATGAGCACTTTCGCGGCCGCTTTGATGTTCTCAGTGGCCGCGCGGCTCACTGAGAACATCAAAGCGGCCGCGAAAGTAATCAGGCAGGCTGACAAATAAATAGTGCGCGCGCCCGGCGCACATGGACTGTATTTGGAGGTCTGAAAAGCCACTAGTCTGCACTTCCAAATCCCGCCTACTAAAGCTCTCGCCAGAATAGCGCTAAAGCGCTGGCTCAGGCGAGACCTAAAAAGTAATTTCTCGATGACTTTTTTCACTAGTCTCATGGGAGGGAAATGCATAAAATGGAAGATAAAATAGACATTTAACGTTCAGCAACATTTTTCAGTTTTTCGAAGCGATAGAACTATTATTAACGGAAAGTTTGTGGATTTAATCAACGTTTGTCATGAGAGGTAAATGAATGGGCTTCTATATCTGTGCCAATAATTACTTCAGAGAGTATCCTCTTGTCATTTATTTGATTGGCACAGTACTGGCACTAATGCGCATCTGTTACTCTTGACTCTAGAGTTGATATTTAAAATTTCATATTTTTGTCACTTCTAAACGCCTCGCATGCAGTGCATGCGCTCGGAGCAATGTTATGTTATGTTATGTTATGTTACATACATTTGTAATGCGCACTGCTGCCCCAGCAAAGGGGCGTCCAGGCGCACGGCAGGTAAAAATGCAACACCACAAGCAACACAACAGAAAAGAGGAAAGAGAATGTATTAAAACAAAAAGGTTTTTAAGGCCTTGCGAAAAACTAAAAGATCATCAAGCAGGCGCAACTCTACAGGAAGGGAGTTCCAGAGCTCGGCTGCTCTGATCCGAAAAGAACGGCCACCAGCCCGACACAACCTGTATCGGGGAATCACAGTGAGTGCCTGACCCAAGGATCTCAGGGGCCGAGCAGGCACATACCAGGACAAAAGATCCGCAAGAATAGAAGGGCCTACCCCCCTCAAAATCTTGAACGCCATGCACAGCACTTTAAACTGAATTCTGGCCCGGATAGGCAGCCAGTGCAGTGATCTCAATGTGCTGGAGGCAGAACAAGAACGGGGTAGGCCAACAATGGCTCTCGCTGCAGAGTTCTGAACACGTTGGAGGCGGGTGACCTCAGCCACATTGGACCCTACCAGAAGAGAGCTGGCATAGTCCAGGCGAGATAACACTGTCGCGTGGACAATCAGCTGCCTGGTGCGATGGTCAAAGAACTTCAAAACAGGGCGAAGCGACCGTAAGATACCAAAGCAACAGGCCGCGATTTTCTTCGTGTGGCCAACGTAGCTGAGGGAGGGGTCCATCCATACTCCTAGGTTCTTTAATTCCGTAACCGGAAGGGGGGCCGGCCCCAGCTCCACAGGCCACCACCTGTCCCCCCATAGCTCCGATCTCTTACCTACAATCATGATCTCTGTTTTCTTAGCGTTGAGCTGGAGACAGTTGTTCCTCATCCAGCTCGCCACCGCCCTAAGTCCACTCTGAAACCTGGGGGCATCCCGGTCGGCATCCCCGCTGATCGTAACCGCTAGCTGAGTGTCGTCAGCATATGAGACCATAGTCATGCCCCATTGCTTGACGACCTCAGCCAGCGGTCTCACGTAGAGATTGAACAACGTGGGGCTCAGCGAGGATCCTTGCGGCACCCCCTGCTTCAAAGGATGGAATTGGGACTGGAACGGTGGAACGGCAACGCTAAAGAAACGATCGTCTAGAAAAGACCGGAACCACTGGAGGGCAGGTCCACCCAGCCCAATCTCCTCCAGGCGATGCAACAGGATAGGGTGCGAAACAGTATCAAACGCGGCGCTCAAGTCCAGTAAGACGAGCGCTGCTGTCTGTCCCGCATCCATCACCGTGCGAAGATGTTCAGCCATGGAGAGGAGGGCGGTCTCCGTGCTGTGTCCAGCACGGAACCCATTCTGGGTGGGATCCAAGATGTTAGCATGGATAAGGTGGGCAGAAAGAACTTTGTTGACATGGGCCTCCAACACTTTAGTCGGCCACGGAAGTAAGGAGATGGGCCTATAGTTTTCAGGTTTCTCTGGATCCAGGGACGGCTTCTTCAAGATGGGAGAAACCACTGCCCGCTTCCAGCTAGCGGGTACCGTGCTTGATTCCAACGAGATGTTAATCAGGGAGTGAACCACGGCCCGTCCCACAAACGACTGCTCTCTAAAAAGAGTCGCAGTGAGGGGATCAGCGGGGGACCCTGATTTGACCTGCAGGGCCAGGAGGTCAAACCCCTCTGATGTCAGCGGGGGCAGCACGTGCAAGGTGGTACCACCATAGATATTGATCGGAGGCCCTGTACAAGGGAACGTCCGATAGATGTTTTCGACCTTTTCCAGGAAAAATCGAGCAAGAGCCTCACAGTGAGAGGTGGAACCAGTCGTCGTGATACAGGCACGCTTTGCCAAAAGGTCCTTCATCACTTTAAAGATGGTTTTAGAGGGGTTGGAGCTGTTGCCAAATTCAGTAGCGTAGTAAGCTGCCCGAGCTTGGCAAACAGCCCGATGGTAAGCTTTGACGGAGGCGAGATAAAAAGCTTTCTTCCCGCTATCGTACGCCTTCCGCCAAGCCCTCTCTGCTCGCCTACACCCACCCTTGAGAGTACGTAAGGCACCATCGTACCACGGACTAAAGTCCCTGGAGCTGACTTTACAAGCGGCAATAGGGATAAGGGCGTCAAGCGCCTTGGAGATCCAGGAGCAGAACTTCTCGTAACCTGAATCAACCAGCATCGCAGGTTCTAGAGGCTCCTCGGCGAGGACACGATGTAAGTGCTCCAGCCGTAATTTACTCCATTGCCGCCTTGTAACCAGCTTTGCCGGGGGAACAATAACCATTCCTGGCAAAGGGGTGCAGATGGTAACCAAAGAGTGGTCCGTCCAGCCAAGAGGTGTAACGGCGGAGACAACCGCGTCTGCCAAATTGGTGAAAAAAGGATCTAAGGTATGGCCGCCTGAATGGGTAGACTGACGAACCATTTGCACCAGTTGAAGGGCCTCCAGGTCGGCAAGAATACCGCTAACCGAGGGGGAGGTAAGGTTCTCAAGATGTAAGTTGAGGTCGCCCAAAATCGAGAAATTAGAACAACCTACCACCAAAGAACTAACCACGTCGGGGAAGGCCGCTCTAAACGCCACATCACTCCCAGGGGGGCGATAAACCACCATCCCCGAGAGTGTAAAATGTGGGGTGACCGAGATCTTAAACACCGCACTTTCACATCCCGGAATGGTCAGACCAGACCAGCTGCCAGTGAGGCCAGGTCGCAAGGCCAGCGCAATACCCCCTCCCCTAGTAGATCGGTTAAGGGTGAAAACCGAAAAATCAGAGGGAAATGCCAAGTTGATAATGGCCACATCGTCATCCTTCAACCACGTCTCGGTGATGGCTACGATGTCCGGAGCCTCTTCCTGTATCAGGTCAAACACGGCCTGATAATGCAGCACCAGAGACCTGGCATTCAGGCTGAAGATGCGAAGAGAATGCTTGGCACGGATCTTACTGGGGGCAGCCGTAGAATATTCGTGTGCGCTCAGGGTAGGGGAATCTAAAGACCACCTACCACACGCACAGTGAAAGGGGCCTACTAGTGGGTGTATAGGGGGAAGGGTACAACTCACAATTGAACGACCAATACCCCGCAAAGTGTCGCCAGAATACACCAGCATGGTAGCGAGAGCCGAACCCGAGACCAATTCTCAAGAACCCCGCTGCGCCCTGCGCGCCCCTAGCGCGGACGGGCGCAGACGGGCAGGACTCAGGCACGACTCCGGCTAAGCGACGGCGTCCCGCTGCGCGGGAAAGGACGACTTTAAATAGGCGTTCCTTTGAGCCAAGCGAGCGTCAATACGCTCCAAGATGGCGCCCGCAAACAGATATTAAAGCCCAAAGCAAGATGGCGCCTAAAGCAGCAGCCCCGGACCACCCACGGAACCCGGACCCGCCAAGTGACGGTGTTTCAAACAAATTACATGCGGTAAGAGGGAGGGGGGGATCTTTACCCAGGTCCTGCTAAGACGGAGTGACAATAAAAGCCAAAAAGCAATAAAACAACAGTTAAAATACAGGGCGAGCAAAGCGCTCGTAACAGCGTGCTGAAGGTAGAGGCAGTACCTGACCACATGGCTAATAATAAATGGTTAACCTGAAAGGCCAAAGTAGCATGGCACAACAACTGCACCAGTGGCATACTAATCAGATGGTATGTGTGAAGATGCAGAGTACTTTTACGCCACCCACATGAGTAACTTTGAAAGCAAGCCTTAGGAACAGCCATGGCAGCCCAGAACTGCCGTGGTCAAAAAGTGCAGCCAGAGCCTACTTCTAGCATTTGCTAAGCCACTGCAAGAAGTGCCTGGAAGCCCACAAGGCCTTTATTCATAGTCTGCAAAAGCTGCATGCTAAATATGGAGTTAGCGAGTCTCTACTGCAGCAAGATTCAAGTGCTAGGATACTACAAAACATGGTGCTCTCAAACATTTTCCAAGGGTCCAAAAAGTATAGTCTGTGGCATGGCCAAGTGTCGCATTGATGCCAGCAGTGGTGGGTATAGGGGGCAGTGAAGCTTGCACATGAAAGGGACAGGGAGTTGGGTAGTTATTTTGACGGTCAAATCATAACCTTCCTATGCCTTTTCCCCTTAATTGCCATTATGTGGTAGAGGTAGGTTAGCCACAAAATCTCAAGACAGATGCCTGGATCTGGCTCAGCTCGAGGGTCTCTTGGATCGTTGAGCTCAAAAAGAAACAAGCCTTTACATGACTTTTGCCTGCCACCCTCGCTCTAATCTCATGCGCCGAGAATGAAAGACAAAGCATCAAGTTTTGATGGAAAACATGGGAGGGTAAGATATACCTATCTAGTGGAGTAATTGCAGAATAGGAAACCAGAAAACTTGGGATCAACGATCATGAATTAATAAATGCTACTAAATACAGTGATATCATTGGAAGGTCAAACGCTCTAAAAATGTTAATGAAAAAAACTCTTCAAAATTCTGGAAAAGTGTATCATATTTTTACACGTTTGTTACACAAAGTCTTTAAAAGTGAAGGTATTACTAAAGATAAGTGGTACAGGACACCTTCTTTTCCTTCACTTTAGTTAAGGTGTAAAGTATGAGATCTTTGGTCCAAGGGGAGGGAAGGTGATTCAATTTTTTGAATAACAAACCAAATATAAACTAGAAGCGACGAAGACCTTCCGCTACCTGCAGGTGTGCCATGCCTTGATGGCAACAATCCATGAGATGAGGTCCTTCCGTAAGCATTGTCATTGAAGGAGAGTTTATTAGACGATCATATGAGCCGAGGGGCGATCTCCCTTACTGATAAAAAGTTAAGTAAAACCCTCCCGATACGCTCCTTCCCATGCGTCACTGCTGGGAAGCAGACCTAGATAACCTAATTGAAGAAGACTGACATGAAACCTTAGCCTCCCCCGAAGAAGTGCAGATCAGAGCACGGCTTCGATTAGTGCAGCTTAAAATACTCCACAGATACTGTATATCTTATAATGCCATGGTCAAGATGGGTAGAATGACTGAGTCAACTTGTTGAAGGAAGTGTGGACAGGAGATATCCTTTTTAGGTCGAGCCTGGGCAGCGCGAGGTATGCTGGGAGGTACAAGGCATGCTGTATTCAGGTATGGACTTGAAGCTCCGCCCATTTCCCCACCCATCTTTTCAATTGGCTCCTGTTACTGTCCTTTTTAAATCGTTTCTTTTGATTCATGAATAGGCTTAGTAGTCCATCCTTGGTACTGCCTTGTCTGCATTTGTAACCTCCCATAAGGACTGGACCTTTTACTTGTGTTTTTACACGTTCTGCTTTATCTAGCCTGCGGGCACTGTTTTCTATAATGATTTTCCCCTATTCCCCCTATGATGTGCCTTCCTACAAAGCACGCCGCCCACTTTTATGTTTATCTTAGTAATGATGGTCCGCTATAACTATAGCTGCCGCGCTTCTTTATATATTTTATTTGTCAGTGCAGCCCACTCTAATTGTGGCGGCTGCGCTACAGAACTTTTCTTTTTATATTTGGGTGAAATCCCCTATATGGTGCTTTCACTTTAATGGTGGCTGCGCCCCTTTCTTGAGATGCTGCTCGGAGTATTCAGGTTACAGCGAGCCACTTCAAAATAAAGTGGCCAGACCACCATTAAAATGCAAGCGCAACATGGGGCGCTTTTACTAAAAAAAACATTTGTTTGACAAATTCTCTCTGCTCTACACCACTTCAGGACACACTAACAATTTTTTTTTTGTAAAAGCGCCCCATGCTGCGCTTTCACTTTAATGGTGGCCGTGCCCCTTTCTTTAGATGTGGCTCGCTGTAACCTGAATATGGCGAGCAGCGTATAAAGAAGGGGGCGCGGCCACCATTAAAGTGGTATTGCATTTGCGAAAGTTTGAGCTATTGGCATTATAAATGACAATGCCTTTTGTATGTGTGTTGGTTTGCAAAACACACAAATAAAAGGCATTGTAATTTACAATGCCAATAGCTTAAACTCGCAAATGCGAGACCTATTGCATTGCAAATGCTTGTTTCATATTATTTGGGAGTGCCCAGTAATTCAGATCTTCTAAGGCTCTGTCATGACCTGTATCAATAGTGTATGTGGAAGCGATTTTACGCCATCAGCCTAGTGGTGTCTTCTTTACGTTTGGGATGCCACAGACTTAAATCATAACTTGTGTATGAAAGCAAGGGCTGCCCTAACAAGTGGGAGAAGATCTAGGGTAGATGGAAAGCCTATAGGGGTAGCTCATGTACCAACCACATTGCGCTGTCCTCAAGGGCTGATACTATTGATCGTGCTGCGTCTGAACTACACCAACCTGTAACTAGGATATAACACAGTTTGGGACACTGTTTGGGATGAGATAGCGTTAAATGTACTTGTGATCCTCATGTGAAATTCTTGTGGTGTTCATATCTACTGCTGTCTTACTACGTGCCTAATATAAAGATGTTTAAAAAAAAAAGCATTGCTAAACCATATCGACAAAGCCAATAGCTCTTGCATAAGTTAGACCGCATGCTATCCCTGGGGCCACAGGAGGTCATCTGCCCTGTCTCTTTAGAAGCACATCCAAAGCTTGAGGAACGCAGGATCCAGACCCAAGTTCTTACCGCAAGCAGGCACAGACAGTTGGTTTCTCAATTTGTGTTTTTCTCCAAGTTGTGTTCTCAAGTCTCTGAAGTGGGAGCCTTCTTTATAGTTGTCACTGGGACTGATTGGTGTTGCAGCCAGTGTATATGGCAAGAATTTTCTATCGCTTCATTTTATCCCTAATTCGAAACACCTCCTCTATTTTTCTGTAAAACAATCTCAGAAAGCACTATTCGGAGGTTTCAAAGTTACCAATCATCCCAAAAACTATCTTATTATAATGAAAATGCCCCTTACTACACCAGCGAAAAAACCACCTCACTCTACTTCTGAGCTCATAGCATCTCTTAGGGCATCAGGAGTCAGTCTGGCTATATTGAAGGCCTTGTTGCTCACACCATAGCCCTGCTTGCTAGAAACACGTTACTATTTATATTTCTGCCTGTCCTTTGTATATCACCTGTGCTTTCCCGGCCCTCACATTCCGGATTACTATGGATGAATGTTAGTAAATAGCCTCCCATTGGTCTTCTTCCGGAGATCTGCCAGCAGGTCACCTGCTTCAAAATACTTTTTATTTTTTATTTATTGATAGCCACTACATGCCTTAAAACAGAGCTGGTAAAATTACTGTTAGTAAGGAGGAGGTAGCTAGGTAGCAGCAGCCTGAGGACTGTCCAGGACAGTTGAGCAAATACAAAATAAAAAATCATCTTTGGTGCACATTTGCCCAAAATGTATTAGCACCAGTGAATTTGATTTTTGATAAATATAATGCTGCTAAAGGGATTTTTGTTGCCGTTCGCCAAGTCAACAGCTTAAAAAAGCATGCCGATTAAATAGACCACAGAGAAATGCTCGTCGGCTTGTATAGATGAGATACGGCCCGAGGACCGCTTGCGGACCTCATGAGCTTTACATGGAGCTCCTTCGTGAACAGCAGCTCTGGACAGATGTTTACTTGACAGAGCAACAACATCTAGAAAGCTGTCAAACGGACAAGCATTAGATATATCAATAAAGTCCCATTTGACAAAGCCCGGTCTTTTCCTCAGCATGGCTAACTGTTCGGAATCTCATAGTGGTGTTACATGGGTAATCCAGCCTTCACAACCCAAAAGTTAGTAGGGTAAGGAGAGTGGCGTGGAGTGTTGTAGAGAGGAGTGTTATGAAGTGGCATTGAGTGGCTTACAGTAGAGTTGAGTGGCGAGGAGAGATGTGAAGTGGAGTGTCATGGAGTAGTGTGGAGTATCGTGGAGGAAGTAGAGTGTCGGAGCAAAAGGGCTGAGTAGAGTGTTGCAGAGTGGAGTGGCATAGTGTGTCCTGAAGTGGTGTAAAGCAGAGTGGAGTGGTGTACAGGGTGTTGCGTAGAGTGGATTAGAGTGTTGTAGAGTAGAGTGGCGTAGAGCGGAGAAGATTGTCATTGAGTGGAGTACTGTGTCATAGAACAGTAAACTTGCATGGAGTGGCACAGAGGGAGTTGCATAGAGCGTTGTAGATTGGAGTAGTGTCGTAGAAAGGCATAGAGTGGACTAGAGTGCTGTAGAGTGGAGTGGCATAGAGTGTCTGTGGAGAAGAGTTTAAAGGAGAAGAGCATCACAGAGTATCGTGGAGTAGAGTAAAGTGGCCTAGAGTGAAGTGACGTAAAGTACAGTGGTGCAGAGAAGATTGCCACAGAGTGCACTGGTTTTGAGGAAAGCGATGTAGAGTGCATTGGTGTAGAGTGCATTGGCATACAGTGCAGTGATGTAAAGTGAGATGTGATGTAGAGTAGCGCAGCGTGCAGTGGATAGAGTAGAGCACTGCAGAATAGATTGTAGTGAGGTAGAGTGCAATGGAGTGGAGTAGAGTGGCGTGGCGCAGAGTGCAGTGGTGCAGAGTGGAGTAGTGCAGGGTAGAGTGCAGAGGCATAAAGTGGTGTAGAGTGCAGTCATGCAGAATAGAGTGCAGGGCTGTAGAGTGGTGCAGAATAAATTGCAGTAGGCTAGAGTGCAATGGCGTGGAGTGGCACAGAGTAGATGGGTATAGAGTGAAGTGGCATGGAGCGGCAGAGAGTGGCGTGGAGTGGCATAGAGTGAAGTGGCATGGAGTGGCACAGAGTGGCGTGGTGCAGGGTAGAGTGCAGTGGCATAGAGCACAGTCACGCAGAGTAGAGTATTAGAGTGCAGGGTCGTAGAGTACAGTGGTACAGAGCAGAGTACAGTGATACAGAGTGCAGTGAGGTAGAGTATAATTTTATCGATTATAGTGGTGAAAAGTGCTGTAGTGTAAACTACTTGGCAGAGGTGCAGTGGCATAGGGTGCATTCGTTTTGAGTATAGTGGTGTAGAGTTAATTGGCGTTGAGTGCAGTAGTTTATTGTACAGTGGCATAGCAATGACTACAGAGGCATAGAGTGGTGCAACGTAGAGTGCAGTGGAGTAGAGTGGCAGAGAATACAGTAGCTTAGAGTAGATTGTTTCAGAGTAGAGTCTAGTGGAGCAGGGTAAAGAGTTGTGGTGCAGGGTAGAGTGCAGTGGCATAGAGTAGAGTGGTGCAGAAGAGTTGAGTGGCGTAGATTGCAGTGGCATAGAGTAGATTAGGAAGAGTGGAGTGGTGCAGGGTAGAGTGGCATAGAGTGGAGTGGCGTGGAGTGGTGCAGAGTGAAGTGGCCGAGACTGGAGTGGTGAAGAGTGCTGTAGTGCATAGTAGAGTCGGGTAGAATGTACTGGCATAGAGTAGAGTGAAGTGGCATAGGGTACAGTGTTAGAGTGCATTGGTGCACAGTAGATTAGAGCGGCGCAGAGTGCAGTAGAGTGGAGTGCAGTGGCATAGAGTAAAGTAGCGCAGGGTAGAATGGCGTAGAGTGAAGTAGAGTAGGGTGGCATAGAGTTCAGAGGCATAGAGTGCAGTGCTGCAGAGTATAGTGCAGTGGTTTAGAGTAGCGTAGATTACATTGGTGTACAGTGCAGTGGTACAGAGTAAAGTGACAGACTGCAATGGTGTAGAGTAGAATGGCGTAGAGTGCAGTGACAGAGTAGAGTATAGTGGCGTACAGTGTAATGATACAGAGTAGACTGGCATAGAGTGTTGTTGCAGTTGAGTATAGTTGCATACTATGCAGTGGTGCAGAGTAGATCGGCATAGAATGAAGTGGCATAGAGTGTATTGGTTTTGAAGAAAATAGAGTGGCATAGAGCGGATTGTTTCAGAGTAGAGTGAAGTGGCTTAGAGTGCAGTGGTATAGAGTAGAATGTCAGAGCAATGGTGCAGAGTAGATTAGAGTGGATTGGCGTAGAGTGCAGTGACACTGAGTGGAGCGATAGAGTTTACTGGAGTAAAGTTCAGTGGCGCAGAGTGGCAGAGAGTATAGTGTTGCAGAGTATACTGTTGTAGAGTGCAGTGGTGTATAGTAGAGTGGTTTGGAGTGCATTGGCGTAGAGTGCAATGGCGCAGAGTGGAGCAGAGTGCAGTGGTGCAGGGTAGAGTGGAACAGAGTGCAGTGGTGCAGAGTAGATTGGTGTAGAGTAGTGCACAGAGTGCATTGGTTTGGAGTAAAGTATTGTAGATTGCAGTGCCATAGTATGCAGCGGTGCAGAGTGGAGTGGCGCGGAGTGCAGTGGCACAGAGTCTAGTGGCACACAGTAGATAGTTTCAGAGTAGAGTGCAGTGGTGCAGAGTAGGTTAGAGTGGCGTAGAGGGGATTGGCATAGACTGCACTGGTGTACAGTGGAGTGGTACAGAGAACAGTGGCATAGGGTGCAGTGTTGCAAAGTAGGGTGGCATACAGTGCAGTGAAGCGGAGTGGTGTAGAGTGCAGTGGTGCATAGTCGAGTAGTGTGGGGTAAAGTGCATTGGCGTGGAGTAGGTGCGGTAGAGAGGTGCAGAGTGGAGTGGTGATGAGAGCAGTGCTCTGACACAGAGTGGAGTAGTGCAGTGACACAGAGTGGAGTGGTGTAGTATAGAGTGGTGCAAAGTAGAGTAATGTGGAGTATGCATGATATGGTAGAATACTGCCATTACAGACAACACATCTTCAATTGAAATGACCATTACATTTGTACTCATTTACAGTTGTACTGATAAAAGTATACAGCACGCACATGAACAATGTGTGGAAATGTATTGATTTGATCGTCAGCACAATTTATTTACAGATATTTCAATTTTGTTGTATGCAAAAAAAAACTAAACAACGCCGTACAGCCTTTCTCAAACAGACCACCACTAGCCAGCATGAGTGTCACATAAACTCTCTCAACTTTATAAATAAATATATAAAATAAGAACAAGAATTTAAGGCCCGTTTACAGAAAGCGAGTTCATGAAAGAATACAGTAAACAAAGTTTAGGCAGCAGGAGGGACGAACTCGAGCTGGACAGCCTAAAGTAGATAAAGCCAGCAAAGAAAGTTTTACGAACCACAAAGGCAAGGGTAAGCAACGGGCAGAATGCATTCCTAGGTCAACTTTCTGAATGTCCCCAAGATGTCTATAGCAGACCAAACAGCTGTGCTGTCTGGTAGGCTGCAACCTAAAAAAGGCAAGAAAGGCATCACACCAGAAGAACCAGCGGACTAGTGGATTGTACATTGGCACTACACTAGCTGAAGGGGATAGTTCAGCTTGCCACCCACCTTTGCAGTTCCCATGAAGTCCGAGAAACTGTACATTCAGTTTAATTACTATAAGAAGGAACAGTAGAAAGTTATTCAGAAAAAAAGAAGGGACCTGGAAAATATTTGTCCTCCAGTGGACCTCCTTTGTAGAGATTGAGTTACCCAGCTTTGAACCTTTAGACTGATAACCCACTGCTTTTGCAGGTCACCAAAAGTCAAGTATTCAGCATTGTAGAGCCATCGCTAGCTAGACCGTCAAGCCTTGCCGATGACTTTTGAGCTCCAGAAAATAAAGGCACAATCCTAATATGAAAGAAGCCAGTGGGAAAAGGCTTCAAAATAATACTAGAGGCAAAGTGATTTTGGCAGCTAAAATCATCATCTGGCCCTGCTCAAACCTTTTCACGCTAAAACTCAAGTGCGAATGAGATCTCATCATGGAGCTATTGTAGGCCTTGCACTACTGGAGAAAAAGCTGCTGACTGAGGCGCCACAGTAGGCTTACCATGCTTCATCGCGGCCAGCCTGAAAAGGCACTTAGGACCCAGTCAAGCACATCTGTAGATTAACATTGGTGCTTTATTGTTTCTTGATGCTGACAGATCTCAACATCAAAAGCTCATTATCACCTAATCCAATTTTCCCACTTTGATTTTGTTTTACTCATTAAGCTTTCCCTCTTTTAACTAAATTGTTTGAGAATAGTACAGTTTGATTTCTTACCTTTAATGTTGTTTGGTGCAGCTTTAAATACTGATCACATTTCTCTGAGAAAGGCCAGAAAGGCCAATTGCTTTCCGACAAAGGGTTAAGCCCAAGATTTTCATTATGCCTTGCTCTCCCCATCTACAATAATCCAGATTCTTACAATAGAGTTTCTGTAAATTAGTTGAGATGGGAGCAAAAAAAAAAAAAAAAAAAGAGTGCACCTCACTCACTGTAGTGTCACTTGCACTTGTGGTCATTACTCCTATTTTCTCTAGAATATGGTTTATTCACTGTCCTCAGACCAGTGTGTGACATTTCTTATTTTGAGAAGAGTGCTCAGTATGCCAAGTTCTTCTTCCTCTAGACAAAAAGAGAAGATTGAAAATCTCAAACTTTACGAGAGTAAAGCAGCTTCTTAATCCTAGCCACATCAGGTTTACAGAGCCTAGCCAAATAAGGCTCCAGCTGTAGAGCACACATCAATAATATACTGTCTGCAGATCGTAACTGCAGTTGCAGCCAATGTGACGGTCATGTAGTGGACTCCCAAAATAACAAGGATCTAAAAAGCAACAGATTCGAGCTCATACCATTGGCAAAGGGTTGCTCTCTGGTGGAGGGAGAAGAGCAACTTTATATACACAAGAGACTACTAAATGAGCTTGGAAGGTTGCATACAAAGGCAACACCTCGCATAACTCATGTATAACCTCTACAAGCCGATAAAATGTTTTAGAATTATTAAGTACAATTTGGTATTCTGACAGAACGGTGACAGAACTGGGTGAGAAAAAAAGGCCACAACAAAGCATCACTCTAACCTTAGAAAAACATAACACGGCTCACAAAATCCGAGTGGCTGTAATGCCATAATCTACGTGGCAGAGAAAAAAGCCAAAAGAAACATTTCTGGGTCACTGTTTAAATCCACTTAATGATTGAGGGTTCAAGACATAGGTCAGCTAGAATTAAAAGAATCAAATTAGGATCTCAATATTGACAGGTCTCAGCAGTGCAATTAAACAGATAAAGAAGTCCATAACAAGTGCCCCTATAAAATTACATTCCTCTGGATTTCTACAGGTTCCTATAACATGCAGATAAAACCTGCAACATCCAGGTTAGATCTCTTACCTAGCCAAGTGTGAAGCAAAAGACCAAACCTAATCCACTTTGCAGGAAAGAGGATTAATATTTAAGGTCGGATCTCCTCCTGGTTGCTTGTAGAATATCCAAGTTGGCTTTCATCAAACCAAACCCAGGAAGCAGAAAAGTGAAAGTAGTTCTTCAAGAAACAATCTGCCTAGTCAAGAAGCAAAGGCTGGAGCTGAAAGCAAGCCCTCCTCCCCCTACCAGCAGCACCACCCAGATAACAAGTTGCAGCATCTTGAGAAGAAGTAAAGTGGCTTGGACATATGGTGCAGCACTTTAGAGAACAAGAAATGATTTGCTCAAAAAGGCCATTTTATTTTTTTTATAAAGTTTTATATAGTAGGAGTATGACCTGTGAGGGTATCAGAGCGCTTTACAGGTGGGCGAAGTAAGACAAGTAGGAGACAAGAGAACAGTTGCATATACAAGAGAGGTACAATCAGCGAAAAATATCAGCAGGATAGTAGTCATGATCAACAAATAAATGACAGTTGGACCCTTGGAAGAAGGCACAGAAAAACAGGTGAAAGGAAGAAGGCAGCAAGGAACAAGGCAGAGAAGGCATAAAACAGAAGGTGAGGGCAAGAGAGACAAAAGGAGGAAAGAGAGGGCAGGATTGACACCCGTCCATTTAAAAATCAAATGAAGCACTCTTAGAATTCTAGAAGAGAAGAAAAGAGGTAGGAGAAGATTAAATGTCCATTTAAGAGGCAAAAGTAGAAATCGTGCTACACGGCTTGGAGAAGAATAGGTTTATCTTGCGAGGGTGCCAATGGCGAAAGACAAGGGAGCAACAAATTAAAGGCAGCACAGAGCAAATTACTGAATATGTACGACTGTTTGCTGGATGGCCAAAGGAGGAATACAGCTGACATGTCCAATGACCAAGAGAAAAATGTATTAAAATCGACAAGCAAGATTCACAAGCAAAGAAAATGAGAAGCTCTGTTTGGTGATTTCATATAAACCGATGTATTGTCACTATAAGTCATAACACTTATCCATGAAGGAGGAAAGAAAGAATACCTTGAAAGATTGGAACACTACCTGCTACTTTATGATATAGATGTGTGCCCGATTATTTGAGGGGGGAGCTATAGGTTGCGGTTCTCCACATTGGCCAAGACAGACTTGCATCTATACCATATCAGTTAATAAACACCTAATTGGTTCATGGCAAAAGAAGGGTAATTTTCGATAATGTTGCCCCTTAACAACGCTTATTAGACCCGGTCTGGGAGATCGAAATCCAGGCTGCATGTTTACACATTTTTGGAGTCAGAAACTGAAGAGGTAGTTGGACTCTTATAATACCAAAACATGCAGAGGGAAACTGAGCACAAACAGCACCAATCATTAAAGCTCTCTGGAACTACAATAGATTTGTGTCTGCCTGATTTATAGCATTCCAATTTTGGTTGAAACCAGGCCTCTCCTTTGGTGAAAAAAACAGGGGCTGTACAACTGAGTGCCTCTTCACCTCAATGAAAGAGCCACTAGAGTGAACTTGAGAAAAACTTGTGCAAGCTGTCTAATAAGCCCAATACAATTAAATAACAGAGATAAGAACTAAAGAAGAAGAAGAGTCACTGTCCTAAGTGAAACAGGACCACACAAGCCAGTCACACAGATGAAGGCTAACGTGGACCCCTTGCTGACAAATGAAGGTTTCCAACCACCATCACCTTCGTGAAGATGCAGTGAGTCAGGCTCAACCCAGCAGTTAGTATCTTACAATGGTAATAAACTTCTCCCACAAAAAACGTCAAACACTTTGAGATGACCTACAGAGAAAGATAAAGGGAACTCCCTTCAGGCCCAGTCAGTCAAACACCCGGAGGACATATAAGATTTGAACTGGAGTTAGGATTTTGAATGATTCAGTAGGGGTGAAATGACTGTAGAGCTAGAGGTCAAAGATGGTGCATGCTCCGCTTGTCCACTCTGGAAAAACGAGCAGATGGTCAGATTCTGTTCCACTGTGGAGCAAGACCCCTGCAGCCCCAAATTCCAGAAGCTTCGGACCACTAAGTCTATAGATAACAAAATGTTGATGGATGAAAATGTTTGAATTAAGGATGAAATGGAAGGCTTCTCAATGGAATTGCCTTGGCTTGTCTCTGATGTAGATATGGAGTCTGTTTTGTAATGAGACATAATGTCACCAGTGAGGTCAAACAAAACTGCACAAGAATGCAAAAGACAAGTGGTGTATTCTGGCCTAAATTCGGAACTACAAATTCAGTACAAAATATTTCTTAACAAACCACTATCCACTTGGGTAGATTCAACGCAGCAACAAAAAACCAAGGTTAGACAATACTTGACCATATGCGCTACAACCTCAGATAATGGCAACTCCTCAGGGGAGCATTTCATTCAATTGTTTTTTTAGCATGTCAGTGATACTGTAGCACAAGACCCATGGCATGCAGATCAGTCATTACCCTATCCAAAAGGAGAAATCCATCCCAAATTGTTAGGTCACATCATCTTCTGTTTAAGTATTTCACTCTCTGGAGAGAGGTAAAATAGATTTATGCTTTTTCCAGGAAGGAGTCTGTGCAGCATTTTACAACTTCTTCTTCTTTCCTGTTTGCCCTCGGGTTTCAGCTATTGGTGGTACCAGAAAATACCTCCTGGATCCCTGATTAATCATTAAAAAAGTAGGCTCTAAAAGCCCCGGGCAGCTTTCACAGTAGAAATCACTGTCTACGTCTTTCCTCTTCATGTGCAGTAGGTGTACTTTTTGAGTTGCTCAAAGAATTCAACATACTACTCCCTAGCCTCAAGGTTAATAGATGAGCAACCAATATTCATGTAGTTAAGCAGATTTGTAAAATGCACTGTCATCCTGCAGGGTATCCTGCCATACCTAGAACCAAGTGTCACTAATTAAAAAGCAAGGTCTTTTGCAGAATTCAAGAAGTGAGGAGGAGGCTCTTATGTTTAGTCGTAAGTCATTCCATGCTTTAGTAGTGATATAGTAGAAGACTCAACCGCCAGATCTGCTTTTCCATATGCATGGGATATGTGCAAGTAGGAGTCCGGACATGCGGAGGTGTCTGGAAGGTTTGTGAAAGTAGATGCGGTTGGTGAGGTAAGCTGGGCCAGTGTTATGTAGAGCCTTGAAAGTGTGGGTGAGGTGTGTGAATTGTGTTCATTTGTATATTGGGAGCCACTGGAGCTCCTTCAGGTGTGATGTGATGCAAGTGCAGCCTGGGAGGTTTAGGGTGATTCTGGCTGCCCTGTTCTGAATGGTCTGAAGTCTTCTGGTGAGTGAGTTTTTTTGTTGAATCCGGCATAAAGGGTGTTCACACAAGCTTGCTGGTGACCAGGGTGTGTGTGATAGTTTTCCATGTGCTGATTGTGAGCCATTTGAAAACCTTCCTCAGCATCTTCAGGGAAAGCAAGCATGAGGCAGTGACTGCCTTGACTTGGGTGGCATGTCAGGAGGACGATCCTGAGGATCTTGGAGTGGGCGAGTGTTGGTTCTCGCTCTGTTGGCCACCAGGCAGAGTTCCACGGTGAAGTGCCCTTCCCGACAATCAACATTTCGCTCTTGTCTGTGTTCAGCTTTAGACAGCTGCTCTTCAACCAGCGGGCGATTTCAATCATGCAGGCATTGAACTTGATCCAGGTACTGGCCGTCTTGTGCGTGAGGGAGCGAATGAGTTACAGGTCATCGGCATAGGAGAGGATGTTGATGTCATGAGAGAGGATGATGATTCATATCCTTGTAACCTTATCGACATGGCCCAAACTGAAGCTTGGCACCAACAAGTATTTGCGCCATCTACGGACAGCACTTCGGCACTCTGCCCATTTACACTAAAGATCAGAAAGAAAATCTGACAAAAATTGCATAGTTTGGTATTTCGCACTGCCACTGGTGGCCTGACATAGGTTTGATATGCATCTCGCCAATGGTATAGAGATGTAGAAGTCAAAGGGTTTTTCCTCCTGCATAGGCAGCCGCCACCATGGCACAAGAGTGAGCCAGAAGGGGTTGAAGTGCAGAGGCACACATAGCACTGTCTTGTTAAGACTTGATCTCACTTGCTACTTCCAACATGTCTGCTTGCAATGGCCACTACATGGTGAGCATTCAATTTCCATGAGAAGAAAGGAAAATGCCCATTCCTTCAGGCCCATTGACTTTGGATTGTTTTCTACTCTCTTCTCTGTCAGGGTACTTGTGAGGGTTGGAAACCAGGGAAGGAGCTTCAGGTGCAGGGTATCAGGCATGTGGTAAAACCACTGAAAAGGGTGTGAATTCCGTACCAGTTTTATAGAGGACGCAAGTTAAATTTGGGAGGACATATCTGTACAATTAGATCTTTTAAGTAATATTGTATGGCAGTGGTTCCCAAACTGTGTGCCGTGGCTCCCTGGGGAGCCGCCAAACCTAGCCAGGGGAGCGGTGCACCAAGCACTTTAATGCATTTAATGTTGAAGGGTCTGTTGGCTTTAGTTAAACTAATTAGACTTAAACGCATGATGTTGATGATTTGTTAGTGACATGCCTAAAGCTGTAAACGTAGTGCTTAATTGATAGCATATCGAGGGAGATGACCTCCATATTTCACTGGATACCCATGTTCCAACACTCCCAAAGTGAGAGGACGATGCCAGATTTATTTTGTTTGAATCGTTAATAGTTTCGTTTTTTTCCAAATGCATTTTACACCAATGCAAGTTATCAGGAAAGTACAGTTGTCCTCTCAATTAAACACACTAAGTATTATTAAGTATTGACATTTGTACTGGAATCATAGGTACTTCCAGTACACATTTCTTTCAGTACACAAACATTTCTAGACAGGCTTGATCTCTCCTGGAGCACAGGGGCATAATTCCAACATTTGAAAGCAAAAAAGATGGACATTAAAAAAAATAAAAAAAAATAAAAAAAAAGGAATTTATTTTACTGGCATTGATTTGGAGGCAATTTTAGGGAGCAGACAGCAAAAATAAAGCTGTATGTGGTTTACAAAATCATGAGTCACCCTGCTGAGACAGGTGTGTTGGCACGTATGACATGGGTAGAAATGGAAGTGTATGCAAATATTCTTCAAGAGCAGAAACCCTTTGACAATGGGGCCTACATGCATAGGGGTGCTATATAGCACTGTAAGTGGGATAACAAAGTTTTAGATGGTACTTTAAAAAAGGCATGGGCAAAGAAGTGTAACTAGGAATATTTTATTAGAGGCGCCGCGTTAGTAATACGAAACACCCTGCGTATATGATTATAATAGCTTCATCAGCTTCATCCCAATCATTTTCACGAAGAAAAATGCAAGTACTCCAGAGGACGGGCTTACACCACCCCTCCCTCCCCAAAAAAATAACCGTGGGGAGCCATGGGCAAAGGCCAATGGGTCAAGGGAGCCGAGGGTCGAAAAAGTTTGGGAACCACTGCTGTATGGTATTGATGGCCATAACCTGTTAAAGATGCCAGGGAAGTAGCCTTCAACATGCTATTCCTCCATTGCATTTGCCACACGGCTGCTGAAAAGCCATAACACACAAAGCCCTAGAAGACAGAGGGTGCCTCTCCCAAGAACTGCAACAGCAGAAAGGTGATGGATGGAACGCTTGAATTAATTTCAGCCACTACCAATCACTCAGGCAGCATTCCACACCATAGTTTTTCACCCACCATGCCACCTCAGTTTGGGACCCGTCATGTGCAAATCAGCATTGACACTGCTCCTCAAGAGAACAGTCCAGCCCGAACTGCCAAGCCAGGTCCTCCCTGAACCGGTATTAAAGCAACCTAGAACCAGTTTTGCCCTAAGAAGGGCTCATCAGACAAGTATAGCTTGATTCCAGTGGCACAGTAAGCAAAGGCCTCACATTTGGGCATACCAGTCTCACTTAGGGTGTCAACTGCAACAACATGATGGATGGAATGCCAAAATGTATCTCAGCTACTGGCAATCTCTTGGGCCGCAACCCAATCCCTCGTTTTCTGCCCACAATGCCACCTCAGTTAGGACCCAGTCATATGCAAATCAGTCTTGACCCAGCTCCTCATGGGAACAGTCCAGCCCGAACTGCCAAGCCAGTTCCAAGAAAACCTAGGACATGTGCATTATTGTTGCTCTTAGAGACAATGAAAAGGAGTCGAGGGCACTAGAAGACTACCTAGAGCCCCTTCCAAATTCTCTTTCCACAACCGAAGTGTAAGAGGAATCGTGGCGGAGCTGAAGAAGTGGTTATTGACTGTTGCTATCTTTTTAGAGGCTCTCTGGATAACATTCTTTGGATATCAGGGCAGATATGTCCTCTGGACAGTAAACAGAAGTCTAGGCCCTTTCACAGCGCAGGACTCCATGGCAAAGTGGTATTTTCAACTTTTTGTCTAGCCTTGGCACTGTGTAAGTCTAGTGCATGCACTGAGGTTTAGGCCGGTCCCTGGTATTGAGAGGTCCAGAAACTGTTCTGCGACAATTGATATGCATTGAATTACTTACGATCTATGCCCTGAATAAGTCACATAAAGTGGTGGTGGCAGGTACCATATTTTTGTGAAATAATTAGTATAACTAGATCTTCTTCTTTGTGTCAAACAAAGCGTAGTTTACTGACTTCTTTTGTAAAGTTCCAATTTTATGTGAGTGTGTCGACAGCGTAAAACTGCAGTGAGTGCTTATCAAATCCATGGTCAGCAGACACTGTCGGTAGTACTGCAACCAGTAGGTTGCATTTGAGATGGCCCCTGGTTTAGTATGGAACAAGATGGAGGTTAGATAGGACTTTCCCAGCTAGAGGATGTGTATTGACTGCATTCCTGTGGCACGGGTGAAGGAAGCGCGTTGAAGACCAAGACATTGAAGGAAGGGAGGATGGAAACAATGAGGAACTTAATAGCAGAAGACTGCTCATTAGTTTAACCTCAGCTCTGCTATTTAGTAGGTGGTAGGAGTGAGGTTTAGGACTGTAGTTCTTTAGTTCAAAGTGATAAAGTTGAAGGAGCGTGGCCAGATGGCAGCTGTGTAGCAGATCAAACATGGAGCTCTGCTCCGTATGGACCTGTAAGCACCATCGGTGGCGTTTTGGGTGCAGTTGTGGAGCCTCAGACAAAGGGCCCACAAGCCAGATGCAGGGCCTCCTCGCAGAGCTTTTGCCACCAGTGCAGCGCCACAGTCAAGTGGCTTGGCCTCCCAGCACACACCAACCAGAATCAACCTACATGCCCTTCTGCCGCTGAGCTGGTGCGCTCCACGCTGCAATATGGCTATGAAAAGTTCCAAGAATTACACTAAAATCAAAGAAATGCTGAGCAAACCCATCCACCACAAAATGGAGCATCACCCAGGCAACCCACCCGCTCTCTCCTCCCAGGACACAGCTCCTGACTCTGATGCACTGTCATATGAGGAACAGGTGACCCGCACGTTCCTGGAACTGCTCTTTGGGGCCTTGAGAGAGGATATTGCGGCCAACGTCAAAGGGCTTCAGAAAGACTTAGGAGAGATGTGGCAAAGACTAGACACACTGGAGCAGTCCGGCGACTGACGTGAGGAGTAACTTAATGAGTACAGACGTGAACTGTTGAACATGCGAGACAGAAATGAAGACCTATACTGCAGCCAGGAGGACCTTAAAAATAGGTCACACCGCTCCAACATCCGCATCAGGAGTGCGCCGTTACAAACAAATTCAGGGAGACTGGAGGACTGAAATGCGGCTCTTCAGACAAGTGGTGCCGGAGCTGGTGGACAAAGACATTCAGCTAGAAACCACGCACAGGGCAGGCAGACCGGCGAAGACCCCAGGTGTGCCTCAAGACATCCTCACATGCCTCCACTCCTATAAGGAATAAGAAATAATCATGGCAGCTGTGCGGAACCTGCCTACCATCACTTCTGAAGGCGCGAAAGTTAGCATCTTCCAAGATCTCTCTCCACTCGCCCTCTAGCGGCGCAGAGTACTGCTTCCGGCCAATGCCTTCCTACGAGGGAAAGGGATTCAAAAACCAATGGGGACATCCTCTCCAACTTCTTTTTTTCTGGAATACGGAGACTCATGCAATTTGCAACCTCGAGGAGGCAAACTCCGTTCTAGGACTTGTACTCACCTCGGAGGACGAGACTCGCCACCATAAGCTCGGTCCTCCTCCCACTTCACCGCTAAGCTGTAAAGGCAGTTACACGCTGTGAAGCCACCAGCATCTGAAAGCCATAAGGATTGAGCAGTGCTTCTGAGACAACTGCAACAACAGGGGAGTACGTCAGAGACTGAAAATGAATGATCCCTGGCTGCTGCATCAGTCGACACCTGTTGGCGCTCACATGCAGACATGGACCTCTGCTCCCCGGACAGCCCTGGCGACACTGTTGCAGCTGCACACTCGTACATTTCCCATGCGGCGGGGCTCCACCGCTCCTCCACGACCTGCTGCGGCGGTGCCAGGCTGTCTGGAACATGGACCCACGCCCTTTGGAAATGTTGGTTCCCAGGAGTGGGAACACTATTGCTCTGTTGTTGTCTTTGTTTCTCCATACCTCTCCTTTCACTGCTCTCCCTTAGCCATTCCTGCTGTAGTAGATGCCGTCCTCCAGTCCCATTGGGGGCATGTGTGTTACATGCTCCCGGACTTGCTTACCCCTGCCAGTAGTCGGGGCATACCGGATCACCCCATTCCATGATCAAAGTCCGTAGACTTAATGTCAGAGTCCCCCCGTGGAGCAATTGGCACTCCTTTCTATGCTTAAAGTCAAATGTCAACTTACATCAGGAAGGGCTTTAGCCAACCCTGATTGCCATTTTATTGTAACGGCGTAGACTAAAAAGAAATCTAAATATTTTACAAAAACTGAAAATTCAATACATGGCAATGAATCAGTAATTAATCATATGGAACATATGGAAAGTAGAAAAATGTGTTCACATTTTACACTTTAAATAAACCTGGGACGGGCCCCGAAGGAAAACTTTCAGAAAATGATACACTTTCAGCAGAACGAGGTTTTAATGTAACATTTGTTGCTCATAGCAGTCGACTACACTACCCTTAGACCCTTTCCTGTTTTCATCCTGTCTGACCCTCTCTTGGACTTTTGCACTCTGCCTTCTCTGGTTGTGTCTTGTCCCTTGATCACCTTACCCTACTGGCCAGTGGTTGTAGGTGGGAAGTTTTGTATTGTTGATATTCCATTTAGAAATAGCCTTGATAAAACCGATTTAAACCACAAAGTGAGAAAGCTTCTAGGCAGGGCCTGCCCTTTTTGCTGCCCTCAATTACTGCCCCAGAAAGGCTGATGACAGCCAGATGTAAAGATCTGACACCTCACTTGACCTTGTTTTGGAAACTCCCGCTTGAAGCCAGCATCACTGTAAAGTGCTGTAAGCCTTTACCTGTGTCTAGGCGCAGCCAGAAAATAACATTTGAAAGGGAACCAATCCAAACCGGTTTTCAAATGTTAGACTGTGGAACCACATCTACTTTCTGGAAAATGTATGTAAAAGGAAATCTACGCCACCCTACTTCGTTCTGGTTCCAAGTTCTTTATGACCAAAGAAGGGAGAGCTCTGCATATTACACGAAGGATGTCTGTGTGACCAAGGCTGCTGTCTGAAAGAACAGAAAATAACCCAGTGAGAGGGCATGCAAAACTAGGCTTCAACCATGTGAGGCAATAAACACCTGACCTGCTTCAGTGCCACTTGTTTCTGTAATGTTATGGAAGCTGCAAATCTGAAAATCGGAGCTGGAGGGCTGGCAAAGATGTTTTTCAACAACCAAAATGATTCAGTCAGAGTGCACGGGCATGTAGTGTTTGTCTAGAGAAGTATGACTCAGCAAGCATTCGTTTTCGAGAACTGGCACTGGCTTGGGCACTGAAGATGGATTTAAGTGGCAAAGAGCGTACAAAAGCTAAATATGAAAGCAAGAGGCTTGCTTGTGTAGGTACCACCAAACAGTGACTAAATATATGAAATGGTACACTTTGCAAGAAGATATCCAATCACCAACAGCAGAAGAAGAGGTCTGTCCTCAGAAGAGTTTGTGAATGCGAAAGAGGGCAGAGCACGTGGATTGTGCAGGAACACTGGTCTCTCTTGAAAAATGTGTTTCCAAGCACCGTGAAAAAGAAGATTTTCTGGAGAGGACGTGCCAAATAGAAATAGGGACTGGATGCATTAATTCCTCTTTGCAGTTCACATTGTTGTGCGTCAGTGGAAATAGAGAGGCCAGCAATTAAAATGTCACCAGGTAAACATGCAAAATAATGAGTTGGAACGCACCATGAGCCGGGATGTAATTCCTCTGGAGGCTGTCCAGCCACATCAAAGAAATAAAAGCAAAGTCGGATCGCTCGTTTTAAGACTGCCGAATATGACGGCACAGCAAATAAAATGTTCCATCCATTACTTTGTGTACAATCCCTGGCTCCCTCTGGGATCCCACATCCTGCCCACACTCCCCCCTTCCAGTTTCTTGCTGATGTTACCTCTTCACCCCATGACGACTACTCCAGGATTTTTTATGTACAGGAATGATCGCATGAAGAAATAGAAACATTCGCCATAGAGCCCCTGGCGGTCTGGATACGGATGTACGCACAGGTGCACGGCTTTGAATGGGGAGCAGGGCTTTCCAACAGAATCGCACTATACGCGGATGACGTTCTTTACTTCCTCATGTCCCGTCTACAGGAGGATATCAGAGTTTTGTCTGTTGAGCCCCCATCTTTGACCGGTCTGCCATCTTTAAAATGGTATCACGCACCGGCTCCTGTATCCGTTACAGATTTTCCAGTACAAGGTTCCATGTCAGTGGTTCTGCAGACTGAACTCCATCCTTACCACGTATCTTTGGAGAGGAGGCACTCCCCGTATAGCCCAAGGCAACTACTTTCAGTCCACATACTGCAGAGGAATCACCACTCCAGATATTGAATCATTACTGGGCAGCCCATCTCCTTATAATCAATAACTGGTGGTCAATGGAAGGCACTCCTATCTGTACGGAGAAGGTGACAGGAGTCCTCTTTCCCCAGCAACGAGGGTCGTATTCCATCTCTATTGCTCTTCTGTCCGGCGGGTGGGGTGGTGGAGCAGACTGACAGAATGGAAACGTTGTGGAAGGGCCATGTACTCACACAAGTGGCAGCAGTAGGAGGCTTTCACAAATGGGATCTGATCGGAAGCTCTACTGTGGGAGATATTATGCAGGTATTGAAATTGTTCCAGGCCCTACAGTCGGAATATCAGCTGCACGTTGCCAATTTCATAGCTACGTTCAGCTCCACAATGCTCTGACCCTGTACATTACTGCTCTGACTGACCTCACCAAGTTTAATCCCTTAGACAACAAACTCTTTATGGGCAATCTGGGAGATCATAAAGTCACTAAGGCCTACCAGGCACTTATTTCAAACCAGCCAGACACCTTTTTAGCCCTTAGGGCAGCACTGGAGATGGACGTGGGGACTCTGGAGAATGAAGACTGGACTAAGATGCTGGCAGTGGCTTAGGTTGATCCACATCTCCACAGGGTTTATTTCACACGCCATAGACTCTGGCATAATAGTTTGATTGCCTGCCCCACCTGTCTCCAATATGGTGCGGGTGAGATTACCATTATACCTACAATGTGGAGTTATCCTGAGTTACAGGGATTCTCGCGAGGATCGACGGCCTGCAAAGGAGAAGTCCTCCCCTGGTTGATCCCGATGGACCCCATGTTGACGCTTCTCCATCTCACTGACGGCTTGGGGGATAGGGGCACAGCATGAGTGGGGCGGTCTGAGACCTCCCCATTCCTTGCAGTTAGAGGATGGGACTAGATCATTGTATGGGATTGGAATTAGCAGTCAAGCAAGGCCAGGGGTTGTCCTCAGAAATACCTTAAGATATGACAGAGGTGGGTAGACTATAGGGGTATGGTGCTGAAGCCACCCTGACCTGAAATACAAATGATCCATGATAAAATTCGGACGTTTGAGAGATAGGAGCTGGCTGGAGGGAGTGGTTGCTTATGGTTGGTGCCAGGAAATTGTTGTGTGTCATTAATGTATGTGGGATATGAGGTAGGGAAGGGTATTTACATACAAGTTTTTATTTTTTTCCTTATGATGTCACTGATCATTGTTTGACTGTGTATTGTACCATCAGGCCTCATTCTTTTTACATGCATCACAAAATAAATAAAAGTGTGTTTGAAAAAGAAATTGAAACGTTGCCCACCTCATTTTTGCTCAATTTGTTAATTCACCTCCCTGAAAGTCTCACACAAGGTGAAGTCAGAGATCACTGGCTTTGTGAAGATCTTAATACAATAGGCTTATAAATGCCTGCTTGGTTGATCAAGGAGAAGATAAGCCGAGGGAAAAGTGAATCAATCTTGTAAGAAAAGTCAGGTCTAAATGACTTGGGTAAACACAAGAAAGTTAAAGGAATGAAACGCATGGCAAAAGTGGACACTGTAAATGTATATCGTCAAGCAGCAGGCACCACTGGCCACAAAACCATGAAAATATTGAAGGTGAGTCTACCATTCTCACATTAGTAGCATACATGTCCCTAATTCCACCTGGCCTTTGACCAGTGCTCAGTAAAATTGCCCGAGTCAATACATGTAGCGTTTTTTCTTTTGGGCAGTTTTACAGGTGATTCGAAGGTCTGCATACCAGAATGTGGGAGAACAGGCTATTTTAACATGTGTTTTCCCACCTAATAAACATGTTTTCCCTAGAAAAATGCTTCCAGGTTTCTGCTTCCAGGTTTCTCCTGGAAGAATTTGTGCTGGGAAAAATCATTCATCAGAAAGCAAATTATCCAGAACCGGGAATGCTGACAATCAGGTTGTTGGACCGGACATCCTTGGAGTAGCTTGGCTCAGGCAGGAAGGCTTTCCCTCCAGCATTACATGTCGTGCTTGCATCACACCCAACTCGCACTTCAGCGCTACACCACTTCCAAAAATGACGCTACACCGAAACAGTGTTCAGGTTTAGAAAATAAGTTTTATCTTTCCTTTTTAGGTGCACTCAATTAACATTATCCATTACAACTCAGGATTAACATTACAAGGTCTTCAGAACAACAGTGTAATTCCTTTCTTTGCCCCAGTATAGCACATTCTTAACCACTATCATATATGTCGAACCAGCGCCTTGATTCTAGTATTCCAAATTACATCCCCAGATATACCACTTCATGTAATATTTTCTTAACACAATTCTCCAGATGGTCAGCAGGCCCACAGTTGGCCCTTCAGACAGTTGGGTACACTAGACACCTCACTTCTTAAATTCTGGTCTATCATCTATGATCATTCTTATACAATAGGCGCTATATTGGTGACTTATCTGGTTGGTAGGAATCACTGTAACATTTGAGCTTACACCTGCCGTTTTTTTAGTGACTGGTAGTCACACTAATACGGTTAAACATCTACGCATAAACCATCCCAGTTACTGGGAACCAGACT